>NC_072000.2:87533920-88733920 GCF_028885655.2 Pongo abelii | reverse complement strand
AAAGAGAGATAAATACCACATGCTCTCACTCATAAGTGGAATCTAACAAGATTGATCTCATAGAAGGAGAGAGTGGAATAGTGAAGCTGGGAAGGGCAGAAGGAAGAGAGATATAGAGAGATTGGTTAAGGCAGGTTGACAGGCAAAATAAGTTGTAGCGATTGAAGTAAATATAAAAAAGAACAACAATTCTTTGTATTTTTTCAAATAGGTGAAAGAGAGAGATTTTAATGTTCTCAACAGAAAGAAATAATAAAGGTTTGAAGTAATAGATATGGTAATTACCCTGTTTCAATATTTACATATTGTATACATGTTTTGAAATACCACACTGTACCCCGTAAATATTTACAATTACAGGCATACCTTCTGCATATTGTGGGTTCAGTTTCAGACTACGAAAATAAAGTGAATATTACAATAAAGTCTCACTTTTTTTTTGTTTCCCACTGCATATACAAGCTTATTTACCCTATATTACAGTTTACTAAGTGTGCAATAAGAGGGGGTGTGCAATAAGATTATGTCCTTTAAAAGATGTATATTATTTAATTTAAAAATACTTGATTTTTAAAAAATGCTGAAGATCATCTGAGCCTTCATCAAGCAGCAATCTTTTTGCTATTGGAGGCTCTTGTTTCAATGTTGACACTTGCTGGCTGACCATGGTGGTGGTTGCTGAAGAATGAGGCCTCTGTGGAAATTCTTTAAAATACGACAGCAATTTAAGTTTTCACATTGATTGACTCTTCTTTTCAAGAAAGATTTCCCTGTAGTACGTGATGCTGTTTGACGGCATTAGAACTTCTTTAAAAAATAGTTATCACAAACCCTGCTGTTGCTTTATAAACTAAGTTTATTTAATATTCTAAATTTGTTGTTGTCATTTCAGCCATGTTCACTGCATCTTCACCGGAGTAGATTTTATCTCAAGAAACACTTTTTTTGCTCATCCATAAGAAGCAACTCCTCATATGTTCAACTTTTATCATGAGATTGCATCAATTCAGTCACATCCTCAAACTCCACTCTAATTCTACTTCTTTTGCTATTTCCACTACATCTTCAGTTATTTCCTCCACTAAAGTTTTGAACCCCTCAAAGTCATACCAAAAAGTTGTTATCAACTTCTTCCAAACTCCTGTTAAAGTTGATATTTTGACCTCCTCCCATAAATAATAAACTTTTTTTCTTTTTCTTGAGATGGAGTCTCATTCTGTTACCCAGGCTGGAGTGCAGTGGCATGATCTTGGCTCACTGCAGCCTCAGCCTCCTGGGTTCAAGCAATTCTCCCTGCCTTAGCCTCTGGAGTAGCTGGGATTACAGGCATGCGTCAACACACCCAGCTAATTTTTGTATTTTTTAGTAGAGACGGGGTTTCACCATGTTTGCCAGGCTGGTCTTGAACTCCTGACCTCCTGTGATCACCCACCTTGGTCTCCCAGACTGCTGGGTTACAGGCATGAGCCACCATTCCTGGCCAATCATGAACATTTTTAATGGCATCTAGAAAGGTGAATCCTTTCCAGAAGATTTGCAATCTGCTTCACCCAGATGCATCGAATGAATCACTATCTATGGCAGCTATAGCCATACAAAATGTATTTCTTCTATAATAAGACATGAAAGTCAAAATTACTCTTTGATCTATGAGCTACAGAATAAATGCTGCGTTACCAGGTATGAAAATAACATTAATCTTTTTTTTTTATGCCAGCAGAGTTTGGGGTTGCCAGATATTATCAATGAGTAGAAATATTTTGATATAAATCTCTTTATGAGCAGTAGGTCTTAACAGTGGGCTTAAAATATTCAGTAACCCATGTTACATGGCAGAGTAGATTTAGCATAATTCTTAAGGACCTTAGGATTCTCAGAATGGCAATGGCAAATGAGCAGTAGATTCAACTTGAAGTCAACAGCTGTATTAACTCCTAAGAGAGTCAACCTGTCCTTTGTAGCTTTGAAGCCAGTTGTGACTTCTGTTAAGCTATAAAAGTCCTAGATAGCATCTTCTTCTAATAGAAGGCTGTTTTATCCATGTTAAAATCCATTTTTAGTGTAGCCACCTTCACCAATTATCTTAGCTAGATCTTCTGGGTAACTTCCTATAGCTTTTACATCAGCACTTGCAGCTTCACATTGCACTTTTATGTTATGAAGACTGCTTCTTTCCTTAAAACTCATAAACCAGCCTCTGCTAACTTCATATTTTTCTTCTGCAGCATCCTCACCTCCCTCGGGCTTCAAAGAATTGAAGAGAGTTAGAACCTTGCCCTGGATTAAGTTTGGCTTAATGAATGTTGTGGCTGGTTTGATCTTCTATTCAGATCACTAAAACATTCTCCTTATCAGCAATAAGGCTGTTTCACTTTCTTATCATTTGTGTATTTACTGATGTGCCACTTCTAAATTTATTCAAGAACATTTTCTTTGTACTTATAACTTGGCCAACTGTTTGGTACAAGAAGCCTAGTTTTTAGCCTGTCTTAGCTTTTGACATGCCTTCCTCAGTGAGCTTAATCTTTTCTAGCTTGTGATTTAAAGTGAAAGATGTGCGACTGTCTTTTTCACTTGAACACTTACCAGACATTGTCATATTATTGAATTGCCTAATTTGAATATTGTTGTGTCTTAAAATATAGACAGGCCCAAGAAGTGGAAGAGAGACAGAGGAAATGCTGGTTGGTGGAGCAGTTAGAACACATATATTTATTAAGTTTGCCATCAAATATTGGTATAGTTGCTCGTGCACCAAAACAATTACAATAGCGTATTAGCCCATTTTCACACTGCTATAAGGACATACCCAAGACTGGGTAATTTATAAGGGAAAGAGGTATAGTTGATGCACAGTTCCACAAGGCTTAGGAGGCCTCAGGAAACATAATCATGGTGAAAAGGGAAATAAACACATACTTCATCACATGGCAGGCACAAGGAGAAGTGCAGAGCAAAGGTGCGGAAAACCTCTTATAAAACCATTAAATATCATGAGAACTCACTCACTATCAGGAGAACAGTGTGGAGGTGACCACCCCCATGATTCAATTACCTCCCACCGAGTTCCTTCTGTGACACGAGGAGATTACAGGAACTACAGTTCAAGATGAGATCTGGGTGGGGACACAGCCAAACTATATCAAATAGTAACATCAAAGACTACCAGTCACAAATTATCATAGTTCGAAATATTTCAAGGATTGCCAAAATGTGACTCAGAATCATGAAATGAGCACATTCTGTTAAAGACATGGCACCAAGAGACTTGCTCAATTCAGGGTTGCCACAAACCTGTAATGTGTAAAATGTGTCTCATCTATTAAGTAAAATAAAGTGAAGCACAATAAAATGAGGCATGCCTGAATTACGTGTTAATTTCAAAAATATATAGTAAAAAATAAACAGAAATGTGGATTAGTAACCATCCTTTACATAATTAGGAACGGGTTGCTTAAAAAGAATGAAAGACCTTGTTAGACACATAGACCATACAGGGGGCCAGGTAGGTGATGTGGGAGAAGGTTTCCTGAAGTGTACCACCATTTATTATTTGTACCTAAAGTGGGATATGGCCTTTGGGTAGAGCAAATAATAGGCAGCCAAGATGATCAGTGTCTTCAAATCAGGAATCATGTCTTCATTTTCTCTTACATTGTAGTTCAGTCACAAAGTAAAACAATCAACCAACGAAATACAATCAACCAAGGAAATACTAAATGGGGACATAGCACCTACATCTATGCTTGTAGCACTGAGACAGTAACATAAAATCATATATAAATCAATAATATATTTTATTAATTAGTACCACTACCTAATATGTCTATGCAAAATTACCTTTTAGATTCAATACTGATTTTCTGGCAAATAATAATGAGTGACATCTTCTGTTCTTAATATTCTCTTGTATTTCTAGAATATTGATTAAGCTTATGACCAAAATGAAAATAAGCTTAAAATTTATAACAAAAAGAACTCAGAAAAGAGGAGAAACTACTGAAATTTTAAAAAAATGTAAAATAAAGCCAACAGAACCAACAGTTGGTTCTTTCAAAGGACTAATAAATTTGAAAAACTTCTGATAATTGTTCAGAAATAAAGAAGACAAGAACAAAAGAACCATTTAAATGAGAAAGATATAACTATAGATGTGTTTATTAAAAAAATTAATAAGCAAATATTGAGAACAACTTTTTGCAAAACATTTAAATAATCTGGTAACATATAAGAATCTTATCTAAGTCACCAAACATTAGTCACTACAATAGTTTCAAGAAAAGTTGAGAAATTTGAAAAACCCTATATTAATTTGAAAAATAGATATTTTCTCACCAACAAAATAATACCAACCAAACAAATAAAAAGGCACAAAAAATGGCCCTATACATATTTTGAGGAAATCATATGTTTTTAGTGGTAATATCGACCAAACATTTACAAAATAGATACTTTGACTTGAACAGAAACTATTTCACGATAACAACACAGGAAGAAACTGACATGGTTTTGCTCTGTCCCACCTAAATCTCATTTCAAACTGTAATCCCCATGTGTCGAGGGAAGGATCTGTAATCTTCACATATCAAGGGACAGAGGTGATCGGATCACGGTGGTAGTTTCCCCCACACTGTTCTCATGATAGGGAGTTCTCATGAGACCTGATGGTTTTAAAAGTAGCAGTTTTCCTTGCACTCTCTCTCTCCTACCACCTTGTGAAGAAGGTGCTTGATTCCCCTTTGCCTTCCACTATGACTGTAAATTTCCTTAGTCTTCTGCAGTCATACAAAACTGTGAGTCAATTAAAACTCTTTTATTTATAAATTAACCAGTCTTAGGTAGTATCTTTATAGCACTATGAAAACGGACTAATACAGATACTAAACTTTTTTGCTTCTAACCTCATTTCATTGACATTTAAATAACAATCTTTTAAACTCAATAAAGACAGAAGAGAGAAAAATTAGGAGCCAATTTCTCTTAAGCAATGAAGTAATCCTGACAAAAAGTATAATAACAGTGTTCTTAATTTTATAAACTTCTGTAACCAAGTTGAGTTTGTCCAAGAAATGAAAGATTACTTTAAGAGAGGGCAATTTATTAATATAATTCACTAGACAAATTGATTACAGGGGAACATCATATGATCATCTAAATAGACAGTAAAATATGATAAAATTCAAGTTTTCTTAATGTTAAAATAGCACAGAAAAGTATGAATAGAAGCAAATCTTCTTAATCCAAAAAGGTTGTCTGGAGTCTAGTGGTGTTGGGTATTTTAATAATAAATCTTGGGCAGCATTTTCTTTAAGATAAGAAATAATGGAAGGATTTGCTTTAGAACCACTATTCTTCCATGACTGGCCAATGCAAGAAAACAAGAAACATACGTAAAGGTTATGAAGATTGAAAATAAAGTTTTATCATGATTCCTATATATACATGATATAACTAAGTAGAAATAAATATAATTATTAGAATTAATAAGAGCTTAATAACCTTTCTCTGGTAGAGCAATATAGATGAACAACTTACTATTTAACTTTTCAGTAAATTCTTCATGTATGGGAAGACTGTTATCACAAATATTTCAAATATTCCCAAATTGTTTTATTTACAAAATGCAATTTCAGGCAAATCTCTGTACTTTTATTTATTTTTAAATTAAACTTGGCATCTAATTCTAAATTTAATATGGAAATACTAAGGTCTAAGAAGAGCCAAGAAACTCTCAAAGCTGAGGTGAAATATTACACTGAATATTAAATAATAATTATTATAATTAAGATTGTGATAATAGCAAAGAGAAAAACAAAATGACCAATTAAACAGAATAGAAAGCCATGAACCAATCCACAAAAATGTAGAAATCTGACATATGAGAAAGTTGGTATTGAATATCAATTGTATTACCTCCCTTCATAAAGGTGAGATGCTTACAGGGGTTGTGTACCTTTTAGTATTTCCTTGGTTGATTGTTTTACTTTGGGACTGAGATACAACATTCATGTTAACATCCTAATTCAAAATAGCAAGCACTATGATGTCAAGGGGGAATGTATAATAAATGTCTTTATATAAACTTGTTGGAGTACACACTATGTAGTATTTATTGAACACTTGATATATGCCAGCATCACTTTAAGTCTTGTGCCTGTATTAACTTGTATAGTGATGGCTTATATGATGTCTTATGGCTTATATGATCTCTATTATCAACACTTTACACATGAAGAAACTGAGGCACAAAGTAATTAAGTATTTTGGTAAAAGTTCTACAAGAATAAGAGAGAGAATTGAGATTTGAACGTAAGCCTTAAGAGACAGCGATTACTCTGTCTTACAATTTTGAAAATCAACAGACTTAAAAAGTTTATTTTCATAACTGGCAAAATTTACCCCTAGAAAATTATAAGCAATCACCCTTCAATTTATTCAGCACTATGTGAACAAAGGGGTTCATTTATTGTACTTAACTCAAAAATGTTTTGTGTCCAAATATAGAATTGTGAAATAGATGTTGATATATGTGCTTGTTATTACTAAGTTGCAGTTAAAACAAAATTTACAAACAGATTTTCTTAGCATAATATAGTTCTATTACAATGTTAAGTGGAAAAAATCAGAATACAAAAATGAAAATATAGCATTGTGTCACATACCACAAATGCACAGGTGAAAGAATAGAAAGAAAATATTAACAGTAGTTGTGTCTTGTTGAAGACATATGGGGATGATTATTCCTTTTATTTCTCTGCTTTCTCTATTTATTTTGCAATAGTTGTATATTACCTATGCTATTTATAAAAAATGCAATAAAAAATGATAAAGGGGATATCACCACCGATCCCACAGAAATACAAACTACCATCAGAGAATATTACAAACACCTCTATGCAAATAAACTAGAAAATCTAGAAGAAATGGATAAATTCCTCAACACATACACCCTCCCAAGACTAAACCAGGAAGAAGTTGGATCTCTGAATAGACCAATAACAGGAGCTGAAATTGTGGCAATAATCAATAGCTTACCAACCAAAAAAAGTCCAGGACCAGATGGGTTCACAGCCGAATTCTACCAGAGGTACAAGGAGGAGCTGGTACCATTCCTTCTGAAACTATTCCAATCAATAGAAAAAGAGGGAATCCTCCCTAACTCATTTTATGAGGCCAGCATCATCCTGATACCAAAGCCTGGCAGAGACACAACAAAAAAAGAGAATTTTAGACCAATATCCTTGATGAACATTGATGCAAAAATCCTCAATAAGATACTGGCAAACAGAATCCAGCAGCACATCAAAAAGCTTATCCACCATGATCAAGTGGGCTTCATCCCTGGGATGCAAGGCTGGTTCAATATACGCAAATCAATAAATGTAATCCAGCATATAAACAGAACCAAAGACAAAAACCACATGATTATCTCAATAGATGCAGAAAAGGCCTTTGACAAAATTCAACAACCCTTCATGCTAAAAACTCTCAATAAATTAGGAATTGATGGGACGTATCTCAAAATAATAAGAGCTATTTATGACAAACCCACAGCCAATATCGTACTGAATGGGCAAAAACTGGAAGCATTCCCTTTGAAAACTGGCACAAGACAGGGATGCCCTCTCTCGCCACTTCTATTCAACATAGTGTTGGAAGTTCTGGCCAGGGCAATTAGGCAGGAGAAGGAAATCAAGGGTATTCAATTAGGAAAAGAGGAAGTCAAATTGTCCTTGTTTGCAGATGACATGATAGTATATCTAGAAAACCCCATTGTCTCAGCCCAAAATCTCCTTAAGCTGATAAGCAACTTCAGCAAAGTCTCAGGATACAAAATCAATGTGCAAAAATCACAAGCATTCTTATACATCAATAACAGACAAACAGAGAGCCAAATCATGAGTGAACTCCCATTCACAATTGCTTCAAAGAGAATCAAATACCTAGGAATCCAACTTACAAGGGATGTGAAAGACCTCTTCAAGGAGAACTACAAACCACTGCTCAAGGAAATAAAAGAGGATACAAACAAATGGAAGAACATTCCATGCTCATGGGTAGGAAGAATCAATATCATGAAAATGGCCATCCTTCCCAAGGTAATTTACAGATTCAATGCCATCCCCATCAAGCTACCAATGACTTTCTTCACAGAATTGGAAAAAACTACTTTAAAGTTCATATGGAACCAAAAAAGAGCCCGCATCGCCAAGTCAATCCTAAGCCAAAAGAACAAAGCTGGAGGCATCACACTACCTGACTTCAAACTATACTACAAGGCTACAGTAACCAAAACAGCATGGTACTGGTACCAAAACAGAGATATAGATCAATGGAACAGAACAGAGCCGTCAGAAATAATGCCACATATCTACAAGTATCTGATCTTTGACAAATCTGACAAAAACAAGCAATGGGGAAAGGATTCCCTATTTAATAAATGGTGCTGGGAAAACTGGCTAGCCATATGTAGAAAGCTGAAACTGGATCCCTTCCTTACACCTTATACAAAAATCAATTCAAGATGGATTAAAGACTTAAATGTTAGACCTAAAACCATAAAAACCCTAGAAGAAAACCTAGGCATTACCATTCAGGACATAGGCATGGGCAAGGACTTCATGTCTAAAACACCAAAAGCAATGGCAACAAAAGCCAAAATTAACAAATGGGATCTAATTAAACTAAAGAGCTTCTGCACAGCAAAGGAAACTACCATCAGAGTGAACAGGCAACCTACAAAATGGGAGAAAATTTTCACAACCTACTCATCTGACAAAGGGCTAATATCCAGAATCTACAATGAACTCCAACAAATTTACAAGAAAAAAACAAACAACCCCATCAACAAGTGGGCGAAGGACATGAACAGACACTTCTCAAAAGAAGACATTTATGCAGCCAAAAAACACATGAAAAAATGCTCACCATCACTGGCCATCAGAGAAATGCAAATCAAAACCACAATGAGATACCATCTCACACCAGTTAGAATGGCAATCATTAAAAAGTCAGGAAACAACAGGTGCTGGAGAGGATGTGGAGAAATAGGAACACTTTTACACTGTTGGTGGGACTGTAAACTAGTTCAACCCTTGTGGAAGTCAGTGTGGCGATTCCTCAGGGATCTAGAACTAGAAATTCCATTCGACCCAGCCATCCCATTACTGGGTATATACCCAAAGGACTATAAATCATGCTGCTATAAAGACACATGCACACGTATGTTTATTGCCGCATTATTCACAATAGCAAAGACTTGGAACCAACCCAAATGTCCAACAATGATAGACTGGATTAAGAAAATGTGGCACATATACACCATGGAATACTATGCAGCCATAAAAAATGATGAGTTCACGTCCTTTGTAGGGACATGGATGAAACTGGAAATCATCATTCTCAGTAAACTATCGCAAGAACAGAAAACCAAACACCGCATATTCTCACTCATAGGTGGGAATTGAACAATGAGAACACATGGACACAGGAAGGGGAACATCACACTTTGGGGACTGTTGTGGGGTGGGGGGAGGGGGGAGGGATAGCATTGGGAGATATACCTAATGCTAGATGACAAGTTGGTGGGTGCAGCGCACCAGCATGGCACATGTATACATATGTAACTTACCTGCACATTGCGCACATGTACCATAAAACCTAAAGTATAATAATGATATAATAATAATAATAATAAAAGAAAAAAAAATAAATAAATAAAAATAAAAATAAAAATAAAAATAAAAAATTAAACTGGCTTTTTCTAAGTATTGTTTTTAAAAAAATCAAGACACGTTATTAGTTTTGCAGTTCTAACAGCGCAACATAGCGGAAAGGCCATTTCTGGACCCATGAGTTTGCTCAGCAGTTCAACAAGTTTTTAGGCGTGGGAGGCTACTCATGCTCATTTAGGACAGAGAAAATTGAGGTTCAGAAAAATTGACTGTACAGATCTGTTCTGCAGATCAAATTAGGTAATCGAGCAAAAAGGCTTTAAAAACAGAATGCCACTGCATTCTGGTAAATCGTGAAACGTGCAGTCGAATGAAATACTTGTGATCTAATAGCAGAGGAAAATCAATATGTTATTTTAAGCTCTATCTTTGACTATCTCCTATTCAAAGAACATCTTCAGGAAGGAAAGTTAAGTTTTCTGCCCTTGACTTTTCACTGTTGAATAACATTCGTAATGCTCCTTATTTATTTAAAAAATGATTTGGGATCAATGCATTAAATGGGTTTGGTTCAGAATAATACTAGCATCACAGAATGACATATTCTAGGCAACAAGATTTTAGCAAATGACATATCTAAATTATCTAAGGATCAAATCTTTAACATTAAACAGAAATCGGCCCAATTCATTTCTTTCTTTCTTCATTTAGGGCATATTTCTTCATGGTAGTGTTTAATATAATTTTGCAACAAATCTAGAGGACACTATAATGAGTGTCAAAAGAAAACCTGGCCACTCTTATACAGTTTAAAAGGATATGTGCTACAAATTTGAAAGATAAGCAAGTATAGAAAAAAAGAAACTCCATAAAAGAAACTGAAGTCCAGGAAAAGGCACAGATAAGAAGGAAAGGTAGGAGGCCTGTTGGCCTGAATTAAGGGGGGTGTTTTATTAGCAAAAAGCAATGTCAATGGTCATGGCTGATTGATTCTTTTCATTTTTTTATCACCAGTGATTTTCTATTGTGATTAGACCCCAAGGCCAGGAAGTTCGCAGCCTTTGTTGGCAAAATTCAATTCGCATTAATTTGAGTGCTTTTTTTTTCTTTACTATAAGTAGACCATGAAGGCAAGGTTAACACTATTTCATGTCTATGTTTCATCTGTTGTGATTCCCCTTTCTATATCAAAACTAAAGTGCCCTTTGTATTCACAGTGGTAATTATTGTTTACATTACTTAGAGTTTGTTTTGTTCATGGTTTTTACCCAACTTGTCTGGATGACCATTAACATGAAGTATGGACAATTTGCAATAGATATATTAGAAATCAGTTATTAAAACAGTATTCAGAAAGATCAAGCTATATTCTGTAAAAGAGCAGAATTTTAACTACCGTTGAATGCCATAAAACCCTACTCTTTTCTTTTTAGTGAACGTGTACATTTTATTGCTTTTACCGGTTTAAAAAAAAAAAAAAAAAAAGGACAGATGGCACAGAAATGGGGCCTAGGAAAATCACTTATAGTGAAACCAATTTTAATACCCGTGCTAATAAAGTTCTTTCTATACATGTGTGCCAGATTTTTCCAGGAAAAAAGGGAGTAATTCTTCATTTTGTCTAGGGAATTTAACTCTTTCAATACCCTGGGGCGCTTTACGGTGCATTAAATTATACTAAATAGCCCAAAAGAATTAACACACTTTCCAAGTAAAGTCTTTTATTTCTTTCTGCTGAGTAACATCAGGCCATTGATCATATTAGAAGGTCTAACCAACTCCCACAAGGCACTTTCCCTTATGTCAGAGCTAGCCTGGTGTGATGGTTTCCTTTCTTGAACTCCAATAAACTTTATAAGACCTATTCAACATCATTCAACTAAATCACATAATGGCAAATTTATAACTCAGTGGTGCTAAATGATGTAGTTGGTTGTCTCTACTGCTTGCTAGCTTAATATTAAAAATAAAGCCAGCTAACCCAACATTTGTCTGAAATTGTGTTACTTGACCTTTATCAACCCAAAGCAAGAGAAAAACTTCATGCCACACCATCTTTACCTTAATTATGTCTTTCCCCAATTGGTCTTGTAAACTTGGGGAGCCAGTCAAGCTTTTTATCCCACCTCAGGGGGTCAAGAGAATAGGAAACCTGTCACTAATTCCTTTCACCTCACAGGCAAAACTCCTTCACCCAATTAACTAAGGCCAGGTGCACCCTCCAGTGAGTCTGAGGAATGCAGAGAACTCACAAAGTCTGCTTCCATCTTGCCAGAAAACAAGCCAAGCCTGCACCTGATTAGCAAGCTTTGCTGGGGCTGCAAAAAGTTGGTAAATGTGTATATTTTTCTCCATGAAAGCTGGGAAAGATCATGGGTGCTACAAGTTAAGTAATGATTGCCCAGGCCAAACAATATCCAGAGTGCTTTGTGCATTAACAGACCTATCCTTTATAGGAACCAGTTTATCAAGATAGACAAGTGGCAGCCACTCATGCTAATCAGCAGACATCAAGATGCTGAGTTATGATTTGACCCAAGTGGCCTTTAATATATTCTGAGGATATATTTGGGGTGTGTTACTCACGGTTCGAATTTTCAAGAGTAAACATAAATATATTCAGATAAAATTAATGGTGGAAAAACAGCAGCATACGGCGGAAAAGAACAAAAATCCCAATTCAGAAATTAGAAATGACTATCCCAAGTATGAAACTATAACAAAGGTGGTGGCAGCAGCAGGTGGGGGTTATACAGGTGGGCGCTAGAGTTTCAAAGACCTGGATTGAAAACCCTGACCGAATTAGACATCGCAAGTTCTATTTATTTGCATAATCGCCATAATTTCTCTGAGCATTATTTGTCTCATCTGGAAAACTGGAAAAGTTATTATAACAGTATTACGTATTTTACAGGTTGTGAAGATTCAGTGAGATAATGTGATCAGGACTTTGAGGACTGGCAGGCAAATAATATGCACTCAGTAATTGGGAACTGTTATTCTAATGATTGAAGACATTTAATTAGTGAAAGAAGCACAATAATTAAATGAAAAATATGTTTGTTCCCACAAGATAAGTCAGCTTACTAAATGAGAGGTTAGGGCTTTGCCTAATAATTTGGCACCAAATGACTGGTATTCAGAAAATTAGAAGGGAATGGTTTAGACCTGTGATTTTCAAAATGTGCTTAACTGGGTCCCAAAGCAGTTTTTTGAGGTGCCTTAATGTCTATGTTGGGAAGAGAATGAGGCAAAGTAGAGACAGAACAGACGACATTTCCCTTCGCTTCGATCATTTTGTATACTAGATTTTAATATACAATTTTATGGGAATAATAGGTTTGTAAAGTGAAACATGTAAATTATATGCTTATTCTAGCATAACAGCAGTTGTTCCTGAAGAGCTGGTTGTAACAATGATATGTGATTCTCTGCGGTTTATATGCTCCAGATAAACATTGAAAATGCCCCCACCCGGAGTGCTAATATTAATTATACATCACTCACTTGTCGACCCGTTCTTAGGTGATGAAACTATTTTTGATCTACTGTGTTTTTCCAGTTACTATGGATGGTAAAAACCCTGACAGGTCATCAGTTCCATAGACACGGTAGTGAAGGGTGTCTGCTCTTTGGTATTGGAGTCTTAATTCTTCAAGCCAACCTTCACAAGTCAATCATTGACCATTCCTTGCTGTTGAAAGGGCATGTAATTTTTTCTTTTCTTTTTTTTTTTTGAGACAGAGTCTCGCTCTGTTGCCCAGTCTGGAGTGCAGTGGCGGGATCTCGGCTCACTGCAAACGCCGCCTCTTGGGTTCACACCATTCTCCTGCCTCAGCCTCCCGAGTAGCTGGGACTACAGGCGCCCGCCACCGTACCCGGCCAATTTTTGGTATTTTTTAGTAGAGACAGGGTTTCACCATGTCAGCCAGGATGGTCTCAATCTCCTGACCTTGTGATCCGCCCACCTCAGCCTCCCAATGTGCTGGGATTACAGGTGTGAGCCACCACGCCCGGCCAAGGGCGTGTAATTTTTTAAGAAAGGATGTGTCCAGGAGGTTGCTGAGATCATCATTCTCACCAGAGGGTTTTCAGATTTCACCAGTGGGGTAAACTCAGTTAATATCTCATAAGCCTATCTTTCTTCTACAAAAATCCCCTATTTTTATTTTAGTGTTATCTGCATATTGTCTCTATGACATCAATGCAGCTTTCTAAGAACTACTGTCGTGGCTCCTGTCTGATTCTTCTCCATTACAGGAAGGGTTTCAACAGTTAGGCCATAAGAGTGAACATACACTTGGCTCAGGTTCAGAGTAAATATTTTTAGTTGGATCCAAATACTTCAGGTTCAAAATCATGAGCTGTACTGTTAGCGGAGGCAAATCCATATAGGTCTGCAACAGCCTCGATTCTTGACTCCTCAGAGAAAAGAATTCGACTGAGGTGCATCAGGCAGAGTGAGAGACTGAAGCAAGTCTTAGAGCATGAGTTTAAATTTATTAAAAAGCCTGAGAACAAGAATAAAAAGAAGTAAAGTACACTTCAGAGAGGTCCAAGTGGGTGATTTGAGAGATCAAGTGCACGGCCTGACCTCTTTTGACTTGGGGTCTTCTATGTTGGCATAGTTTCGGGGTCTTGCGTTACTTCTCCCCACTTACCCAACACCTGAGATCTTATGGGGAAGTAGCTGATCACCAGTTTTAGGTGTTGTCTGTTAGGAGACTGTGTGTCCTTGGCACTGGCTGTGACCAATTATTATTTTGGAGAGATAGTTAACAACCGTGTGACCATCACCTAATGGTCATCTGACCCTCCTGGTATATATTGGGGGAGCCCTCTCCCGCCCTGCTTATACCTGACTAGCTATCTACCATAGCAGTACCCTACAGAATTCGACCTCAGCATATGTAAATTATAACCCCCACCTGGCTTTGACTCAGCATGAAATAGTCAAAGGAATACAATCCAGCAAGCAAAAGTACTTTCAAAACATTCCTGTCTTCACTTACAACGATCAAAGAACATTAAAGGAGATTTAATTTGTAATCCACAGCAAAATCTTTGACAATTCCTTTTTGTCTTTCCTGAATTCTTTTCACCAGCTTCTTTGAGTATCTTGTTTGCCAAACATCCCCCCTGCTCCCTAACCCTGACACATTCCACTCTCTATTTCAAGTCTCAAAGTTATACAAAGTTTCCTTCCAGGCAATGGTACAGAGTTGAGTTCCTTCCCTCTTTTCACATATGTAATGAATTCCAAATGGGAGCCCCAATAGCCCATAATGTGTTTTTGTTGCCTAGGTCATTTAATGCTTTTACACACAGGTATTACTTATTGACATGTTTATATTTTCTGTATAAATAGCCGAGATTTATAATCAAATGTTTGAGAAACAGTCCAAATATTAGAAGAAGCTAAATAAAAATTAATTGGAAGCAAATGTAAATCATCTGTATACTTCTTACATTGTCTCTTAAAACAACCCCATCCTGTCTTTCTCTGCACTCATTTTCCACAGGAATAGACCATACTCCTCCCATTTCCTATTCCAGGAATAATAATACACAATGTTATAACATTTTATTGCTCTAAGCCTATAAGCCAATAAATTGTTGAAATTTTGGAGACTATTAAATCATTTTTGCCCATTCAGGTATATAAAAAGTATTCTCTTTTCCTAAACTGCATTTTTCCCCAAAAGAAGTGTCTTAAAATGTCTTTTATTAATGACCAAGTATTTTTAAGCCTAACTTTTCCAATGATTCTTCCTCTAATAAATTTTTTTCAAGGGGAAAAATGAAATTAATAAAAGAACTCTATGAAATGGTCTAAGTCATATATGTGAGTTTCCTTAATAAAATTTTAAAACGCTTTTCTTTAATGTCCACTACCACTACATGCACATCGTAGAACAAAGCAGACCCTTCAAGAACACTTGGGGATATGGAATTATATATATGTGCTTATACTGAGTAAGGATGGAGAATATTCGAATGGAGGCTGCCTTTCTTTGTTACCACATCAAGTGACTTTTCAAAGAAAGGTAGGTGGACATTGTGAGGTTAACTTTACTATTTAGATTTGGTCAATTTATAAAACTGGAATAATATGAAATAATACTTGCCATTCTGAGAGACGACAGCGTGATAACGGCCCTCACAGCCCTCGCTCGCTCTCGGCGCCTCCTCGGCCTTGGCGCCCGCTCTGGCCGCGCTTGAGGAGCCCTTCAGCCCGCCGCTGCACTGTGGGAGCCCCTTTCTGGGCAGGCCGAGGCCAGAGCCGGCTCCCTCAGTTTGCGGGGAGGTGTGGAGGCAGGGGCGGGAACCGGGGCTGCGCGCGGGAACCGGGACTGCGCGCGGGGCTTGCGGGCCAGCGCGAGTTCCTGGTGAGCGTGGGCTCGGCAGGTCCCGCACTCGGAGCGGCCGGCAGGCCCTGCCGGCCCCGGGCAATGAGGAGCTTAGCATCCGGGCCAGCGGCTGGGGAGAGTGTGCTGGGTCCTCCAGCAGTGCCGGCCCACCGGCGCTGCGCTCGATTTCTCGCAGGGCCTTAGCTGCCTCCCCGCCGGGCAGGGCTCCGGACCTGCAGCCCGCCATGCTTGAGCCTCCCCGCCCTCCGTGGGCTCCTGTGCGGCCGGAGCCTCCCAGACGAGCGCCGCCCCCGGTTCCACGGCGCCCAGTCCCATCGACCACCCAAGGGCCGAGGAGTGCGGGCGCACGGCGCGGGACTCGCAGGCAGCTCCACCTGCAGCCGAAGTGCGGGATCCACTGAGTGAAGCCAGCTGGACTCCTATCTAGCTCAAGGTTTGTGAACATGCCAGTCAGCACCCTGTGTCTAGCTCAGGGTTTGTGAATGCACCAATCCACACTGTATATAGCTACTCTGGTGGGGACTTGGAGAACCTTTGTGTCACACTCTGTATCTAGCTAATCTAGTGGGGATGTGGAGAACCTTTATGTCTAGCTGAGGGAATGTAAATACACCAATCGGCACTCTGTATCTAGCTCAAGGTTTGTAAACACACAAATCAGCACCATGTGTCTAGCTCAGAGTTTGTGAATGCACCAATTGACACTGTATCTAGCTACTCTGGTGGGGACATGGAGAACCTTTGTGTCCATACTGTGTATCTAGCTAATCTAGTGGGGAAGTGGAGAACTTTTGTGTCTAGCTCAGGGATTGTAAATGCACCAATCAGCACCCTGTCAAAACGGACCAATCAGCTCCCTGTAAAATGGACCAATCAGCAGAATGTGGGAGGGGCCAGGTAAGAATAAAAGCAGGCTGCGGGAGCCAGGAGTGGCAACCCACTCAGGTCCCCTTTGACATTGTGGTAGCTTTGTTATTTCATGCTCTCTGCAGTAAATCTTGCTGGTGCTTATTCTTTGGGTCCAGACTGCCTTTATGAGCTGTAACACTCACCTCGGAGGCCTGCAGCTTCTCACCTGAGGCCAGCCAGACCACGAACCCACCAGGAGGAACGAACAATTCTAGATGCGCCACCTTAAGAGCTATAACACTCACTGCGAAGGTCTGCAGCTTCACTCCTGAAGCCAGCAAGACCAGGAACACACCAGAAGGAAGAAACTCTGAACTCATGGAAACATCAGAAGGAACAAACTCCGGACATGCCACCTTTAAGAACTGTAACGCTCACTGGGAGGGTCCGCAGCTTCATTCTTGAAGTCAGTGAGACCAAGAACCCACTAATTCCGGACACAATTCTACTGTGTTACTCTGGGTCTTCAGAGGAACAGGACCAACAGGTTTCCCTCTCTCTCTCTCTCCGCATACATAGAGAGGTTATGAGGAATGGCCTGTAGCTTACACAGTTAGGGAGGCTGAGGAGTCCTACAACCTTGCTGTTGGTGAGATGGAGACCCAGAAGAGCTGATGATATGTGCAGCTCCCATTTTTGTCCAAATGACCGAGAGCCAGGAGAATAGGGTACGTTTCAGTTTGAGTCCAAGTCTGAAGCCAGAAGACCAATGTCTCAGCTCAGAGACAGTCAGGAAAAGTAAGCAAATTCTTGTTTACTGAGCCTTTTGTTCTGCGTAGACCCTCAGTGGATTATATAAGGCCCAACCACATTAGGGAAGGCAATCTGCTTTGTTCAGTTTATACATTCAAATGTAAATCTCATCCAGAAACACCCTCACAAATAAACCCAGAATAATATTTAAACAAATATCTGTGCACTGTGTGACCTAGTGAAGCTGACACCTAAAATTAATCACCACATCTGCTAATTAGGATTATTTTATGAGGCTCAAATAAAAATTATTGAAAATATATTAATAAGGTATCACTTGAGTGTTACTATATTTTTAGATATTCAAAATATCTGTATCTTTATATGTTTATAGATACAGACCTAAACTTACATAGTCAATACATATTTTAAAACCTACAATAATTAATTTGGATAAAAGCCCCTGTAGAGAAAGGCCACAAAATGTTGCCCATTCATTTCTGTATAGCTGTGCTGTCCAAAATTGTATCCACTAGTCAAATGTAAATATTGAGCATTTGAAATGTGTTTAGAATGACTAAGGATATAAATTTTAGTTTAATTTTAATTAATATAAATTTTAAAACAATAGGTAATTCAGTTCCTGAAAACTTTTAAGCATGTTTGGAATAACTTGAATAGATGAATCTAGTTTTTCAATATAAACGAGATAAAATCTAAATTTAGGTCAATATTTCAGACAAAAATTTAGCATCCAAATTAAGAAGTACTATAAACATAAAATATTCACCTGGGTTTTAAAACGTGATGTGAGAAATAGAATGTAAAATATCTCATTAATAATTCTACCATTAGTTACAAGATAAAATAGTATTTTTGATATATGGGTTAATAAAATATATCGTTAAAGTTAACTTCACCTGTTTCTTTTTACTTTTTTAATGTGGCTATTAAAAAAATTAAAATTATATGTGTGACTTGCATTTTCTTTCTGTTGGACAGAGTTGCTATATGTTAATGATAACTTCAAGTTAGAATGAACGTCAAATTCAGGCTTTAAGTTTAGAAAACAACAGTATGGAGCCTGAGGGTGTGTGTAAAATAAAAAAGGGCAAAATATTGGTTTTCGTGTATCTTATTTCAAAGCCTATACAGATCCGCAATAATTTCTTGGTATCACAAACATTTATAACACAATTTAGATGATGTAGAATGCTTTAATGTATTCATCTTAGAGTCATAACTAAAGTAAAAAATGAAATGGATTAGAATTCTTCCAGTCCCCACATAATAACACATGTAGGTCACAATTTGTAATATTGGAAAATTTTTTTAACAGCATAATGGTTTATTTTGTTATCTATTTCAAATATGTGTATGTTAAGCACCATCTAAAGTTAAAACTGATTATTTGAATGACATTTTGCAATGTAGCTATTTCATGTACCTAGTTAACAAATACTTATTTACCAGCATGCTTTGGCACTGGGGTATAATGGTAAGGAAGAAATACTAGAGTTCATATCCTAATGGAACTTATAGAGACCAATAATAGTTAAATAAAAAATAAGTAAATATTATATAATAAATATAAATAAAATATAGTAAGTCCTTTGAAGTGAAGATGTAATGGAATTCAAAAAATTTTCATTAAATACTTGAAAGTGGAAACCTCTTTGGATTGTGCTGAGGAGAGAATAAAAGGTGACAAATTAGAGTCATTAAATCTGGGCAGCTCTCTGAAAGTTTGACAACAAATGAGATCCAAGAAAAGATAAGATATCTAAGAGATAATGGGAAGTAAATGTGGGATTTTAAAAGATGATAATTTTTAGAGGTCTTTGAAGGCATTGGTAATAGCCAAGAAGGAAGAAAGGATACAATGATGCAGGAAAGTGAGAGGATAACCAAAGCAGCAGTTTGTGAAAAACTGGAGTGCAAGGCTTCTAAGTACAGAAGAGAAACGATCTTCTATACCAGGAGAGATACCTCATGCATTGCAATAGGAAGGAAGGAGAATAGTAGAAAGAGAAAGGAATTTCTATCCAATGAATAAGATGTATGAATATAATGCAAGATCATCTACAAAGGTCTTGAACAATTGAGCAGAAGACATGCAATTGTTACCGGATGGCATGAGAAAATTAGCCCACTAGAGACAGTTCCTGGGCATGACTTAATATAAATTTGAGGTTTATGTTAAAAATAAGGTTGTAAAAAAGTCTGGTTGGTTGTGTAATTACTTACGTCAAATATGATAGCTCTGGTTCTGGTGTGGAGAAAATAAGTGAAGTATTCATTCATAATTGGGATTTTGCCAATGAAGAACTCAATGACCAAGGAAATGATTAAAGTGATGGAAAATTTGAACTCGGCTGGAAAAGAATATAAATGGACCCAAGGGTGAGGAATGACGTGGGGAAAGAAGATGTACTGAAGAGGCAAGTAATTCTGTCAGTGGAGGTACATGAGCAATTTAATCCAAATGGAAATGATGGTTGCAAAGTGGGATTATGTGCAATAAAGAATGCAAAGTTGTCCAAATTGTCTAATATATCAAATCTAGAGCATAGCCATGGGAGTCTTTGCCTAAAATTGACTGGTTTGGTGAAGATTACAACAAGATTCTAATACGTAGGCTTTTGGATGCTTTATTTGTGAGGATATTTGTGTCCCTAAGTATAATCAAAGAAGTTTCAAGAAAAGAAGATGGTTGTAATAAACTATAGTCTATAGTGAATGAAGGGGAGCAACTAATATGTTAGTAAATGACAGCAATTGGGAGAGGACAGGAGGGAATCATATCTTTATGGATTAATTATCAAGAAACTTTTTTTTTGTAAGAAGAAAGAAAGTAATGATCTATTAGCAAAATAGACATATAGTCCTTACTTCATGACCCTGAAGATCTGGTAGAGTGGAAAAAAAAAAGTCTCTCCAAGAGGAATGCTAGGATACCCATAGGGCAAAGAGGTTTTAAGAGATTGTCCTAGGAAAGTGCTGAAGACAAAGGAATATGCTGAATACAAACCAGAAGTTTCAGAGCATGTATTGAAAGGGTATGTATAGAAGAAAATGGAGCCCCTAATGGTTTAGATTGGGGGATGAATAGAGAAGTATAGGATTGTGAGGCTGGATAGAACTAATTCTTTATTCTTTGAGATAAGGACATGAAATCATAACCAGAATGCAGACCTCAAATACTGCCTTTGGTGTCATAGCAGCCTAAGAGTTGGATGCTTCTTGAGGTCATCAACCTTATGAATGTGATTATAAAACAGCAGCTTTTTGGAGTGTTTTGTATAATTTTCTTAATTATTTCAATTCAAGCTATGATAAGTTTAGTATATTTATTCAATATGTATAACTCATATATATTTAATTCTGAGTATGCATCCATGTTTCTTTGCCTATTAATTTAATACTATATTAATAATGTATGTAAATGCCTAAAATATTCTTATGCATATATGTTTTATAAGGCAACAAAAAAGTTTTTTTCCATATTTACTTTCATGAGCATGTCATACAAAACCAAATAAATTAGAAAAATCTGTAATGTCCATCTTCTCATTCAGCAAACATTTAAAGCTTTGACATAATCTTGGCTTTCAAACTAATTTATAAAGTATATGGGATCCAGATCCCTGGAATATTATCTATACCATTCTAATTTATGTTTTCGTAGCAACCTACTATTTGAAGATAGCTGTAATGTCAATAGGAAAGTATTTCATAAGCTTTTCCGCAAATTTGCATGTTTTACACTCATGAGTAATGCACTAACAAATTTTCAATGATACTAAAAGTTCAGTTTCAATGTAAGATTTATATTTAATTTTTTTAATTTTTTATTGTAAGTAGCTTATGTTGTAAAAAGTTGACAGGCTCACTTTTAGTCTCACTATACTAATTTATTTGAAATTAATTCTGTTACTTAGCAGCAACAAATTAGTATTTTCTAAAATGTTATTTCACTGACAACTTGAGGATAGATTTATAGTTATAAAAGTTGCCCTTATACAAGAAATAGTTTTGATCACAAGCTACTGTCTCTGAGTAACTTTTTCTGGAATGTTTGGTAAATTGCTTTTATTTTGTTTACATTCCTTAGTGTTAAAAATTATTTGGTTCTAATAATAACAGATTATTCTTTAAGACAAATAAAGCTTTCAGACCAAACTATGCATATAGTTTTAAAATTGCACTTGTGTTTAAAATGTAATATTTTTACATTTTAGCTTTTTATATTTAGGAATTCTTCAAAATTTGAAACATCACCTTTTATTTATCCAATCTTATTTTAAATTAGTTTTAAAAATCTACATTCCATTTCAGTATCATCCCTTTATAGCACTTCTCAAATATCTTTGAAAATACTAATTATAATTCTTCTAAAGTTCCTTAATCTTTCCAGAAATAACTATATTTCTCCCAGGGTGAGTTTCTTTCTTTGCTCATCTTAGTCTTTCTTCTTATTGTTGCTGGCTGTTATCATATATCTTGTGTGGTAGCCCTGGCGTTGCAACTCTGAGGTCTTTCTTCAAGAGGATCTGCTGCTGAGAGTATATTTGGCTAACTAGATCGAGTTGCTGTACCTTTGAGATCCATTACAGTGTTCAGACATAGTCCAGCCCCAAGGCTGTTCACATACATTTAAGTATGGCAGAGTAAGCACAACTAGACCCAACCAATGCAGAACTTCTTTACCGGGCAATCTTGGCTTGGGGAACTCTTCAAGTGTTGGCTGAGTGTCTCAGAGCTGAACTACCATCTCATGCTCTTTCTTCCCAATCTTTCTTTCTTCCTTCTTTCCTTCCAAAAGTTTTCAGACCGCATTTCAAACTGAAGGCTCTCTTGCCTTCTCTTGCTCCTCTCAAGTTTATCTTTCATGGATATTCAACCAAATATAATCCTTACACCTCTACTCCTATCTTTGTGTCTGCCTCTTAGAGTACCTTGACTGACCCATCTATTCATTCTTGATTTTCTGTAGACTAGGTATATTACAATAGTTACTTTATATAGGTTACCTCAGTTTTCCTTAGCATTTCTTTGAAAAGCAGGACAAATTTCAAACTATATCCATGGGTGATATGTCCTAAATGACAAGATTCATTTTTGTTTTTGTAGAGTGGGCACAAGCTAGGAGGCTACCAAATTTGTTTAGAAAGCCTTTGACCACCTTCAGCCTGAGGAAGGGAGACCAACACCTTAATTTGGGGTAGGTAGAGGTGGTTGGGGGGAGATGGAGGCACTGATCTATGTGCTATTGTCCTGTTAGAGTGTTGGCCCTTCCTCACACTCTGATTCTATAAATTTTGCCAGTTCTGGAAAACTCCGTTGTGGAAAACTGAAAACCTCTGCACCAAGTTCCAGTTTCTCTTGTACATGTGGTATACTATAGCTCTTCTGGTTCTTGACTGATTTCTATAGCCCTTTCAACCTTGCCGGCCTTACCTCCTTTTGTACAGAACTAATGTGGTAGCCTCTTTTCTACAGGCTGCAAGCAGTTTCTCCCAATACTAATTCGAGCAGATCTTGCATGAGCTCCCTGACATATCTAAGATTACGTTCCAGGGCTTCTGTGACAGGGGATGTGGTGGAAGTTCCAATAGGACCTCAAGAAAACCCTGGGAACTCAATTAGGTAACTTGGAGCCTGTAGTTTCAGTTGGGATCAAATAGAAGAGAAGGTTATATAACAAAGCCAGTTGTGTTTTTTACAATTAATAAGGTAGAAATATCCACAATACTGGGGTAGAACTCATGCTCTTCAAAGTATTTAAGATGATCTTTATTATGTAGTGTATGGTGTTGGAAATTAAACTCTAGCAATATTAAAGGACATACTTTTCTACTTTCATTTTGATAATTTTTTGGAAGAAGGGAGGAGTAATCAGTTATGTTTAGTGTTCCATATGAGAACAACAACAAAAAAACATGTATTTCAAGTTTTATGACAATTAATTCCATTTATTTATTTATTGAGACTGAGTCTTGCTCTATCACACAGGCTGGAGTGCAGTGGTGCAATCTGGGCTCACTGCAACCTCCATCTTCCGGGTTCAAGCGATTCTTGTTCCTCAGTCTCCCGAGTAGCTGGAATTACAGCTGCCTGCCACCATGCCTGGCTAATTTTTGTAATTTTAGTAGAAACAGTGTTTTACCATATTGGCCAGGCTGGTCTCAAACTCCT
Source organism: Pongo abelii (assembly GCF_028885655.2). Classification (NCBI taxonomy): domain Eukaryota; kingdom Metazoa; phylum Chordata; class Mammalia; order Primates; family Hominidae; genus Pongo; species Pongo abelii. The sequence goes on along the minus strand of NC_072000.2, from coordinate 88,710,075 downwards.
GACCTTGGGTGATCTGCCCGCCTCAGCCTCCCAAAGTGCCGGGATTACAGACATGAGCCACCGCACCCAGACTAATTCCTTTTATTTTTAAAATTAAATTTATTAATAGAGTTTAGATGAGTCATTTATAAAATAAAAAACAGTATGTAAAATCAAAAAAGCATTAAGAGTTTACAATAGATACTAAAGCTACACTAAAATATTATCACAATATTATATTAAATTCTTAGGATAATATTGATTTTTATACCAAAATGATTCTTGCCTGGGATAAATTTTAGTTAAGTAACACATAGTATTTTTTTTCTTTCTCATCTAGTAAAAGTATTTAAAATATATATCAGGGACTTCAAAAACATATTAAATAAACGTACTTTTCTTCCTGTTCTATTTTATGTACATATCCAACTTTCCATCTCCAATGCTAAGCTGTGAGGCTTGTTGCTGCAAGAGTATAGATGCTTCTTAGGACAATTAGGACAGTGATCAGCTTTGGGTATCAAAGTCGACAGCATACTTCAATCTATTCAAAATGATATTTCTGACACTCAAAATTTACTTGTAGAAAAAAAAATTACCTAAATTACTTTATTTTCTATTTCTATTTTAAGAGCCAGTTATAGAGGCACATAAATGATTTTTAGAAATACTTATTCTTGAATCAAAGTAATAAAAACATTTCATTAATTCAGCATCACTCACAGAATCCATAGATATACATATATATTCAAAAATTAAAACAAAACTTTTTGACATAACAAAACTTCTCTTTGCTAAATACAAATCACTCTGCTATTTTCTATTTAATTTAAAAAAATCAAACAAACAACCAAAGTTTAGTTGCGACCAATTTTTTTTAACCCAGTTGCACTGAAAAGCTTGGACTAAATGATAGACTTTATGATTTTACAATTTTCATGGAACAGGAAATTCAGAATTTTTCTTAGAGAAAATTTAAAACCTTCTGGTTTGAGAAGAGTGGCAGAGGAAAGACTGAAAGTTCAAATTGAAGTTCTTTACTCTCTAATGGTAGAACTATTAGGTACAAATATCCATAATACTGGGGTAGAACTCATGCTCTTCAAAATATAGAGATGATCTTTCTTACATATTATATGGTGGTGGAAATTCAATCCTAGAAATATTAAATGACATCTAAATAGTAGTAGGGCTGGTACCACTTTCTAGAGTTCTTGGGTTAAAATATTGCTTTTTTTTTTTTGCTGTCACACAAACTTTCTTATAGACTTTATTTTGAAAACTACTCATTTACTTTTTGCCTTTAATATGTTATTCAAGGTAAATGGCTTATTCTAAGAAATGTGACTTCAAAAGGATCATATGCAAAACATTTGTATCTGGCACACTTTCTACAGAATAAATTCAATACATTTAAACTTTTTAAGTCTGAAGGTAAGGAAAAAAAAAAGCTAAGATGAATGACTGATTTAAAATGAGAAAGTTGTGCAGTGTTAGCCACCAAGATTCTAGTGAGGTCATGACAAAAATATGGGTGCTGTGTTTAGCTACACTGAAGTGAACGAATTTCATGCCAGCTCAAGATGCTTATAAATTCCCTTTAAAATGTTGTGGCTAACTGCTCCAAAGAATGTGCAAGTTGATTTAAATAAGTTTCCAGAAACTGAACTGTTTATTTCAGCCTTCTCCAAAAAGCTTTGATATGTAAATCAATTTGGAAACAAAGATATGTTTGCCTCTTAATGTTTCCATTCTCTACATGTGCTAAATGGCAACCTTGGAATAATTTCCTTTGATCTAAGAAATAAGACTAAGTTAGATTTTGTAAAGGTCAGGGTAAGAGGAAGAGATTTAATCCAATCCAACCAAAATGAAATCAATTTGCATTATTCTCCACATATGAAATAACGTGAGCTCTGGGAACAGATGTAAGTTGGTTTAAACATCTATCTGACCCTGTGGCCTAAGTCAAGACAACAACCATCTTGAAGCTTTGGTTTCATTACTTATGAAATGGGGATAATTGTGCTTACGTTCTGGGTTTTGTAGGAATGAGTGGTCCCACCTATAAATACGTAACCCAGTTCTGACTTAGAGTGAGCTCCCAAACCATGGTAGTTACTCACATGATTATTTTTGCACTCATTAATTATAAGGGCCAAGACAGTGGTTCCTGCTGAATGTACTAAGAAGAGTAATAAATAATCCTTGAAAAGGCCAAAAAATAGCTTAAAGTACAGTAAAGAGGTAGACTATTTTAATAACTGTGGCTAACTTAAATATATCCAAGAAGGGCCCCTGGTTATTTTCTGAAACAAATAAGGAAAAATATTGTCAATGTTCTTCACCTTTATCCTCGTGTGTCTAATTGAAATTGGCACCTGACAGGCCATAATACCTTTCCCATCTCTTTCCCCAGAGCAGAATAACATTTAGTCAGTATAGCCTAGAAAAATATTATTGCTTTATGTGGCTGATGCTCATTCTGTTGGGTCAGTGCCATTGCCATATGAGTTGCTAAATATTTTGAGTATCACCCCTACTTCCATGCCAGTTTATAGGTGTGTTAAGACAAAAGACACAAGAATTCTCAGATGTTGAAACGGTGCAAATTGTTTTTCTGGGCTGAGTACAGTTTTCTTGCTTTGAACACAAAGGCTCGTTTATACCTCTTGGTAACTAAATAAATTGTGAGTATTCTCAGAATTTGACCTTCTGGAAAATGGTGTAGATAAATTGTATCAGACTTTATGCATCCAAAGAATAAAAATGTTTTCTTCTAACCTGAAGTTTCTGGAAGGTGTCTTAATCAGGTTGATATTGATCTTTACTGGTTTTCCAGATTATTTCTTGTGAAACACTTGCCATATGACCAACAGCTGTGTTTTTTTTAAGCAAACATATTTTCACTGAAAATATCAGCACTGGTATTTTCAAACAATTACATTAAAACTTTGGCAAACAAGGAGGGAAATACTGTGGATTTTTAGAAATAGCATCTTTCACCACTTCCAGTTAGCCTTTAATTTCTATAGATGTCACGAGCAATTGGCTTTGTGTTCTGATTACTTATTGTTTATCAACAAAACAGTCAATATTACTGTTACTTCTTTTCAAGTTGAATTTTCAAAATTTGGATTGAAAAACACATGACATGACATCTACCCTCTTAATAAATTTTAAGTGCATCATACAGTAATGTTAATTATAAGTACAATGTTGTACAGCAGCTCGCTACAAGTTTTTTCATCTTGTGGGACTGAAACTTTATACTGATTGAACAGCAACTTCTTATGCCCTTCTCTCCTGGCAACCGCCATTCTACTCTTTTCTTTGATGAATTAGACTACTTTAACTGCCTCATATAAGTGGAATCATGCAGTATTCTATGAATGGCTGATTTCACTTAGCATAATGTCCTCAAGATTCATCCATGTTGTACCATATGAGATGATTTGCTTCTTTTTTATGTCTAAATAATATTCCATTTTATGTATATACTTTCTATGATCTGAATGTTTGTGTGCCCCCAAAATTCATATGTTGAGATCTTGACTCTAGGGTGACAGTATTAAAACGTGGGGTCTTTGGGAGGTAATTAAATCAGGAGGTCAGAGCTTTCTGGAATTAGTAATCTTATGAAAGAAGACCCATTGATTTTTTTTTTTTTTTTTGCCTCTTTCAGCATATGAGGATGTAATGAGAAGGCCATCAATGAACCAACAATGAAACAAGGCTTATAAGACACCAAATCTTCTGGTGCCTGATCTTGGACTTCCCAACCTCCAGAACCATGGGCAATAAATTTCTGTTACTTATAAGCTATCAAGTTTGTGGTATTTTTATAGCAGCATAAATCAACTTAAATAAAACCACATTTTCTTTATTCATTTACCTATTGAGGAACATTAAAATGGTCTCCCCCCTCTTGGTTATTGTGAATAACACTGCAGTGAACATCAAAGTGAAAATATCTCTTTGAGATCCTGATTTTAACTATTTTTGATAAATACACAGATGTGAGATAACTCAATCATGTGGTCATTTTAGTTTGAATTTTGTGAGGAACCTCCATACTATTATCCATAGTGACTGTACTATTATATATTCCCACCAAACAGCACAAAGGGTTTTAATTTCCCCACATCCTTGCCAACACCTGTTATTATCTTTTTTGTTGTTGTTGTTTGGTTGGTGTTTCTTTTTTGGTTGTTGTTGTTCTTTGTTTGTTTTTGATAGTAGTCCTCCTACAGGTGTAAGGTGATATCTCATTGTGGTTTTGACTTGTATTTCTCTGATGATTAGTGATGTCAAGTATTTTTTTCACATGCCTGTTGGCCATTTCGTTGTCTCCTTTGGAAAAAAATGTCTATTCAAGTCTTTCTTGGTATACTTTTTGTTACTATAAAGGAATTTCTGAACCTGGGTAATTTATAAAGAAAAAAGGTTTGGTTCATGGTTTTTCTGGCTAGAAGGTTCAAGATTGGGCATCTTGTAGGCTGCTTTCTCTCATGTCAAAAGGCAAAGGAGAACTGGCATATGCAGATAGCACATAGTGAGAGAAGAAACGAGGAGGGAGGGTGACAGGCTCTTTTCAACAATCAGCTTTCATGGAAACTAGTAGAGCAAGAACTCATTTACCCCTGAGAGAGGGCATTAATCTATTAATTAAATATTCAACCCCATGACCCAAACACCTCCCATCAGGCCCCACTTCCAACATTGGGCATCAAATGGCAATCAAATTTCAACATGGGATTTTGTGGGGTCAAATATCCAGTCTTAGCAAAGTTCTTGTCTATTTCAATGTTTTCTTGGTGGCATTGTTATTGTTTTTGCTATAGATTTGTAGAAATTCTGGATACTGTTGTCATTGTCAGTTTAGGCTGTTTTAACAAAAATTCCATAAACAAAAAAGATGTATTATAATTCTGGAGGCTGGGAAGTTCAAGATCAAGGTCCTGGCCTATTTGGTTTCTGGTGAAGGCCAGCTCCCTTCCTGTTTTGCAAACAGACACCTTTTTGTTGCATCTTCCCATGGCAGAAAAAAAAATCCCTCTCTATTCTCTTCTTATAAAATCACCAATCCCATTTACAATCATTCCAACTCCAACCTCATGTCCTGTGGACTTCTCATACGTGACTCTTGCCATGATGAGGTCGTTTTCTTTTATTCTTAGTTTGTTGAGTGTTTTTATTAGGAAAGCATGTGGAATTTTGTAAAATGCTTTTTTTAATGTATCAAGATAATTGTGTGAATCAATTATGTTATTATGGTATATTGCAGTGATTAATTTTCATATGTTGACTTGTTCATGGTGTGTAATCCTTTATGTATGTAGCTGAATTGGGTTTGCTACTGTCTTGAAGATTTTTACATCTCTGTTTTTCAGAATTGTTGGCCTGTAAGGTTTTTTCTCTTCATTTATTTGTCTGGCTTTGGTATAGGGCTAGCCTCAGAAAAAAATTCGTTTGTTTCTTGCTACAATTTTTCTAAGAGATTGAGAAGGATTGGCACTAACTCTTCTTAAATGCTTAGCAGAATTGACCAGTGAAGACATTTGCTCCTGAGCTTTTCTTGGTTGGCATATTTTTATTACTAATTTAATATTCTTACTTGTAATTGATCTGTTCAAATTTCCTGTTACTTTGTGACTCAGTCTTGGTAGGTTGCATGTTTCTCGAAACTTATCAATTTCTTCTAAGTTATCGAATTTGTTGGTATATAATTGTTCATGGTAGATTTTTATGATCATTTTGATTACTATGGCATCAGTTGTAATAACTCCTCTTTGATTTACGATTTTATTAATGAGTCTTCTTTTTCTAGACTATGAAAAGATTTGTCAATTTTGTTGATCTTTTAAAAAAATTAACTAATTTTAAAAACACCATCATTAATTTTTTTCTATCCTTTATTGTGTTTGTTTCTGCTCTAATATTTCTTCCTTCCTTCTGCTAAATTTTGGCTTGTTTTGCTCATTTACTGTGTTCTTACAGTATGAAGTTAGGTTTTTATTTGAAAGCTTTCTTTCATATTGATGTAAGCAATTATTGATATAAATTTGCCTCTCAGTGCTGCTTTTGCTAAGTCCCGTAAGTTTTAGTATATTGTATTTTTGCTTACATTTGCCACTAGATATTTTCTAATTTCACTTTTTTTGCTTTTTTTAATCAATTCGTTGTTATAAGTTTGTTATTTTCTACATATTGATGAACTTTTCAATGTTTCTTCTGCTATTAATTTCTAGTTTTATTTTTATTGTGGTCAGAAAGAATACTTGATATTATTTCAGTCTCCTTAAATTGATTAAGACTTGCTCTGTGGCCTGATATGTGACATGTGATCCATTCAGGAGATGTTCCATGTGCTCTTGAGAAGAATGTTTCTTCTGCTGCTGTTTGGGTGAAATGTTCTGTATGTCTGTTAGATCCATTTTATCTACAGTGCTGTTCATGTCTTCTGTTTCCTTTTTGATCTCCTGTCTGCATGTTCTATCAAATATTGAAAGTAGAATATTAAAATCTTCTACTGTTATTGTGTTGCTATCTATTCCTCCTTCTGTTCTGTCAATGTTTGCTTCACATATGTAGGTTCTCTGATGTTGAGTGCATATTTATTTATAATTGCTATAGTATTCTGTGAATTGATCTTTTATCAGTATAGAATATGCTTCTTTGTCTCTTGTGACCATTTCTGACTTTTAGTCAATTTTGTCTGATATAAATATACCACCCCTATTCTCTTTGGTTTATTAATTGTATTGAATAACTGTTTTTTTCCTTTCACTTTCACTCTGTGTGTGTTTGTAAACATAAAGTGCATCTCTTTTTGCCAGAGTAAACTTAGATTTTGTTATACAGCATAAAGTTGGATTTTGTTACTTTACTCATTCATCCACTCTATGTCATTTGATTCAGGAGTGTAGGTTTTTTTTTTTTTTTTTTTTACATTTAGAGTACAATCTTTTACCTTTACTTTTTTTTACATTTAAATTCCCATTGTTATATTATTATAGTATTATGTATTTGCAAATACATTTTCCATTACCTGTAAGCTTTCTACTTCTATAAACTCTCATGTTGCTGTTTAGTGCTTTTTTGTGTCAAATCGAAGGACTCCCTTTAGCACTTCTCGTAAAACATATCTAGTATCGATGGAATCCCTCAGCTTTTGTTTAACTGGAAAAGCCTTTATCTCTTCTTTATTTTTGAATTACAATTTTGCCGGATATAGTATTTTACATTGGTAGTTTTTTTTCTTTTCAGCACTTTAAATTTATCATCTCACTCCTTTCTGTCCTACAAAGCTTCTGCTGAGAAATCCGCTGATAGTCTCAGGGAGGTTTCCTTGAATGTGACAAGTCCCTTTTATTTTTCTGCTTGCAAAATTATCTTTGTCTTTGACATTTGATAATAATGCATCTTGTCATGGAATTCATTGACTTTTTCTTATTTGGGATGTATTAGGCTTCTTGGATCAACAAAATCAATCTGGATGACTCTTTCCTTCCCTGGATTTGGCATGTTTTTTATCATTATTTCTTTATATAGGTGTTTCTCCCCTTTCTTTCTGTGTCTTCTACTTCTGAGCTATCCATAATACATACATTGGTCCACTAGATGTTGTTGCATAATTCCCTTGAGCTTTCCTCATTTTTACTTATGCTTTTATTGCAGTAAAGACACCAACATAAAATTTACCATCTTTACAATTTTTAAGTGTGTACAGTATTGTGGTATATCATACCTTCATAATGTGCAACCAACCATACTGTTTGTCACAGTGAATGTACCACTTTACATTCCAACCAATAGTGTACAAGAATTTCAATTTTTCCACATTTTTGTCAACACTTGATAGTTTCTGGTTTTCTTGATAGTAGCTATTCTAATATGTGTAAAGTTATATGTCATTGTAATTTTGCATTTCTCTAATGATTAGTAACTTTAAACATTTTTACCTGTGCTTATTAACCAATTGTATTGCTTCTTTCATAAAATATCTATTCAAATCCTTTGCTCATTTTTAAATCAGGTTGTTTGTTGTTGAGTTTTAGGAGTTTTTTATATATTCTAGATGTTAATTCTTATATGATCATATAATTTGCACATATTTTCTCTCATACTGTGGGTTGTTTTTTTTTGGTATGTGGACAGTGTCTTTTGATTCACTTAAATCTTTTCTTCATGATTCAAATTCTCTATTTTTTTCCTTTGTTGCCTGTACCTTTGATGTCATATTCAAAAAATCACTGCAAAATCTAATGTCATAAAATGTTTGTCCTATATTTTCTTCTAAGAGTTTTATAGTTTTAAGTCTTGCATTTAGGTCTTTGACCCATTTTCAGTTTTTGTATATCGTATTAGGTAAGTGCCCAACTTTATTCTTTTGCATATGGATATTCAGTTTTCCTACCACTATTTGTTGAAGAGACTGCCTTTTTTCCACTGAATGATTTTGGCACTCTTGTCAAAAATTATTTCATCATGTATTTGAGAGTTTATTTCTAAGCTGTCTGTTCTATTCTGTTGGACTATTATCTTTATTTATGCTATTACCATATTATTTTGATTACTTGGGCTTTTTAATGTGTTTTAAAATAAAAAAAATTGAGTTCTCCAGCTTTGTTTTTCTTTTTTTGAATTGTTTAGACTATTTAGGGTCTCTGGAGATTTTATATGAATGGTAGAATGTGTGTTTCTATTTCTGCAAGGAATGTCATTAGAGTTTTCATGGGAGTTGCTTTGAATCTGTAGATCATTTGGGTAGCGTTGACATTTTAATAATATTAAACCTTCTAGTCTACAAACATGGGATGTGTTTACATTTGTTTATGGATTCTTTAATTTTCTCAAGCAATGTTTCATAGATACCATGGTACAAGTGTTTCCCTCTTTTGGTTAAGGCAATTACTAAGTATCATATTATTTTTGATGCTATTGCATTTGCAAAATTTTCATTTCAGATTACTCATTTTTAGTATATATGCAACTGATTTTTGCACATTGACTTTGTATCCTTCAGCTTTGCTGAATTTATTTGTCAGTTCTATTAATTTTATTGAATCTTTATAGCTTTCTATATATAAAATCATACTTTCCAATTTGGATGCTTTTTATTTTTATTTTTATTTTTTTTTTGCCTAATTGCCTTGGCTAGAATTTCCAGTACTATTTTGAATAGAAGTGACAAAATGAACATCTTTGCCTTGTTCCTTATCTTAGAAGAAAGGCTTTCTTTCACCAGTGGGTATGATGTGTGCTGTGGGTTTTGTATGTATGACCTTTACTATGTTGATGATGTTTTATTCTATTCCTAGTTTGTTGAGTCTTCTTATCATAAAAGGATGTACAATTTTGTGAAAATGCTTTTCTGTCTCAATTGAGATGATCTTGTGTTATTTTTTGCCCTTCTGTTAATGCAGTGCATTACATTGATTCATTTTTATATGTTGAACCACCCTTATATTGCAAGAATAAATTCCACATGGTCATGGTGTATAATCTTTTAAAAATGATGTCATACTTGATGTGTTAGTGTTTTGTTTGAGGATTTTTTGATCAATTTTCATAAATGATATTTGACTTTTTTTTAAATGTGTCTTTGTCCAGGGAACTACTGACCTCATCCAGTAAGTTAGAAAGTATTCCCTATTATTCAATTTTTAAAAATAGTTTAAGAATTGATGTAAGTTCTTCATAAGTTTGGTATAATTTGCCCATAAACCTAGCAGATATAGGGCTTTTCTCTGTTGATATGTATTTTATTACTGATTCATCTCCTTACTATTTATAGGTCTATTAAGATTTTCTATTACTTTATGACTTATTCTTGGTAGGTTTTGTGTTTCAAGAATGTGTTCATTTCTTCTAACTTACTCAACTTGTTGGCATACAATTGTTCTTAGTATTCTAATTGTTTTAATTTCTATAGAAGAGGTAGTGATATTCTCACATACATTTCTGATTTTAATCATTTGATTATTGCCCCATTTTCATAGTCCATCTAGCTAAAAGTGTCAATTTAGTTCATCTTTTAAAATAAACAACTTTTAGTTTTATTGATTTTCTCTATTCTTTCTATATCTTTTATTCTAGGGGTCCCCAGTCCTCAGGCCATGGACTGATACCAGTCCGTGGCCTGTTGGGAACTGGGCCGCACAGCAAGAGGTGGGCAGTGAGTGAGTGAGTGAGCATTACCACCTGAACTCTGCCTCCCATCAGATCAGTGATGGCATTAGATTTTCATAGGAGTGCAAACCCTATCGTGAACTGCATATGCAGGTGATCCAGGTTACACCCTCCTTATGAGACTCTAATGCCTGATGATGTGAGGCGGAACAGTTTCATCCTGAAACCATCCCTCCATCCCCATCCATGGAAAAATTGTCTTCCTCAAGACCAGTCCCTGGTACCAAAAATGTTGGGGACCACTGTTCTATTCCATTTACTTCTGTTGTTATCTTTATTATATTGTTTTCTCTGGATTTTGTGTTTTATTCCTTTTCTAGTTAAGTTGCAAAATTAGGTTGTTGACTTGAGACTTTTTTTTGTTTTGTTTTTCAATGTAAGCATTTATAGCTATCAATTTCTGTCTAAACACTGCTTTTACTCTGTCCCATAAGTTTTGGTAGGTTGTGTTTTGGTTTCCTTTCTCTCTGAGCATTTTCTAATTTATCTTATGAATTCTTCTGTAATTAATTGGTTAAGAGTATATTGTTTAATTTTTACAATTTTGTTTTCAGTTTTACTTGTGTTATGGATTTCTAACTTTATCCTGTTGTGGTCAGAGAAGATATTTTGTATAAAATCTATCTTTTCATGTCTGTTAAACTCAATTTGTGGCCTAGAATCTGACTGTTCTTTGAAAATATTCCATGTGCACTTGAGAAGAATGTTTGTGCTGCTGTTGTTGGTTGATAGAGTGTTCTGTATATACCTGTTAGATATAGTTGGCTTAATGTGTTGGTTGTGCCCTCTCTTTCCTTGCTTATCTCCTGTCTCGTTTTCCAATTCATTATTAGTAATGGTGTATTGACATCTCTAACTATTATATAGGACTATTTCTCCCTCCAATTCTGTTAGTTTTTGGTTTATATATATACACACACACATACATATATACACACACATATGTATTATAGAAAATTATATATATTATATATAAAATATATATATTTGTGTGTGAATATATATACATGCATATATCAAAATTATAAATGTATATACATATATAATTTTTTTTGAAAGAAGGTTTTGCTCTGTTGCCCAGGCTGGGGTGCAGTAGTGTGATAACTGCTCACTGCAACCTCTACATCCCGGGCTCAAGAAGTCTGCCCATATCAGCGTCCTGAGAAGCAGAGACTACAGGCAAGTGCTGCCACACCCAGCTAAGTTTTGTATTTTTTGTAGAGATGGGGTTTTGGTATATTTCTCAGGCTGGTCTTGAACTTCTAGACTCAAGTGATCCGCTTGCCTCAGCCTTCCAAAGTGCTGGAATTACTGACGTGAGCCACCGTGCCCAGCCTATATATTTTAATGGTCTGTCATTTGGTGCATAAATGTTTACAATTGTTATTATTGTATATTTTTACTGTATTGAAACTTTTATTAATATATAATGCCCTCGTTGTCTCTTGGAAACTTATTTTATTTAAAGTATAATTCGTCTCTTTTCTTTGACTATTTGTAGACATACATTTTTTCATCCTTTCACTTTCAATCTGTTTGTGTATTTCAGTCTAAGTTGAGTGTCATATAGATACCACCTAAATGGATCATATGTTTTTATCCATTCTGTCAATCTTTGTCTTTTGATTGGAATGCTTAATTTATTCTTATTTAAAGTAATTACTAGTGAGAAGTGACTTAGGTCTGTCAATTTATTATTTGTTTTCTACATGCTTTATAGCTTTTTTGTTCCTTATTTCCTGCATTACTGTTTTCTTTTGTGCTCAGTTGATTTCATTTAGTGAAATGTTTAAATTTATCTCTTAATTTATGTCAATACATTTATATGCATTTTCTATGTAGTTTACCATGGGAATTGCATTTAACATCCTCAAGTTGTGACACCCTAATTTACGCCAGCATGACTTCAATAATATACAAAGACTCTGCTTTACAGTTCCCTTCCTACTGCTTTCAGTTGTTAATGGCACAAAATTACATCTTTATATATTGTGTGCTCCAAAATGTAAACTAACAATTATTTTAAATGCATTAGTTTCTTCAATTGTGTAGACAATAAAAATGTGAAGTTATAAACCAGTTACAATAATACTAGCTGTTTAGACAAATCAGGTAGAAGAAAAGTAAAGGTACAAACTATTCTTACAATATTATTAGATTTTATAATTGTCCATGCATTTACCTTTATTAAGATATTTATTTCTTCATATGGCTTTAAGTTACTGTTTAGTGTTCTTTCAATTTATCTCGCAGGATTCCCTTAAGCACTTCTTGCAAAACAGGTCTGCTGGTAACTGATTTCCTTGAGCTTTTGTATACCTGATGATATCTTAATTTCCCCTAAAAAATTCACCCAAAAATTATTATCTCAATTATTTGTCGCTGATTTATATACCTCTTTTATTTTAGAATTGGTTTCTGTGGATTTATTTGGTTTCTATTATTGGGTTGCCCCTTGTTTCTTCGTGTTCCTTATAACTTTGTGTTGATATCCATATATCAGAAAACATAGCCACCAATTTCTGTCTTTTCAAACTGGATTTACACAGGGAAGGTCTTCCAGCATGGCTAGAAATTTTTGGGTCCTCTCAAACCTTTTCTGTGTGTCCTTTCTGGCTTTGTGGGTATATACATATATGTGTGTGTGTGTGTGTATATATATATATATACACACATATACGTGTGTGTGTGTATATATATATGTGTATATATATATTCCTATATATACACATATTCCTAATTTTATATATATATTCCTAATTAGGTATATATATATATATTCCTGTATATATATACATATATATTCCTCTATATATTCCTAATTAATATATATCTATTAATTCCTAATTACCTAATTAATATATAAAATACCTAATTAATATATATTAATATATATTCCTACTTAAAAGGGTTTGCATGTGTCTTTTTTCAGGAGTGTGTAATCTCTTGTTCCCTCTGGTGTCTGTCTGCTGAATCTCAGGTCCGTTTAAGAAGCAGCAGCAGTGGCTCGCACCTGTAATCCCAGCACTTTGGGAGGCTGAGGTGGGTGAATCACGAGGTCAGGAGTTTGAGACCAGCCTGGCCAACATGGTGAAACCCCGACTCTACTAAAAATACAAAATACAGCCGGGCATGGTGGCACGCACCTGTAATCCCAGCTACTCGGGCGGCTGAGGCAGGAGAATTGCTTGAACCCCAGAGGTGGAGTTTACAGTGAGCTGAGATCGCACTACTGCACTCCAGCTCTGGCAGACAGAGCAATATTCCATCTCGGGGGGGAGAAAAAAAAAAAGGAAGCAGCAGCACACTACCCAGGTCTGTTTTCGTTCTCAGCATCCCCCAGGCATCCTAGAATATGTCAGGTCGTGTCAGTTATGCAAGGCAGTAGAGACAGAAGCCAGTCTCATGGACAATGTCCCCCCAAAGTCAGAATATTGAACATATGGTTCAGTCATCTCCTTCTCTTCCCAGGGACAAGCCAGAAACTGTGTTTCCTCCTGTTTAGGTGGTGATCTGCCAGGAAAGAAATATAGTGAAAGTGTGCCATGTATTTTTCCACTGGCTTTGATGCAGCTATTTTTGTGTTCATTTGAGGTGCGAGAGCCTCTTAACTGGTTTCTAGATTTCTCACAAAGGGAATTGATCTATGTATTATTGCTCAATTTGTATTTTCATGGGAGAAACAAGGTTCTGGGGTTTTCTTATTCTGCCATCTTGCTGACATCACCCTGATATCTGATATCTTTGATGTATAGTCCCAATTGTAACTGATGTGTTGACTAATAATAGCCAACTCTTCAGAGAAAAAAGTGTCTAAGATACCTAAAAGGTCCATGGGATATCATTTATTCAACAATAGTATACAGTCAATTCTGCTGTTATGTTATATATGTATTCCGAGTGATCACCGTGCTGCACAAAATTACACTATGATATCCACAAGTCTAATGAAAAAAACGGAGTAGGGCACAGCACTCAAAAACATCATCAGTGACCAGTTAAAAAATAGAAGCTTAATAAAAAAGACAGTGAGCACAAGTTAAATAATTAAGAAATACATGATTAGTATAATAAATATAGCATTTTACCTTAAGAAAGACCTGAAGGTTGCTTATAGAAGTGGATGTGGAAAGAGTTACTTCTCATTGGCTAGTATGAACTGGTAGAAAGAGTGTTATCTGAAATCAAATGGAAATTTGTAACACCAGGTGTGGATCAGTTTGGCTCATAACACATGGAGTGGAGTGACGTAGCTGTTAGGTGTTGGACTTGTGTGTATTTCATGTGTTTTTATGCAGCTGGGCTAAACCAAGTGCAGTTTTCTGTGTTCACCTAGTTTTTACCGTGGGTGGAATTGCACACAACTAATGTGAAATTTCTGTTGTGCTCAAGTTGTTCCCTAATATGTCAAACGTGTCAGAACAAAATCTCTTTTCAAAACTAGCATTACAGTAAAACTACTGTATAATAATTTCATGAATTAGATTTTTGAAAAGTGAATGGTTTAAATATTTCATCATTGAATCACGTGTCTGGTGTTCTGAGGAAGCCCCTGAACTGCCCTTGTAGAACATTCATTAAGCACCCAGGCTTTGACACAGATGGATTTAAGTTTGAATCGTAAGTTTACCTGCTTGATTTTCAGTAAACATCCTTTCCCTCCTTAAGCTATATTTTCTAACCTGTGAAATAAAGTTTAAAATTCTGCCTCATAGGTTAATATGATGGTTAGAAGATAAAATGCATGCAAATTCCTCAGAGAATGACTTTTACATATAAAGTACTCAATAATGATAGTTGCTCTAAATTCTTGTATTCATAAAATATCCTTTTGTGCTATACATACATTAAATTCATTTCCATTTGAATTATTATTATTTGAATATAAATCTCAGTGAATTTTTATAATGAATTATTTTAAAGCTCATATTTGTATATATTTTTTGTTTTTTAGAATTAAGCATGCCTGATTTCAGAATATATATAATATTTAGGTTTACCATATGTAAGTGGATACACATGGGGTTTTAATTTTTTTTTGCTGAAAATTTGCAGTTATTGGTAGGTGGTTATTATAACATCAAATTTCTAAACTTTCTGTCTTTCGTGTCATGGAGAGGAGTGAAAAAGCTTTATTCCCAGAAGTGGCTGTAAAGTTAATTCTGAGTGTGCAACTTGAGGATCATTTAAATTATTTTGGATGTTTGCTGATCTCCATGTGTCTGCTGATGATCTCAGAAAACAGGGGGATCACACGTTTAGAATGTGACATTTATGGGGAGACGTTTGTGTCTAATAGGTAGACAAGAAGGTTTAAAATATAGTTTCCTTTTTTTTCCAAGAGGTCAAATTCTTCTGAGAATTGCTCTGGTATGACAGAAAATACGATAGTTGCTATAAGTGAAGAAGTAAACTTCTGACAAGTTTACATAATTGTTAAATTATTATCTCATATATATATATTCTTCTTTCCCTCCCTTCTTTCTTCTTTTCTTCATTTTTTCCTTCACGAATTTTTGTTCTAGTCAAGTAACCTGCTAAGACAGGGCAATGCCAAGGTGAAAACTTAGTCTCTGAACATGAGTCTTATTGTCTCATATAAGACATAAATATGTCAATAATTCATTATAATTATATTTAGTAGAATAATACGACACAAAAGAGATAATAAGTAACCTGGTTAGAACAGTTAAAAAAGGTTCCATTACTAGATATGATTTCAAAGTTCATACAAAAGACAGAGGAGCAAAAAATAATTACAGATTGAGGGGCTGTAATGCATATTGTGCTGGAAGAAGGAACAGTTGTTTCCTATTGCTGGAGGGCCTTTGTGGTGAGTAGTGGGATGAGACTGGAGGGGGTGAAGAGCCATCTCTTGAAGGACTTCAGCAGAAGAGTTGGTGATGGTGCAACATGCTTTTAACATTGCAATTTTTTCCCAGTAGATTGGGATACTGCACTTTGGAAATTACGTTTGTGCTTGGAAGAATTGTGTGGCAAACAACTGTTAGGAATATTTTATGTTTATTTTTTTGGAATAAAACAGTGAAAACTAAATTCTGAAAATGGGAGGAATCATGAGTTATTCAGTAGCTGGAATACTAACAAAAAAACAAAACAAAACAAAACAAAAAACATGTTACCCCTGGAGAAAGTTAGGTCCATTGATAATATGACTCATCACAAAGGAATTTCCAAAGGACCTTAAAAGGAAGTGAGACTGAGTACCAAATCAAGACCCATTTGTATTAGCCACTCTATTCTACTGAACAAACCAGAATTTCCTAAGCCACAAAGTTGGATAAGTTTAGCATCCTTAAGATTGTCTGATACCCACACACTTTATTCTTTCTCTTCACGACCATTGTTAGATTAGATAGGTCCCTTAATTCATCTTGGTTTCCAACATGTTTGCCTCTTCCTCTCAGTTTTTTTCCTAAGCCCTTCTTCTCTGTCCATATTTAAATATTTAGAGACTCAATCAAGATAACCAAATTATAACAATAATCATTGATAATAAACCTCTACATGACCTTGCTGCTTACTTCATCTACCATGGAATTTCTGTCCTTTATTCTCTGCCATTCTTTTTCCCATGATTAATCTACACTCATTGCATGTAACCCCTATCTACCCAGGGCCTCTTTTAAACTGCTATCTACAGTCCAGGCCCATCATTCTTCCGAAACAGATCCTTCAGAGAACTCAAATGGCTTTCTTTTTGCTAATTCCACCTTCAGAGACCTCAAATGGCTTTCTTCTTGCCAATTCCAGAGACCTTTCTCCCCCTTCATATTGTTAATCTCTGATGTATTTCAAGTCACTTAAACATACTTCTTCCTTGACATCTCTAACACTACTATATATTGGATTTAATTCTTCCCCTCTGACCATTGTCTTGGCTTAAACATGGTCCGTTCTAAACAATCCCTGCTTTATATATCAAAATCTATCCATTTCATATGTCCAAGTATTTTCAATATACAGTTGGCCCTCCTTAGTAATGGGTTCAGCATCCACAGATTCAGCCAACTGCAGATCAAATATAGTCAGAAAAACATAAATGGCTTTGTCTGTACTCAACATGTACATACTTTTTTCCTTATAATTATTCCTTAAATAATATAGTATCACAATTATTTACAAAGGATTTACATTTTATTAGGTATTATATGTAATCTAGAGATGATTTAAAGTTGTACAGAAGGATGAGGATGCGCATAGGTTAAATGCAAATACTATGCCATTTCATATAAGCAACTCGAGCATCTTCTAATTTTGGTATTCATGGGGTCCTTGAACCAATTTTCCCTAGATACCAAGGGAATAATTACAGTTATATCAATCCCAAAACTAGGATTATTAGATGAAATGTTGGTATTGCAGGGTGATCCAGTATGTTATTTTGGGGGAAGATCTTTTTAAATAGATATGTTTTAGTGAAGCATTTGTAAATTTAATTAAAGAGTAGCAGTTCATCTTGTCATAAATATCATACATACAAAATTCTTTATAGGGCTGTTATAGGTATTACATTATGAGTTAATGTTTGCAAAATGATAAAACAAATGCTTGATATGCAATTGGTTCATAAATTTTCAAATGTTATTGAGTTTGGTTAATTAAATATATATATGAATCTTGGAATGATTCAAACATCTAGTCCTCCTTCACTTTTAACTAAAACTTTTTTTCTCACTTGTGGTGAAGTAGTATTGGAAAATTTCCCAAATTTTTTCTTTGTAATATTACATAACATTTCCAAATTTGGTTGCATTTTTTGATGTGCAAGTTTTGCTGCTAACCAATATAGCGCTGGCTTCTTCCTAGTCTAAATAAAGGGGATAGGCAGTTATTTCACTAAGTGCTTTCCTAACCTGACACATGTTGTCATCTTTTTCTATGATAGTTTTTCACATTTTGAATCAAATTGCTTTATTCTTAATAGTTAATACTTGCTTACATCTTATTAATCAACCTTTGCAAATGGTTTGCATCTGGAGTATATGATTCATGGCAATTAAAAGAAGATTGATTTTTCATATAATTGACTAAATTTATTTAAATATTGAGCATATTAATGCCAATGTAAAACTTAAAGTTGTTGGACAGTGCTGTGATTTCAGTATGGTTTGTTTCCTTGGGTAATCATATTAAAATTTAATTTCCATTATAGCATTGTTGGGAAGTGGGATCCAGTGAAAGATGTTTGGGGGTGTAGCCCTCATGAATAAATTAATGCTGTCACTCAGGACTGAGTTCTCACTCTGTAGGGAGTGGATTAGTTATCATGAGAGACAGGTTGTTATAAGGCAAGTTTCCTCCTGGTGTTCACTTTCTCTTTGCACACACCCACTCATGTTTCTGCTTCTTCACTATGTCCTGATGTAGCACAGGCCCCTCAACAGAAGTGAGCAGATGCCAATGCCATGCTCTTGGACTTTCCAGCCACCAAAATTATGAACCAAATAAACCTTTTTTCTATATAAGTTTTCCAGCTTCAGGTATTCTGTTATATCAATATAAAACAAACTAAGACAGATAGTGGTATCCTTTTTCTTTAAGGATATTAGAGCAATTGTGGTCAGTGCTCTTTATATGCCAAGTGTTAAACTGTAGACCCAATTTTTATTTGTTTTTCATAGCAATTTCTGAAATCTTTATTCTTCATCAAATTTTATCTTTTATATCTCATCACATTGGATTACAGATATACCTTGAAGATATTCTGGATTTAGTTCCAGACCACTACAGTAAAGTGAATATTGCAATAAAGTGAGTAACATGAATATTTTTGGTTTCCCAGTACATATAAGTATGTACTATTATGTTTATGTTTATACTATACTGTCATTTATTAACAGTGCAATATCATTAGGTCTTAAAAATGTACATACTATAATTTAAAAATACTTTACTGCTAAAATAGTCTAATGAAATGAGCAGATGTTGTTGGAAAAGGGGCTCTGACAGCCTTGCTTGATGCAGGGTTGCCATAAACCTTCAATTTGTGAAAAACATAGTATCTGTGAAGCATGACCAAGGGAAGCACAGTAAAATGAGGTATCCTTGTTTGTCTGTGTGTCATGTTGCTGACACTCTCTTCTTACATTTCCACCCTGGTTAGTTTATGCTGCCATTGTGGTAAACTCTGAGCATCACTCAAAAAAGGAATTTGGGAGTACTGAAAAAGTAGCTGATTCAATACAGAAAATATCAGGCTAGTGAGGATGCTAAACAACATACCCTTCAAAATAAAAATGAAGAAAACCAGTGTTTTTTATTTTGGGAAAGAAAAACAGGGAAGTCCACAATAGTAATATTCTCCTTTTTTAACAATTGCCATTTTGAGGAGAAAAATAACCATTTATTTAGTTTTATGTTGTTCCATAGTATAGAGATGCAAATAATGGAAAGCAAAGTATCCTCAACACACAACTAAAAGAAGAAAGAAATGCACTGCCTGAAGAAAATAGTAAGCTTTATTGGAATTGGAATAACAGTGACATTGAACAAAAGGTTTATGAAGAGTTTCAGCAAATAATTTCCAAATTTTGTTCGAGAAGCCTAAGACATGATTACTTTTGAAGTGCTGCTTTCAGTGTATCATTATTTTTCTTGTAAGACTTTCAACTTAAGAATCTAATTGCTGATACAGTAGGCATCCAAATGATTTAAGATCTCTGAATTATGATCCCATGATAGCATCCAAACCAGGTATAACAGCCTCTGATATGTTTGAACCTTTAATCTTAATCGCATCTTGTATATATGGTCTCCTCTCTGCTCTGAACAAATCTGTACATGGAAATCAGTACCTTTTTGTGGTTTTCTTCAAAAATACCATCACACAATTTTTGTGAGTAGTAGACTTCATTGGAGAGATGGAGGCATTTTACAGCATTTTAAAACTGAATATTGGCATCGCTGTTTTTAAAAGTTTTGAAACTTGCCACTGTGAAATTTTAATGGCCAATTTACGCTGTAATTCACAAGCTTCCTGCCGTGTGGTTCACCGCCTCCCTTTTATTTCTTTCATGGGGCCTCCCTTTTATTTCTTTCATGGGGCTTATACTGAAACTTGATCAACTTCACTATATTATGCAAAGCAATTTATCTGTCTGATCCTTACTCAACTCAGGGATGACTACACCCCCAAATCTCATTAATATGTAGTACTGAATACAGGCCTAGTACTCTAGGTCTCACCTTTTCCCAACGTAGCCTTTTAAATTTCGCTCCTTCAAATCTCTTCCTTTTTCTAACACTCAATGTAATTGAAAGGAAACTGTATATTTCATGTGACATTATATAAATGGTGGCAGATATTTCACTTCC
Source organism: Pongo abelii (assembly GCF_028885655.2). Lineage (NCBI taxonomy): Eukaryota > Metazoa > Chordata > Mammalia > Primates > Hominidae > Pongo > Pongo abelii. The sequence goes on along the minus strand of NC_072000.2, from coordinate 88,689,564 downwards.
TTTTTCTCAAGAAACTGCTTATACATCTTAGGCGATTGACCTTTTTGGTATTTCTTAAAATATTTTGTATATTTGCTTATATACTTGTGTCCGTCCTTGTCTGAAATGAATCAATATTGTATCTCTCCAAACTCTATTCAACTTCTAAGCTTGACCAAGTTACATGAAGTCATCCGAATCAGTCCAATCCACATTGATTTATCATCTTTTTTCCCTGAAAATTTGCAGCCTTATTATCCCATTTTTTTGAAAAGTTTCTTTTTTTTCTGGATATTGATACTATGTCCTCAACTAAACTGTGAGCTCTTTCAGGACTGATAATAATTGCTGCGTTCATGTACATACATGTGAATATTCCCAAAATACTGATCGTATTGTTGCAAAGTAAATTTCTGGGACGGCCTAGCTTGAGTTGAGCCAAGTATTCCCTTGCCATTTTCTTTAATTAGGCTTAATTTTCAAAAGGCAGCTGTGAGAGGCATTTAAAATTTCCTAATGAAAATTTGAAGTGTAGATTTGTCAAAATGAGAGGTCGTTGATCCTAAGAGAAAAAATACTTTTATTTCAGTTCTATCTGAAACTGCTAATCTTTGGCAGTTGGAAGATTAGTATTTCTGATATTACATTTTTCATTCTCACTGAACAGAAATGATATATGAACAAATTTTAGCAACACACTTTTCATCTTTGTCTTATATACGGAGGCATCAGTATGATTCATAATAATGAATTATTGAACTGTATACCACCATTGATGGTTTTCTTTCTCATACCCATGCAGTTCAGAATGTTTTGATTCGAATTAACTCTACAAGCCCAAGATTCAAACATTTTTTTTTCTTCCTGACTCACATTTTAATAATTACATTCTCATTTCTTTATAAAGTGTTAACCCTGTGAGTACTAGTACTGGGAAAGTAACAGTATTTGAGTGGGATTCAAGCTTTGACCTGGATTAGATTACCAATTTATGGAGAAGAAAGTTGACCTATAGATGAGATAAAAGCATAAACAGAACATAGAAAACACAGACATTGTGAAAAATTGGATAAGAAAAATAACTCACCTTTGCAAATAATTAGATACACGACCTTGGAGCTACATTATCTTCTTTCACAAAATGGAAAAAATATATATGCTATACCTTCCAGGGTATAAATTTGAAAGTAACACCTGCATAACTTTTATTATAACAGCTGGTACAAGAGAAATTCCCCATTTTGATAATTCTCCCATGCCTCTTAAATTTTTTTAAAAATTATCTCATGCTCTTAAGCATTATAATTTAATTACTGTCAATATTTAAGTTATACTGAGAATTTAGAGTATACTAGAATTGTGGTAAACTGAGGTAACAATCTTCATTAGATTGGTAAAGCAATGACTTTGTCTCATCTATGATACTGTTTTCATAAGTTCATATTAAAATATACATAAAACTACTGTTGTGTCATAGGATGAGAAGAGTAATCCAAAAGGACTTTCTAGGGAAGCTGAGCTTTTAAATAATATTCTTGGAAACTGTAAAACCAACGAGATTTAAGATCTCCCTAATAACTTTGTTTCTTAATGTGTGGTAGGTCTCAGATGAATGTGAACTATAAGCACATGACCCTATAAATGCAAGCTCTTTCCTGGAAAACCAAGATAAGTTAACTGTTCATGCTAATTCATTTTTCTGTGTACATCCACTTAGACATGGTTTAAACTTTGGCTACAAGATACAGCTTTGGCGTTAAACAACCTCAGTTTATTTAAAAATATTTTAAAATTATCATATCGTGTTCTTTTGACTGAATCAGGTTAAATATTTATCATAGCACAATTAAGAGAGCGAAAATTTATGTGAATTCTACTCTTTGGAACTTTTCACACCAAAGTAGGGAAGAATAAAAGGACTGGAGAATTACTTCTCAGCAAAATTATTCTCTAGATAACATCTTTTGTGTTGCCTTTAGACATAACATTTGAATTAGAGAAATTTCAGAATTATTAGCATTGATAAAATATGGAGCACCCCAAATTAGATGATCTTAAGGCTGAAGTTTTTCTAAATAGTATTAAGATTTCTCTGTTCACTTTGAAGAACTGTCAGTCATTCTATAATTTCTTCTAATTGTTCCCTCTCCCACCTCAAGTCTAAATGTTCTTTACCCGCAGGCAAATGTACTCAAAAGTTTTAAAAGTTTTTTTCTCTTTTAAAATGTTGAAGAAAATTGGCATGCTATTTCATTTTATCCTTCTAATCAAATACCTGCTATTCTAAGCAAGAGACTAGAAAAAAATTATTTTATTGGAAATAATACATAGAATCAGTATGTAGACAAGATCATTGAAAGTCTCTAACTCAAATGTTCACTGTTGCTAACTCATTCAATCATTCATCTATTCATATATTCAACATTTATTGAATACTTTAAGGTCATGAACTTTTCTCAGGAAATATACAGCAATAAAAGATGACTGAAACCTTCTCTGTCTTTGAGAAGCTTACACTCTACTAGAGAAGGAAGACATGTCACAAACTAAGCTGCAGTATAATAATATATAGCAAGTGAAGACTATTAAAGACTGATCAGTGTAAGAATATGTAACCATAACACTGCCCAAAATGAGATATATTTGCTACTGGACACATGAGAATTTCTTCCTTCTGAGAGAGGCAATTGTGATTATTCCCATTTTCGAGACTAGCACACTGAAACTAAATATTTTTTTAGTATAGGTTGGAATAATTGTTGTAGTACTTTCCTTTGGTGGCATTTTTGAACTGGCTTTTTCTGGATAAAAAAGCCCATGATAGATTAGAGAATTGTAGTAATTCTATGCAACTGCATAGCAAAGAAACAAGGCAGTAGAAAAGTTACAAAGTATTTTTGAGAATTCATAAAAAAGGAATTAGGTCTACAAAGAAAAATTGAGTGCTTATGAAAGTTGTGCTAAAGCATTTGTCCCTTTAAATCTAGTTCTTGGAATGCTCCTTAAATATACTTAACAAACAGATAATACAAAAGAAAAATAAGTGCAAAAATAATAACAACTTTCATAAAGTACGGTTAACAATTAAAAGTATAGAATAAATACAACAAAATGTTGGAGCAGAACAAAACATGAAGTGTTTATAGTCCAAAATTTAAAGATTATGTGTAGAAAACTTCATCCCATACTAGTGAAGATATTTAGCCTATTATAAGGACCAAGTACATAAATGGAATGCAGTAAAATTGTACTGTATGAAGAATGAAACTTGTATTAATTAAACACAAATAATGTGTGAGAATCAAAGTTTACAAACTTCAGCTATGCAGACCAGGAAATATATTTGGCACAATTTGATTAATCACTTAAAATTATTGATGCATACTTAAAATAAAACAATTAATTTTTAAGTTTATTCTACTTTCAAATTATCACTTTTTCTAACTCATGTAGGTAAATCTGAATTAAGGAATATGTATGCGTTCATGCACCTATAGGGTTTCAAAAAAAATTAAAGACTTAAACATGAACATGTAATTTATGTTATAATGCATGCAGATATAGTTTTGGATCTATTATGTATTAACAATTGAAATATGAGCATATCTAGGCTTAGAAAATAACCTCTATGTATATAAAGATATAGACATACGTATATGTGTATATGCATATATAACAGCTATTATAAAATGTATACATTTCATATGCATTTCTGAAATATAAATGGAAACATATTTTAAATATTAATATCGATATTTTCATATATAATATTTACATTATCTCTATGTGTATATATATACATATATGTATATATGTATGTATATATGTATATGTATATACATGTGTATATATGTATATATGTATATATGCATATGTATATACGTATATGTACATATACACATATACGTATATGTACATATACACATATACATATATGTACATATATACACATATACATATATGTACATATATACACATATACATATATGTACATATATACACATACGTATATGTACATATATACACACATACGTATATGTACATATATACACATACATATATGTACATATATACACATACATATATGTACATATATACACATATACATATATGTACATGTATACACATATACATATATGTACATATATACACATATACACATATATACATACATGTATATACTTATATGTGTATATACGTATATACATACATGTATATACGTATATGTGTATATACGTATATACACATATATATACACACATATATATATACAAAACTCAACAGCTTTGGTCGTATATTTCATTGCTACCATTGGGTACTAAAACACTAAACATTCACTACCAGTGGAATATTATAGAAAACTCATTAATTATATTAAGCTAGGTTGAAAGTATGCCTAAGATAAAAAAGGGCTCAATCACTAACCAAGCCATTATAAGATTTATTTAACTGGTAGTATAATTATTTATAGAACTCATTGTATCTAAATTAGATAGGGGAACTACAAAATTAATTTAAGGCAGAAAGAAAAATATAGGTTGATTTGTAGACCCGAGAGCATTATGGGTTAAAAATAAAAGTATTTGAAAAATAAGAATATTGCACCTTAAATATTTATACAGAGTATATATTCAGATACACAGAAAGATTTAAGTAAAATATTGTGTACTATAATTTATAAGAATAAAAATATAAAAACCATCTACAATTCCAAACTCAGGGTCTTAGTAATATCTATAAGCCTATACCCATTTGTCAAAAGGCTGTTGTTATAAAATATTTTCACCTCTAACAATATTTAATACCATAGGGAATATTAACAACATGATAATAAGTATAGATCATATATAATTATAATACCTAAATTATTTAAAATATACCTATATTTATTTCCTACTTTTTCCAAGAGTTTCTTTATAAAATATAATGTTAAAGGTGATTTGAATTTTCTTATGTAAGTCTTTTTTACATTTTATAATGTTTAGCAATAAATATATATTATTTATATCACCTAGATTACTTAAAATAGTTTATTGCTTTAGTTTTATTAATGCACCCCAGTGAACATTTTATTGGAGATGTCTAATACAGAATATCATAAGTTAAATAAAAATATGAAAAGATGTGGAGGTTAACATATCAACATGTAAATATACTCATTAATCTTCTCTAAAACCTTCTAGTTTAAATTAACCCCATTTGGTGTTGTAACATTTAGAATAATGTCTTAAATGCTTCTGAACAGTTTGTTTTAAAAATTTAAACAACCATCTTTCTGAATGGGTTTGCATTTTGTAAAGCTGCATGGATATTTAGTAATATATATAAAATCGACATCAAGTCTATGCAGTTCTATTTCACAGGTAACAGAATCAAGTATATTTTCATGTGGACATATTATCTAGAGGGCTGTTGCCTCCTGAGATGTGGTGCAGGGACATGTAGCTTTTTGATACCAAACGTTAGTCAAATAATTATAAAAGACTAAAATAGAAAAGAATAGCTTAAATACTGAAGTTTTACCTTTTTGGGCTGCGGTGTTTCACCACAGCTAATATTTTTAGTGAAGAAAGACTTGATAGAGTTACTGGATTTTGGGTGAAATTGTAAAGTAACTTAGAAAAGCTATAAAATTTATTATTAAAGACCGATGTACAAAACTGTGCTCTCGCCTGGCGCAGTGGCTCAGGCTTGTAATCCCAGCACTTTGGGAGGCCGAGGCGGGTGGATCATGAGGTCAGGAGTTTGAGACCAGCCTGGCCAATATGGTGAAACCCCGTCTTTACTAAAAATACAAAAATTAGCCAGGCGTGGTGGCACGTGCCTGTAATCCCAGCTACTCAAGAGGCTGAGGCAGGAGAATCGTTTGAACCCGGGAGGCGGAGCTTCCAGTGAGCCAAGATTGTGCCACTGCACTCCAGCCTGGATGACAGAATGAGACTCTGTCTTTAAAACAATAACAACAACAACAACAAAAACTGTGCTCTGTCACACATTTCTTATGATAAAGATGGGTTTCATTGTTCACCAAATTGTTTATCATTTTTTCCTGGGTTCAGAGTTTTATCACTTTATTCACTATCTTTCTAGTTAGTTGAAGTCATGTGACTGAATTCTTATCAGTTGAATGTAACTGAATGTGATACACATAACTAGTAGGCCCAGATGATGAAAGCTTCCATGTAATTTTCTATTTTCTCCTGCCTCTAGGTTAGTTTTAGGGAACTCCAACAAACTGGAGGTCAGCAGAAACCCAACATGAGAGCAGCCAGTGCCTGAGTTATCATATTTAAAGCTGTCCAATAACAAACCACACTGAACTGTTCTGTACATGTGAGTGAAATAATTTTATTCCATCAAGTCATAGAGCATTTGGGGTTGTTTGTTATAGCAGTTAGCCTACCCTGACTAATACGGAAATCAGTATTTTCAAGTGTGATGTCCTATAATGAAAGCCTAAAATACGTGGCATGGTGTAATTGTGGGTAGCAACCAGCAGGGAAACACAGGCATCTGCATGTAGAGAAGTCTTGTAGACAATGAGACTACTGAGCCTACAGTCTTAGTAAGTCATTGGGAAGAATCAGATTGATGCTGTATATTGGCTTTCCTGTTAAGGCATAATAATAAAGAGATGCTCTTAGGTTAGAGTTTTCTGATTTTTTACAAGAGATTGGAGAAAATGGGGAAAGTCTGGAATTCAAGACCCTTAAAGCTTTGGAAAAAACAAATGTTTCTGGAGGCCAAATAGAAAGAGGTAAGACTAAAATAGGTCTTGAATTCCAAAGACCCAGAAAGATTTCTCAGCTAAAAAAAGCCAAGTATGTAACTTAGAGTCTTACCTTCCTAGCTAAGCTTAATTTTTCCAGTATCCTTGAGGTAGTGGGCATTCGTTTGGTTAAATAAATCAGTTTAAGAATTATGTTTAGAAAATAAGTTTGGGTGAGGTTACTGATGCATAAACTAATTTCATTAGAAACATCCAAAGTTTTAAAGGGAATTGTATTTAAAAAAAAAAAAAACCCATCTACTCTAGCTCCAAACTCTTCCCCAAACATCATCTGATTGCTTAAGCATAAAAACAATCTTTAGGTTCCAAAAATGTCAGAGGTAAGAATTAGGATTGGAAAACATCATAGACTCCAAAGAAGTTATATTCCCCAATACCCATTTTGCATATGACAATGAATGATTTAATCAAATACAGTTGACCTTTGAGCACTGCAGGGATTAGGAGTATTAACCAACCCTTACTGTGGAAAATCTACTCTCCAAAAACTTGACTATTATGTTGGGGTTGGTGCAAATGTAATTGCAGTTTTTAATGGGAAAAACCACAATTACTTTTGATCCAACCTAATATGAATAGGTTGACCAGCAGACTCACCAATAATTAGCTGATTAACACATATTCTGTATGTTTTATATATTTTATATTGTATTCAACAGGATTTCGGAATCAGAATGGACCGAATGGACTAATGTCTACTCTTTTCTATCATTCTTCTTTTTTTAATTTTCCTTTCTTTTTTTTTTTTTTTTTTGAGATGGGCTTCTTGCTCTGTCACCCAGGCTGGAGTGCAGTGGCTCCATCTCAGCTCACTGCAAGCTCCGCCTCCTGGGTTCACGCCACTCTTCTGCCTTATCCTCCCGAGTAGCTGGGACTACAGGCACCCACCACCACGCCCAGCTAAATTTTTGTATTTTTAGTAGAGATGGGGTTTCACTGTGTTAGCCAGGATGGTCTTGATCTCCTGACCTCGTGATCCACCTGCCTCGGCCTCCCAAAGTGCTGGGATTACAGGCGTGAGCCACGGCACCCAGCCTTCCTTTCTTTTTTTTTTTTATTATTATTATTATTATTATTATTATTATTATACTTTAGGCTCTATGGTACATGTGCACAACGTGCTTTTTTTAATCAACTTTTATTTTAGATACAGGGTAGCGGGGTACAAGTACAGGTTTGTTATCTGGGTATATTTCATGATGCTGAGGTTTGGGGTATGGATCTCTTCACCCAGGTAATGAAAATAGTACCCAATAAGTAGTTTTTCCACCCACACCCCCTCTCTCCCTGTCATCTCTAGTAGTCCACAGACTACTAGATAAGGCTACTATTCCCTTATTTATATCCATCTGTGCTCAGTGTGTTAGCTCCTACTTAAAAAAACTCTGCTGAAATAAATCAGAGATGACACAAATAAATGGAAAAACATTCCATGTTCATGGATTTGAGGAATTAGTATCATTAAAATGACCATACTGCTCAAAACAATGTGTAGATATAGTGCTATTCCTGTCAAACTACCAATTTCATTTTTCACAGAATTAGAAAAATATATTATAAAATGCATATGGAACCAAAAAAAGCCATAATACCCAAAGCAATTCTAAGCAAAAAGAACAAAGCCAGAGGTATCACACTATCAGACTTCAAACCATACTGTAAGGCTACAGTAACCAAAGCAGCAGGGTACTGGTACAAAAAACAAAAAGACACATAGACCAATGGAACAGAGTAGAGAACTCAGAAATAAAACTGCACACTGACAGCCATTCAATTTCTACAAAGTTGACAAAAATAAGTAATAAGGAAAGGACTCCCTATTCAATAAGTGGTGCTGGGATAACTGGCTATCCATATGCTTAAAAATGGAACTGGACCCTTGCCTTTTACCATGTACAAAAATTAACTCTAGATGGATTAAACATTTAAATATAAGACCTTAAACTATAAAAATTCTAGGAGAAGACCATCTCAATGCTGGCCTCCGTAAATAATTTTTGTCTAATTCCACATGCAGCAAACCAGAAATTGACAAATGGGATCTAATTACATGAAAGAGCTTTTGCACAGCAAAAGTAACTATCAACAAGAGCAAACAGACAACCTACAGAATGGAGGAAAACATTTGTGAACTATGCATTACTCCTTTTTCTAAATGTAGAACCTTGCTGAGTTATTTCCTTCCTATTCTAATATTGTATATTGGGTGCTGGTGAGTGGTAGAAATCTTTTTAGTTCATATGTCATTACCTTGACATTACTGTCAAGACCCTTAAAGCTTTGGAAAAAACAATTGTTTTTACAATTGTTTTACACTCTGAGGAGTCATTACACTCTGAGGAGCATGTAAGTCCATAATCTATGGACTTATAAGTGGACACAATAAATAGGGCTTTACATTAGCTCACTTGAGGAGAAGATATGTGTATTTTATGTTGTAGGAAAGAATAGAATTTTGGATATGTGTATTTTATGTTGTAGGAATGGGTAGAACATTGTTTCCCAAGGTTCAGACCAAGGCAGAGATTAATCGTTCATCAACTATGTCTCACTTTCCCAATGTGCTCCAGCTAGCCTTCCCTTCTGCTATGTTGCTCAGTCTTGATTATTAGATTGAGAGTAGGAGTGATAGTCAATGCCTTCAGGCCTGGCCCATAAATGCTCTTTCATTATTCTCTCCTCTCTCTTTTTCTTCTTTTTCCAGTTGGATGCAAAGATCCAGGAGAGAATTAGGAAGCCCTAGGGCATGATAAATTCACAGATGGAAGGAACTAGGGTACTCGACTCACCATCAAATACTGGCACTGATGTGTTACATGAGTGAGAAATGAGGCTTTTGTGTTTAGCCTCTGAAATTTTTCATAAGAACAGTTAGCTGTGCCAACCAAATACATGGGCTCAGGGACCCTCACAATTCATGCTGGCACTCACTTTCAGGACAGTCAGCTATAGGGTGAAGACAAATAATAATTACCCATAAGTGATTTAATTCATATAAAAATATGGACAAAACTGTTAAAGTAAAAATTTTAAAGGCAAAGAAAAACAAACAATAAAATGAGAGAGTAGGAGCATTCCTCGCAGATATAGTGGTAAGTGCAAAAGTCATAGAAAAGAGGGATTCTTAATCTATTGCTGAAGATAGATCCGGAGTTTATTGGGAAGGTAGGTAAGATGACAACAGAGCCTACCTATTGATTTTCATTGCTCAGTAGTGAATTATTTTTCTAACAATATTGAGTGGTTTTATTTTTATTTCCATGACTTGCTGGACTGTTTGTGGCTCCCCACAACTATTCTGTCAAATTAGAGAAGGCTAAGGTTGAATAAAATTGAAAGAGAAAGCCTTATTCTTGGCTGAATGAAAGACCATACATGGGAATAAAAGTTGGATTGGCACATAAAGAGAGAGGAGAAACAGAAATGACTGCCTCTCTAACTGTAGGAAAAATGAGTAGAGCCTATGCTAATCAGCATGGGAAATTTGTACAGAGATGGATGTGTGTACAGCTCTTTTGATTGTTGAATGGGACCCTCTCCAATTTCCTGTTTCCCTGACTGTAAGTTGACTGTCTACCACACTCCAGGAGTATAGTAGGAAAATTGCAGGAACTTAATAAGTTAAAGGAGCAAGAAAGAAATAGTTTGTTAACTCCCCATTTCTTGTTTGACTATTAGGTTCAATCCTCTTTTTTATACTTAAAAAATTAATATTTGTGTCCTCAATTAGATTATTGCTGCATTTTTATAGGTAACATTTTACTCCTTAGAGTTTGTTCCTATCTCACTTAACACATGATATATTCTAAATGTATATGTGTTAATTGATTATTCTTTTTAAATAGACACCTCTAATAGATCCAATTGTGCTCAGTAGTCCACTCAATTTTATTTTAAATGTCACTTTTGGAAGATTGTTTGTTATCATAGCTTAATTTATAGGTAAGGTAGGAGAAGTGGCCATAAGCAAAGCAAAGATGAGAGGAATTTGGATGAGCCCTGAAATTAGGTGACTAGTTCTGAAAATGCTACAAAAATGGAAAGAGACACCTTAACTCCACGTCTAATTCTTTCCATCACCTCCCAGTGTTCCATTTCTCTTACTTGAGTTCCTCTCCCTTCTATTACATGTCTGACAATTGCATACAGAAATTATTCTGAACACCTCCCACTTGCTGCAATCATTTTCCACCTAGTATCTGCTTTTATAATTAGTGTATCAAACTGTTTCTCATTCATTAATTTATGCATTCATCCCTTATTTATTTATTAATATATTCTCAGTTCTGTGCTGCCTGCTTCAGCTAATCTGACAAATTATGGCTATTATCAGACTAAATTTATTTATGTATTTGGCTACTTTTTTTCTGCCTCAGTTTTTAGGAACTAAGCAGTGGTTTACTTCCTAAAAGAGGGAACTCTGTCATTAAGTCCTCTTATATTGACACTCAAGTACTGACATGACACATGTTAATTGTAAAGAAAAGAATTCCTGTATTGTGATTGCTGTATTTGTTAAATAGGTTGTTTAGAGAGGTAAGGAAGTGCCTTTCCTACCATGTGAAGTTATTAATGATTAAATGGAAAGGAACTTTGGCTTCTTTACACAGGATGTCAAAGGTACAAGAACTTGTATCAGAGGAACAAATAATCTATCACAAATATCACCCCCAAAGTAATATAACTATAATTAATTGCATACTTACTCTATCATGATATTGCATACTTACTCTATCATGATATTGCATAAATGCCTTATGCAATGAATTTTTAATTTAGTCCTCACAGTAACCCATGAGCTGAGGCTTTATTATTGTCCCCATCTTATGGATGAGGAACACCGAGGCAGTGAGAAGTGAAATAGCTAGTAAGTGGTGGAGGGGAGCTTCAGATCCAGGTCTGTCTCCAACACCCCCTCCTTTACTGGTGTATTAGTCCGTTTTCACACTGTTGAAAAAGACATACCCAAGACTGAGCAATTTATGAAAGAAAGAGGTTTAACAGACTCACAGTTCCACATGGCTGGGGAAGCCTCACAGTCATGGCACAAGGTGAAAGGCACATCTCTCATGGCAGCAGACAAGAGAAGAGAACTTGTACATGGAAGCTGCCCTTTATAAAACCATCAGATCTCGTGGGACTTATTCACTATCAAGAGAATAGCATAGGAAAGACCTGCCCCCATGATTCAATTACCTACCTCCCACCAGGTCCCTCTCACAACACATGGGAATTGTGGGAGCTACAATTCATGATGAGATTTGGGCGGAACATAGCCAAACTGTATCAACTGGTTTTCTCAATGTAAAACAGGTGGCAGGGCGCGGTGGCTCACACCTGTAATCCCAGCACTTTGGGAGGCTGAGGCGGGCGAATCAGGAGGTCAGGAGATCAAGACTATCCTGGCTAACAGGGTGAAACCCTGTCTCTACTAAAAATACAAAAAATTAGCCGGGTGTTGTGGCGGGTGCCTGTACTCCCAGCTACTTGGGAGGCTGAGGCAGGAGAATGGCGTGAACCCGAGAGGCAGAGTTTGCAGTGAGCCGAGATCGTGCCACTGCACTCCAGCCTGGGCGACAGAGCGAGACTCTGTCTCAAAACAAACAAACAAACAGGTAATCTGTTTATATTACTGGATTATTTTCTACCTATTTTTTAATTAAATTAATATAGTAACTCTGTAAGCAAAGAACTATCATTCTCCTAGTTTCATATCTGAGGAAATTGAGGGTCTATTGTGTGATTGCCCTAGGATCACAGCCTCATATTGGAGACCGGGACTTGAACTTAAGAATGATATAATATTATGTCTTCATTTCTATGCTTCTCAGTCACAACTACACAGAGAATTTCTAATCAACTCATGTACATGCACATGTGTATATGTTCCCAGGGGACTTATTCAAATAAAAATTTATTCATCATTGCACAAGTAGTGAATGCAAACACCAAGCTAATGAGATTTGAACCAAGAACAGACATCAGGGTAGCTATATTCTCTGGCTAAATAAAAGCAAGACAGGAATTACAATAGGTCTTGTCCAGGAACTTCAAAGGAAATATGCTGTCCCTATTAAGAGCTTTTAATGCAAACTTATCCAAAACAGAATACCTGCTATGGAAATTTTCTCTATCATACGTAAGCACGTCATTGCCCACAAGTCAATCTGAGACATAAAAAAAAATAATAATGGAAATTTCAGGTGTTAAATTAGCCATCCTGGGGCACCTCTATATAGTCCCCTGAATGCAGTAAAGGAAATATATGAAATGTGACAAAGAAAATTAATTAAAATGGGCAATAAAGATGCCAAGTTCAAACAAATTGTGGCCCCTAGCACATACCAGTTCTATACCTGCAGGCCAGACTTCATGAAATCCAGACAACTTAAATCATGTTTTTACACTTTGAAGGAGAAAGGAGGTTTTCGTATTTCTTAGCTATTTGGAAATCTATACTGACCACCTCAGATTTGAGAATCTTAAAAAGGAAAATTTACTTAAGTTATATATTCTTTTCCTCAGCAAAGGCAGGCAAGTGCTCAATTTAATTCTATTTTAGAATTTTTCAATGAGAGATTTTTCAGTTATTCAAAAAAAATTTTACCCATTGTCCAACAAACACTGACATAAACTTTAGGTTTAGTTGTAAGAGAGAGTTTGTTTATTCAATAATAATTTATTTTTCTTAAATGTGTCTGGATACATAGAAGATGTAGATATTTATAGGGTACATGAGATATTTTGATACAGGCATACAATGTGTAATATTCACATCAGGGAAAATGAGGTATCCATCAACTCAAGTATGTACTATATTTTTGTGTTACAAACATTTCAATTATACTTTTAGTTATTTTTAAATATACAATAAATTATTGCTGACTGTAGTCACTTTGTTGTGCTACTTTTTATTCATCCTTTTTAACTATATTTTTATACCTATTAACCATCCCCACTCCCTTCCTTCCTACCACCACTACCCTTCCCAGCCTCTGATAACCATCATTCTATTCTCTATTTCCATGATTTCACTCGTTTTCATTTCAGCTCCCACAAATAAGTTGAGAACATGCAAAGTTCATCGTTCTGTGCTTGGCTTATTTCACTTAACATAATGACTTCCACTTCCAACCATGTTTTGCAAATGACAGGATCTCCTTTTTATGGCTGAATTGTAATCCACTGTGTATATGTACCGCATTTTCTTTATTTATTTGTCTGTTGATGGACACTTTGCTTGCTTCCAAATCTTGACTATTGTGAATAGTGCTGCAAAAAATCAGGGTGCAGATGTATCTTTAATATACTCATTTCCTTTATTGGGAGTGTATACCTAGCAGTCGGACAGACGAATCATATGGTAGTTCTATTTTTAGTTCTTTGAGAAACCTCCATACTATTCTCCATAGTGGCCGTACTAATTTACATTCCACCAATAATGTACAAGGATTCCCTCTTCTCCACATCCTCACCAGCATTCCTTATTGCTTGTCTTTTGGTTAAAAGTCATTTTAACTGGGGTAAGATAATATCTCATTATAGCTTGATTTGCATTTCTCTGATGATCAGTGATGGTGAGCACGTTTTCATACACCTGCTTGCCATTTGTATGTCCTCTTTAGGAAATGTCTAGTCAGATATTTTGCCCATTTTAAAATCAGATTATTAGTTTTTTCTCATATTGAGTCATTTCAGCTCCTTATATATTCTGGTTATTCATCCCTTGTCAGAGATAGTTCACAAATATTTTCTCCCATTCTGTGTAATGTTGCTTCACTTTGTTGATTGTTTCCTTTACTGTGCAGAAGTTTCTAACTTGATTTGATCCTATTTGTTCATTTCAGCTTTGGTTGCCTGTGCTTTTGGGGTATTACTCCAGAAATCTTTGCCCAGACTAATATCCTGGAGAGTTTCCCCAATGTCTTCTTGTAGTAGTTTCATAGTTTGAAGTCTTAGATTTAAGTCTTTAATCAATTATTATTTGATTTTTTTGTATATGGCAAGAGATAGGGTTCTTGCTTTATTCTTCTGCATATGGATATCCTGTTTTTCCAGCATTACATATTAAAGAGATTGCCCCCCAGTGCATATTCTTGGCACCTTTATTGAAAATGAGCTCAAGGTAGATGCGTGGATTCATTTCTGGTTTTTCTGCTCAGTTCCATTTTTTTGTGTCTGTTTTTGTGTCAGTACCATGCTGTTTTGGTTTCTGTAGCTCTATAGTATAATTTGAAGTCAAATAATGTGATCCTCCAGTTTTGTTCTTTTTCCTCAAAATGGCTTTGGCTATTCTGAGTCTTTTGTGGTTCCATATAAATTTTAGCATTATTTTTTTCTATTTCTGTGAAAATTGTCATTGGTATGTTCGTAGGGATTGCATTCAATCTGTATATTGCTTTGGGTAGTATGGAAATTTTTATGATATTAATTCTTCCAATCTCTGAACCTGGAATATCTTTACCATTTTTTGTGTCCTCTTCAATTTCCTGCATCTATGTTTTATAATTTTCATTGTAGATATTGTTGTATATGTCTAGGAATTTATCCATTTATTCTAGGTTTTCCAATTAATTGGCATTTAGTTGCTAGCCAAAAGGGATCCTTTGAATTTCTGTGGTGTCAGTTTTAATGTCTCCTTTTCCATCTCAGATTTTATTTATTTGGATCTTCTCCCTTTTTTTGTAGTTTATCTTGCTAAATGTTTGTCATTTGTGTTTATATTTTCAAAAAAACAATTTTCTGTTACATTGACCTTTGATTTTTTTATTTTAATTTTATTTATTTTGCTCTGATCTTTATTATTTCTTTTCTTCTACTACTTTTTATATATTTTTTAATTTTAATTTTATTTATTTTTCTCTGATCTTTATTATTTCTTTTCTTCTACTAATTTTGAATTTGATTTGCTCTTGCTTTTCTAGTTCTTTCAGATGAATTGTTAGGTTGTTTATTTGAAGTTTCTCTAGTCTTTTAATGTGGGAATTTATTGCTATAACCTTTTCTCTTAGTGCTGATTTTGCTGTGTTCCATAGAGTTTGGTATGTTGTCTTCATTTTCATTTGTTTCAGGAAATGTCCTAATTTTCTTCTTCATTTCTTTATTGACCCACTAGTCATACAGGAGCATATTGTTTAGTTTCCATGTGTTTGTATAGTTTACAAAGTTTCTCTTGTTGTTGATTTATAGTCTTATTTCATTGTGATCAAAGAAGATACGTGATATGATTTCACCATTTTAAAAAAGTTTTTTAAGACTTGTTTAGTGGCCTAACATACGATTCATCCTTGAGAATAATCCATGTGATGAGGAGAAAAATAGGTATTCTGTAGCCATTGCAATGTTCTGTAAATATTGTTAGATCAATTTAGTCTATTGTACAGATAAAATCTAATGATGCTTTGTTCATTTTTGTTGTCTGGATGATCTATCCAATGCTGAAATTGGGGTATTGAAGTTTTCAACTGTATTGTATGATGGTCTATTTTTCACTTTAGCTCTAATAATATTTGCATTATATATCTGGGTTCTCCAGTGTTGGATGCATATGTATTTATATTTTCATGTCCTCTTGCTGAATTGACACCTTTATCATTAAATAATGACCTTCTTTGTCTCTTTGAATAGTTTTTGGCTTAATATCTATTTTTTTAATATAAGGATAGCCATTCCTACTTTTTTTTAGTTTCCGTTGACATGAAATACCTTTTTACATCCTTTTATTTTTAGTCCTGTGTGTCTTTATAGGTGAAGTGTGTTTCTTGCAGGCAACAGGTCATTGCATCTTGTTTTGCTTTGTTTTTCTTAATCCGTTCAGCCACTCTTTGTATTTTGATTAAAGACTAGTCCATTTACATTCAATGGTATTATTAATAAATAAGGCCTTACTTCTTCCATGTTGTTATTTGTTTTCTGGTTGTTTTGTTGTCTTCTTTTCCTTTCTTCTTTCTTCCCAGTCTTTCTTTTTGTGAAGATAACTTTCTTTGATGTTATATTTTAGTATCTTGCTTTTTGCTTTTTATTTTTTATGTACCTGTTATATATTCTTTGATTTGAGGTTATCATGAAGCTTTCAAATAACACCTTATTGCCCATTATTTTACACTGATGACAACTTAACACTGATTGCAAAAACAAAGAAACTAACAGACAAGCAAAGAGAAAACTAATAAGAACTCTATATTTTAACTTCATCCCCGCATTTTTTAACTTTTATTGTTTCCATTTATATCTTATTATACTATGTCTGGAAAAGTTGTTAAAGTTATTATTTTGCATTAGCTGATCTTTTTAGTCTTTCTACTCAAGACCTGCATTGTTTATAGACCACAATTATGATGTTATAATATTCTGTATTTTTCTGTGTACTTACTATTACCAGTCAGTTTTGTGCCTTCAAATGATTTCTTCCTGCTCATTAGCCTCTGTTTCTTTCAGATTGAAAATCTCCCTTTATCATTTCTTGTTGGACAGGTCTGGTGTTTATGATATCCCTCAGCTTTTGTTTGTCTAAGAATGTCTTTATTTCTCTTTAATGTTTTTTTCATCTTTGTGGCCTTTATTATTTATTTTTTTTATGATTATACTTTAAGTTCTAGGGTACATATGCACAACATGCAGATTTTTTACATAGGTATACATGTGCCATATTGGTTTGCTGCACCCATCAACTTGTCATTTACATTAGGTATTTCTCCTAATGCTATCCCTCACCCAGGCCCCCACCGTCTCATTAATGTTTTAAGGATATTTTCACTAGATATATTATTCTAGGATAAAAGTTGTTGTTTTTCCTTCAGGCCTTTAAATCTGTCATGCCACTCTCCCCCGGACTGTAAAGTTTCCACTGAGAAGTCTGCTGTCAGGCATATTAGAGCTCCATTGTATGTCATTTGTTTCTTTTCTCTTGCTGCTTTTTGGATGCTTTCTTTATCCTTGACCTTTGGGAGTCCAATAATTAAATGCCTTGTGACCATCTTATTTGGATTAAATCTACTTGGTGTTCTTTGACCTTTTTGTACTTGAATATTGATTTTTTTTTCTAGGTTTGGAAAGTTCTCTGTTACTATCCCTTTGAATAAACTTTCTACTCAAATCACTTTCTCACCCTCCACTTTAAGGCCAATAACTTTATTTTAACTGTTATTGTAGGTTTTGGAGTACATGCGAAGGTTTGTTACATAGGTAAACTCATGTCATGGGGGCTTGTTGTACAGGTTATTTCATCACCCAGGAATTAAGCCCTGAACCCAATAGTTATCTTTTCTGCTCCTCTCCCTCCCACCCTTCTCCACCCTAAGCTAATCCTAGTGTCTGTTGTTTCCTTCTTTGTGTTCATAAGTTCTTATCATTTAGCTCCCACTTATAAGTGAGAATATGAAGTATTTGGTTTTCTGTTCCTGAATTAATTTCCTGAGGATAGTAGCTTCCAGCACCATCCACGTTCCTGCAAGGACATGATCTCATTCTTTTTATGGCTGCGTAGTATTCCATGGTGAATATGTACCATGTTTTCTTTATCCAATTTGTCATTTCTGGGCATTTAGGTTGATTCTATGTCTTTACTATTGTAAATAGTGTTGCAATGAACATTTGCATGCATGTATCTTTATGGTAGAATGGTTTATATTCTTCTGGGTGTATACCCAGTAATGGGATTGGATTGCTGGGTTGAATGGTAGTTCTGCTTTTAGCCCTTTCAGTGTTGCTATACTGCTTTCCACAAGGGTTGAACAACTTTTCACTCCCACCAACAGTGTATAAGTGTTCCCTTTTCTCTGCAATCTTTCTGTCATCTGTTATTTTTTTTACTTTTTCATAATAGCCATTCTGACTGGTGTGAGATGGTATCTCATTGTGGTTTTGATTTGCATTTCTCTGATGATCAGCAATATTGAGCTTTTTCTTCATATGCTTATTAGCTGGATATACGTCTTCTTTTGAAAGGTGTCTGTTCATGCCTTCTTCCCACTTTTTAATGGGGTTGTTATTCTCTCCTAAATTCTTTTAAGTTCTTTATAGCTGCTGGATATTATACCTTTGTCAGGTGCACAGTTTGCAAATATTTTCTCCCAGACTGTAGGTTGTCTGTTTACTCTGTTGATAATTTCTTTCACTGTGCAGAAGCTCTTAAGTTTAATTAGAACCCACTTGTCAATTTTTGCTTTTCTTGTGATTGCTTTTGGTGTCTTTGTCATGAAATCTTTGCCTGCTCCTTTCTCCAGGATGGTATTGCCTAGGTTGTCTTCCAGGGTTTTTATAGTTTTGGAATTTACATTTAAGTGTTTAATTCATCTTGAGTTGGTTTTTGCATATGGTGTAGGAATGGGTCCAGATTCAGTCTTCTGCATATGGCTAGCCAGTTATGCCAGCATCATTTATTGAATAGGGAGTTTTTTCCATATTGCTCGTTTTTGTCAGCTTTGTTGAAGATTAGGCATTCATAGGTATGTGGCCTTATTTCTGGGCTCTCTATTCTGTTCCATTGGTCTACATGTCTGGTTTTGTACCAGTATCATGCTGTCTTGATTACTGTAGCCCTGTAGTATAGTTTGAAGTTGGGTAACGTGATGCCTCCAACTGTGTTCTTTTTGTGTCACCCCACTCACAACTCCAGGCAGCTCAGCATGGACAGACTATTTGTTTAGCCATTCTGGGATTGGTCAGTGGAGCCATATTTAGTTTATTTGGTGAGGTCACTTTTAGATTTGCCCTTTTGAAGCTACTTTATAGATACTGTATGTGTGCTTCATTCTTTTTCCTTTTGTTTCTTCTGATTGTATATGTTCAAATAGCCTGTCTTCAAGCTCAATAACTTTTTCTTCTGCTTGATCAGTTCTATGGTTGAGAGACTTTGATGCATTCTTCAGTATTTCAATTGAATTTTTCAGCTCCAGAATTTCTGCTTGTTGATTCCTTACAGTTATTTCAATCTCTGTTAAATTTATCTGATAGAATTCTGAACTCCTTCTCTGTGTTGTCTTAAATTTCACTGAGCTTCCTCAAAACAGTTATTTTGAATTCTCTGTCTGAAAGGTGACATATTTCTATCATTCTGGGATTGATCATTGGTGCCATGTTTAGTTTATTTGGTGAGATCATTTTTTCTGGAAGGTCTTGATGATTGTGGATGTTCATCAATGTCTAGGCATTAAAGAGTTAGGTATTTATTTTACCCTTCACATGATGGGCTTGTTTGTACCTATCCTTCTTGGGAAGGCTTTCAAAGTACTCAAAGGAAATTTATTGCTGTGATCTAAATATTTGGTCTCTGCAGCCATATCTGCATTATGAGTCACCCCAAGTCCAGTAATACTATGACTCTTGCAGACTCATAGAGGTTCTACCTTGGTGGTCTTGGGTAAGATCTGGGAGAATTCCCTGGATTACCAAGCAGAAACACTTGTTTCCTTCCCTTATTTTCTCCTAAACAATCAGTCTATCCATGCTGAGTGCCTGGTGCTGTGAGAGGAGTGACACAAGCACCTTTGTGGCCACCACCATTGGTACTGTGGGGGTCCTGAAGCCAGCACAGCACTGGGTCTTGCCCAAGGTCTACAGCAGCAACTGCCTGGCTGTTGCCAACATTTACTGAAGGCCCAAGGACTCTTCAGTCAGCATACGAAGGTGGTGAATTCAGCTAGGATGTGTCCTTCCCTTCAGGGTGGTGAACTCCCTTCCGCCCCAGCCCAGGGCCATTCCAGAAATGCCATCTGTGAGCCAGGGCCTAAGGTCAGGAACCTTAGGAATGGACTTGGTGTTCTATTCTACTGTGGCTCAACTGGCACCCACACTGCAGGACAAAGTCCTTCTCACTCTTTCCTCTTCTTTCCTCATGCAAAAAGAATCCCTCCTCATGGCTACCACTGCCCTAGGCCTGCAGCAAGTACTGCTTGACTAACATCAATGTTCAGTAAAGGCCCAAGGGCTCTTTAGTTGGCTTTTGGTGCATGCTGCCTGGTCTAGGGTTTTTCCTTCAGGGCAATGGTTTCCTCTCTGGCTCAGGACAGATTCAGAAATATCCTTCAGGAGCCAATGCCTGGAATCAGGAACCCCAGAAGCCCACTTAATATTCTACCCCACTGTAACCAAGGTGGTACCTAAGCTGCAAGACAGTGTCCCATTTCCTCTTCCCTCTCCTTTCTTCAAGTAGAAGGAGTCTCTCCCTGTGGTCACCACAGCTAGAAATGGGCTAGATCACACCTGAAACCAGTGTGGCACTAAGTGTCACCCAAGGCCCACGACGAGTGCTACCTGGGTACCACTGATGTTTATTCAAGGCCCAAGGGCTCTTTAGTAAGAGAGTGTTAAATCCTGCCCAGACTGGGTCCTTTCTTTCAAGGAAGCAGGTTCCTTCTGACCCACAGTGTATCTAGAAATGTTATTTGGGAGCTAGGGCATGAATGGGGGCTTCAGGACTCTGCCCGATGCCATATTTTACTATGACTAAGCTGGTATCCAGGTTGCAAAACAAAGTCCTCTTAACTCTCCCGTCTCCTCTCCTCAAGCTGAAGAAGGGAGTCTCTCCTGAAGCTACACTGCCTGGTGTTGGGGAAAAGTGATGTAAGCACTCCCTTAGCCACCTCGGCTGGTGTCTCACTAGGTTGCATGCACCTCATGTCCACTAGATCTGAGTCTAGCAAAACCACAGGACTTGCCTAGGAATTGCAGTGTCTGTGGCCTGCAACGACCAAGTTTCTTAAGGACCCCAGAGCATGTTAGCCCACAGTGGCAAGGCTTGCAGAACTCTGCTTCCAGCTGCTGGGATGGATGATATGCCTCTGGCTAGAGCTGGTCTAAATGCTCCCTGTATGGGTTCCCACTAAGTTCTGCCCCATGTTGCTTTCCACTGGGACAGGACAGCATTGAGTTCCAATGCAAAGTCCTACAATCACTCGGCTCTCTCTCTCCCACAAGCACAGATTCTCTCTCTGCTCCACATTGCTACTGTAAGGGATGGGGGACTAGTGGCACGGGCAATTCAAGACTGTCTTTGCTACCCTTGTCAATGCCTCTTTCCTTGATACAGCGTTAAAACTAGGTACTGTGATCACTCACCTGATTTTTGGCTCTTCTGAAGGTACTTTCTTGTGTGGATAGTTGTTCAATTTGGTGTTACTGCTGTAGGGTTGCTGATCGCTAGAGGGTTCTATTTTGTTATCTTCTCTACCTCCAATTTCAACATTAGGCCAGGTTTTGTTTTTTTTTTTTTTTAAGTATTCTGTTAATGTTATTTTTTTCTTCAGTATTTTCATGTCTCTCTCTCAGCAATGGCCATATAATCCTTCTTTGATTTTCTTTCGGAAAATACACAGACCTGCTTTCTGTGAAGTTTTCCCCGTAAATAAAAATCTACTATTTCTTCATCATTTTTAAATACTTTTTCTTTGTGATATAAAATGGCAATATAAATTGCAGAAGTTCATGTCCATCCAAAATTTGCAATAATCTTTTATCTTACTTTAAACTCTTACAATTTATTTTATTTTTTTTTTACACAAGTTGGGACGTGCCTGCCTTGTTTCTAAACTTCCTAGTTAGACTCAACTGACAGTTCTCCATCTAAGACTTCTTTCATTCTGTCAGGCTAAAAAAAAAAAAAAATTATATATATATATATCATTGAGCTGTCACTTTCGGCACTGTTCCTATACATGAGTGAAACCAAATTTATATTGATCAAAGTGACATGTTTGCAAAACCAAGTAAACAAAAACATCCATATAGTTAATGGCTTGTTATATTTGCTGATAAACAGACATTTTAATTAAGTTTGAGGTTGAAGCTTTCAAACATTTCTGCTTGAATTTTATCACCCTAAAAAATTAGGACCTTGGATGAAGGAGGAGATAAATAGTAGAACACATCCTATACATATACATTGACCAGAGATGCAAGTATTTATGCTGTTTATGTGAGATATGACCATGAAATAAAATACCAAGAAGGTCCCATCAACTCATAAAAGGCATCTGTGGAAAGCCTGACCATGCAAAAGATCTTTTTTATTTTCCCTTCACACAAAACCTAGAGATGCTAAAAGATACAGGTGTAATAATAATGAGAAATTATAAGTAATTCCGGTAAATATAGTAGTCCCTCCTTATCTGAGATTTCGCTACGGTTTCAGTTACCTGTGGTCAACCGTGGGTCCAAACATATTAAACAGAACATTTCATAAATAATTCATCATTTGCAAATTGCTCACCATTCTCAGTAATGTGATGTTTTCTCAAGTTTTCCTACTCTGTCACACCCTGAATTCACGCTCTAGATATACAGTTGCTTAGGGGCTGTCACAGTTATCAGATAAACTGTGCCAGTATGATATTGCAGTGCTTGTGTTCAAGTCATCCTTATTTTACTTAATACAAGCCTGAGATTGTAAGAGTTGGGATGATAGAATATTGTTATAACTATTTTACTTTATTACTAATTACTGTTGTTAATCTTGTACTGTGCCTGATTTATAAATTAAGCTTGACTGTAGGTATGTATGTGTAGAAAAGAGTTCAGTACTATCTGCAGTTTCAGGCATCCACTGCAGATCTTAGAAGACATCCCACCATGGACAAGAGGGGACTACTGTGTATAGCTTTACCAAAGCACCTACCCATGGAGTAATTTGTCTCTGAACTTTTGAATGATGTCGTCTGGTGTATTGTTACTGAGTGGACTTGAGGGCTGTGGCAGAAGAGTGGAATGAACCTGGAGTCTGTTGTTCTCAAGGCCTTGTTAGCCCACCAGCTACAGCAAAGTCATGTCCTGTGTGGACTGCAGCAGAGGCGAATGCAGTGGAGGTTTCTAAAGACTTATTTTGTGAGTAACTCATGTCTTCTTGGTGAAATACACAGAAACCTTGGATCTAAGCTTAACTTTAAACATGACTCTTAAATTTTAAACTAGAACAATTTGCTAAAATGTGTACGTTCTCCTGTTTCAAGAAGCAAATGTAGGCATAAAATATTTTTACAGCTTGTAGATTCATTATGGATATGAATACAATACAACTGTTTTTCCCAAAAATCTGTGTATTATTTTTCTAGGGCTGCCATGACAAAATACCTTAGACTATATGGCTTAAACAACAAAAAATTAATTTCTTGTAGTTCTGAAGGCTAGATATCTAAGAACAAGATGTCAGGAGGGTTAGTATTTACTGAAGACTCTCTCCTTGGCTTACCTTTGTCTCCTTTTCTTTGTGAGCATACACCCTGTCCTGTCTGTGTCGTTAAATTTCCTGTTCTTATAAAGATGTGGTGAGATTGCATTACGGCCCACCATAAAAGCCTCATTTTGATTTAATCATCTCTTTAAAGGCCCTATATCCAAATACAGTCACATTCTGAGGTACTTGGGGTTAGGGCTTCAATATATAAAATTTAGGGATAGATAAGTCAGCCTAAAACACTAGAAATTAAAACTCACAAGAAGATGAAACTATGAACTAGTAAAATAAATATTCTCTTTTTTCCAAAGAAAGTTTCACCTCTTGAAAATTATCACTAAAATGAATTTTTAGAATATGTTCAAAATGTGGTTGATGCATTATTTGAACAAAGGACATGCAAATGCAGAGATGGGTTGTTTTAGGCATCTGGAAGTTTTGAAGCACATCTGCAAGTTTGATGTCTGAGAAAATGATTATACCAATTCTCGTTATTGTTCAGTGTTATTATAGCGATATTGCATGCTTAAGAGCAGTATTTTCCATTTACAAGCACTTTCCCATTCATTGTCTAGCTTTAGTTTCAAAAGAGCCATGTGAGTGCTGGTATTCACATACAGGACTTTTGTTTACTTGTGTTCAATGAACAAGAATGTCATAAGAGAAACTGAGTTTAAGGAGATTTCACATTAGAAGAAGTTCTCTTTTGCTATTCTGGGTTGTATTCTGTTGGTTTTAATCTTTTTATTGTCAGCAAGGAAACTCATTCTATCTGACGATTTTTCAGAAATGATGATATGATTTGGCTGTGTCCCCACCCAAATCTCATCATGCATTGTAATTCCCATAATCCCCACGTGTCTTGAGAAAGTCCAGGTGGAGATAATCATGGAGGCAGTTTCTCCCATCCTGTTCTTGTGATAGTAAATTCGTTCTCACGAGATCTCATGGTTTTATAAGGGGCGTCCCCCTTCACTAGGCTCTCATTCTTCTTTTTCCTGCCACCTTTTGAAGAAAGATGTGTTTGCTTCCCCTTCTGCCATGATTGTAAGTTTCCTGAGGCCTCCCCAGCCCTGTGGAACCATGTCAATTAAACCTCTTTCCTTTACAAATTACTCAATCTCAGGTATGTCCTTATAGCAGCATGAGAATGGACTAATAACAATGGATTTAAACTTTTGTCATCCATCAGAAAAATTATATTGATACCTATTATGTTTAACATACTATTCTACATGTTAAAAAAAGCAATTGTCTGCATTATTGGGCATAAGATTACAATCCTCATTTATGAAAATATCCGTATATTTACTTTTTGTTGTGTGATTTGGGAAGTCCATTCTATTTGTGATATTAATCTGTTACCAAGATTTCTAATTCCACTTTCAGCCTAAATCATATTTTTAAAAAGAAATACAGAGAAACACACTATACTAGATCTACCTCACAAGTAAGAGAAAGGGGATTTTTGACTTCTAATTTTCAAGCACGTCTGGAAGATAGTATTGAGATTAGATATAAAATTTTATTAAGTTACTTAAACATATATCTTTATAAAAATGACTAATTTATTCTTTTAATAAGGAGCAACTGGAAAAAAAACAAAAGGCTGGTTTGTGTTGCTTTCTCTGTAGTGAGGGACGTGCTACTTCTCTACAGTAGAGCTCTTTCAGTTTTATCACGATCAGTGTAGCAGTTATTGAAGCTCTATTTGAATATTTGAATGTCTATGTGTATTTGAGTATTGGTATCTGGAATCAATATTACATGAGAATTCCCCAACATAAAGAGGAAGAAATACCCAAAATATCTATTACTAGATTTTCTTTTTTACATGTTCAGTAACATATTTCAATCTTTCTCATCTGAGACTCTTCCTAATAACTTTCCATGAGGATTTACATAATAAATAAAGTGTATCTTGGAATCAAAATAGATTGAGCGTCTCAGGGGACAGATTACAAGCTTGAGAATTTTTGGCAGGACTGAGATATGGTACAAAATGGACTGGGATAGTGCTAAATTATCATGGTAAATGCCAGCACTGCAAGAAGGATGAGATGTAACCAGGTCAAAAAGACTTTCTTACAAAATACTTTATTTGGGTAGATGTGTGGGGGTGTTGTGAGCTGAAATTCAAGTGGCTCTGGGATAATGTGAAAATTCTTAGAATTTGCTACAATAGAGTTGTTCAAAATTATACCTTTTTTCCTAATGCTATTCTTTATTATATTCTAAGTAATATTTATCTCATTATTAAATGATAAGTGCCAAGTAGAGCAACAAAATATTAGTGTCGTAGTGTCATAACTTGTAGAAAATGTGCTTGTTTATTTTCAAACTGTAAAAAGTAATGCATACTTGCTAAAAATATTCATTATATGATAATGCAGGGAATAAATATAGAAATCTACCTTCACTTCTCCTAAACCTTTCTCATGAGAAGTAACCACTATTAAAAGGTAGTTAATATCAATATCAATATATGTAAACTGAATAATATATCATTGCTTATGGCCCTGTTTTGACATGACAAGGTTGTAGTCAAAGAAATATGAACTTACTATGAGACAAAAATTAAATTTAACATCTTTGTTCTAGTCTTTCATGATAATAGCAAATGTCATTTAAAAAATAAATCAAGCCAGGCGCAGTGGCTCATGCTTGTAATCCCAGCACTTTGGAAGGCCAAGGCAGGTGGATCTCCTGAGGTCAGGAGCTTGAGACCAGCCTGACCATCATGGAGAAATCTCATCTTTACTAAAAATACAAAATTAGCTGGGCGTAGTGGTGCATGCCTGTAATCCCAGCTACTTGGGAGGCTGAGGCAGGAGAATCATTTGAACCTGGGAGGCAGAGGTTACAGTAAGCTGAGATCGTGCCATTGCACTCCAGCCTGGGCAACAAGAGGAAAACTCCATCTCAAAAATAAATAAATAAATAAATAAATAAATAGTCAAAATGTCCTCAATTATCTTTTTTTTTTTTATTTTCTGATCCATGCTCACTCTCCATGCAGCTGATTTTGTGTCTCTCTCATTCAAGTTCATGTTCCTAATAATCACTGTTTCCCAAATCCAGACCAAGCTGAATTATTCATAGGTCTCATTTCCCCTGACTCAGCTGCATGTTAGTGGATCAGCAGTTTCTTGGTTTTCTTTAACTTTTCTTTTCTTTTACTACTATGATTTTGTGCCTCAGAAGAGGGTTAGGACACTGAAAAAGCATGCATAAATTTTTGCTTTGTAGAGAAGGAAGTATAAATACTCAAAATTAAATGTATTTCTTTAAGTTTTTCTCATTTTCTGTAGATACATATATAGATGTACATGACTTATTCTTTGCAGTCAGCTCTCCATATTTGTGGATTCTGCATTCAAGAGTTCAACCAACCTCAGATCAAAAATATTTGGGGAAAAAAATAAAGGATAGTTGTGTGTGCACCCAAACTGTACTGACTTTTTTGTTCTTTGTGATTATTCCCTAAACAATATGGTATAACTATAATTTACATAATATTTACATTATATTTGGTATCACAAGTAATCTAGAGATGATTTAAAGTAAACAAAAGAATGTGTGCACATTATATGCAAACACCACATCATTTTGTATAAGGGACTTCAGCATCCATGGGTTATGGCATCCATGGAGGAATCCTGGAACCAATACCCCATGGATGCCCAGGGATGACTATACCTCTAATTTACAGTTCTAACTTTGGCATGCACCTTTTACTTACACCTAAAGACATCATGTGGAAATGAAATTCTTGGAATTAGAAATGAGTAGCTAATAATTCAATTTACTTAAGAACAATTGTATTTCTTATATGCTACGAGAATTTTTCTGAAAGGGAAAAGGAAAGAACACACTACATTTTCAGTAACCCCTAGGTCAGAAACAAAATATTTGCATAAAGAGACAAGATCTTTAAATGAGAAAAACTTTGAGTACATTGTTCAGCTGATAAAATACATTTTGGATGAATAAACAGAAAACAGAAGCTGGAATTGAGCCAGATGTGGGATGTGTGGGGAACAAAATTCAGAGCAGTTTAGCTAGCAATAGAAGGGTGAGAATAAAACAAGTTCTTTGTAGTGCAAGTTCTGTGTTTTCTGGTTTGTTTAATTTTTGAAGTTGACACATCGCATATTGTTGAAATGACATGCTGAATGAACTTGAGTGTAGTGTAGAAAACACTAACAAAGCTAAGAGCTCTGCCCTCGGTCATGAGTCATTAGCAATTAAAAAAAAAGTGCATCAGTTTGTCTGGAAGAATTTTCAAACTTGTCTGGATGTTGTGGACATGTGAACATGCTATGTCATCTGAGAAACTTGAAACAGTGTTTTTTAAAGCAATATGCCAAGAATTGAGATAATAAAGACATATACTCATATTTGAACAAAGTGACATCTTAATGAGACTAAAGCAATATGTTTCAGATTATTGAAAAGTTTGAGGTCTCATCACACTTAGTAGTCATTAGAGCAGTTTAACTTCTACCCTAGAATGAGATCACAGAAAGTGTGAAGCCATGTTAACATGTCTGGTATAAAATTGTGGAAGGAAATGGGGTTGTATGCCTCAGTGCAACATTTCAGGTCATTGGAGTGTAATTCAGATAAACTGTAATTTATTTAAGCCTGTGTGGATGAATTTCTGGAAGGAAAGAAGAATGGAGGAAAGAAGGAAGGAAGGAAGGAAAGAAGGAGAGAAGGAAGGAAGGAAGGGAAGGGGAAAGAAAGAGAGGAAAGGAATGGAGAGAAAATTTCAAGTAAACTTTAATTGAGCTTAATAAAAATGAATTGCTTAGTGTTGTAGTCAGAAACAATGAATGACCTTTACCATAAGGTGACTGAGATCGGACCTAGTGAAAACTAATTGAATGAATTAACATGGAAATTTTATTGTATATTTGCGATAAACTAAGAAAATTATTTGTTAGTCCCATATGCCAATATCTTTGCTTTGGAGATCCTTCTGCTCCCAGATCATATTGTCAATTTTTGGTATTCAATTTTTATAAAAACATAAAGTATGAATCTTAGATGGGCTCTTCAATATCATCAAGTCTCATTGTTAAAGAAAAAATAGCCACAGAGTCGAGTTCTTGAAGGAAACACTCCAGGGAATGTCTAAATGGAAGTGGTCTAGAAGCTAACTTGAGGAGGTTTATAGAACTGTTTTTACACAAAGCAAGAGAAAGTAAAAGAAGTTTGTGTTTTTAAAAGTAAAATTGATGGTTCTAACCTGATTAACCAGTTGTGGAGCCCAGGTTTTTAAGCTACAGTTTAAATTTGTTATCACTTTTTCTGTACACTTGTTCCGTGTTTGGAAAAGGTTAAGTATAGATTACGACAGCTTATGGTTAGCATTTGCAGAACTGTTAGCATCATAGGGATTATGACTATCACTAGCAGAATTTTTTAACACAACTTTCTCATGTATGAGCTTGTCCCAATACTTAAAACTAATGCTTGAAACTGGATTTGTGTCAGAGAAAGTTCTATGTGTTTTTTGTTTTGTTTTTATAAAATGTGATTTATCTAACCCTACAAATCTCTGCTAATAAACAATATGGAATATTAGCAGTTTACTAACTCATCAATGATGTTAATTTTTAATGCTAAAAACCTGGCTATCACATTTGAAGGACTGCAAATCACATGTGCTTTGCATTTCCTTCCTAGGGAGTTTAATTTTGGGGTCATATCCCCCTGCTTTTAATACAGTCCTGTCTCTGACGTTGACAGTCTTCGTTAGCTGCTTTCCACCAGGTTTTTACTTTCCAACATCCCCAAATATTAGTCTGGGGATGATCTGATTGTGCAGAAGTTGGCACCACCTCTTACTTCTGTTGTGTTGTGAATAATGTCACCTTAGCCAGTCAGTCCCTTCATGCTGCTTGTCACAGTGATAAGGTCAGGAGCAGGTATGAGTTCTCAGCCAGATCAATCAGGTTAAACCTTTCTACATGACAAGAATGAAAAAGCGGTAGCTCCAGGAAACTCTGGCACCTATCATAAATCTGGGCTAGGATCCAGGCTTAGTGATATGGGCTCCAATGTGTGAAGGAACACCAGAGTTCTTGGTACTCAGGTCGAATTAGAAAAAACGATACTGACACACGTGGAGTGGTTTTAAGGAGCGGAGAGTTTAATAGGCAAGAAGGAAGGGAGAAGACAGAAGAAAGAAGCTCCCCTGTACAGAGACAGAGACAGAGCCGGGGGTGGGGGTGGGGGCTCCAAAGCTGAAAGAGGGGGTCCCCAAGTGCAGTGGACACAAGCCAGGTATATATGCAAAGGCTGGAGGAGGCGGTGTCTGATTTGCATAGGGCTCAGGGAATTGGTTTGACCAGGCATGTCATTCACGTGACCTGGAAAAAGCTGGTCCTCCCACCCTGGCCTTTTAATATGCAAATGCAGGGCACCATGATGTTCTACACACGTGGGGATATGTGGAGGCAGCCATGTTGCCAGGGACATGTGGGGCAAGGACAGGAAGGCTGCTGGAATCACCATGTTAGGTGAACCCAATTTCTAATGGTCTACATTTGCATATCAAATGTTGCCAGCCTGGCTCTGAGAGCTGGGACTTTACAAGAAACTTTTCCAGAGCTGCTTAAAAAAAGAAAACTTCCCAAGGACCCCTTTTCCTCTCTATCTGCTTAAAATAATTTCTTAATAACTCCTACAACATTAGGACAATGTGACACTGCAGAATGCAAAAGAAAGTAAGAGAACTGAATTATCTGATGATATCATTGTTCTGGTACTTTGACTTTCCATTGCGAAGGAATGGTCTGAGTCAGGCTATATTTTCTGTGCTGACAGTTAATGTTCATCTGGAAAAAGCCCAATAGTAGTAACTACATTGGTAGTCTGCTTTTCAACTCATGATCTAGGGTTTTTTAGCACATATCATAAAGGTGTTTTAAACACAAAATGAGGGCAAATGTCTATGGAAACAAAAGGATAAGTGTAAGGACAGTTTACCTCTCTGATAGTCTAAACAGTAAGGAGGTTGATTTGACTGAAGCTAAGAATTTTCATTAAGGGATATTTTAAGACCCAGTGTTGGATTAAAAAAAAAAAAATTGGCACTTACATACACGTTGATTTCTTTTTTACTGATCTCAACTGCTTTTCTTTTTTCCCAGGATTGAAACCAAGTTTACCAAACTATATAAAGATAACAAAATGTACATAGTACTGGTGTCTTATTCTTTCAACTTTATGTTTTTGCCTGTTGCATTCCCAGTAGCTAGTTCAGTAACTGACATGTACTATTAAGTTTGACTGAATAACTAAATTTTAATTTAGTGCCATACTACATAGGAAAAGAAATAAATATCGTCTTTTAATAAAATTTATATTATGGTTAATTTTTCATGATGTGATGGCTTCAGATAATTTTTCTTCTTTCCTATTCGAAGCAATGCTTACCTATCATCGTCATGTTCAAATGAGGTGCTTATTGGATGAGGATGTGTACATCAATGACTAAATCTGACACATACAGACACATACACACAGGCACACACGGATAGATGATAGATAGATAAGGTATTGTGATGATAATTTTGCATCAGCTTGACCACAAAGTACCTAGACATTTCATTAAAGATTATTCTGGGTGTGTCTGTGAGGGTGTTTTGGATGAGATTAACATCTGAATTAGTAAAGACTGAGTGAGGCATGTTGTTTACCCCACTGTGGGTGGATCTCATCCAATCCATTGAAAGCCTGAATAGAGAAAGTATGAGTAAGAGAGAGAAGAGAGAGGGCTAGAACTCTATCTAACCCTATTTGAGCTGGGATATTGGTTTTCTCCTGCCTTTACACTCAGACGCAAGCTGTAATTTACACTATCAGCAATCCTAATTGTCAGGCCTTCAGACTCAGACTGAAACTGTACCATTGGCTCTGCTGGATTTACACACACACAGACAGACAGACACAAACACACACACAAGTTAATGGAAACATATAGAAAAGATGCAATAAAGAAAAATGCTGGTACTGAAGAAGTGAGGTGGTGAGAGAGTTAATTTAACAAGGGATACATAGATACATCTCAAGACTGTGAGCATAAATATTTCTACTTTAAAAAAAAACCCATCTACCCTTTTGGCTTTACAATTGACCCTTACACAATGTGGGGATTAGGGTAGCCACCACCTACACAGTCAAAAATTCATTCATTACTTTTGGCTCCTCCAAAACTATTAATAGATTACTGTTGACCAGAAACCCTGTTGATAATACAAGCAGTCATTTAACATGTATTTTGTATGTTACATATAAATATTTTATACTGTATTTTCAAAATAAAGTAGACTGGGGAAAAGAAAATGTTATCAAGAAAATCAAAAGAAAAAATGTATTTACTATTTCATTAAATGGAAGTGGATCATCATAAAGGTCTTCATCCTCATGGTCTTCACATTGACTAGGCTGAGGAACAGGGGTATGAGGATGGATTGGCCTTGCTGTCTCAGGGTGACAGAGGTAGAGAGGTAGAAGAATCTGTCTATAAATGGATCCACATAGTTAAAAACCTGTTCTATTTAAGAGTCAACTCTATTTATCAGTATATGTTTTATTGATGTATTCATACATTTACTCATTAATTTATCCAATAGTCACTTTTTTTTTTTTTTTTTTTTTTAGACAGAGTTTCACTCTGTCGCCCAGGGTGGAGTGCAGTGGTGCAATCTTGGCTCACTGCAACCTCCACCTCCTGGGTTCAAGCAATTCTCTTGCTTCAGCCTCCCGTGTAACTGAGATTACAGGCACCCACCACCACGTCCCAATTTTTAGTAGAGGCGAGGTTTCACCATGTTGGCAGGCTGCTCTCAAGCTCCTGACCTCAGGTGATCTGCCTGCGTCAGTCTCCCAAAGTGCTGGGATTACAGGTATGAGGCACCGCACCTGGCCTGTCACTCATTTTTGAGTTTCTAATGCTTACCTAGTTAAAGGCACTCAATTAATAAGAGGCCCTCTGAAGTCGTTACCTATAATTAAAGAGAACAGAAATCCAAACAATGAAATGCATCATGCTAGGGGTAGGCTAGGGGTAGATAGGGGAGAAGAGAAGGAGTGGCTGAATCAGACTGATGAACTGGCTACATTAGGAAGAGATGAGAAGAGTACTTTAAGAGCACTAATGAATTTTCTGTATTGTATATATTATTTTCTTTGGTCTTTCCAATGATACATGGGGAAAGATGAAGTATGTAGCATCTCCTTTGAAATTACAGTGATTTTGTTTCTATTTCTGACTTTCAAGTTACTCTCAATCCTGAGTTTGCTGTGCCTATTCTGTAATAACTAGGCAAGTGTGAAGAGAGTACCACTACGTGAAAAAAATGTTTTATTTCTGCAATTCAGAAGACACTAACACATTCCTTGAAATCTACGCTGCCTAATGATCTTTGCACCCAGGCTATTGAATCCTACCTCTTTGGGGTGGAAACGTCTGCACAATTTACTGAGGCTTTCGGCAGGGTTATGTTGGTCTAGCAGTTAAATAGTTATGTTAGGAATAAAAAGGTATTTAATGGTTTATTGGAAAGTCAATGGCATAATGTGTGAAGTACCTCTTTAACAGTATACTAAAAGTGTCAGCATCCTGTGCAATTTTCCACACACAAAAGTGGCATAATATTCTACAGGTGTCACACATTTATTCCCACTTGCTCTGCTCATTAGTAAAATATTTTAATGTATTTTCTATAAATTAATCAGACATGTCCTAACAAATTTCCAAGCTAAGCAAGCAACTAGGTAGATTCTGAAAAATATGTTAAACACTAAGAGCTTAGTAAAATTTATCTGAAGTGCTAAGATTTCTTGTGGTTATTTCTACAACACAAATTCACTGTGTTGATTGTTGTACTGTACATTGTTGAACATAAGTTATTTGAGCAAGGTCCAGATGTCCCTGATAGCTAAATTCTCATTGCCTTATGCCCACTACCAAAGTAATAAAGATTGCCTACTGACAACCTATGACCCCTTTAAAAAATAAGATTACTATTTTTTAAATGGTAATTGACTTTTTTTGTGGACATGTATTTTTTTCTGAATACAGGCTTCTGTGCTGGTGGGTATATTCTGCACAGTGTCCCAAATACACAGTGGCCCATAAGACTTCATAACAGGATACTCTGACTTACAAAATCATCCATAATATTTTAAAATATTTGTATTTTTTAATGAAATGACCTTATAATTATAAAACAAGTACATATTATTTGACATTTCTCATGTTTTAAAAAGGACATATTTTGCATCAAGTTAATATCCTGTTGATGAAAAGAGTCACGCTCTGTAAAATATTTGACAAAATTTATTCTGAGCCAAATATGAGTGACCACGGCCTGTGACACAGCCCTCAGGAGGTCCTGGGAACATGTGCCCAAGGTTGTTGAGGGCAGCTTGGTTTCATACATTTTAGGGCGGCATAAGACATCAATCAAATACATTTAAGAAATACATTGGTTTGGTCCCGAAAGGCAGGAAGGTTGAGTTTGTTTAAAGACTTGGGATAGCTAGAAAGAAAATGTTCAGGTTAAGATAAAAGACTGTGAAGACCAAGGTTCTTTTGAAGTCTTATAGTGGCTGCCCTTAGCGATGATAGATGACAAATGTTTCCTATTCAGATATTTAAAAGGTTCTAGGCTCTTAACTAATCTCTTCAGGATTGAGAGGGCCTGGAAGAAAAAGATCTAGCTATGTTAACAGAGATTCTTTACAGATGCAATTTTCCCCCCACAAAGGACAGCTTTGCAGGGCCATTTTAAAATATGGCAAAGAAACATGTTTTGGGGTAAAATGTTTTGACTTTCTTCTTTGTCACATAATGTTATGCCACAGTTAGATTGGAAAGTAAGTCACGATGTAAAGTTAAATAAAACTATCTGATGAGAACTTATGGTTTGTAGGGCCTGACTCCCTAGACCTGTCAGATAGGACTTTGGGCAAGATAAAAAAAATCAGAGCTTAGTCTTCAATCCATATATTTTAAGAGTTTGTCTTAGTTTGAGGTTGCTATAACGAAGTACCATACACTTGGTGGCTTAGAAACAGAGATTTACTTCTCATAGTTTTGGAGGTTGGAAGCACAAGATGAGAGTGCCAGCATGGGTAGTGTCAGGTGAGGACCGTCTTCCAGTTTGTAGACTGCCATCTTTTCATTTTATCCTCACATGGTGGGGAGTAGAGCAGAGAGAAGAAGCAAGCATTCTAGTTATGCTTATAAGAGCACTAATCAAATTCCTGAGGGCTCCACCCTCATGATCTCATCAGATACTAATCACCTCCCAAATGCCCCACCTCCAACTATCATCACATTGGTGGTAGGATTTCAACACATTATATGTGTATAATTATGTGGAACACAAAGATTTGGCCCATAAAATAGTTAATATGGATAAATAGACATATTAATATACATATGGTATGTAGGTATATATATGTGTGTGTAGCCATATACGTCTCTAAACTTATATTTTTATTTTGTACCCAGAGCTACATTATTATATCTTTATATATCAATGTAAGGGTATATACATCTTGTCAATCACATATCAAGTCATCTATGTAATCCTTTGTATAGCTATATTAAGTGGGATATATGTGTATGTGTGTGTCTGTGTAATTATATATACTGCATAATTTCTACTGAGCCCACAGAATAGAAAATAAGAGACTCAAATTTATGCATGCATATGTAATATGCATGCGATCTGTTCTTTAAGACTAGTGGAACATAGATTTTTTTAAATGTTTGTTATAAGACTAATAAAGACATATTATTTATTACATCTACCAGTTATCAGATTGTTAGGTTTGCCATTAGTGACCTAACATTTATCTCAACTCCATGATAAATTTATTTGGAACAGTGAACAATAGTAGTTTTAAGAGGTCGTCCTGCTCTGAGGTTTCACAGGTATTCCTCTGTTTTTAAGGGCACACAGTCATTCACTAATAATAAGTATTCTAACAAGGCCAAATTTAACTTTTGTATTTCTGATCATGTTACAAATTTATCATATTAATTTTTTAAAAAACTGTTAAATAAGTCCAACAACTTAGATGAGGTTCATGTGTTTTCTTCTCTTTGTATTGCATACTTTTAATTACATTCTAAAGAATTTTAAGAAGTTAAGATGCTTGAGTAATTCTGCCTATGTTTACTGATACCATCTTGGAAATCAGAAACTCATAAATATTTTCATTCTATTTGGGTTGAGATGAACAATCTCTTCATTTTATTTCTATTGATATGCTAATATTTGGAATATAAAAGTATTCAGATTGCAATTTTTTTAGAAAGGACTTTAAAAATACCTCATTATTTAATCTCCTTAATCAGCCTTTCTTTATCTTCATTAGCAATTTCAAGATTTTTATTGAGAGTTGTGAAAATTCCCTACTACTTCTATCACACATAAGCCGATTCCTATTATGCCTTAATTTCTGTCTGTCAATTTCTAAGACTAGGATGTATCCCTTCTGTCTTTATTATATAGTTGTAAGTCTTGCTTCCTCTTGTATCTGCAGGCATTTCAAGGTAACGCTGGTAGACTGCTTCCCATTTTCCTGAGAAATCTGAAGCAATCAGAGGAGATATCCACAAGCTGTATATCCTCATCTACCCATTTTCCTGTCATTGTGCTGATGTGTTCTCATTGCCCACAATGAACTGCCTCTCTTCCTGGCTAAGACCATGCCACCTCATGAGCACAGGGTCCTGTTTATTATTGCTTACTCAAGGAAACTGTTTCAGCAATAATCTTTCTATTGTTTTAAGAAAGGGTGTTCCATTCAATATCACATCTTTTTCAGTAGGATAGAAAAATGTTGTTTCACCAACATTAAAAGAAAATCAAAACATAACCGAACTAAATAAAGCAAAACAAAACTCTTGGGATTCCATTGTTCTTCTAGGTTATGTGTGATTTTTTGCCCTCCTTTGCCTCACATTGTTTATTCTCATTTTCTCTAATTTCTTCCCACCTACCTTGTTGAACCCAAACCAGTTCACATGTTTTTCTCTCTACCACTCTACTCCACTCCATTCCATATTTCCTTGTGTAGGTCACCAATAACTTCCACATAGCTAAGTTCAATAGTTAATTTTTAGTCCTTATACTAGGTTGAATATGGCCTCCCAAAATTGATATTTACCCAGAACTTCAAAATGTGACCTTTTTGATAGGAAAGTCTTTAAAGATATAATAATTAAGATTAGCTCATACTGGATTAGAGGGGGCCCTAATTCAATGCCTGCTGTTCTTATAAAAACAGAAAACAGACACACACAGAAAATGCACAGAAGAAAAAACTATGTGATAATAAAGGCAGAGATTGGAGTTATGATGCCACAAGCCACAAAATGCCAAGGGTTGTCAGCAACCACCAAAAGCTGGAAGAAGCAAGGAAAGAATCTCCCTTAGAGTCTTGAGAGGGAGCAGGGCCCTGCTGACATCCTGATTTCAGACCTCTAGACTCCAGAACTGTGAGACAGTAACCATATCAACCCTAGGAAGCTGAAATACTCCTTATTTTACTTGAACGATCAGTAGCATTTAATTCAGTTGCTCACAATTTTCTACAGAAAACATTGAATTTACTTGGCCGCCAAGACAACACACTCATCTGTTTTTTCTTCTTCTTCTCTGAATGCTTCTTATTGGTCTCTTTATTTCTCCCTGATCTTCTAACACCAGAGTGCCCTAGAGCTTAAACCTTGCACCTCTTCCTTTTATTTTTTTTAAATCAACAGCACATTTTCTTTCTAATCTCATCTAGTCTCATGACCTTAAATATCATGTATGCTGATGATTCCTAAATTTATATTTGTAGTCCAGACCTCCCACCTGAACTCTATTTGTAGCTTCCTTCTTAACATATTCCTATTCATGTTTAATAAGCATCTCAAATATAACATGTCCAAAACTGACAAATCAATGTGTATGACTCTGCTATTTTAACAGGGAGCATTTATGTTGTTTCTCTAACTAATAAAGATTAATAACCGAACAATAGCTTGAGTTAAATATCTTGATATTTTTTCTCCCTCAATGAAGTTTTGATTTTTGAAATATGAATCATGGACCATAAATATTATAGTGTCTCTTTTCCCTTAATAAGTTACTTTGTCACTTGACTCAATAAAATAATAATATAGTCTTCCAGGAAATATTTAACAAAGTATGTGGTCTTATTACTTTAGTACAGGGAATTTAAAATGCTATCCTAATGAATTTATTTATTTTCTGGTGTATGTATTATATGTAATTTACACATACCTTTGTACTTTTTTGTACTTTGAACATAAAGCCAGCTTCAAGGCATATCAAAAACTATACAATATTGAAATAGTTTGGATGTCTTCTCTGAATCTCATGCGGAGATATAATGCCCATTGTTGCAGATGGGGCCTAGTGAAAGGTGTTTGGTTCATTGGGAAAGATCCCTTCCGGCTTGGAACTGTCCTCGTGATAGTGAATGAGTTTTCATGAGATATGGTTGTTTACAAATACGTGGCACCTCTCTCCCACTCTCTCTCTTCCTCCCACTCTCACCATGTAACATGCTTGTTCCTACCTCACCTTCCACCATGACTGAAGATCCCTGGGGCCTCCCCAGAAGTCAGGCAGATGCTGGCCCCATGCCGCATAGGATATTCAGCCGGCAGAACCATGAGTCAATTTAATATCTTTTCTTCATAAATTACCCAGTCTTGGGTATTTCTTTACAGCAACACAAGAATGGCCTCACACAAATATCCACAGATTAAGCTTCAATATTTCTCAAGAGTACATAAATACACAAACACAAATAATAGTACTCAAAATATCCACTAGAGAAAGATGAAGAATAAAACATTTTGATAATAAAACATTATCAGAAAAGTTTCATGTTTTCAGACAACCATCGAATGTGGTAAAAGGCCTATCTTTGCTCCCCCAAGCAAGATGAGGGCATCCTAATTGATTCTTAATAGAGAAAAGAACTGCAGAAAAAAAAGTAAATAATAAATAATATTATTAATTGTCAAAGGAGATACTGAGAAATATACAAACATATGTTAATAAAATATGATAGAGTAAAAAATTTTCTGTGTGATAATTTACTTGTGTAATGGATTGCAATGTACAGTTTCATCCTGAAGCTGTAGTAGACTGGTACTGAAGGTTTGGGGACATGGGTAGACATTACATTTAACATGAATATAAGCATACTTTTGGTGGGTATGAGCCAGTTTCATGGGTGATTGGAAACACCTATAATGTATCTTCAATGGGA
Organism: Pongo abelii; assembly: GCF_028885655.2. NCBI lineage: Eukaryota > Metazoa > Chordata > Mammalia > Primates > Hominidae > Pongo > Pongo abelii. The sequence goes on along the minus strand of NC_072000.2, from coordinate 88,650,301 downwards.
ATGCGAAGTGGGGTAGAGAAAAACTAAGCAGAGCAGACGTCTCCTGTTAAGAGATCCACATGTAAGTTCAAGTAAGATGTCCTTAGGTCTCCCAGAAATAAAGATGGATGACATTTCTGACTAGAGGTAGAAGTTTTGTATTTGTCAAAGTGGACAAGAAGCCATGATCCTCTACTTTACATTTCTGGCTATGCCACTTCCCCTGAGCATCTGACTTGTATATTCAATTACATACGAGGCTTCTCCACTTGGATGTCTTATTGGCATCTCACAGTCAACAGGTCCAAATTAAAATACTGGATCCCTGCCTATCTCCAGCCCTGCACCTTTTTCAGACATCCCACCTCAATTAATGCGCCAAATAGCATCCAGCTGCATAGATCCCAAACTCAAATTATCAGTTTTGCTTCTTCATGCAGCTTCTTTATCCATTACAGTTCAGCTGTCATTCCCTGGCATTAACTGAGGAATAACACATGTCTCTTACTATTCTCAGTATCTAACAGTTAAAAAATTTATTTCATTTTTGATTTAGTGGGTATGTAGTAGGTGTATATATTTATGAGTTACATGAGATATTTTGATACAGACATGCAATGTGTAATCATCTCATCAGTTTATATGGGGTATCCATCACCTGAAACATTTATCCTTTGTGTTACAAACAATAGAGTTATACTCTTTTTCAGTTATTTTAAAAGGTGCAATTAAACTATTCTGGATTTCTTTACTGTTTTTACTGCCACCTAATCCAAGTCATCAACAAGTCATGTTAGTTTTACATTTTATTCAAAATCAAATTACTACTTCCTACTCCCTCTATTACTGTGCTACTGCACACCACCATCACTTCTCCACTAGAATACAGCAACCAACTCTAATTGACTTTTTACTTTCAAATATTACTTTGCTACAGTCCATAGAAGCCAGAATAATCCTCTATTAATATAAATCATATTATATTATTTCTGGCCTATAATTTCCAATGCTCTTCTATTACATTTGTTGCAAAATGCAAACTCTATCCTGGGCCTTCAAGGTCCTCCTACAGGATTTAGCCTACCTTGCATTCTTGTATTATTTGTTTCATACCACCTTACTAATTTCTCCATGTTCTCCTTTTCTCCTTTACTTTTCTTCTTGTTTCCCAAACAAGATAAGCTTCTGCCCAGAGCTTTTGCCTTATTTTTCATTCTTTTAGATCTTTTTTTTTCTTTTTTCTTTTTCTTTTTTTTTTTTTTTGTTGAGACAGTCTCGCTCTGTCACCCAGCGTGGAGTGCAGTGGCACAATCTCGGCTCACTACAAGCTCTGCTTCCTGGCTTCACACTATTCTCCTGCCTCAGCCTCCCGAGTAGCTGGGACTACAGGCCATTTAGATCTTACTCTGCACATTCTGCAACTACTTCTAGTAATTTACATTTAAGTTTTTAATGGAATCTCACAGAGGTCTTCCATGAATACCCAATTTTAGTCATTTTCAGATTAATTCACATTAAGAGACTATATGTGATGTTATTCATAACTTACTTTAAATGTGTCAGGTTACAGAGTTTCATAGTACATACAGACTGATTATCTTGAGCTTTAATTATAAAGATGTTACTGTCCTTATCAAGAATTTACACTTTTGGAGTTAATTCTCCCTTTTTATCAGGAAGCACACAATTCAGAGAGAACTATTATAAATCCTTCAGCCAGCAGATTGAGAAATTATATTTTATTGGTAAAATTAGTGGCCTTTTAAATAGAATAATAAGTGTTTAAGATGGGATCTTATTAATAAAGTTAAAGATATTAATGATGTGTGGTTGACTTAATTGTCTTTTATACACTCAACCCTGTTACAGTCATAGGCTATCAATATCCAGAAAGGTCTGTAGCAAGGACCCTTGAGCATGAGTCCATGGATTGGTCACTAATATTGTATCCAATCTCTGAATTAGGTGCTTTTTACTTGATGTTGGTTCTAAGATGAACACCTCTGTAATGGAACTCCATCAAATTTATAAAACTTAGAAAATAAAGTTCATGAATCATTTTATGTCAACTTTGATAATAAATATTTAACTAAAAACTGTCAGTGTAGTGGCAGCAATTAGTCTAAAATGTGCTAAAATTTGTGGATAGCATAGGTATTCCTTGCCCCTTTTTTTTTTTTTTTTTTTTGAGACAGAGTCTCGCTCTGTCACCCAGGCTGGAGTGCAGTGGCGTGATCTCCACTCACTGCAAGCTCCGCCTTCCAGGTTTGCACCATTCTCCTGCCTGAGCCTCCCGAGTAGCTGGGACTACAGGCGCCTGCCACCATGCCCAGCTAATGTTTTGTATTTTTAGTAGAGACGGGGTTTCACCGTGTAAGCCAGGATGGTCTCGATCTCCTGACCTCATGATCCACCCGCCTCGGCCTCCCAAAGTGCTGGGATTACAGGCATGAGCCACCACGCCTGGCCTCCTTGCCCTTTTAAAACACTTTCTACTCTTGACTACTAAAGATAATCTAACAGTTGGGCTTTACCATGCTAGTCACTAGTTTTTGTCCTAAGCCCTCTACCCAGTGATTACCAGGAGAACAAATTATTTAAAAGCTCAAACTAACTTAAAATTAATCTATTCTGATCATTTCAACTGTTTGTTCAGGAAATGTTTAGCTGGGCTTTGGGGGGAAAGTATTTTAGATAGCCACTCCTTTTTCTGTTTCTTTTCTTGAGACAACATGTGAATTTACTGTATGAGGAGAAAGTGTTATGTATCCTTGCAACATTCATAAACAACTTGTTCTTAATTAGCACATCTTCTAGGTTTTAGCCCCTTTTTTTCCCAGGGGCTTCTCGCCTTGTTCCAGTTGTAGCTGAGTTTTGCTGCAAGTGTAACTCAGGGCCTGCTCACCTACTCTGGCTGACTGAGCTTCTTGCTGGCTGCAGACCCTGCAGTGATGGTCAATTTTTCCATCCAGCTGCTGTCTTGGCATCCTCTCTACCTTCTAGGATTCTGACTTCTGCCTCAGAATCATCTCATCCTGACATAGCAGGCCCCATGAAAAGGCATCTGCCATTTAACTCAACTATTAAAAAACAGGAGAAATAAAGGCTTATCGAGAAAGCAAAACCAAAGAGTTCTGGCCATTCTCTAGGTTGGGAGACAAGACAGGGTGAGAGAGAAACTCTTTCCTGCATCCTAAAATGGTGACTTTAGGCTTCAGTAGTCCATGCCTTAGAGATGTTTCCTTAATACTAAAGGCAATTTTTGCTCTTTAAACGGAAGCACAGGCAGAGAACATGCTGACCAGCTTCTTTCAACTCATTCTCCTTCTCTTACCTCACTCTTTCCCTTCACATTATCATCTCCAAAATCAGGCCTCCTTCTTCACTAATGATGTAGGGAGGATTTGGGCCCACATGATCTTCTGATCTTGATAATGTTATACTCTTTTCATACATGACAAAATGGACTTTACCTATGCAATAAATGTGACTACTTATCTGACCTTAACATAAGGAGATTATTTTGCATGATCGCAATAGGCCAACTGTAGTCATAAGACCCCTTAAAAGACACAGAAGCCAGAATAAAGTCAGGAAGATAGCAGAAGTGAAAGTCAGAGAGATTGGAAGCATAAAATAGTCTCATCTCATCATTTTTGCCTTTGTAAATGAGAGGTGGGCACTAACGCTGGTGGCCTCTAGAATCTGAAAATAAGCTACTGCCATAGATAGAAAAGACCCTTGGAGAGAACTTTCCTTTCTCTGTTTTCTTCCTTATGCTGAATGTCCTGCTAGTGTAATTTATCTTTTTTAAAAACTTGTAGATTACCATCAAGAGAAAATCTTCCTCTCATTTTAACTTAGGGCTTTCATAGTACTAAAGTGGCTATGTTGTCTGGGGTATATACCCTGGGGTTTGTTGTTGCTTGCCAGGAAAATTTAGGTCATAAACACACATGAGGAGTTTAGAAGTGGAGGTTTAATAGGCAGAAGAGAAGAGAAAGAGAAACAGCTCTCTTTATCGAGAAAGAGTGGGGTCTTGGAGTGGAAAGGACCACTGGGTGGCAGAAGCACCAAAATTTTTCTTTTCTTTTTTTTATTTTTTGACAGGGTCTCATGCTCAAGCGAGTCCCCTGCCTCAGCCTCCTGAGTAGCTGGGACTACAGGCATGTGCCACCACGCCCGGCTAATTTTTGTATTTTTAGTAGAGATAGGGTTTCGCCATGTTGGCCAGGCTGGTGGTCTCGAACTCCTGACCTCAAATGATCCTCCCACCTTGGCCTCCCAAAGTGCTGAGATTAGAGGCATGAGCAACCATGCCCAGCTGATGTGCCGAATTTTATAGCCAGGTTTGAGGAGGCGGTGTCTGATTTACATAGGGCTCACAGATTGATTCAAGCAGGTATGATGTTTACATAATGCGAGGGAAGGCTGGTTATCCCACCCTAATCTTATTATACAAATAGACTTTCCAGTTGATTGAGGCCGTCTTGTCTGCTCCTTATGGTACATGTGGCTGACAAAGAGAAGGGAAGATGGAGCTGCCATCTTTTTTTTATTTTTCTTTGAGATAGAATTTCACTCTGTCACCCAAGCTGGAGTTCAGTGGGGAGATCTCGGCTCACTGCAACCTCCCACCTCCTGGGTTCAAGCAATTCTCCTGTCTTAGCCTTCCGAGTAGCTGGGATTACAGCAGGCGCACACCACCATGCCTAGCTAATTTTTGTATTTTTAGTAGAGACAGGGTTTTGCCATGTTTGCCAGGCTGGTCTTGAACTCTTAACCTCAAGTCATCAGCCCACCGCAGCCTCCTAAAGTGCTGGGATTACAGGCGTGAGCCACTGCACCAAGCCACAGCTGCCATCTTGAGCATTTCTTTTCCCTATTTCCTCCCGGCATTCATTGGTGCAAGCTCCCAGCTTGCTTGTCAATGTCTGCAGCTCAACTTTCCAGGCTGCTCTTTGTTAGAAAATTATTTACGGCTGCTTTCATTAAAGAGAAAAGCCTTACCAAAGGTTACTGTACCCTCACTATCTGTCTAAATAATTTCTTCTTAACTCCTGTAGTCCAGGTATTGACTACACACAGAACCTTATAAATCCCAATCATCCCACCTCCTCATCCATATGTGGATGTTCTACTTTTGAAAATATAAAACAAATATAGTTGTTTTTCATTAAAATATCTGTAGGTAGCACCATCTTAGAATCTCTTTCTCTCTCTTTTATCTGTTGATCTACCTATGATCTTTACAGATTCCTTATATCTTATATCTTGGTTTGTTCTCAGTGGAAATATTTTAAATTGATTATTTAGGAAATTGTTTGTACAATGTTAAGATTTTGTAAACTCTAAAAGATAAGAAAGGTAAGAAATGTGCTTATATAGCTAAAATTTAGAATCAGTAATAAGGTGTAAACAAAGGAAGAAAATGGGAAGCATACATTTCTTGAAACATAAAACATCACTGGGTGACTTTATTATCTGTATCTATTACCTCAATTTACGATCCCACTTTAATAAGTATTTGTAAAAATCTTCTGCTGTGTCAAATGCTGTAATGAGAATTTTCCATATATTATAACACTGGATCCTCAAAATTATACTGTCAATTAGGTATATTACAGCTATATTGGAAAGTTAAAATTGTGGTTTATTGAGGAAAATTGACCAAAATTAATTAAACTAGGACTGAAGCTCCTGGAATTAAGATAAGGTAGTTGGAAATATAATAGATAGGCATTTGCTTTTTCAACTACAGTTCTGCAGGTTATCTATCTCTCAAAAACTTCTACTTCTCTGGATTTCCACTGCCTTCACTTGATTCAAGTTTTCAAATCTCTTTACTGATTCTATCCTAGTCCCCTACCATCATTATCTTGCCACAGTGGTTGATTCTGTGATTAGGTTAATGTTTCAGAATACTATTCTGTCTTTTCAAAGATCAAATTTATACAAACATTTAAGGACCTACTATCTTCATAACATTAGAATAAATACTATGACAAATGAAAGCACTAAGAAGATGTCCCTTCCTTTAAAGGGTCTATAGTTTATTTGGACAGGTGTTGAGATGTATCAACACAAAGTTAAAACAATGCAGAGTAGTCTATTAGTGCCCATATATGGGTATGAGAATTATATTACAGAGAACTAATTTTGAGAGTTTGAAATGCTGGGAAAGGCTGTAACTTGGAATGGTTGAAAAGACTGTAATGAAAATAATGTAGCCTAAAAGAGGATCTGAAATATTTGGATAATTTATTGGGGAGAATGAAGGATGTTTGGAGTGTAACAAAATACACAGGTAAGAATAAACATGGAGTTTTGCCACTATAATAGGCTCCTCCTAGGGTCAGTGAACCAGGAGTTCTCCATGATGCTACTCTGGGACCTACAGTTGCATGGATAATTTTGAACTAAATTAGGGAGAGTTCTGATGTTCGACTTCAGAACTTAACACTTTGTGAAAGTCATAGAGAGCCATTGAAAATCTGTGGGTGAGAATTCATCATAAAAATTCAAGATTTTGAAAAACTAAATCTAATAAATTATTTTGGATGAGACCAAATGTGAGAAGAAGGGTTAAGAAGTTTGGAAGAAGAAATGGAGGCTGAAAGCTAAAGGAATAAAATTAAATAGGAACATTTAAAAAACCATATTCTCCTAGATGTAAGTTAGAGTTATACTTAGTAGTTCTTGGAAGCTTAAGAATGTCCTGTCCTCTTTTCTTGGTTCAATATTTAATAAATACCTGTCATGGAACTGTGTTGGGATGAGAGGAAAACAAAGAAGAGTTAGAGTGATCCCATAATTTTAATGTCAAGCTACTGCCCTAGATACCTGGATAGAAGCAAATACTGAGAGCAGTTTAATTTGGGATAACTGCTTTTATTACAAACATCTACATGAAATCAACACCTTGTGAAAATGTGTTTTTCTACTCTCAATTTGCACTTGATCCTTTTTGCACATCTTACACTTTTTTCTGATAAGATTATAAATATGAATCAAGCTCTTTTGGTTACTCATGCTGATTAGATCAAGTAAATTAAATAGTAAGGATGGATGAACATGTATAACCAAAAATATTTAAAATACTAAAAAGAAACCTTAATATAAAATTACTTTCCGGATGTAAGTTTTATCTAAATGCTCTGTTATTCTCATGTTGTATTATTAACCAAGGAAATAATCATTAATTCAATCACTCACCATGGCTTTAGATGGGAGCACAGCAGTAAATAAAACAAAGTTCTAGTTTACCTGAACATTTATGTAAATATTTACATATAGGATTTAGAGATTGTATTAATTCTCATACAAAAATTTTACACAAGCATCAGAACATTATATACGAAAAGCATCTTCCTTTCATGGTGAGAAAGATCTGGGCTTTTGTCTGAGTAGAATAGATCAGAGCCACTATGCTTCCATTTTAGTTTGAAAATTTTTCCAGCTCATTACAACTTACGAGGATATTCATCCCAGATCACCCTTTATTTTTTCCTCATCCCATTTCTCTGTGTTCGGGTAGCCCTATAAGGACATAGAAAAACAATAGGTGATATTTCTAGTTCTCAGTCTTCCACTCACCTGTTTTGTAATTTTAAGCAAGTCACATAAGCTTATAAGCTTTCATTATCTAATTTGTGCAAAAAAATTAAGACGCTAATGAGGAAACATTTAATTGAAACACTGGGGATATGTAAAAGCACCAGGCATAGTGTCAGGAGCCTCAATTTTGCTTGAATATTTTTTTAAAAATTGTGTTTAATAATGACTAAGAAAAAGAAACCTTGTATGTGAAAACGAAACAAAAAAAAAAACTAACATTTGATGGAATAGTTTTAATGCAGAATTAAACTTTAAAGAAGCTGAAATAAAAGAATTTGAAAACATTTCATTTTGGAGCTAACATTTCTAGGAGTGACAGAGCCCCTCACACTCATGTGTTTGATGAGAAATAATTTACCCTCCCCTGTTTCTGTCAGTGCTCAGGTAGAAGAAACCTCTCAGAGGCTGAGAGGCACCAACAGATCAACTAGAATAGTGCTGTGGTCACAATGGGTGCTCAATTATAGTTATTATAAATACCATCAATGTTCATACTACAAAAGGAGTGTAGTATATTTCTTTAATTGAAGAAAGTATATTTACCATATGTTTCCAATAGTGTAAAACACACCAGCTGGCACATTTTGGACATTCAGCATATGTTTTTGTGATTGATTTCTACTCTATACATCCAAGAAATGCTTATGAATCTTCTCAAATGTGTTGCCTGCTAAGATGTATTATAAATGCTTGAAAGACGTTGTTTCCTCTTTTCCTTCCACGCCCAAACCAAAATAGCCTAGATTTTCCTTGCTTTGAATTAGCAGCCAAAATGACTTCACTCTGTAAAAACTTAAGAGTAAGCTCAGCCAAAAATTCAGATACACTTACATCCATACCCATACCCAGAACAAAGAGCTTAGAAAAGCTTCACTTGGCCTATTTGTGTCATTATTATGTAGCAGGAAGTGTTGCTACAGGAAGTCAAAAAAATTACCTAATAGGTATGCTTACTCATCAACTCAAATAACTTTTTGAGGGGAAAAAAATGTGTATTTCTGTTACAGTGAATAGATTTAGAAATATTTGTCTCAGGTCTCATTATATTTTGAATTGTGTCAAAGACAGATAAAAAAACTAGTTTGCCAAACAAGGGAGATGAATTTCTTTTTTCTAGATTTTTCTTTATATGTTTTATCAAAGTATTGCATAGTACTTGCAGCTGATTGACATTTCCCTCCTGAAAGGCTAAAGAGTCATAAAGAGAGGGAAGGGGGAACTTGAGTTTTACTGCAGAGGTCTTCCGGGTGTAGCGTGTAGAATTTAGGAACAGAAAATGAAGGATGGGCTGCATTGAGAGATTGGCGTGGTAATATTTGTAAGAGGCTCAGTGACACATCATTATCCTAGATCAGAATACAACTATGAGTTTACTTCCTCCGATTGTGTATCCCCCAAGCTTAGAACCATTTTGTATACAACTTTTCCAGGCAACTAATAAAAGCACAGATGAGGGTAAAATTGGAATTGCTATAAAAAACGCCCTCACATGGGTAAGAGGGTAGTTGGGGGTTGAGAATTGGCACCAAATACCACCCGAAAATGAAATGTTCCTGTGTATTAAAGCCTTAATCAATTGATATTTACTTCTTGTGAATGGCTAATATTTAAACATCAGTCTCTAGCAGAATTGAGAGAGAGTCTATAGAAAATAATTGTCTTGTAACACAAGGCAAATCTAAAAAAGTTCCATATTGCTAAAGCACATAGGACTATCAATGTCTTTTGTCATGTTCTCGGGAGGGCATACACTTTTACTTCTTTTTTTCTTTCTCATTTCTTTCTTTCTTTTTTTTTTCTTCCTTTATTTTTTTTACCACTGATCCTCCCTATATTTCCTTAAGGATAAAAGGCACCCTTAGGTGAAATCTTCTCACCTCAGTGTAGTGCTGTTACACGCTGCTAGGAAGCCCCCAAATTCAAATCTAAGGTGACACCACACTCTTCCTTGCTTGGATTCTTGCAGATGTGACATCACCACCATCCTCTTCCTGGAAATGTTGTTTGCCTTGACCCCCTCACTGTCACCCTCTGCCCACTCCTCCTGCTTCCCTCTACTCCACAAACTCCTGGAGATCTTGTCCACTGCCAGGGCTCCTTGCAGCTAGAAGCTGACCCAGGCCTTCCCAGGTCACATCTCAGCTAACTAGCTTAGTCTCCTCTCTAAGGCAACTCAAATCAGTGCCTTGAGGGGGTGAAGAATGTCAAAAGCAGGTTGCTGGGTCACTCTGCAAGGTTCACAGAACAACCTTGTGTTCTCAGTGTGTCACTCAGTGCTCATATTTTTATCTTGTTTAATTGATACATAATATTTTACATATTTATGGGGTTCATGGGTTATTTTGTTCCATGCATAGAATGTGCAATGATAAAGTCAGGGTATTTGTGATATCATCCCCTTGAGTATTTATCATTTCTATGTATTGGAAAAAATTAAAGTCCTCTCTTCTGGCTACTTTGAAATATACAATACATTGTTGTTGACTAGTCACCCTACTCTTATCCTATCTTTTCTTATCCCTTCTAACTGTATGTTTGTGCCCATTGACCAACTTATTTTCATCCACGTCTCCCACCCATATACCCTCTCCAGCCTCTCCTATCTATCATTCTACTCTACCTCCATGAGATCAACTATTTAAGCTCCCTCATGAGTGAGAACATGCAATATTTGTCTTTCTGTGCCTGGCTTACTTCACTTAACATAATGAACTCCAGTTCCATCCATGTTGTTGCAAATGATATGATTTCATTTTTTTATGACTGAATAGATTCCATAGAGTATTCATACCACATTTTCTTTATCCATTCATCTCTTGATGGATACTGAGGTTGATTCCACATTCCACATCATTGCTATTGGGAATAGTGCTGCAATAAATGTGTGAGTGCAGATATCTCTTTGATAAACTGATTCCTTTTCTTTTGAATAAATACCCAGTAGTGAGATTGCTGGATTGTAGGGTAGTTCTATTTTTTTTTTAAGAAATCTTCATACTGTTTTCCATTGTGGCTTCACTAATTTATATTCCTGCCAACAGTGTGTAAGACTTCCCTTTTCTCTACACCCTCACCAGCATTGGTTATTTTTTGTATTTTTGATATAAGCCATTTTATGTTTGATGAGATGATATCTCATTGTGGTTTTGATTTGCATTTCCCTGTTGATCAGTGATGTTGAACATTTTTTTTAGTATATTTGCTGAAAATTTGTATGTCTTCCTTTGTGAAATGTCTATTAGTCTTTTGCCTACTTTTGAATGGGATTATTTGTATTTTTTACTACTGAGTTGTTTGAATTTCTTATTTATTCGGGATACTAGTCCTTTGTTGGATAAATAGCTGCAAATATTTTTTTCCCACTCAGATTGTCTCTTCACTTTGTCAATTGTTTCCTTTGCTGTGCAGAAGCTTTTTCGTTTAATATAGTCCTATTTGTCTATTTCTGCTTTTGTTGCCTCAGCTTTTGAGATCTTAGCCACAAAATGTTCACCTAGACCAATATCCAGAAATATTTTCCCTGTTTTCTTCTAGTAGTTTTATAGTTTCAGGTCTTATGTTTAGGTTTTTTAATCCATTTTGAATTGATTTATGTACATAATGAGAGATAGGGGACCAATTTCATTCTTTTGCATGTGGATATCCAATTTTCCCAGCACCATTTATTGAAGATGGTGTCCCTTCCCCAGTGCGTATTCTTCATGCCCTTGTTGAAAATCAGTTGACTTTAAGTATGTGAATTTATTTATAAGTTCTCTATTCTGTTCCATTGATCTATGTATTTGGTTTTATATGAGTACCATGCTGTTATTGTAATTATAACCTTATAGTCTATTTTGAAATCAGGTAGTATGATGCCATCAGCTTTGTTCTTTTTGCTCAGCATTGCTTTGGCTATTTAGGCTTCCTATTTCACACAAATTTAAGAATGGTTTTCTCTACCCCTGTGAAAAAATGATATTTTGATAGGGCTGGCATTGAATCTGTAGATTAGGCATAATGGTCATTTTAACAATATTAATTCTTCTGATGTATGAGCATGGGATGTTTCTTCATTTGTTTGTGTCCTCTTAAGTTTCTTTCATATGTGTTTTGTAGTTTTCTTCATACAGGTGTTTTAGCTCCTTGATTAAATTTATTCCTAGGTATTTGTTTTGTAGCTATTATAAATGGGATTGACTTCTTGATTACTTTCTCAGCTAGTTAATTATTGGTATATACAAACACTACTCATTTTGGCATGTGGATTTTGTATCCTGCAACTTTACTGATTTTATTGAGCAGATCTAAAAGTTTTTAGGTGGAATCTTTAGTTTTTTTCTGGATATATCATCTGAAAAAAGGGACAATTTGAGTTTTTTTTCCCCCTCAATTTGGATGCCTTTTTTTTTTTTTGTGCTTGGTTGCTCTGTCTGGGACTTCCAGTACTATGCCAAATAGGAATGGTGAAAGTAGGGATGACTGTCTTTTTCCAGTTCTTAGAGAAAAGGCTTTCAACTTTCTCCCATTCGGTATGATAAGGTATGTTCCTTCTGTGCCTAGTTTATTAAAATTTTATTTAAAAAAGGATGTTAAATTTTACCAAATACCATTTCTGCATCTATTGAGATGATCATACGATTTTTGTGCTGTATTCTATTTATGTCATGTATAACATTTATTGATTTGCATATCTTTCTTACATCTCAGAGATAAATTTCAGTGGAGCATTGTGTGTTATCTTTTTTTTTTTTTTTTTTTTGATGTGCTATTGGGCTTATTTTGCTAGTATTTTTTGAGGATTTTTGGACCTATGTTCATAAGAGAGGTTGGCTTGCAGTTTTATTTTTTTTTTAATTTATCTTTGTCTGGTTTTGATATCAGTGTGTGGTAGCTTCATAGAAAGAATTCCCTCATCTTCAATTATTTGAAAGAGGGGAGAATTGGTGTTATTTCTTTTTTTTTTTTTTTTTTTTTGAGATGGAGTCTCGCTCTGTCGCCCAGGCTAGAGTGCAGTGGCGTGATCTCGGCTCACTGCAATCTCCGCCTCCCGGGTTCACACCATTCTCCTGCCTCAACCTCCCGAGTAGCTGGGACTACAGGTGCCTGCCACAACGCCTGGCTAATTTTTTACATTTTTTAGTAGAGATGGGGTTTCACTGCGTTTGCTAGGATGGTCTGGATCTCCTGACCTCGTGATCTGCCCACCTCCACCTCCCAAAGTGCTGGGATTACTGGCGTGAGCCACCATGCCCGGCTGTGTTATTTCTTCTTTAATCTTTTGGTAGAAGTAAGCAGTGAAACCATCTGGTCCTTGACTTGTTTGTTGGGAGATTTTTTATTGCTAATCCAATCTCATCACTCATTATTGGTCTGTGCTGATTTTCTATTTATTTCCTTCTTCGTATATTGCTTATGTCCAGGAATTTATCAATTTTCTCTAGGTTTTCCAGTTTCTTAGCGTATAGTTGTTTATAATAATCTGTGATGACCTTTTGTATTTTTGTGATGTCAGTTTTAATGTCTCCTTTTTTATTTCTAATTTTTTTTATTTGACACTTTTCTCTTTTTTTTTCTTGGTTGGTATAGTAAGTAGTTTATTGATTTTGTTTATGTTTTCAAGAAACCAACTTTTGTTTTATTGACTTTGTTATCCTCCATTTCATTTGGTTCTGTTCTTCTCATTATTATTTATTTTACTAATTCTGGATTTGAGTTTTTTTCAGTTTGTTGAGGCACATCACTAGATTGTTTACTTGAAATCTTTCTACTTTTTTGACATAGGCCTTCATTGCTATAAACACACCTCTTATTACTGCTTTTTCTGTATCCCATTAGTTTTGGTTTGTTGTGTTTCTCTTTTCAGTTATTTCAATAAGTTTCTGATTTCCTTTTTAATTTCTTCCTTGACCCTTAGAATTGAGGAGCTTATTGTTTAATTTTCATGTTTTTGTACGGTTTCCAGAGTGCCTCTTATTATTGATTTCTAGTTTTATTCCATTGTGGTCTGAGAAGATGCTTGATATGATTTCAATTTTAAAAATTTTGTTGATACTTGTTTTGTGTCCTAATATATGTTCCATCCTGAAGAATGTTCCATATGCTGATGAGAAAATTGTGTATTCTGTAGCTGTTGGATGAAATGTTCTGTAAATATCTGTTAGGTTTATTTGGTTTAATGTCCAATGTAAATCCAAAGTTTCTTGGTTAAATTTATATCTAAATGATTTGTCTAATGCTAAGAACAGGGTGTCAAAGTACCAAAATATTATTGTATTTAAGTATATCTCTTCCTTTAGATCTAATAATATGTACTGTATATATCTGTGTGTTCCAGTGTTAGGAGCATATATATTTAGAATTGTCTTGCTGAATACAATGGCATTCTTTGTCTATTTTTACTGTTTTGATCTAAAGTTTATTTTATCTGGTATAGGTAAAGCTACTTCTGCTTGTTTTTCATTTTTGTTTGCGTAGAATATCTTTTTCCATCCTTTTATACTCAGTCTTGCTCACTTAAATGAGGTGAGTTTCTTGTAAGCAGCATATAGTTGAGTCATGTTGTTATTATCATCATTAGTATTATTATTATTATTATTTAAATCCATTCTGCCAGTCTGTAACTTTTAAGTGAAAATGTAATATATTTATATTTTAAGTTATTATTTATATGTTAGGGCTTATTTCTGTCATTTTATTAATTAATGTCTAGTTATTTTGTATATCTTTTGTGCCTTTCTTATTGTTTATCATTTTGGTTTGGTGGCTTTCTCTAGTGGTAATATTTGAAATATTTGAGTCTTTTCTCATTCTTGGTCTGTGCAGGTTTTCTATTTCTTTGTGATTCAATCTTGGTACATTACATATGTCCAGGAATTTATCAATTCTCTCTAGGTTTTCCAGTTTCTTAATGTATAGTTGTTCATAATAATCTGTGGTGACCTTTTGTATTTTTATGGTATCAGTTGTAATGCATTCTTATTATTTCTGATTTTGTTTATTTGACTCTTTTCTACCAATGGTTTTTATATTTTTCATGTGTTTTTATGCGGGTATGTATTGTTTTTTCACTTCAGGTTGTGAACTCTCTGAACCATTTCTTATAGGGCTGGTATAGTGATCACGTCTTCCCTCAGGTTTTGATTGTCTGGGAAAGACTTTCTCTTTATTTATGAAGGGTAACATTGATGGTATAGTATTAGCTGGCAGGTTTTTTTTTGTTTCCTCATTTTAAATATTTCATCTCATTCTCTCCTGGCTGGTAATGTTTCTGTGGAAAAATCCACTTTTAGTCTGATGGAGGTTCTTTTATAAATGACTACATGATTTTCTCTTTCTGTTTTTAAATTCTCTATTTGTCTTTGACTTTTGATTGTCAGGTATTATGGAAAAGAACTCCTTGAGCTTTATCTACATGGGAATCTCTGAGTTTCCTGTATTGGGATATCTAAATCTCTTGCTAGACTTGGGAAGTTTTCATCTATTATTTCATTAGTGTTTTTTTTTTTTTTTTTTTTTGAATCCTTTTGTTTTCTCTTCGCCTTCTGGAACACCAAAACTTCGAATATTTGATCACTTTACTGTGCCCTAAACATCATGGAAAGTTTGCTCATTCTTAAAAAAGAAAAAATTTCTTAAATTTTGTTGGACTGGGTTATTTCAAAAGACCTGTCTTCAAGTTCTGATATTCCTTTTCCCTACTTAGTTTAGTCTATTGTTGAAGCTTTTGAATATATTCTGTATTTGACTCAACAAATTCTTCAGCTTCAGAATTTTTTAGTGATATCTGTCTCTTTGGTAAATTTCTTGTTTATATCTGTATATCAATTTTTTGGGTTTTTTTTTGTATTTTATATCTCACAGAGCTTCTTTAATATCAACATTTTGAATTACTTTTCTAGGATTTTGCAAATTTCTTTCTGATTGGAATCTGTTGCTGGTGAATTATTATATTTTTTGTAGCTGTTATATTTTCTTCCTTTTCCGTGTTTCTTGTGTTCCTACATTGATATCTGCACATTGGGTGTAACAGTTGTTTCTTTTTATTTTTTGACTTTGTTTTCATGAAGGAAGACTTTTTCTTAATAATGTATCTATGGTGTTGGTTGGGTCAGGCACTTTGACTTTGATTCTCAGTGTGTGCAGTATTGTAGTCTCCATATGATTTCTTCTGCTGTAAAAAAGGTTAGTGGTATCTGCAATTTCCTCAGTGGCTTAGGTATGGTTGTTATTGAAGGCTGTGGTGAAGTTTTCCTGGAGATTGGGATGCCAGGTTAATCAGTCTTTGGTCACCAGTTGTGGGAGTAGTGGGCTGAGTGTGCCTGTCCTTGGACCCTGAAGCATTGTACGCTAGCACTGGTGTTAGTGGTTCAGGAAGAATGTTTCTTGGGCCTCCAAGTGGCTTTCTCAGGTGCAGGAAATGACAGCAGTGGGTCAGTGGGGGGAACTGTATCTTGAGCCTCTGGGCAGGAGGCATGCTATAGATGATGGCAGCAGCAGTGGCCAAACAGCCCTCTGGGTCCTAAGTGGACTGTGTTGGTGTTGGCAGTGCTTTTGGCAGCCTAAGTGAGCCAGTTCCTGGGCCAGCAGATGGCACATGTGAGAGAGTATCAGCTATGGTGATAGCAACAGGTCGGGTGGGCCCTACCTCAGGCTTCTGGGAGAAGTTCTCAGGTTCCAATGGTGGTGAATTCTGGGCATCTCCATCCCCCAAAGAGCATGCTCAGGTATTGGGCAGGGGTGTGGGGGACAGAGTCTGGCTTGGCAGACTTTCCCTCACCACACTCCCTAGCCCCGTGGTGTATACTGGTGCTTGCTGGGGTAGGAAAGGAGTGGGATGATTTCCAATCTGCCAGCAGAATGCTCAGATGGGGAATTAGCATCTGCACTGCAACCCTGCCACTGGGGAGGGTGAAATTGCTTTCAGTGGTAGCAGTCTTAGGCAGAAAACTGGGGGTTCACATTTTACTCACGCTTTGGCCCTGATTGCAGCAGCCCACAAGAGCAGCAGCTGTAGGCAGTAAAGTTTGCTCTCACAGCACATCAAAATGCAGTTGTCTCTCTGCTGCAGGGATAGTGCCACTTCCAGTGACTTCTTCTTCAGTCCCAGCAGCAGCAGCAGCAGCAGCAGCAGTCAGCAGCATTCAGCAGCAGTAATGGCTGCAGGTGAGGCAGCCCTTTGTCATGTCCACCCCTCTGCTAGGGTGGTGCAGGGTTGCTATCGATGGCTTTTACTTTGGTCCTGGTGGCAGCTGCTGGCAGCAGAAGTCACTGAAGGTGGGGAATGTCAGTGGGGTTCCAAGGGTGTTAAGGCGCAGGGACTGTTGGTCTCCTAGTGCAGAATGCAGTCTGGTGAGTGTTTTGCTCTTAAAATGGCACTGTGCTGTAGCTGCGTAGAACTCAGGGATGTGTGGAACCCAAGGTGAGCTTCGTCTCTGGAGCAATGCCTTTGTACTGTCTCCAGGCAGCTCCCAATGTCAGCCTCAGGACACACAAGGGTCAAGGGGCTCTACCATGGCTAGGGCTGCAGAAGTCTATAGTGGAAATGTGGACCACTGAGGGTCTCTTACTTACTCTTTCCCCACACTGGGGAGCAACTTCAGTGTTCACAGCTAAACTCAGCTGAGCAGGCTGCCTCACTTCCTTCTCCTTCCTTGCTTTTAGTGTTTTGTGTCATTTCTCTGTTGAATTCCAGTGTTATATCTTAGATGATCTGTTTGAAGTGTGATTATATGCTCACTTTTATGGTTCTTTGTGGAAAAGGAAGTCCCAGATGTATTTATTCAGCCATGTTGAAGTCCCTCTATTTCTGTCTTTACATTTACTCTTCCTCATTTCTTCTGATTATGAACATAATGTTTGTCTTTCTCTGGTTATTCTAAGTCTCTGTGTTCAAGCTCTTTCTGAAAAGAATATCTGTAAAATTGCAGGGCCATTATTAAAAACAGTTTAAAAATCAATGGGCTTCAAATGAAAAGATGTTACTTTATCTTGTAAAGTTTTAATTCCCAAGCCATCTGTCATAGGCATACTACTTATTTTCACTGTGACTATAGCTGCATCATTTAAGTAAATAGTCCTTGTTTTCTCAGCCCTTGGCATTAAGAACAGAGTATTTAAAACCAATGGAAATAAACTTTTTTCTTCTCTTGAAATTATAGGACTGCAATTTGATATCACATCTATTTGATTCCTATTTTATACTGACCCTCCAATACCTGTTGTATACCACTGTTTGGATATGACACAAATACTTAAATATCAAAAAACATTTTCTCTTGCTCCTTTTTTCTCTATACCTTTAAACATTTTATGTTATCTTTATGCCCAATCCCAGAGAACAGTAACACTACAAAGCACCCCAGGAAATCTGGGGGTCCTCCTAATGTCTTCCATCATTGGCTAACATCACTACCCACAGTTGCCAATCAATTGTGTTGACCATATCATGTTCAGCAGCCAAAGACAACCAAGAATACAGCTATAGTCAAACAGAGTTGATTCAATTACTCATTGCAACAAGAGAGGACACACACCATGGGACCACTGGGCTGTCTCTGTATGAGTGTATTAGAATAGGCTGGTTATAGGATTTGGGCTTGTGTTATGTGATTTGAAGAAAGCTTCAAGGAAGGAAGAATCTATTCCAGACTGAGTGCTTTCAGAAAGCAAAAATAACTTGTTGACATAGTATCTTAATAATCCACCTAGGTAGAGGGAAGAAGAAAAGAGGGCTAAGGCTATAATTGGTAAAAATAAAAACAAAAACAAGAACAAATAAGAAAATGTGGCATTCATTTTGCTTAATTAGAGAAGTAAAGTTTGGTCCTTTTTGTGGTTTTTACAGTCTTCTTTAATTTTGTCTGTGCTCAGATAAGCTTGTGGAGGTGTCTCATTTTGATCTCAGCCTATCACTGTTCAAGTCCAGTATCCTGTGAGACAATGCTCTAGCTGTTGGTGCCAGATCCCACTCTTTAGCCCTCACTGGCTCTGGTCAGCAGTGTATCCTGCCATTTTTCCCTCACAGACATTTTATTCCTCCAGATGTATAAGGTTGCCTGGTTGTCTACCTGTCTTTATATGATGTTCCCTTCTCAGAAAATATATACTGTATTAGTCAGGGTTCTCCAGAGGGACAGACTAATAGGATAGATGTATATATGAAAGGGAGCTTATTAAGGAGAATTGACATACATAATCACAAGGTGAAGTTCCATGACAGGCTATGTGCAAGCTGAGGAGGAAGGAAGCCAGTAGTGGCTCATTCCGAGTCCAAAAGCCTCAATAGTAGGGAAAGACAGTGCAGCCTTCAGTCTGTGGCTTAAGGCCTGAGAGCCCCCCGCAAGCCACTGGTGTAAATCCAAGAGTCCAAAGGCTGAAGAACCTGGAGTCCCATGTCCAAGGGCAAGAAGCATCCAGCATGAGAGAAAGATGAAAGCCAGAAGACTCAGCAAGCCAATTTATCCCATCTTCTTCCGCCTGCTTTGTTTTAGCAGCATTGGCAGTTGATTGGAGGGTGCCCACCCACAGTGAGGGTGGGTCTTCCTCTCCCAGTCCACTGACTCAAATGTTAATGTCCTCTGGCAACACCCTCACAGACATACCCAGAAACAATAGTTTACCAGCTATCTAGGCATCTTTCAATTCAATCAAGTTGACACCTAATGTTAACCATCACATATGCCTTCAGTATTTTTAGTTCTCTTAACTCTATTTTATGTTTATAATCTTAGCTTAGGACATCTGTCTAAAAATCATCTTCTAATTCAGCCTCATTTTAAATGATGTTCACCCCCATACCTGCATAGCATCTGTAAGGGCATAACGTCTATGAGGTTATGGGCTGTATTTATTATATTTACCACTGTATCCTCAGCACTTTGCACAAATGGTGGACTATCAGAACACACTTGTTGAAAAAACAAGTGAATCATCATTTATTGTGTAGTTGCCTCTGAGTGAATTAATAGGTTACAAAAATGAGGCAGAGATAAATAATGATAGTCTTGCTCTCAGGTAGCTTATATTAACTGGGAAATATTAGATGTTAACAAATTCAAAATAAGTTAGGTAAATTTAATCCAGTTAGATAATTAATCCAATTAGATGAGCATCAGAATTGTAGACTTATTTTCTTGGGGGTTGCTAAAAGAGAGGATTAAGAAGGAGATCATGTGACACTATGTGGCCACAATGGAATCCTTGATTACACATACAACATGACTTTCTTTTGGTTTTTCAAATTCTAGTGCTATGAAAACAATAGCTTCATTTATAGGGGAAAATGTTACGTTTTGCTCTACTTCTGCAAAAATAAAATTTTTGTTCAAACGTGATTGAACATCACTGGCATTTGCTCCTTAGCAGGCAAGAAAATTGCCATTGTGAGGAATTGCGTATACTAAATTCAGGGCTACATGGAGAGAATCATTTGCTTTACAATTTAAAGCATAGGAATCCTCTCTCTCTATGGGTTCGAGCATACTTACAGAGGGAATGAATGTCCATGAATATGTATCTGAATGAGATCGAGGCTCCTTGAGAGAACAACACTGTGGGAAAGCTGGATAGCTTCACTCTCATGTGCTGCCATTACAGTTAGGTTTCTCCCTCCATGAGCAATCACAAAATCTGACAAATACAAAGGCAAATGTCAGTTTCTAATCATTAGCACTGTGGGCTGTCTTAATTGTTCTTATTCTCAGGATACATGCAGTAAATTTAGTGTCCTCGGCTAAGGATTTTAGAAGTAAAAGAGATTTACAAATAGTACCCTCTGTATATTTAAAGGTAGATTGCTCTTATGATCACATTTTAGTTCATTTACTTCTTAGAATATTAACGTGAAGTAGGCAAAACAAATATTATTATCTCCTGTTGATAGACAAGTGAACACATAACTAATCTGTCCAGTACCCATGGAAAACATCATTAGTAGATCATAGAGCTTCTTCCTTCAGTGTGACAGAGTCCTGCCCAATCATTCTCAACAAAGTACTTCAGGAAGCTATGCAGATGTTGTCATCAAGGATGGATCTATTTGTTCAAGAATCCAGCAGTGGGACTATGACCGCTGAAGCCACCAAGGTCAATAATTCTAAAATACTCAGACAAGTTTAAAAGTAACCAAGTATCCACTATTCTTGGGCACCATTCCACTTGGAGCAGTATTTTCTGATTTGGATTATATTTTGCTTATTGAATGTTCCATTCCATTTTTTCTTTTTGTAAAGTTCTTAAGAAAAAGGAGCTGAGAGAAAGAGGTGGCAGAAGGGTGGAAGAGAGAGAGCTGAGAAAGAAAAATATGTATATCTGGCATTTGAGGATATTACATGAGATACTTTGCATTTCATCAAATACATATTAACTGTGAAAAATATCTTTAATGAAAGTATGTGGCTGATTAGTTTTATCTGAAAGTGGTTGCATTTATTTGATTGAGATTTTAAAGAACATTTCATTCTTTATTTCTGTTTTTTTGTTTTTTAAGAAATGGAGTGTTGCTAGCAATGGCTGTTCATAAGCACAATCATTGCACACTATAAGCTAAATTTATGGGCTCAAGTAATCCCCTTGCTTCAGCCTCCTCTGTAGCTGAGACTATAGGCAGGCATCACAGTGCCCAGCTTAAGAACATTTCTTCAGCAAGGAGTATTACCAAAGCTGTTAAGCTCATTGGTCCTTGGCCATCCACTGAGTATTGACAATAGAGGAAAAATGTGCATATATTTTTACTTTCATATCATCTCTATGTTTGCATTTTTTAAACACATACCCTGCCTGATATGTCTTGTCTCAGATGAGACTTTGGACTTGGACTTTTGATTTAATGCTGGAATGAGCTAAGACATTGGGGGACTGTTGGGAAGGCATGATTGGTTTTGAAATGTGAAAGGACATGAGATTTGGGAGGGGCCAGGAGTGGAATGATATGATTTGGCTCTATGTCTCCTCCCAAATCTCATCTGGAATTGTAATCCTCATGTGTCGAGGGAGGGACCAGGTGGGAGGTGATTGGATTATGGGGAGGGTTTCCCTCATGCTATTCTTGTGATAGCAAGTGATCTGATGGTTTAAAAGTGCACAGCTTTCTTCATTCTTTTTCCTCCTCCTGCCATGTAAGATGTGCCTTGCTTCCTCTTCATCTTCTGCTATGACTGTAAGTTTCCTGAGGCCTCCCCAGCCATGTGGATCTGTGAGTCAATTAAACCTCTTTTCTTTATAAATTACCTAGTCTCAGGTAGTTCTTTATAGCAGTGTGAAAATGGACCTATGTATACACAATAATGAATATTAATTGAATATATAAGTAGATCTATACCAATGTAAAAACTACAAAAAGACAATAATATTCAGAGTTATAATTACTATAATCTGGATTATTTTTATTTTGTGTAACAAATACATGTATACATGACTTACAATGTTATAAGTCCATTATTTTTGTCTATTCTCCAGAAATGTAGATGTTGGTAACGTCCACTGTACTGCCATATGCTCATCATGGGCTCGGGTGTAATGATGAGCACATTTTTTTATTCTTGAACATCATTAATTTTGTCTCGTATAGAAACACAATCTCTATGGGATCTACTCATCCTATTAAGCACTGTTAGCTTTAATCCAACTTAATTCTTCTCAGTATTATAGAAACAACACTGTGTTCTACAAACAACACATTTACAAATATTTACAGATTATAATTGTAGTAGTACTCATCCCTGATATATCTTTCTAGAAAAGCTGACAAATTTAGTAACTTAAAGTATAGCTGAGTAAACATGCTTTGATGATCTTTTTGGATTTAATTATCCAGGTGTTTGGACTTGTCCTAAATGCCACATAAACAAAATTTCAATTTTTAAAAGCTATCAGCAGGAAGGAATATTACAAATTAGTTATTCCTAGAAGAGTAGAGCACCAAAATCCATGGCAATGTTTGTCAAATGGAAGATAATAGATCCAAGGACCGCAAATTTCCTTTTATTTGTTTTTAATTTACCTTTTCTACTTTGATTATTTTAAAATGTTATAATCGTATTTTGGATCCTCTTGGTGAACTACATTATAACCTAATACTCCCACTCAGTTTTAGTGCCATTTTATGATTTTCATTTGTGATTTTTATTATACTGGCATCAACCTAGAGTGATAGTATGTTTTGTTATCTTGTATCTGTCTGCCATTGTGTTTGCATATCCTAATGATAAAGTGACAAAATATGTCCATCTCCTCCAGTGCAAATGTTCAAAATTATTTGCCAGTTATAAAGACATAGTACGTATTTTTCAGTGGTAATTTGAGGTTGCAATATCTTTTAATTGGATGACTTTAAGTAATGTAATACATTGAAATTTTTATTTGGCAACATGAAACATCTTTATACGATAGAGTTGGGAGCATATTCATGAAAGAGCGGGTATTGAACTTCCAGGTCCCTTAACTTGCATGGATTACTTCCATGACTCTTGGAAGGAATTGGGTACATACTGTCAATATATTTCTGAACATTTACAACTATAAGGTATTTTAAAACATTTCTTAACATGATTTTTTTTCTACTGCCACTTCTTTCCTGTAATACCTCATTTCACATCAGGTAGCAAAGGGAGTGGCAGTGGGGCTTGTTGGGGTATAGATGTGGTTTATGAATGTGCTAGGATTGCCATAAGAAAGACTACAGACTGGGTAGCTTAAATAACAATTTTTTTGTCATAGTTTGGGGGCCTAGAAGTCCAAAATCAAGGTGTCAGCGGGGTTGGCTTCTTCTGAGGGCTTTCTCCTTGGCCTGCAAATGGATACCTCCTCACTGTGTCCTCACGTGCTTCTTGTTCTCTGTGGGAGCTTGTCTGATATCTCTCACTCTGTTTTTTAATCTCCTCTTTTTGTAAAGACATCAGTCATATTAAATTAGGGCCCACACTAAGTACTCATCTTAACAGGAATTTCTGTATTTGTGATATTTGTCAGCATTTTTCAGATTCTAAATCATCGTGACTTGTTTTCGCTAATAGTAATTAGTTTTAAATCTAATTTTGTATTAAAATGTCCTATTTTTAAAATTTCAATGTTATGTTAGATACATGTGCAAGTTTGCTATATGGGTATATTGCACCCAGGTAGTGAGCATAACCCATGTTCCCCTTCTTCCCTGCCCTCTCTAGTCGTTGCTAGCGTCTATTGTTCCCATGTTTATGTCCATGTGAGCTTAGTGTTTAGCTCCCAATTATAAGTGAGAACATGTGGTATTTGGCTTTCTGCTCCTGCATTAATTCACTTAGGATTATGGGCTCCAGCTCATCCATGTTGCTTCAAAGGACAAAATTTCATTCTTTCTTATGACTGCATAGTATTGTGTGGCATGTATGTACCACATATTCTTCATCCAATCCACGACTCATGGACACCTAGGCTGATTCCATGTCTTTTCTACTGTGAATAGCATGATAAAATACATAGGTACATGTGTCTTTTGGTATAATGATCTTTTTTCCTTTGAGTATATACACAGTAATGGAATTGCTGGATCGAAGAGTAAGTCTGTTTTAAGTTCTTTAAGAAATCTCCAAACTGCTTTCCACAGTGGCTAAACTTGTTTACATTCCCTCCAACAGTGTATAAATGTTCTATAAACGTTCCCTTTTCTCCATAGCCTTGCCAGCATCTGCTGTTTTTTGATTTTTTAATAATAGTCATTCTGATTGGTGTGAGATGGTATCTCATTGTGTTTTTGTGTTTTTTTGTTTGTTTTGTTTTTGGTTTATTTATTTATTTATTTATTACTTTTTTTTGAGATAGGGTCTCACTCTGCTGCCCAGCCTGGAGTGCAGTGGTATGATCTCAGCTCACTGCAAACTTCGCCTCTTGGGCTCAGGTGATTCTTCCACCTCAGCCTCCCAAGTAGCTGGGACTAAAGGTATGTGCCACCATGCCCAACTAATTTTGTATTTTTTGTAGAGACAGAATTTCACCATGTTTTCCAGGCTGGTCTCAAACTCCTAAGCTCAAGTGGTCTGTTTGCTTTGGCTTCTCAAAGTGCTGGGATTACAGGCATGAGCCACTGTGCTGGCCTCATTGCAGTTTTGATTTTCACTTCTCTAATGATTAGTGATGATAAGCATTTTTTTTCATATGTTTTTGGCCATGTGTATGACTTCTTTTGAGAAATGCATATTCAATTTCCTTGTCCATTTTTTTAAATAGGGTTAATTGTTTTTTGCTTGTTGATTTAAGTTCCTTACAGATCCTGGATATTAGGCCTTTGTCAGATGCATAGTTTGCAAATATCTTCTCCCATTCTGTAAGATGTCTGTTTACTCTGTTGATAGTTACTTTTGCTGTTCAGAAGCTCTTTAGTTTAATTACATCTCACTTACCAATTTTTGTTTTTGTTCCAAATGCTTTTGGAGACTTAGCCATAAGTTATTTGCCAGGGCCAATTTTGAGAAGGATATTTTTTAGGTTTTCTTTTAATATTTTTATAGTTTTTGAGGTCTTACATTAAAATCTTTAATCCATCTTGAGTTAATTTTTGTACACGGTGAAAGCTAAGGATCTAGTTTTATTCTTCTACATAAGGCTAGCAAGTTATCCCAGCACCATTTATTGAATAGGCAGTCCTTTCCCCATGGTTGTAAATGTGTGTTCCATTTGTCTACGTGACTGTTTCCCTATGCTGTTCCATTTGTCTACGTGTCTGTTTTTGTTCCAGTACCATGGTTTTTTGATTACTGTACCCTTATAGTATAGTTTGAAGTCAGGTAGTGTGATGCCTCTGGCTTTGTTCTTTTTGCTTAGGGTTGCTTTGGCTATTTAAGCTCTTTTTGGTTCCATATAAATTTTAGAATTTTTTTTTTATTCTGTGAAGAATGACATTGGTTGTTTGGTAGGGATAGCACTGAATCTGTAAATTGCTTTGGGCGATATGGCCACTTTAACAATATCGATTCTTCTAGTCCATGAGCATAGAATGTTTTTACATTTATTTGTGTCGTCTCTGATTTATTTCAGCAGTGTTTTGTAGCTCTCCTTGTACAGATCATTTACCTCCTTGGTTAGCTTCATTCCTAGGTATTTCATTTTCTTTGTGGCTATTGTAAATGGGATTGTGTTCTTGATTTGGCTCTCAGCATGGATGTTATTGGTATATAGAAATTCTACTGAATTTTATACATTGCATTTATATCCTGAAACCTTGTTAAAATTATTTATCAGTTTAGTAGCCTTTTGGCAGAATCTTGAAGGTTTTCTAATTATAAAATTATAATGTCAGAGAAAAGAGATATTTTGACTTCTTATATTACTGTTTGAAGCCCATTTATTTCTTTTTCTTGCTTAATTTCTCTGGCTAGGACTTCCAGTACTATGTTGAATAGGAGTGGTGAGAATGGGCATCCTTTTTGTGATCCATATCTCAAGAGGTATGATTCCAGCTTTTGCTTATTCACTCTTATGTTACCTGTGGGTTTGTCATAGATGAATTGTATTATTTTCAAGTAGGTTCCCTCAACACCTTGTCTGTTGAGAGTTTTTAATCATAAAGGGATGTTGGATTTTATTGAAAGCTTTTTCTGTATCTATTGGGATGATAATGTGGTTGTTGCTTTTAATTCTGTTTACGTGGTGAATCACA
Source organism: Pongo abelii (assembly GCF_028885655.2). Classification (NCBI taxonomy): domain Eukaryota; kingdom Metazoa; phylum Chordata; class Mammalia; order Primates; family Hominidae; genus Pongo; species Pongo abelii. Next base: position 88,624,095 of record NC_072000.2, on the reverse strand, counting down.
TCTACTGATTTACATATGTGAGACCAACCTTGCATCCCAGGAATAAAGCCTACTGTTTGACATGCTGCAGAATTCAGTTTGCTAGTATTTTGTTGAGTATTTCTGTGGCTGTTTATCAGGGATATTGACCTGAAGTGTTCTTTCTTAATCGTGTCTGTGCCAGATCTTGGTATTAGGACAGTACTGGCTTCATAGAATGCAACAGGGAGAATTGCTTTCTCCTTGATTTTTGGGAATAGTATCAGTAAGATTTGTACCAGTTCATCTTTCTACATCAGGTAAAATTGGGCTGTGAATCCATGTGGCCCAGGGCTTTTTTTTTGGTTGGTTGGGTTTTTTTTTTAATTATTATTATTGATTTAATTTCAGAGTCCCATTTTGGTCTATTCAGTTTTATTCTGTTCCTGATTTAATCTTTGGAGTTGTGTTTCCAGGAATTTATCCTTTTTCTTCATGTTTTCAAATTTGTGTGCATAGAGTTAATAGTATTCCTGATGATTGCATCTCTGTGGGTTCAGTTGTAATTTCATCTTTGTCATTTCTGATTGTATTTGTTTGGATTTTTTCTTTCTTTGTTAATCTAGCTAGCAGTCTATCAATTAGATTGTTTTTTGAAAAAACAAATCCTGGTGATATTGATCTTTTGCAAAGTTAGGTTGTTAATTTGAGATAATTCTAACTTCTTGGTGAAGGTATTTAAGGCTATGAACTTGCTTCTTAATACTGCTTTAGCTGTATCACAGAGATTTTGGTAACTTGGGTCTGCATTTTCAATAATTTCAAAGAATTTTTTGATTTCTGCCTTAATTTCAATGTTCAGCCAGGAGTTCTTCAGGAGCTAAGTTGTTTAGTTTCCATGTATTTGTTTTATATTTTTTAGATTTTCTAGATATTGGTTTATATTTTTATTGTACTGTGTTCCAAAAATGTGCTTGATATGATTTTAATTATTTTGAATTTATTGAGACTTGCTTTATTACTGAGCATGTGGTTGATCTTAGAATAGGTTCCATGTGCAGATAAGAAGAAGGTATATGCTTGGTGAATGCTCTGAAGATGTTTATTAGGTGTGATTGGTCATGTGTTGAGTTTAAGTCCAGAGTTTCTTTGTTAGCTTTTTGCCTCAATGATGTGTCTAACACTGTTAGTAGGATGTTGAAGTCTCTCATTGTTATTGTGTGGTTGTCTAAGTCTTTTTGTAGGCTAAGAACTTGTTTTATGAATCTGGGTGCTCCAATGTTGGATATATATATTATATATTTCAGGTAGTTAAATGTTGTTTTATTATATTCTTTATCATTATTTAATGCACTCCATTGTCCTTCTTAATTTTTATTGGTTTAAACTCTATTGTATCTTATATAAGAATAGCAACTCCTGCACTTTTTCACTTTCTAATTGCATGGTATATGCTTCTCTATCCTTTTACTTTGGGCCTGTAGGTGCCATGACATGCAAGATGAGTCTTTTGAAGACAACAAATGGTTGGGTCTTGTTTTTTTTTTTTTTTTTTTTTTAAGATCGAGTCTGGCACTGTCACCCAGGCTGGAGTGCAGTGGCATGATTTCCACTCACTGCAACCTCTGCCTACCAGGTTCAAGCAATTCTCCTGCTTCAACCTCCCAAGTAGCTGGAATTACAGGTGCCTGCCACCATGCCTGGCTAATTGGGTCTTATTTTTTTAATTCTGTTTGCCACTCTGTGTCTTTTAAGTGGGGTATTTAGCTCATAAAAATTTCTAAATTATTTTTATTTTTATTTTTTTTGAGATGGAGTCTTGCTGTGTTGCCCAGGCTGGGGTGCAATGGCATGATCTCAGCTCATTGCAACCCTCACCTTCCAGGTTCAAGCGATTCTCCTGCTGCAGCCTCACAAGTAGCTGGGATTACAGGCACATGCCACCACACCCAGCTAATTTTTGTATTTTTAGTAAAGGTGGGATTTCACCATGTTGGTCAGGCTGGTCTCAAACTCCTGACCTCAGGTGATCTGCCCACTTTGGCCTCCCAAAGTGCTGGGATTACAGGCATGAGCCATGATGCCCAGCCCCCAATTTCTAATTTTTTATAGCAGTCCCTAAATCATATCATTTTCAGGCCCCCAAATTTGGAATTCTCCAAAATTTTGTGGAGTAATATACCACTTAATTATCACAGGGAAATGGAAATGAATTTAGGGAGACTAAATGCATAAACAACACCATTGCACCAACTGAAACCCATGTGTGCTAAAGTATGCTTTAAGAATAAAGTTTTTAAAGCAGTTTGTATACATGGAAATGATTGTAGAACTGAATTAATCTGGTACATGGCATTGAAGATAAGCAAATCAAGTTAATTCAATTAATGAGAGCTGATGTAGTTTCAGAAACAAAATTATCAATATATTAAACTTAAATTCTTATTTCAAGTGTTTGTATTATTTGTATTTAATTTATGAATTTGTTTGGCTTTTATAATTGTATTAGAATCATAAACTAATGATTAAATCTAATTTTATCAAGTACACAATTAAGCAACATTATCATAAACCTTATCATAAATATAATTTTAGGCCTAATTTTGGATTTATATAATTTGCAAGGAATTTGCTATTTATTCAAGCATGAGTAAAGATACAAAAAGTAAGCATTGTCAGTTTCAGAGTGTTAAATTGAAGAGTTGAAAGACTAGTGTGGCTTTGGTTCTGCAACTAGTTAGCATTAAAGCCTCCAACAATTTAGTTGTAACATAGCTGCCTCTTCATTTGTGGGGCTTAATTTAGATGTTGCCTATAGGTCTATTTTAGTTATAAATTTCTATGAATCTATAATTAATGAACAGTAATTCTATTGACATAAGACCCTTTTGGGTGTCACTTTGCCAATCAGAAGTTTCCATGGCTAGTGGCACTCATGGCTAGGCTTCACTCAGCTCCAGGCTCACCACTGAGCTTGCTCAGCTCACTCAGTCTGGCAGGCTGCATTTGGTGCACAGCCAGGATCTCATGCCCACTAAGGGCGAGCTAGGTGTGCCAGATGCTGCAGCAGGGTGGGCAGTTGAAGGCGCCAGCACAGGCACTCGCTCCATGTGAAGCTGCAGCTGGACAGGTGTACCACAGGTGGCTTCTGCCTTGTGCCCCAGCATCTGGACAAGGGAAATGTGGTAACACCCGAAAAAATCAAATACGCCAACACCCGCAGAGCTCCAAAGGGTGTGTTGCAGTGTGTCACAGCTCTGGCTTGGGGAGTCCTGGGGTCTGGGTCTCCAAGAAGTGTTATGGCTCATTCATGTTATACCTTATTTGTTCTTGCCATCTGCACACTTTGGTGAACAGGAGCATGTCTCAGTTTGTTTCATGCCATTGCCTGCTTCAGGCCGTGGCTCCTGGGCTGACCTGGCCCCTCTGCTGCTTTTTTTCAGTGGGACAGCTTCCCAGCACCAGTGGAGGGCAGGAGGACTACAAAGTTACAGCTCCTTCTGCACCTGCTGTTTGATGGGTCCCAGGTTCTTGTCCCATGTACAAGAAGAATGTGGTCACATGGACAACTAGAGAGTGAACAAGGCAAAGAATAATTTTATTGAGTGACAGAACAGCTGTCAGCAGAGAGGGGACATGAAGTGGGTAGCCCCTACCTGAAGGCAGGTAGTCCCATTGTGTGGCTGAGTCCAAGGTTTTTATGGGCTCAGAATTTGGGAGTACATCCTGATTGGTCCATGGGCAGGTGAAATGGTTTGCCTGTGTCTCCCACCCAAATCTTACCTTGAATTGTAGCTCTCATAATTTCCACGAGTTGTGGGAGGAACCCACTGGGAGATAATTGAATCATGGGGGCAGTTTTCCCCATACTGTTCTCGTGGTAGTGAATAAGTCTTACTAGCTCTGATGGTTTTATAAGAGGTTGCTCCTTTCACTTGATTCTCATTCTCTCTTTCTTGCCACTATGTAAGATGTGTCTTTCACCTTATGCCATGATTGTGAGGCCACCCCAGCCACATGGAACTGTGAATGATTAAACTTCTTTTTTCTTTATAAATTACCCAGTCTTGGGTATGTCCTTATCAGCAGCATGGAAACAGATTAATAGAGCGGATTTGGGAAAAGCACCATTTTATTTAGCTAAAAGGCATCAAGGAAGTTCTCACTGCAGATCATGAACTTTACGCAGAACAGGCAGCCTGGTTTTCTGGCTTCATGCTGTCTTTTGGCTTGAAGGTTTCTTGGGTTCACTGGGGACCTGCCCCTTTCTGCCTTGGAATTTGTCTGCCTCCTGCCACTATCATGATTTTAACTGCTCTTATAAAAGAAGTAGCTCTCTATCTTTGCTTGTTTTCCTGACCCATCTTGACAAATAACTAAGGGTTGTTGCTTGCACAATGTACTTTACACATACATAGAGGGAAACATAGAAAATACCAAAGCATCTATTGTCAAAGTATGTTGTGTTTCAATTTCTATTCATAGGTTACAGAAAATTTATTTAAATGTAAGTCTCACAAAAGATTCTCTTTTTAACTTTTAAATTTTAGTATGTTCTGTATGTCTGATCATTTCCACATTAACTATTAAAGGACTAAACATGTACATAATTTTGTCTTTATCAGTGTAATGCAGATTACTGAAAAAAAAATAGATAAAAGTTGTTAGCTTTGTATTTTATGTTATTCAGCTTGTGTTATTTATGCTGTTCATGTCTTTAGTATGTTATTGATTGTATAATGTGTGATTAGAAATAATTTTTACTGTTGTATTTAATATACTAGAAACATCTAGTTCAGCCAAATATACTTCAGTATAATATTTTGATACAGTTAATGAATATGAAAAACAAATAGCCCTTTGCAGTTAAGTCTGCCAAATTACATGAAATTATCAAGATAAGTAGCAATTAGGGAGAAACAGACTAAAATCTAAATATGACTACAAAGCAATACAACAGGCTTTCTTAAGTAATTTTCCTGAATGTCATTTCCAAAAAGAAACTCCTAAATTTATGAACCTATGAAAAAATCCAGAAGAAGAAATCCTGAAAATGTTATATTTCAATATTAAAAAAAAAAAACTGATTTTAAAAGAACAGATTTTTTTTAAAAGCTAAATCTAAGTCCAACTTTAAAACTTTAAAGTAGTCTGTGATTTGTTTACTGCCGTTTGGTGCTAGATTCCATCTTGGACAGAATAGAACATCTCCTAAGGATTATTCCATTTGATGGCAGTTTAAATTATTGTGTATTTTTTAAGTGGTCTCATGAAATAAATAGGCAGGAATATTTTCATAAAGGGTATTAATGGACAATGGTGGTAAAACACAATCTGATACTACTAGCCCTATAAAACTTCAGTAATATTTAAAATAATATAATACTGGCACAAAATGAAAGCAGACATCAACAGAAAGTCATAAATAGTTCCACTAATCTATAAAAGCTCAATTTGTATGAAAAAAATAAGCTTTCAAAACAAGGAAGCAAGAAAATATTATGTCATAGGTGATACTGAGATAATAGGCTAACAATTTAAATTTAAAAACTTATAAATAATGAAATTTAATCTATTCATTTTACTGTCCTAAGAAAATTTCAGTTTGATTCAAAGCTTTTTATTAGACACAAAATATACGAGGAAACAAGACTACCTAAAGCAAAATAACATGTATCAGATTTGGGGAGAAATTTAATTTTCCCTGCTTTGTAATGATGAAAATATTCCCAAAGAAAATTTGGAGAGCTTGAAATATATACGAATTCAAAAGTTATTTATACCTAAAACTTTAAAAATTACAAGCAGTTTATATCTATTCTATATAAAGACTTGACTCAATCTATAACACTTATCCACTAATAAATACATGAGCACAGTGTATGAAGGGACAATTTATACCTAGCTTAAAAACTCACAAAATATAAGCAACCAAACAACTGTTTAGATTTATTAAATAAATGTATTATTGTAAAATGAAAAGACATTGCTATGAGTTGGTAAAGCTGATGTACTTAACCTGTGCTCCTGACATGGGAACTTCAATGACTTTAATAAGCACACGAGTACAAAACAAAAACCCTCACAATAATCACATCTTGTGATTAAGGAACTCTAACCCTGGACTTTATCCTAAAGAGACAAAATATGTATTATGAGGATGGTCATTACAGGATTCTATAATATAGCCTCAAATTAGATGCAACAATTTCCCTAATTTACTTAGGATATGAGGGATAATTTACTTAGGATGTACTAAGTAAATCAAGGCTCATAGATGCAGTAAAAAATTTATTCAGTAACTAAGATAAAACAAAAAAATTATTGATCTGATAAATTAAGTATTATATTCTAATTTTATTAGTATGTAAATGTGCATTCATGTTAGATTAGATTATGAATTAGATATGAATAAATGTGTATACATGTTAGATTAGATTATGAATAATTTATACTTATATTTTAAAATGAATTGTGCTGCATTAAAAAGATTCCTCTTAAAATAGTATTTTCTTTTTCATCCATAATTTTTTGCATGTTTGCAAAATTGAAATAAATTAAGATATTTTTACTTTGTTAAGATAAGAAGTTTAAATTTACCTTCAGTTTTATTGCAAAGGACTTTCAACCTTTCTCTGTCTTTGCTTGGCTCTGTGTGTGTGTGTGTGTGTGTGTGTGTGTGTGTGTGTGTGTGTGTTGTGTGATTCTTTTGCCATTCAGGCAGCTAATCTTAAAATAAATATGCATTGTTTCTGAGAATGGGAAAGCCTCAAGGAAGCTATGTGAGCTGTACACTTGCAACCTGCTTGCTTCCTGCTGCTCCAGTCTCATTGTAAATGATGTAAAGGGGCATTATCTTCTTCCTATCTTGACAGATACCAGGTTGAAAGAGCACCATTTGGCCTCCAGGCAATAGATCATCCCCTTTGTTCTATTAAACCTAGACTGCCAAATGACAATCTCAAGAGGCTGGAATAGGCTTAGCTCCGAGACTCCATTGGGAAATTGCCTCTGCAGAAATTTCAAATACCAGATGTTAATCATGATTGTTGGTGATATATTTTTGTTTTGCTTTGTTTTGTTTATACCTTTAATAAAGCATTGTGTTTTGGCATTTTAAAAAGGGGGTAAAATGAATTATTTGCATGTGTTTTATTTTAATATTTAGACAGCAACCCCCACCCACTCACTTACCAACATATGCACTCTGGAGAAACTGAAATTCCATAATAGGAGGCTCACGAGGATACTCCAGGGGCTCATTTGCCAAGGGTGTCTATTTCATTTCATTTCACTTCATTTCTTTTCTTTCTTCCAATATATGTTCTGCCAAACTCTGAGACAGGCTTTGGTGATACATCAATGATCAGAGAAAAAATCCTGCTCTCAAGTTGCTCACTGTCTAGATGGGGAGGCAGACAGATAAACAGAGTGCTACAAAATGATGTGGTAAGTGTTCTCTACCAGGCGTGCATGCAGGGGCTATGGAATAGAGAGCAAAGAAGCCCTAACATGTTCTGAGACCTTCAGGGGATAGAGATTGTAGAGGAGGACATAAGTCATTTGAGTCTTGAGGAACGATTAGACGTTTGCCAAACATACAAAGGAATAAAAAGGAGATACTTCGGGAATGTTGAAAGCTTAGCATAGGTGGTGGCTGCAAATTATTTTAAAAGCATGGCGAGAATGCAGATAGACTGGAGGTGGAGGCTGTCATTGCACTTGACTGTGAGATCCTTGGGTCAGGTTACTGATATTTCCCAGCATCTAACAAGCATGCGGATATAGTTAGCATGCATTGAGTAATTGACTTATTGAATAAATGACTGAAAGCACCTTTCTAATCTGAGATAAAATTAAAGCCAAGCCATGAAGATTCACCTATTTTTTTTTTTAATTTCCTTTAAGCCACCAGAGAAAGTGAAGCCATGGCAGCTTTAAAACTAGGTATAAAGCATATTCTAGTGCTTAAGTATTGGGGAGGAGGTGCTCCTGACATCCGCTGTCACACACTTCAGGAAGGGAGGGACCTCCCTCCTACCTTTTCCTCTGGCAAGTCTACAGCTGCCACTCAAGAAGTGAATAGGTGACTTATTTTAAATGTCATGAACACTATGTCCTTTATTATCAAAAGGATATTAGGAACCAAAAGATATGTTTCAAAAGAACCAAAAGAAAGGCATTTATACATGACTGTTGTAGGATAAGACAGACAGAGAATATATGCTGTAGCAAGTCGGTTGTGACATGGCCATTCAGTGCCGATCATAGATAGCAGATTCTTTAAGTATAAATACTCTCATTTAAAAGATATACACAGAGGCTGAAGTGTAACAATAAACTGCTGAATTAAATCTAAGTGGAAAAACATCATGCAACAGACTTCTATAAATATATGACATCCACAAGTTACAGCTATGCTGAATATAATTTTATTTCCTGAAGGTATAATATTATTCATGTCGAGTTTACAGCAAAATTTTTTTTTGCCATGGTTTAAATTAAGGGATAATAAAAAATCCAGTGTACAATACCTGACTTCAGGGGTACATGTGTATTCGATTAATTGATATTTATAATCTCATATATGTTATATATAATATATATTTAAAATTATACATAATACACTTATATATTATATATGATATATACAACACCATCTGTAGTATATAATCATATATTTTATATATAGTATATATTAGTTATGTACTATATATATATGTGTATGTGACCTAGACTTTGAAGAAATGGTTTCTCCTGATAAAGATGGTTGAAATTAATACTAAGAAATATATCTTGAGCATATCTCTGAAATATCATGTCTAAGCAATATAATTCAAGAGAATCTTTATAAAATATTATAGAAATAATAATGTAGAGAGTCATTATAACTAACAGTACTTTTACATTTTAATTTTGCTAATCAGAGACTATAAGTTAATTTACATAGATTTACTTCCCCTTCTCAAGTTATTATTTGCATGAATGAACTCAAACAAAGCTTAAGTAACCTACTTTATCAATGGGGATTACAATATTTTAGCCCAGGATTTTGTGAACCTGGTCTCATAAAATAAAAACCATCTTAAACCAACATTTCCTCATTTCAGTTATTAATTTTCATTGTGCAAATTCAGCTGTCTGGACCACTATCAAATTTTAATAATTAATCTAAATCATTGACATTTTTACTGATTTAAAATATAGTCCAGGAGACAGATAAAACTGAGAATGGGAGGTTTTGTTGTTGTCGTTGTTGTTGTTGGTTTGACATCTTTGAAGCTCAGAGAATCCCACAGATAGTGAAATCTCAAACTTATTTAAACTTAAAATAGGAAATAAATCTTTAGCCAAGTTCAGTGCTAATACTTGGCAGTTTTAAGTTAATGTTCACGTATTTGTTAAATTTCATCAAAGGTAACTGAACTTTCTTTTTCACAATTTATTTCCAATCCAGGAATAAGTGTTTTAAAATAATATCTCTCTCGGTTTACCAGACGTTACCTCTTTGACCCTATTAGAAATGTGTGCCAATACTTTATTTCTGATGTGTAAAGATGAACACATCGAATTTGCCCAAATGTTTGAAGAGATGAGAAAAGAAACTCCTAGAAATCATATGTATTTCAATTGCTAAGGAATGTAAAAATTTAATCTATTTAAAGTTTATATTTGAGACTATTTATTTTAAGAACATTAAGTGCATTAAGTATAAAACCAGATGGAGAAAAGGAATCAACAATATATCTCCAGTCTAACTAACTTGTGTTCAGATTTGAGGAAGCATAAAATAATGCTACTTTTTGATGGCATAAGCTATTCCCACAAAACTCAAGGGACAGGACAGCTCTGGTAACCCACTGCTTCATCTGTGGTGAAACTAGCTCAGGCTGAGAACTAGATGCCTGTCTTGAAAGACTCACAAATCACCACAAGATCACTGCTCTTGACCATTTTGCTGGGGTAAGAACTTAATTTCTCATTTCAAATAACTCTTCCAATTTGATAAACATTGAGGAAGCTGAACATCTTTTCATTTGAAAGCAAAGAAAATACAGCTGGCAAAAGCTATTTTATTTGAAATTTTACATGAAAAATTTCAAGTGGAGATTATTTTACTCTCCCTTTTCCTCCCAAATTGCAGTGGATTGCTCAGAAGAGCAGTGTTCTGGGTTACCAGGTTTCTGCCATTGTCCACAGCCCAATAAAACCTGACAAGCAAAAAATCACACCAAAATTATCATGTGTCATGTTCATAGCTGTGGTAATCCATCTTCCGTAATAATACTTTTTCTTAGCATCAAAGAGAGGAAGAAAGAGAATGAACCAAGCTAAAGGACTCTATCCCTCTTAAGTTATTATACGCCATTTTCAAAAAAAACTTTCACATTGTTTAAGACAACCTAATTAAGGCTGATCAAGAGGGCTTGAAATTTTTGAATGATGAAAAGATTTCTCTGAAAAGGTTAAGAGAAATCTGATACGATAGGATTTCACATCTTTGGAATAACTTTTAGAAAAGCTACAAATTCTTGTTAGATCATGTATGCAGGTGGATCAAGTCCTTTCTTTAATCATACCAGTGCCACTTTCTGCTCACCTACTAAAAAAATCATTTCTGGGTTTTCTTTTTCAGGCTTTGGCAAAATGCCAACCGAAAAAAAAAAACGAAAAAGGAAACGTTGATTTTAATACTCTCTTTTTTGTTATTTAAAAGAAGGAGCAGCTTGCTCAGGTGTTGTATTTATCATCTACCTTTGCTCAATGGAATTTAAATATCCTTTCTTCAGGGTAAAATAACTTCGCTTCAGCCCAGAACACTTTCAAGTATGTACGTGAGTATGGTTAGAAAATAAATAAATAAATAAATAAATGAAATGAAATGAAATGTATAAAGTAGTCTTAATCATTCACAGAAACAAAATAATTTCTGATTTCTTAGTTTCATTCCATTGTAAGTACATGAGATCTTTTTGGTCCTCATTACTTCCCTCCGGAGAATGTCTCACAGCTGGTACAGGTTCTCTTAGATTATAATTTTTGATCCTTAGTCTATATGTTCTTTGTCACATTTGTTTGTAGTGCAGTGTTAAGCTCTCTTAACAAATCTATCCATTGTTTGTCTGTCTTTATGACGTAATTTGCTATCTTGCTCAATTGCAGTAGTTATACTTGTTTTATTAATGATAGTTTCCCTTTAGGATTATTATTTTTATCCCTAAAATATGTACTCTGTAATTATGTTAATCTGAGCTCATAAATCAAGTCTGTCAGGTCTTTCAAGTTTTATTGCTCACTTCCAAATTTCACTTAAATTTCTCAATGGGCTGCTAGTATCTGAATGACCCTAAAAAAGGACCAAAGCAACATTTCAGAGTATTTTGATTTCATAAAGAGTGCAGCATTCAGTTACCCAGCAGAAATTAAAAGAAACGAATTGAGTTATGCCATGAGGCAGTATAAACACTTTTTATAAAGAGCACTCTAACTTTCCAGAAAGTTAATTTTTCTAATGTCCCAAGTAATAAAAAATGTCATTTACCACCCATGGTCTTTCCTATAATACTTACTCACTTTGTTTAGAACTAAAATAAATTGGCATACATAGGTCAACACTTTGGCTACTATTTAACATTGTTAATAATCATTCCTTCTGAATTTTTAATCAATAATCATTTGCTCCTTTGAAAGCCATTGAGGCAATATTGTCCTTGATATAGTAAATACCCACATTTACAAAAAATGCCATAGTTTTGTTCATTGTGTCATGAGTTAAGCATTAGGAACTTGCCAGACCTATTGCATTATTATAGTATTTCAAACTAAGAGTCACTCTGTTAAGGATAAATCTAAGGGAATCATTTTCAAGAAAATATAGAATCTGTGCAGATAGTACTTCTGTTTGAGAAATTGTCTGGGCTTTCAGAGAATAATATAGGCTTTTCATAGGAGAATTACCATTTCCTAAGAAGGAAGGCTGCTGTATTTGTTTTGAAAATAAATTCCAGACTAATTTCACTTATTGATTAATATATCTTTATTAACCCTTGAATATTTGATTTACTACTATTTGTCATATGGTATACTAAGGGTGACTTGCCACATTTCTTTAGCTAAATTTGTAAGTTTATTTGTGTTTACGTATTTTATATTTACCACTATTTATAAAATGTTATAATGTTTTACTTCTCATTTGGAGCCTGTGTTTCAATGCTTCTTGATACATTCTGTAGCTTTCCATTGTTGTCTTCATACGATTATATAAACTATGAATGAAGTAGAATAAGTGAGTAGAGATCCAAAAAGATTTATTTAAAGAAGCACCCTTATTTAGATATAGATAGTGGTATTACCAAAGGTATCTGTTACTTTATAGTCCCACTAAATACTTCACATGGTTTATTCATTCCCTCTCTTTACTCATCAGGCTTGGTTCTGATGAGTAACATGATTTGCCTCTATCAGTGCCATTCAAAATAATGTGTCATAAGGTTAGAAATATCAGAGCCCCAAGAGCAGGTTAAGAAAGGCTTTGAATTGTGCATCACCTGAATTACACACATGGCCCCAAGAGATAACTACTTTACAGCGTTAATGATGAATTTCAAAATAACATCATGTATCTTTTCTTTATAATCATAAATGAAATATTTAAAACTTATTTGAAGGAAAAAAGTCTTAATACTTCGACTTCTTGTACTTCTATACAGTCTACTTCATGGGTTTACAATTTTGTTCTGTTTGTACACTTTTAGAAAATATAGTGGTTATCTTTGTGTGGCAAATGACAAGCATTTTCACTTATTGATTAATTCATATATTCAAATATGTTATTGATTACTCAGACATTTATTGAGCACTACCATGTTTCAGGCATTATTTTAAGCACTGACACATATCACTGAGTAAACATGAAAAATATCTGTTCTTATGTAAGTCAGTTTTGGTGTGACATGATAGAAAATTGACAATAAACTTAATCAGTAAGTATACGGCTTAGTAAAATAGAAGGTGAAGAGTATTTTAGAAATTAATAGAGCCAGGTAAGGGAAATTAGCAGTGCTTGAGATCATGACAATTTAAATGGGGTTATTGGGCTAGAAGATGTCATCAAGAAGGTGACATTTGAATAAAGACCTGAAGGAGGTGAGAAAATTCATGATGCTGATATCAGAAAGATAAGTATTCCAAAAAAGGGAGTAAGGAGTGCTGGAGAAAGGAAAAGGTGAATGTCATTGGGATAGAGAAGAGGAGACAGTTGCTGAAGGGCCTTTAGGCCACTGTAAGTATCCTGACTCTTACTCCAAGAGTGAGGTTTCTCAAACTAGAGAAATTTTATGCTTTGACACTATTAATATTTTGGGCCTGATAATTCTTCATTTTGTGAGGCTGTCCTGTGCACTGTAGGATGTTTAAAAACATCCCAGAATGGGTATCTAGCAGATGCCCATAGCAACTCCAGTGACGACCATCAAAAATGTCTCTGAAAATTACCAATATCCTCAAGAGAACAACATTACTCCCAACTACACACCTCTACTCTAAATAAAATGCAGAAATATACGATGTAGATGGTGCTCCCCACTCCCATTCATGTCCACCTGGAACCTGTGATTTGGAAAAAGAGTCTTTGCATTTAAATCAAGTTAAGATGAGGTCATACTAGATTAGGATAAGCACTAAATACAATAACTGGTGACTTTTTAAGATAAAGTGGAAAGACTTTTGTATATAAAGACCCAGAGGAGATACAGGAAAGAAGCCAGAATGAAGACACTGGCAGAGACTGGAGTGATACAGTTACAATCCAAGGAATGTCAAGGATTGCCAGCTGGCTGGGCACGGCAGCACACGCTTGTAATCCCAGTACTTTGGGAGGCCGAGGTGGGTGGATAATGAGGTCAGGAGTTCAAGACGACCAGCCTGGCCAAGATGGCGAAACCCCATCTCTACTAAAAGTACAAAAATTAAGCAGGCACGGTGGCAGGTGCCTGTAATCCCAGCTACTCGGGTGGCTGAGGCAGGAGAATGGCTTGAACTCAGGAGGCAGAGGTTGCAGTGAGCCGAGATCATGCCACTGCACTGTAGCCTGGACAATAGAGTGAGACTCCATCTCAAAAAAAAAAAAAAAAAAAGGAAAAGAAAAGAAAAGAAAAAGATTGCCAGCAACCACCAGAGGCTGGGAGAGAGAGGCAGGGAAGGATTATTTATTGGAGTCTTCAGAGGGAGCACACCCCTGCTGTCAACCTGATTTTGGACTTTAGCTTCCAGAACACTGAGAGAATTAATTTCTGTTGTTTTAGGCCACCTAGTTAGTGGTAATTTGTTAAGTCAGCCCTACAAAACTAATATAAGGGCTGTCATTGGATGATTTTCAACAGAGGGACATCATCTGACCTCAGTTTCAATTTAATTACTCTGAATACAGTATAGATAATAGACAGTTTGGGGAGATGGAGATATACAGGTAGGACACCAATTAGAAGACCAATGCAATCATCAAGAAGAGAGGTGATGTTGGCTTGGACTAGAGTGGTGACAATGGAGATGGTGAGAAAGGGTTGGATCCTCCATACGTTTTGAAAATATATTAATACTTATGGATGGAGTAGATGTGAACATGGATTTATATAAAGAAAAGAGAGCAGTTAAGAAAAATTACAACTTTGCCCTGAGTAACCAGAAAGATGGAAAAGCATTGAGTGGAGCATTTGGAGGTAAGTCCAGCAATTTGGTTTGGAAAGTGTTAAGCGTGAGATATTTATGAGATATCCACATGGAGCTGTTTGGTAGGCCCTTTGATATATGAATCAGGAGTTCAGGAAGAGATTCATGGTGGAGATAAATTTGGGAATCATTGACATTTACAAAGGTATTTAAGGTAATAAGATTGGTACCAGAAACCAAGAGAATATGTTTAAATGAATAAGGAAAGGTTTACTACAATGTTAAGAGGTCAGTAATAAAAAAGGAATTAGCAAATGATAATGAGAAAGAGTTGCCAGTGAGGAAACAGCAAAATTAAGAGATGGTTGACAAGTCTTTTGTTTATATTATACAAAAATTTTATTGTAAATGTATGTTAATGAGAAAAATTATAAAAATTTTCTTAAATTATATACTAGAAAGAAGTCAGCAGTTATTTTTTAACTTTATATGCAGCAAATCAAAATATATCTGATGATTACTGTGATTACTTGGTAAATATAAATGAAAGTGCACCGAGCTTATTTTGTTGGACTATGAATAAAAGACTTCCTCTCAATTCGATTAGTTTACATATGTGTCTAAAACCTTTCTCAGTTAGAAAGGATGTCCCTGCATGAGAATAGTATCAGACAATGACACCAGAAACTTCCTGTGACTGGATTTTTCTCATCTCTGTGTAAGTACAGACTTTGACTATGAGACGCCAAAAAAGTTCATCAAAAAAGACAAAAATAAAAAGAAGCACAATCAGTGAAGCATTTCAATGGACATTTTAGATATTTGTATCCTGCAGATACTAAATTAAGAAATCTGCATAGATTTTTCAGTTTATGTAGAAATTGCAGAATAATGCCGCTCACCATTTGATCTCAAATTATGCTATGAGATCAGTTTGGTCCCAACAGGAAACAGATGGACTATGGAAAATATGATAAAACAAAGTTTATTTACAAATGGGGCTAATTTATAAAGGTGTAGCAAACTCAGAAGGAATAGTGCATTAATCCAGAGCTTGTGGTAACAAAAGTGTTATTACTCCTATGCTTAAAAGAGTAAGGAAGAGGGAGTGGCTATCAGAAAAAGAATTGTATATCAACTCTTTTGAGTGGAATAGTCCCCTTTGGGAGACAAACAGGACTAACTTGAGGTACCCTTGAAAGGCAAAACCTGGGCGGGGAGTGGGGTGGTGGGGTGGAACTCAAAATTCTGATTTAACCTGCCTATTTCTTCTGTTCTTCTGCTCTTTGGAAGAACCCCTGCCAGATTATTAAAGGTATGAGAATGTTCATGGAATCCCTGCAAGTCAACCTTCCAGGAAAGAGAGCATAGTGGAGGAGGAAAGTTCCTGAAAAAGTCACAAAATTGTGCTATCTGGCATGGCACACTATCCTTCCTTTGACTTGGTCCACTTTCCATTAGTCTATTTTATACCTCTGCTGAAGAAATAATTTGTGTTGGGTAAGGAGGCTTTCCTCTGCCATTGAAGGTTGGGCTGCCAGTAACCATGTAAACTCTTCTTTGAACTCTCAAAAATTGTCCTAATAATGTAATGCAATTTTAAAAATAAGCATCACAGAATAGCTAGATTTTTCCATCAGTCTATGGCATATGACATTACTAGTGAATGAAATAAAACCACGCATGTTAAATAGTGAAACAATCTTATTAATACTTATGCTAATTTAGTTAAAGTAAAACTGTTAATATTTTTTCTTTCTATTCAAGAGTCAAATGTATATTTTTTACAAATGCAACAAATGCAAATATGATAGCAGAATTCTAGAAAGACACAAATAATTATAAGGAAATTGCAGCTGTATATGTGACAGGTAGATGTCACATTTCTGAGAAACATCACTTATGATTGAAATTCACTATTATACTTCGAGCCGAATATCCTACGATCCAATATCTTAAGAACAACCAGGGCTGCAGAGGCCATTTTTATGGGAAACATACACTGCCAAGAACCTCCATCCATTTTAATTTCACTAACAGAAAAATAGAAAAGTCAGTGTTCACTTTTAAGAACCATACTAATGCTTATTAATATATTCCTGTAATCTGTTTGCCATCCTTGGAGGGTTCGAAATTTGTGGCATTTTTTAAAGTGTGCTCATAACTTTTCAAACCAGTCCCATTCAGTGCTTTGGATGTCCGGAATATTCCATTCAAAATGCTGTGTGAACTGTAAAGGCCATATTGGTAACCCTTCTTCCTGAGGTTCATCTCTACAAGCATGGGATCCATTATTCATGCTGATGACATTCCAATAACATGCTGCATGATTTTATACTGAGTGAGAAATCCAGCAGTCTAGACTAAAAGACAAAAAGAAATTAAATTAAAGGTTAATGTCACTTTTTATAGCAGGTTGGATCTCTTAAAAAGATGTACCAAAACGTGGCCTCTAAAGTCTGGTGTATTTATTAGGCATGGAGATAGCAGAAAGTATCATGCCCAATTCAAGGTGGAGTCCTTTCTCCCAGGAAGAGAAGTTACATGGGGTCATCATGCAGATGGCTTTCACCATTGAAGCTATCAGCCTGCCTGAGTTCTAATGAGCTGTACTTTAGTTTCAATTTCATCTTGGATATGAAGTCAACTTGAAAACTGTGGTAAAAACTTGAAAGAAAAATACAAATATAGCCCCACTAATGAACAATGCATATTTCTAACCAAATAAGAGGTTAGTGATCTCTACGAAAAATCTCTATTAGTTTTAAGTGAAAGTGTGAGCTTCTATTATTGTGTAAGAACCAAAGAAATTAGTCATCTCTCAATAATAACCTAGTTGCATAAAGCAGTAATTACTTTCTTTTCACAAGCTGCTCTCGTCTGAACCAGAAAATGACAGATATTCGGGCCCATTCTAATACCTGGCTTTCTTCTGATACTATTTTTACCTATATTTTGGGGTTAAAAGTTGGTAAAGTTAGTTTTTCCATATCTACTACTAACTTATCAAGAATTCATGGAGCCAGAAAATCTCCTAACATCCAGTGTACATATTTGGCACAAAAAATGGAGAGAAAGCCTACATTGTAATTTTAATCTCCCAAATTTAATGACATTTTCTAAAAAGTCAAAATTATTATTTGTGAGAGCCTGACAAAATTAGATGGCCACATATGTGAAAAAATAGTTTCACCCAACAATTTTATTGAAGTACAAGTTTAATATATTGGTTGGTGCACACAGCTCATTGATTTGTTTGTGCTGTGGATGTGGGCTAGGATAATCAATGAGTTCCATATGAATTGAAAAACTACAGGCAAAAGATATTGGTTTGCCAGTGAATCAATATTTAGAAAATATATTGATCATGGCTACACTTCCATATTGGTTTAATACATTAGCTTGGAACACACTTTGTGTGTGCATGCAATATGCTGATTTCTTTGTTAACTCCATGTTTAAATAAGCTTAATTGTTAGGAACCTTTCTTTTTAAGGAACTGAAATGTGGAATTAGGTGACTTAGGGAGGTTAAATTGCTGTCATTTTCAGAAAATAAACTTGTGATTAATCTTATATGTAGGTAGGCTCATCATGTGTCTGTAAATTTTATTTTAACACAAGCACTTTCACAGACTTTAGCATGCAAAATAAAGAATTCACTATTAAAACAAATTCCAAGTGGTAAAAATTATTAACATATGAATGACAAGTACAAAAAATATATTCACCACTAAATCTACTTAGCAGTCCTATGAAGCAGTAAGACACTCTGGTTTTAAAAGCAAAGCTTGGTTTTCATTCCTGTTTCCTGCGGAGACCAGCTCGGTCGTGGAGACCCTAACCCAGCGGTACTAGAGGAATTAAAGACACACACACAGAAATATAGCATGTGGAGTGGGAAATCACGGGTCTCATAGCCTTCAGAGCTGAGAGTCTCGAACAGAGATTTACCCACATATATATTGACAGCAAGCCAGTGATAAGTATTATTTCTATAGATTAGAGATTAACTAAAAGTATTCCTTATGGGAACCAAAGGGATGGGCTGAAACAAAGGGATGGGTCTTGCTAGTTATCTGCAGCAGGATCACGTACTTAAGGTGCAGATCACTCATGTTATTGTTTGTGGCTTAGGAACGCCTGTAAGTGGTTTTCTGCCCTGGGTGGGCCAGGTGTTCCTTGCCCTCATTCCGATAAACTCACAACCTTCAGCGTGGGTGTCATGGCCATCACGAACATGTCACAGTGCTGCAGAGATTCTGTTTGTGGCCAGTTTTGGGGCCAGTTTATGGCCAGATTTGGGGGCCTTTTCCCAGCAGTCTCCAAACACTAAAGTTCTGTCTTCTTAATTGTCACTTACATAAAACTATTGCACCTCATCTTCAGTATTGAGGTAATCATTGTTACCTGGCTACCCAGGCAGCCACTGCAAAGATTAACAGGTACGGAATAATGTATCTACAAAATTCATGCTCTACATAAAAATTAATGTTGATAGGCATACTCAGTTTTAAGGCCAGATAGAATGGGTCCATAGTCAAGATCTGTAACTTATTAGGTGTATTATTATTTTTATGAAGCTTTATTGGGGTATAATTTATATAATATAAAAGTTTCCTTTTTTTTTTTTTTTTAAGAAATGGTGTCTTGCTGTATAGTCCAGGCTGGAGTACAGTGGTGTGATCAGAGCTCACTGAAGCCTCAAACTTGAGCCTCTTGGGCTCAAGTTATTCACCCACCTCAGCCTCAAAAGTCACTCTTTTTTTGTATGTGTGGTTCTCAAAATATATGATTTGTTTTTATTGCAACAAAATTTATTCATCTTACTTAAAGACAATTTATTGGGTGCATTTGGAGATTTCTCATGGAGGAGAGAAATGCATGTTCAGTGGCACCTCATACTGGACTGAACCTGCAACTGGGAAATAATTAAGAACCAATGATTCTATTCTATCCATCTCTCAGCCAGTGGTTTCTCTTTTTTTTTTTTGCTTTTCATGGTCCAGATATTCTCTCTTTCTTTGTTTTTTCTTTCTCCCTGAAGAACAGCTTTCTTTATTTTGATGTGAACATGGCCACTTGACATTCCTTGACTTCTTTGTTCAACCTCCTAACAGGGAATAATGAGAACCTCCTGTGTCTATATTCCAAAATTTTCTGCAAAAAATAGAAGCTTCTCACCTGTGGTCTGTCATTTCTTTATCTACTCAAGTGTGGCCCAAGATTGTTAGTGTCATATAACACATGCCTAGCTGCAGTGCTCAGAGAATAAAATATAAGTGGCTTTGAATTGCATCCCAAAAGAAATCTAGACCCTTGGCTTTATGAAAGGGAAAGAAGAAAGATAAACCCTAAGAAATATTGAAAGAAAAGCTGTCTTTGTAAAGAAAATTTTTCAGTGATTGATAGGTAGATCCTTAGGCAGGGAAAATAATATGTGTAGGTTAAATTGGGGACCCTCACTTGTTCTCCCAAACTTTTGTAGTAATGTATTTTTAGAGCAGGTTTAACTAGCAGGTCATGAATTTAGTAATTTCAGGATTCAAGTCTATATTTTTATACTTATTGATTGTGTGCCATATTTGCTATTAAACTTCAATGAGCATAGGTTGTAATATGTGTTGGCATGATATTAACATCAAATGCTAGCTGATAAATACTAACTTACAATATATATATGCAGCCTCTATATAAGTTTATTACAAATAGTAATATACTATAACGATTTTATTAAAATAATTAAAATTATTTTAGGATCAGAGCTTCTTTGCCCTAATATACTTGAATGTTTAGAAAAGTAGTGATGAATTGTGCTGGCCTGATGTTTGGAAACTCAGGATCTTTGTCACAGTTCTTGAATAAGTAACTGGGGCTTTGGCAAGTCATATCATCTTCCCTCAAGCTGACCCATCTGGTAAGAGCAGTTTGATTTTAAATTTTCAAACAACCTCCAGTTTGAGCCCATCTTATCATTGCCATAAACATGGGAGTTCTTGATGATGGGAATGATAACAGCAAAACACAGTTGGTCTGATTATAACACCACTAAATATAAACTTTGCCTTTTTAAGCCAGAGAGATAATAGGCAAAATTTATGGGACCAAATCAATCTTTTATCATAATACTTACTTTAAGTAAATGAAATCATTCCCCATACCACAAAGGCAGGTTTCAAGCAACTACACACTGGAGAATCAACCACTGTGTTTTCAAATGACATCATATCTACTCAGTTCTGCTTCCACTTTAAGTGGTTTTAGTGTATGCAAACAAAGTGCACAGCTTTATTTATCATAAAGCTAAGATCCATAAAAGTCCTTCAAATGTTTCAATAAACTTATGAAAAAGTATTTTTCAAAAAGGCATCCAACTAGCATTTATTGTTCTCATGGTTTGAAATATGTTTAAATCAAATTTGATTTTATGGTCCTTCTCAGACTCTGCAGATCCTGTGGTTCTCCTTGACACTTCGATTACCTTAGAGAAACATATTCATTTGAGTGGATAAATAACAAGAATTGGGAGAAATCTACTTTTAAAGAAAATATAAATTTGAAGGTATCATCCTACTCTCCCTAAATTCAAATGAAGTTAATTTAAGGCACATGTATTCTGTCATGTTTAGAAGTTATATTATAATAAGTATAATATGCATTATACTAAGAAGCCAATTACTCTACTCCAAGGACATGCCATTGGATTTATCTAAAGTAACAGGAATGCTCAGAGTTAATTAAGTTTGTCTTTTGCTAACAAGAAATTGTGTCGTATTAGAGAAAGATTTTAGGATACTAAAAGGTCAATCTGTACCATAAAATATCTGCACATAAATGTTTTATGAGAGATTGGCATAGAATAACATATGAACAAAACCATAATCTATGCTTAATCCTCTAATTGGATCTGTGTGGGTTTTTTTTTAGGTTCTATATTTTAATTAGGAGGGCTTCAGCTGCAGGTGACAAAAAATCAGATATAAGCTTTACAAGCACAGGAAAATTTAGGGATGCATATATTATAAGTCCAGAGGTGGCCCAAGTCTAATGTTGGGTTTAATTTAGTGGCCTTTGTTCTGCTTCTAAGTGATTGCAAAAATAAAGGCTGCAGTTTTAGGCTTCTCAACTACATACTCAGTTACTCAGGGGAAAAGAAAGCTTTCTTTCCTTTTCTCTTTTATTTTCTTTTCTTTTTTCTTTTTTTTCCTTTTCTTTCCTTTTCTTTCTTTTCTTTCTTTTTTCTTTTCTTTTCTTTTCTTTTCCCTCCCTCCCTCCGTCCCTCCCTTCCTTCCTTCCTTCCTTCCTTCCTTCCCTCCTAATATATTAGAAGTCCAGAGTTGGCTCAAATCTAACTTTGGGCTTAATTTAGTTGGCCTTTGTTCTGCTTCTAAGTAGTTGCAAAAATAAAGGCAGAAGTTTTAGGCTTCTCAACTACATACTCAGTCATTCAGGGGAAAAGAAAGTATCTCCCCTCCTCTCCCCTCACCTTCCCCCTCCCCTGCTTCCCATCCCCTCTCCTCCCCTTCCCTCCCTCCTCCTCTTCTTTCCTTTCCTTTTTTTCTTCTTTCTTTCTTTCTTTAGATGGTTTTCTTCTCAAGGGAAAGAAGATGTCTTTTCCAAGGTTTCATAACAAAAATGTTGTCTTTATTATAATTGCCTGAATTTGGTCACTGTCTTAGTCTGTTTGAGCTGCTAAAACAAAATGCCATAGACTGGGTAGTGTATAAAGACCAGACATCTATTTCTTAGAGTTCTGGAGGATAGAATGTTCAAAATCAAAGAGCACTAGAAAATATGGTGTCTGAGGAGGGCCCCTTCCCAGGTTGATAGACAGCCCCTCTCTTTGTGTCCTCACATGGTAAAAGGGGTGAGCTAGCTCCCTTGGGTCCATTTTAAAAGGGCACTACTCCAATTCATGAGAGCTCTGCCTTCATGATCTAATCACCTTCCGAAGACCTCACCTCCTAATTTTATCACGTTGGTGATTAGTTTTCAACATATGAATTTAGGAGGGATAAAAGCATTCAGGTCATGGTGTCATATTGCTATTTTTGAATCAATCCCTGCTGTACAGTGAAGAAAAAAATCCCAACGAATCAACTGATGGTTACTTTAGACATTAATTCTTGAAAAAAGCATTGTGGCATAGGATTGTGGGAGGTAGTGAGTGAAGCACCTTCAAGGCATTCAGGTTCTTGCATAAGTCACGGTAAACATCCGCAAAGTACATGGTCTAAGTGTGTGTGGGAGTGGGGTGTATACCTAAACAAAATTATAAAATGTTTATGATGGGGAAAAGTAGGAATTTCACTGGGTACAATACCCACAATATCTACTATAGTCTATAAACAAGTGGCTTGGAAACATTTGATAAGATGAAGCCACACCTAACTCTAAAGATTTGCTTTACTCTGCATAAAAATAACAATAATAATAAAATATGTCTTATAAAAATGTCCCAAACACCAAACCTCATATCTTCGGTATGCCACTTAACCACTGCATATAAAGGAAAAAGTCCATTGACTGCAACAGAGCAATTAGTCTTTTCAAAAAGTCAAACTATCTCTTGTCCCTACCTCATACGTTCCTATATGGGTAATGACTGCCAGCTAAAGTCACTCCCCTCGTCAGGTCCTTGCACTCACTGTTCTTAACACAAGTCTTGCTTACTGTATTTCCCACATTTTTGTTCATGTCATGAAATGCCCTCAATATACCTCTCGTCTTATGTAAATCTAACCGTGGCAAACTGGTCTTAGCTGTGAAGACCTCCGTATCTATTTTAGAGCTCACTAATTGATGTTTCTTTTCTGATCTGCAAAGACAATTGTAGTCTAAAACCTTACTTCCATTATTAATGTATTAAAAATAATTATTGATAATGTATTAACCGGCTGACAGTCTTCTAGGTGGTCAGGATAAAGATAGAAATATTTTCACATGAAGTTTCTGGTGTGTGTTTGTGTGTATATATGCATATGATCCTCTCATTTCCCTTAACAAGTTTCGATTTTCGTTAAGTGTCAGAGCTATCTCACAGAGTTGTTTCCATGCCCATCATCTAGCGTTCATTCTTCCCTAAAAGGAAAGAGACTCAACAAGAAGGTAGAAACCACTCAAAATTTTTGCGGCTTGACATTTATGTTTCCAGGACACTGGGAAGCAAAAGAAGAATGTTACTGAATTACTATGGCCAAAGTAAAACAATCTCAAGTCATTCTGAGAATTCTGTCTGCATTCAAGGAGAGTAGAAGCCCTGGTCTTTGGAAAATGTTGCCTTTAATTTAGCTAAGTTGTAGCAGAAACTGTAAAATCTCTTTTGTTTGGTGCTCCTTTATCAATACCATAGATGTGGGTCGAAGTTCATGGTTTTTAGTTAAGGAAGGCTTTTGCCCTTCACCTAGCACTATCTAATTAACTTACCTCTTTCTCTATTACACTGATATTACCTGTAGCAGGAAACTCAAAATGCTACATATAAACAATAATAATGTTTTCCATTCAAATATCTGTGTACACACACACACACACACACACACACACACACACACACACACATAAATCCCTCATGGTCTTTGGTGAAACTGTGGATTACCTATCAACCTGCATAGAAAGTTCCAGTTCTTCAGTCTCAGGAGGTGAAAATTACAACCTTTTTCCTGGGTGTTCAGCATATATATTCATTAAGTTTAGTGTGAGCAGCATTTAATCAGCATATTAATTAAAGACATTCCTTTAAGTCCCAAATTTTCCATAGAGCAAAGACACTTTGACTTCTTTCATCTGGCCCCACCTACTTCATACATTATGACTTTTCTCTGCTTTATTGCTATTAATGAATAAATGAACATTTTGTTTGCTAATGCCTAGGAGACAGGCTCCCTAAATGCATATGCAATTTCTACTATTGCATAACCTATTTCAAATCTATCCTACTTTTACCATCCTCACTTCATTCCATGCAATCTCACAGAAATAAAAGAGGGGTTTGGGGGATCTCCTCTTTTTTTTTTTTTTTTTTGAGACAATGTCTCACTCTGTTTTCTAGTCTGAAGTGCAGTGGCATGATCTTGGCTCATTGCAGCCTCCACCTCCTGGATTCAAGTGATTCCCCTGCCTCAGTGATCAGGGCCCACACACAAAAAGAAAAATAATAATAAAGTTAAGAAGAGGCATCTCAGGATTATGGGGGAATTAAATATGAATTATTGACATCTTATAGATAAGATGAAGACATTTGGACCTCATGGAGAATTTTATTTTTATTTATTTTATTTTTACTTTTTTTTAAGACAGAGCCTCCCTCTACCACCCAGGCTAGACTGCAGTTGCACAATCTCAGTTCACTGCAACCTCCATCTCCCAGGTTCAAGCAATTCTCATGTCACACTCTCTCAATTAGCTGGAATTACAGGAGTGTGCCACCACGTCCGGCTAATTTTTGTATTTTTAGTAGAGACAGGGTTTCATCATATTAGCCAGGCTGGTCTCAAACTCCTGACCTCAAGTGATCCGCCTGCCTTGGCCTCCCAAAGTGCTGAGATTACAGGCATGAGTCACCACGGCCGGCCTCCCATCTTTTTTATACTGTGTGAGATATACGGTTTCTAGGATGTGGGCCTGGGTGATGAGTCTGCCATTAGTTAATTTAATTGACTAAGTAATGTGGGCACTCTTTTCCCCAGTTTTGACCACTACAAGTTGCAATGCTGGATGTGAGGATAATTAGGCTCCTCTTCATTGCGTTTAGTCTGTGATGGTACAATCATATATTTGAACCTCTTTTCAACAATGTCTTGAGCTGTTTGGATAATACAGCTCAAGAGTATAAAAGAGGCTTGAGCCTCTTTTGTACTTGGGTAATTTAAATTTCACTGTGGGTACCCCAGTGACCTAATATTTATTAACAAACATTGCAGATAAAATGAGACTTTCTTTTAAAGAAGATTTTGGATTATTAAAAGTTGAACCATGAATAATCAAACTTTATATAGGAGGAGAAAAGAAAAGGTGCAGGTATTTAAGGAGGTGAAGAAGTAATTGAATTCTTTCACCTCAGTGATTGACTATATTTTAGGAAATGGTCAACTCATATTTGAATGTACTTATTTTTAAAATAATAAAATGTCTCATTTGTACTTAGTACTTAAATATTATGCAATCTATCAAATAGAAATGAATGCAATTCCTTACTTCAAACAAAGGATTGTGCCATTTGACATAGTCATCGTATGTGTTTGACTTATCACCTTAGTGCACAGATACGCTTGAGCCTCTTTTATACTTGAGTAACTTAAATTTCATTGTGGGTACCCCCGTGACCTAATAT
Source organism: Pongo abelii (assembly GCF_028885655.2). NCBI lineage: Eukaryota > Metazoa > Chordata > Mammalia > Primates > Hominidae > Pongo > Pongo abelii. The sequence continues at coordinate 88,598,139 of NC_072000.2, read as the reverse complement.
TTATTAACAAACATTACAAATAAAATGAGACTTTCTTTTAAAGAAGATTTTGGATTATTAAAAGTGACACTTCTTCAGCTGCAACTTAAGAGTAAAACATTTAGGAAAATTGTAATCATTCTAAGCTAAGTTTGGATTTTTTAAATCATTTCCAAAATGTGCGGTGAGCTGGTGTTATATTGGAAATGAATTTAATCTAAACAGGCTATGGTTTATGAACACTGCCAAAGCCAAACACAGCATAATGAAACTTCGTTTTAATGTGCTCCATTTAATATTGTCTAACATTTACCATTTGTTTATTAGATTTATATAGCACCTATTATCCAAACAGCTCAAGATATTGTTGAAAGAATATTAAATTAAGGCTTTTTATAAGCACCTTTCGTGAGAGGAATGGGACAATAGAAGAGAGTTCTTGATAAACCACATTCACAGAAAGAAAATCTCAGCCAGAATATTTGGGGCATTTAGTCTCCATCAGACAGTTTTTGGAACTATATCCCTGGGCAATGATATTCCACTCTACCTGGATTACAAACCTCAATATTAACTAGTTCTGATTTACTTTGGATTCCTATATAAATTCCATTGATTTCACATGCATTCGTTAAAAAAGAAAATAAAATTTGTGACATCAAAAAAGAAATTTGGCATTTAACACTTGAAGTTTCTTTTTATTTTTTATTTTTAAATTACTTTTATGTTTTGCAATTATAGGTGAGTTTTAATATTTGAAACCAGTTCTTCAGCTGTTATGTTGAATAATAGTTGTCTTAAATTTACATGGGAAATGTTTCATTCTTTGAGGATACACCCAAATCTTCCAAACAACAGCAGCTAGGCCTTCTCCCTAATGACTTCAGAGTTTGTCTAGTGCAAGTCCTTCATTTTGAAAATAAGAAAATCAAGACCCAGAGATTTAGATAATTCATACCAGGTCACTGTTTGAGTTTCTCACAGAGCTGGAGCTAGATTGAGTCTTACTGTAATTATTTTTCTTCTTTTAAAACAGTGCTTTTTAATAAATTTCTCTAATTTTTAAAATAACATTTGTGAACAACTAGGAATGAGTGTTTTGAGGGCTCACATTGTCTATTGAACCTTGCGCATCTCACACTTTCAGGCCTCGCTCATTATAATAAAGTTTCCCATCCATCATGGGGCATAACATGACCAACCTTATTTGCCATACTTTACCAATACTGCTATACAGAGGGCTGGTTTAGGAGTTAAAAGTCTCATGTAATTTCAATTCTTGTCGTTGAACAGGAATTCACCAAGGCATCTTAAAGCAAAACAGCATAAGCTAATGCTTCTCTCTCACTGATAGCAATGACTTTCATACCTCTGTGCTCAGCCATAGACTTTACTAATTAGCCAACTCCAACCCTTCAGAGATGTCCAATGTCTCTCTCAAGGTGACAGTCCTTGTTAGCCAATACTTTTGACTCTCTAGTGTTGATTGTGTTTTATACCTGGGCAATAATTTAGGAATTAGGTGCAACATGGAAAGTGAAGCTAGTCTCTCTGACGACAGACCTAAACTCTACAATTTACTGTTTGATCTTAATCTGGTTAATAAAGCCCACTAAGAGGCTTGGTTAACAAATTTGCAAAATCGAAATTATAATAGTGTCTATCTTATATGGTATGATGGATATGTATTAATGGTGTTTTTATTACTCTAATTGGTTTTTTCATCAGTTCTATCAACACACACACACACACACACGGTTTAATTAATACAATTATATTATTCCCCACTATTGTAGTCATGGGAATTTCAGAGAAATATTATAAAATGTTTGGGTAAAATAATTTGACACAGAAAATTCCATGTGTTGTACTCAAATTCTTCAAGGAAAACTCCTTGTCCCTCCACCCCTACCACAATCTCTTTGCTTGAGAAATGAAACTGAAAACTTAGTCACCACTCCCTGTAGGGGAATCTCCATAGAGCATTATAATTACGTAGGTTAAGCATGAGAATTGGAAAACTATTAACGTTGTTTGACAAAATAAATATAAGGTTAATTACTATAAATGTTAGCCACATAGCATCAATCCTTAATTATTATGCAGATAAATAACCTTAAAATGAAAACATTATATATATACACACATATATACGCATGCATGCTATACACACAGATATGTGTATTATACTTATGTTAATGTGTGTGTGCATATACAAAAGAGAAAAAAATAGTTTCCTAATACCATTAAATTGGCTAGTCACAGAACTAGGCTTTCATATTTTTGTAAATTTTGGATTTATTATGTTTAACTCTTGGCTAGATTTATATTTTCAAATTCTCCTTATCCAGCTATACTATAGCCTTAATGGAAAAACTAATGTACATAGGAAATACTCCAAGATATCTAGTACAATCACTAGTTTCACAAGGGTGGAATAAAAAAAAAGAAACATAGAGAACTGCTACACACTTGCAAGTGAAAGGATAATAGGCATAAAGTAGTCGGTATAATCAATCCCAAATAGAGGATGATCTCAAAGTCTTTCCCAGTCTCTATGATTCAGAACTAAATAATTCCATATGGTTGAGGCTGTATTTTTCTTTTGTTCATTTCACTTGTATAGAAATTACACATTTGCTTTCCTTATTGTATTATCTTTAGCTTGAGATGGGACATTTTGTTGTTATTTTAGCCCTTAGTTCTAAATGTTTTACTACTAACAAATGAAGTGTTTAGGCTAATTAAGTTTCTGTTATGTATTTTTAGAAAACACATAATACTCATTATTTATAATAATTGACATAAGAATCTAAAGAGATTGAAAGTGTCTCTTTGAAACTGCCTGCTTTCTAAATTCTATAAATCTTATGAAATTAAAAAAAATCCTGTTTCCTGTCACTTTGGTAGGAAGTATATGAGGTTGAGACACCAGTCTCATTAAGGTATGATCACTAGGTAATTTATTGCTGATGCTTTAACTTCACTTGAATTAATTATTAAATTAATAAGTTAAATTTTGACATTCATGTTTGTTTCTATATCAGCCTAATTTTTGTTTTTATATCCAAACATCAGCTTTCTGGGTACCCAGTCTCTGCCCACTTATATGATGTTATATGACACTGTGGACTTGGACCCAGTTTTTACTCTTTGAGGCTTAATTTAACCTGGTTTCACGGTTCCTAAGTGTCTACTCCTCTTGGGATTCGGTCCTTTCTTTGTATATTAAATTTAATCATTCCCTAGTTTATGTAACCAAGACTGTTAATCTCTGGGTAAAGGGACAGGTTTAAATTCCCTACCATTTATTTCAGTCTCATTATAACTTTGCTGATTAAGAAGTCACAGACTGGGCTGGGTGCAGTGGCTTACACCTGTAATTCTAGCACTTTGGGAGCCTGAGTTCACTTGAGGTCAGGAGTTCAAAACCAGCCTGGCCAACATGGTGAAATTCCATGTCTACTAAAAATACAAAAAACTTAGCAGGACATGGTGGTTCATGCCTGTAATCCCAACTACTCTGGAGGCTGAAGCAGGAGAATCGCTTGAATACAGGAGGTGGAGATTGCTGTGAGCCAAGATCACACCAGTGCACTCCAGCATGGTCCACAGAGCGAGATTCTGTCAAAAAAAAAGAAAAGAAAAGAAAAGAAAAAAGAAAAAAGAAGTGACAGACTGGAAAATGTAAAATGCTTTCCCTGGCTGTAGAAACACTAAGTAGTTGCTTTCTCTCTCTTCTTCACTCTTCCCTTGCTCAAACTTGCACCTATATAGTGTCTTTGTTCAGCTCATCCATATGGTGCTGCACCATTTTTCAATGTCCACTTAAAGACTTGAGTTGGCAGCAATAGGCCTTAAAGCAAATACAAAGTAGGGTACTCAATCCACAGATTGCCACTCTTATGCTAATCAAACTGCATGTCAGCAAGGCATGCCCATGGCTTTACTATTAAACTCTGGGCATTTATGAGGGTAGCTTGAATTTATGCATTAAAAACGGAAAAGAAGCAGGACTGGCTGTTTCAAAATTGTGAAAATAGGCAAGTGTCCTATTTTTTTACTTCTTTTTTCTTCACCTATCGAAGCATTCTTTCTTCCCATTTCACTCACCTACTCTCTTACTTCCTCATTACTTTACTGTCAAAGTGAGGATGCTCCAATATTAGTCCTTTGCATTTATTGATTAGTTAACAGATTGTAATTTTAGTATTAATTATATTCAATCTTAAGTAACATATTCATTTTAGAATGATGGCTACTATGATTAGAGACACCTAGGAGTTTTTTTATTTTTTTTCTCTAAAAATTTCTGGGTGGAACAGCAAGTGTCAACTTATCATCAAGTTCTGGAAAAAGCTTTTGAAAGTGCTGCATCCTCTTCCCCCAACTCCTAACCCAATCCCTTTACTTGAGCAATAAAACTGAAAACCTAGTCATCACTCCCTGTAGGGGAATCTCTATAGAGCATTATAGTTACATAGGTTAAGCGTGAGGTTTCGAAAACTATTAACATTGTTTAACGAAGTAAATGTAAGGTTAATTACTATAAATGTTCGCCACATACCACTAATCCTTAATTATTATGCAGATGAATAACCTTAAAATGAAAACATTATTTTATATATACACATATATATACACACACACGCATGCTATACACACACATACGTGTTATATATATATGTGTGTGTGTGTATGTGTTAGTGTACGCATGCATATACGGAAAAGAAAAACAATAGTTTCCTAATACCATTAAACTGGCTGATCACAGAACTGGACTTTCATATTTTGATAAATTTTGGATCTTATAGAATCATTAAGAACTTACACTTACAAAATAAAAAGAAATACAAGAAACAGGAGGATAATCTTCCTAATGCTAAAAAGAATGTGTAATGATTGATTGAAAGTTGACTTAAGTATTTGATAAAGTTTTGATACAGCAGTAACAAAAGTCAAAAAATGTATGTATAATTTTAAATTCATAGAACATCATATTAAATATAAACATTCTGTCTGGATGGTGGTGGTGTACATGTTCATAAGGGAGAAATGTAACAAAATTATTCGGATAGAGAATTAACAGAAATATGCTTTGTAGTATCTGGAAGAGAATTCAACCAGTGAATTCAAAGAGAAAATAACTTCTTTAATTATAACATCTAGACAAACCTCTCAATATGTTTTATTTTTCTAAAAACCCAATAATTCTTGTCTATATTAAATAATTATTTTAATATATATACTAAAGCTTTATAAATGAATAATTTATACTATTGCCATAATCTCAATATTCTGATTACACAATCAAATACTAAATATGTTATTACAACAGAATACAACACACCATTAATTCAAAGCTTAAAATGCTTTTAAAGATTTGAATTCTATAGCTTTCATTATTGTTATTATTTGTTTACTTCCTCTTTTGTAAATTTCAGAGTCATCTAGGTTTGCAGCAAATGTTCTGAGGCAGTTACTAACTACCATCTCTATTGAGAAAGTTTGAAGGTCATGGCATTTAATAGAAGCCCAAGTTCCATACTGGATTCCTTCCAAGCTGTTCTCATTGTCAAAAGAGGGAACTAAATTCATGTTTTTGTGCTAGCATAAATTCTCCATATTTCTGAATCAAATGTGGTACTACAATTTCCCTTGACATTAGTTTCTACCTTCAAACTGGAGTGGACAGAAAGGTTGTCCTGGTAATGGGGTAGTATAAAACTAAAAGGAGGATGACAGGTGCTTCCAGAATGTCTTCTTTTGTCTTAACGTATTGTCAACATCTTCAGGGACATAAGCATCTTCTTCAGTTTCTGAATAAGTAGACTTGTTGTGATTACACTTTGAATACTTGTTAAAGGAGCATAGAAATGATTGCTTCTTCATTGAAACAGGGTAGATAATTTGCAGTTATATTATTTCTTCTATTAAACAACAGGTTATGAGCCTACAGAGATGAGCTAGTCTGGGTATGAAATTCAAGTAAATTTAATGCATAGTATGGAATACTAAATATAGTATTTACCTGAAAATCCATCGTTCTATTATGAGATCTTTGCAAAATAGAGAACGCCAACAAGAGAGAGTTTTTTTTGCAAATGCTGTCTTGTACTTCAGTATCTCAAAGCAGTTCAGTAGAAATCATCCGTCCGCGGGAGAATTAAGTAGCTTATAAGCATAGTTTTAATTTTGATTGCCCTAGCGGTAACTACGATGATACTCCCTCTTGCTACTAACACTTCAAAGACTCATCTATTCTCATTTTCTTTTTTTCTTTTTCTTATCTTTTCTTTTTTTTTTTCTAATGAGATGGAGTCTCACTCTGTCGCCCAGGCTGGAGTGCAGTGGCGCGATCTCCGCTCACTGCAAGCTCCGCCTCCCGGGTTCATGCCATTCTCCTGCCTCAGCCTCCTGAGTAGCTGGGATTACAGGACCACGCCCGGCTAATTTTTTGTATTTTTAGTAGAGATGGGGTTTCACCGTGTTAGCCAGGATGGTTTCTGACCTCGTGATCTGCCCTCCTCGGCCTCCCAAAGTGCTGGGATTACAGTCCTGAAAAAGAAGAAAATTCACAAATTATGAACCCAGTGTAGGATAATAAATGGCTATATGACCAGGAATGCTAAGACAAGACAAATTAAGAGGTTTCAATGAGATTAAAGAAAGGACGGAGATAAGTATGCTGAGGGCAAGATTAAGGTATCTGGTCCACAGCAAAACGTGCATGCCCTTGTTTGACATAGGGAGATTGTAAATCAGAATCTGGGAAGGGTAGTTTCTCCTTCGTGACACTTATACTTTTCAAATTAAAAGATCAGAAGTCAGGAAACATCACAAAGAACCATGAATTGAAGAGGGAGAGCTGAGTGAGCAGGAAACAGCTGTGATATGGCCGACCCAGGAAACCTTGGGAATTCCCAAAGGAGGAAATTATCTTCCACCGTCAGGATGTTTCATGAGGCTTAATGCAGGATTACTTTTCACTGGGAACTAGCCTTGAACTTGGGAGAGGAAACAAGTAAATTTTAGCTTCATACTGAATGTGAAGCTAAAAGGAAATCAAAACTGAGGCATAGAATAATGCCTTAAATATTTGTGGTTAAAACTTGAGTGAGGTTACATGGACTCCTTTTTATCACATTTATATTTTTACCAGATTTATTAATTACTTAGTTATCCATTGTTCCTCCATTAATGCTTTTACTAATTATAGAGCTCGCTCAGAGTTTTGCTACATATAGTGTCTGCAATATCTTAACAATATACTTTATTAGAAACATTATGCAGATAACGTGTTTTAATCCCAGTTCTGCCAATTTTGCCTCTCTCTGCTTTATTTTTTTTTTCATGTGTGAAATGGGAATAATATAGTGATGTCAAGGGTAAGAGGAAATTATTTGAGATAATTTATATCAAAAGCTCAGGCTTATCAAGAACTTCCCACATTCCAAGCACTGTTCAGTGTATAAAGAAAACATATGAGAAACTTGGCTTTCAGAGGTTTGTATTTCATACTTGCAAAATGTTTTCCTTTATGATCTTGAAATTAGTGAAGTTTTCCAGGGCACTGTCTTTACTTTATAGCCCCCGTTCCCCTGGAGCTAGCTAAATGTACAGCAAATAACAAGTATTCGACAGAATAACTTTGAGTTGCTCAATGTCCTTGTGAGGTAAATTGGGAAACTGAATAATTTCTGTTAGTCAATCCAAAGAGATCAATACAGGTTATCAAGGGTCACACAACAAGCTTATGGTGAAGGCTGGTCAGAAACACACTCCTTCAGATTCCGAAATTAACAAACACCCACACTACTCATGGTTAATGTTATAGGAAGATACTTCAGCAGAAAGGCAGTATTGAGAAATTTGGGCTTTGGAAGAGATAAGCATATCATCTTTGTTTTAATGATGAATTGCAACAGAGAATTCCTAAGATAAGCATCTCCCATAAGGAGGGACATTGCTCAATCTGGTGAGCAAATGTGCAGATAGTGCATGATTCTGTGTCTTTATGCATGCAATACCCCCAAGACCTCCAATTAGGCAGTTTCTTCCCTGCTAATGGGTAAAATTAGTAATGCTTTACGTAAAACTTAAAAACAAAATTAATAATTCACAACTGTGTTCTAACTGCTAAATAAAACTTTATAAACTGTATTTCTAGGCACCTAATGTTTAGTCTATAAATGCTATCTTGTTCATAGGGAGTATGCATGCATATATTGGTCCTTTAAAGTTATTTATTCATTAAAACTAAAATGCAGGCTGTTTTGCCTATACTCCATGTGGCATACATATACTGTACAGAATATAGTTTTGAGATCAGAAGGGTTGTAAGCCATTTAAATTGAATTACACTTTTATTTAGCTAGTGCAGAATAAAATTGGGAAGAAAAGTGATAATCTTTTCCTCTGTCTTATTTTAATTAAAATGCACATAAATGATTTGATCTGAGAAATTGAAGACACTTTAGAGTTCATCAAGTTCAACCTCCCACTCAGTGCAGAAAGGACCAGTGTAATAGTTTTGATAGGTGTTCATTCATCTTCAACTTCAATTCTTAAGTATCTCCTTAGCTCACATATGCAATTTGGACAGGTCCTAATGGACTCTTCTTCAGCATACTGAGATGAGTTCAATTTACTAAACCAGGTATGGTTCTGCACAAAGAATTGCATGGAATGTCTAATTCTTCTTTTCCTATGTGATCCTCTACTATTTTGAGAAAATTGCTGTGTCCAATCAAAACTCTTTTACAGTGAAGTTTTTCAAATTCTTTCAACTATCCCTCCTACAATATGCTTTTCAGATGTGTTTATATCTTAGTCTCTCTAACCAGGTATTAAACACTTCTTAAAATCATCCAGAATTCAACACAATTTTAGGTGTACTGTAATCATGTACAGAATATGATGCCAAGTTACATTTATATGCCAGGAAACAATTTGTTTTTCAAATTAATTCAGGCAAAAATAATTTTCTCCTTTTTTGACCACTATATCACACTGTCTTCTTTTTTTGAGCATGTCAAGGAAAAGTTTGGTAGAGAATTATTCTCCCTCTCTCTGTAATGGCGTACTGATTTTCTTAAATCTATATGTGGAACTTATTTACTTTGCATTTATTTTGTTTGGGCTGATTATTCCAATGTTTTGACATCTAGGAAGCAGTTGTATATCAAATCAGAGTACATGCACTATTGGAGTGTGCTGCCTGGATTCCAGTCTGATTCTGCCACTTAACTGTGTATTAGTGGGCAAGGCAATTGGCTCACTAAATTTATTTATCTATGATAGAAGAATGATAATAGTAACTATTCATGAATGAGATGAAGCATGTAGACCTTTAGCTTAGTGCCTGGCGCATGAAAATTTTTGAAAAATCTTAACTATTATCATTGTCATTATTAAAGTTACTTGCTGTCAAAGCAAGCATGGTAACAGGTACAAATATATAGCTTTTATATATTGTTAAGTTGTAGCAAAAATTGTGCACAGAGACTGACTAAGCACAGGTTAGAGCCTACCTCTCAAATTGTTACTAATATCTTTTGGAGTATTGGCCCGTTTGAAACCCAACTAAATTGATGTTCAGAATAAATTCCTCTTATTCAAGAGCTGTTGCCTGCTGAGGATGATAATATTCTTTTTGAATTGTTTATATAAAATGTATTTTGCAGTATGTATATTTTGTTGAGAAGCAATGTCACGTTCCTTAAATTTTAGCTTTAGAAATCAGTTTTCTCCAATTCATAAAACATCAGAAATATATTTATTTGTTCCTAATTTTATTATACGTCTCCCATTTGCTTTTAATTTTTAAAGATCACACTGACATTTTAAAAAGTTTTATGCATTCATTCAACACATATTTTTTGAACTATACTATGGTAATGAAAGTTTCCCTATTTTAAATGAATTAATGGTGCATGAGATAAACTGAACATGATCTTGCATTTTAATGTCCAATTTATGTATTACAATAAAATCATGAATAAGAAGATAATTACTTATCTTGGTAAGATTTTTCAGCCCCTGATATCTAATTTTCATGAATCTTGAGTGTGTATTCATTAGAAATACTAAGGTAATTCCTATACATATCTTAACCTATTATGAATGCAGTTTCTTCATGAGACCATGTTTTTTCTTTAGCATCCCCATGAGGCTCATTCTTATTGATAAAGCACTTAGAAGAAGAATCATTTTCAGAAGTTTTTAGCTTTCCTTGTCACCTCTTAGTACATCTGTCCAGAGGGTGGATCCACAAAAGTCTTTGCGCTATAACATCATCTATAAAGCTCTATTTTACTTACGGCATGGTTTAGATATTTCAGCCTTTTTGCTTATAATTTTATTAGAAAGTATATCATATGTAAAAGCGTATATATAATTTTATATGTGCTATTTTAAATAAGAGTAAATTGACACTCCATATACATACTACAAAACTTAAGACATAGAACGTTTCAGAGGCTTTGAAGCCCTCAGTATGTTCCCCAATAATTACATGATGCTTTCCACACAAAGGTAACCATCCTGGTTTTCACGTTAATAATTCTCTTACTTTTCTTTATAAGTTCATTCCATAAGTCAATAGCTAAAAAATAGGATGTATATAACAAAATTTTAAGTATATTGTGCAGTTTTATGTAATTTTGACTCACTACAGTCGGTCTTTGAATTCAGTTTTATTCAATAATTTATTTTTGAAATGTACCTACGTTCAATGTTTAATATTGAAAGTTCACTGTACATTTTGAAATTCTATTTATTTTTCTATTTTTTTGAGACAGAGTCTTGCTCTGTCATCCAGAGCTGGAGTGCAGTGGCATGATCTTGACTCATTGCAACCTCCGCCTCCTGGGTTGAGCGATTCTCCTGGCGAAGCCTCCCGTGTAGCCGGGATTAAGGGTGCTTGCCACCATGCCTGGCTAATTTTTGTATTTTATGTAGAGACGGAGTTTCACCATGTTAGCCAGGCTGGTCTCAAACTGCTGACCTCAAGTGATCATCCCACCTCAGCTTCCCAAAGTGCTGGGATTACAGGCGTGAGCCACCGCGCCCAGCCTGAAATTGTATTTATTTCTATTGATGAAATGAATTGTGGTGCATTTTGTTGCATAAATAAACTTTGTTTTACCCATGATTATATTGTGAACAATTTTCTTCTGTTTCTGCTGGGGCATAAAAGATCATCATTAGGAATGTATACCTACATAACAGATCAATTGCAGAGGCTTAGTATTTCTATCCTTACATTACCAAATAATGCTATATTATTCTCTCAAGTGGTTGAGTTCGTTTATATTCCTACCAGCAATATATGATACCTCACCTGAATTCACACTCTCACCAGCCCTTGGAATGACTAGATTCTATCACTTTTGTAAATTTTATGAGTATAAAGTTGCATCTTTTTGTGATTTTATATTAACAGCTGCCTCTTAAAGTAAGATTATGGAGACTTCAAAGGAAGCCAGTAACTATTAGCAAGTATAGAATCGCCCATTTTTCAATATATGTGGTAGGGAGAAAGATTCTGGAGGTGGAGTGCAGAAAATTTGGCAAAAGAATAGCATTGAAAACAACCAGGAGGCAAGAGAGAGCATAGGGCATCCATTCCTGAGCACTGGGCATCTCAGGAACTGAAAGCATTTCAGAAGATTGAAGAATAAGAGAGGCGGGAAGCAAGGCTACACAGGAAAGAGCTGGGCAGTGTTGAGATTCAAAGAATGTGCCAATCACTTAAGGAGTTAGAATGTTATTGAATGAATACATTCAGCAGATGAAGAACTCTTATAATGGTATCAGTGGGAGAGTTACTGTCTACACTTGAAGTGTAGGAAGATTGCGCAGGCCACAGTCTGAGAAGAGGACTACATGAGAGGCAGAGAGAACGGTTGTGGTGAAAGACCAAAATGGCCCAAATTAAAGTCGGTTTGTGTGAACCAGGAGAAATGGACAGATTCAAGGGCTGTTTGGATGATGAATTCGTAGGTAAGGAAAAAGAGAAAACCCTTTTTATCTCTTACTCTATTTTACAAATTCTTATTCCCTTATCCAAGAAAAGAGATGACAGGGAGAGATTTTATTAGTGTTTTAGGAGCAAGCTGTTCCCTCAGCCACTGGGAAACATCAGTATTAAAAAGAAATGCCTGCCAAAGCAATCACAGGGCCTCTTGGCATTACCCACCCTGTAGAAAATGAGCCACAGTGAAAAGGAATCTCTCTCATTTATGTGGCTGAATGGTACGGATGAAGCCACCTCAGCAAGCACAGCTGGCAGCTAGCCACCTGACTCCTGAGCTTTAACAGGTATGTTCCTCTTTGAAAGGATGGGGAGGAGATGGATTCTCCAGCTGCTGCTTTTAACAGTAGATATCCCAGTAGGTGACAAAATGTTTTTGGTAAACTAGAGATACTGTTCCTATATTTGGTCTTCATTTACTTTTGCAGTTCTCTTTAGAGGCTTGTGGATTCCTATCCCCTGCAAGTAGAGAAAGCCCTATGATGGAACCTATATTGCTGATCAGATAGAAAATTTGAACCATTCTCTCATTATTTCACTCATATGATCTGTAAGTGTGCATATGATTGTGTTGGAAGGGGATTGAATATGTGAAGTTGCAGAAACTACATGGGTGTTCTAAATTAAATTTACTTAAAGTCAGATATGAGAGGTGACTTTCAAATGCTGATTTCCCCTGCATTTCTTTTAAACAGGGATGAATACTTGTTTGAATTTGCTGAGAAATATAGAATCTCAAAATTTTCCCGAATGATTATTTGCAATAGGATTGTGAGACATGCTGAATAAATAATAAGAACATGAATAAGAACATGATTTTCTGTTTTTGTACCAGTATCATGCTGTTTTAGTTACCGTAACCCTATAATATAGCTTAAAGTCAGGTAATGTGATGCCTCTAGCTTTGTTCTTTTTGCTTAGGGTTGCTTTGGCTATTTGGCCTCTTTTTTGGTTATATATAAATTTTAAAATAGTTTTTTTTTTTCAGTTCTGTGGCAATGACATTAGTAGTTTGATAGGGATAACATTGAATTTGTAGGTTGCTTTGGGCAGTATGAGTATCCCCAATGAAACAGAAAAGAGAACCCAGAAATAAAGCTGCACAGCTACAGCCATCTGATCTTCAACAAAGTCAACAAAAATAAGCAATGGGGAAAGGACCACTGCTTATTTTTATTCAATAAATTGTCCTGGGATGGCTGACTAAACATGTGCAGAAGAATGAAACTGGACTCCTCTCTGTCATCATATAGAAAAATTAACTCAAGATTTAAATGTAAGTTCTCAAACTATAAAAATCATAGAAGAAAACTTAGGAAACACCATTCTGGATATTGGCCTTAGGAAAGAATTTATGACTAAGGTTCTTAAAAGCAATTGCAACAAAAACAAAAATTGACAAGTGGGACCTAAATAAATTAAAGAGATCCTGCACAACAAAAGCAACTATCAGCAGAGTAAACAGACAAACTACACAATGGGAAATATATTTACAAACTATATATATGACAACCATCTAATGTCTGGATTCTACAAGGAACTTAAATAATTCAACAAACCCAAAACAAATAACCCTATTAAAAATGGGCAAAAAGGCATGAACAGATACTTATCAGAATAAGATACACAGGTGGCCAACAAACATGAAAAGATGCTCATATCACTAATCATCAGAAAAATGCAAATCAAAACCACAATGAGATACTATCTCACACCAGTCAGAATGCTTTTTATCAAAAAGTTAAAAAAAAAAAAAAAGAGATGCTGGTGAGGCTGTGGAGAAAAAGAACACCTACACACTGTTAGTGGGAATGTAAATTAGCTCAGCCACTGTGGAAAGCAGTTGGGAGATTTCTCTAAGAAAAAACAAAACTGCCATTCAACTCAACAATCCCATTGCTTGGTATATATCCAAAAGAAAACCAATCATTCTGCCAAAAAAAAATAAACCTGCATGCATTTGTATGTTCATCACCGTGTTACTCACAATAGGAAAGACATGGAGTCAACCTAGGTGCCCATCAACAGTGGATCAGATTTAAAAAAATGTGGTACGTACACACCACAGAATACTACATAGCCATGAAAAAGAATGAGATCATATCCTTTTCAGCACCATAGATGAAGCTGGAGGCCATTATCATAAGCAAATTAATCCAGGAACAGAAAACCAAATACTACACGTTCTTACTTATAAGTGGGAACTAAACAATGTATACTCATGGACATAAAGATGGCAACAATAGAAACTCTGGGAACCACTAGAGAGGGGAGGGAGGAAGAGGATCAAGGGTTGGAAAATTAACTATTGAGTGCTATGCTTAGAACTTGAGTGATGAGATCATTAGTACCCCAAAACTCAATATCATGCAATACTGTGCAGGTAACAAATCTGCACATTATCCCCTGAATCTAAAATAAAAGTTGAAAAAAGATAGAATATGATTTTCCAAACCAAATGCTGTGTATATTATTTTCAACTTTTATTTTTTGAATAAGCTTCTTCAAATATCTTATGATTTCCTGCCCTTAGAATGAAAATTCAATCTGTCATTAAAGATGCTGTTTCTCCTTTTCTACATTTTTTCTCATTCCCAACTCCTGCAAGAAAAACTACATGAGCAAATGAATATAAAATGCACAATGACAGTTCCCTAGATAGTAAATATGCTATTATTTTTGTCATCATTATACAAATAAAGTTTCAAATTAGTATTTAATGTTTATTATAAATATTTGATGTACATAGAACATTTGTAGCATATATGTAAGTGATGAAGCATGAAAATTAAATGAACAACTATAAATTCACCATTCTTTATAAGAATTAGAACATTATGAATGTCATTGCATATGAATATATGCTTATATTTCTTCCTTTCATTTTCCTTTCCCCCACAGGTAATCATTTCCGTGAATATAGTGTTTATTTAATTTCGTTTTCAATTTTTGTCCTGGGAAGTGGCAAAAGTGGGCTTGCAATAATCCCTATGGTTTTAAGTCAGCCAGCATTATTCTTGAATGTTTTCCAGGATACTTCTAATTTTAGACTCATTCTGTCCAGTCTGTTTTTAATATTGGGCTCTGGCTCCACCTTCCATTGGTGGCCCTGATTCATCTTCCAGATCTGATGTTTTGAAGGGCATTCAATATCTTTTACTACTGATTTTTCTAGGAAAATGTTCATAGTAAACCCCATCACCAACATCTCTGGTCCTTGAGTCAAATCTACCTTAGTCATCCTGTTGAAGGTGACTTCTTTGAAGTCAGTAGATCCGATGACCATATATTTCTTGGCTATGTTTTCCCTCATGCAGACCCAACGCAGGATGATTAAACAAGCAACAGACCCTATCGGAGGATATTGTCCTTGCTATTCCAAAGCAGCTTCAAGGCAAGTACCTTAGCCTCATTCCAACATTTCCAATCATATCCGGCAATGAAAAGCCCTGCAAAATGGTAATTCTGCAGTTTTCCTTACATGAGAGTTATTTCTATATAGCATCATATGAAATCTAGTCAAAAGGATGAAAGCATGAAAAGTGTGGCAATTTTATTCAGAATAGCTACAATTAAACAGAATACATTTTCTTAATTTTGATATAAATAAGTTCAAAGGTACATAATTAGAATAAATACCATTGGATCACCTGTCCTAGCTTATGCAGATACCTCCTATAATACATCTTAGAGTGATTTTCCAGTCTTCGCTGTCCCAAGTTAGAGAGTTTTGCCTGTTCAAATGGACAATTACGCCATAACATAATGTCTCATAAAAACTCTTTCAGCTTAGTTTCTTTCCTTCTCAATATGACAAGATTACTTCTTATCAAACTTCATTTTTTTATGATTTCAACCTTCTAAGGCTTCCAAATTACTTCTCTTATGTAAATATATTTGCCCATGATAAATTTTCTCCATTTTCCTTGTTCTTTTTTGTTTGAAACTATGAGCCATTAAGTTCCCTTTATCACTTAGGAATGAATACAAAGTTTGGTTGCATATAAATAACTAATAAAAAATGAGAGGACCCATCAACTACGTGATGCTCTTCCATAGAAGTTATTTTACCTGTGAAGTGCATTAACCAATTGCTGTCATGTCTTACCCTCCACCCCAAAAATAATTGCTTTGCCCCCTTCCACTGTGTTCATATAGTGTATCATATTTATTGTTATTATTATTGAGACAAGATCTCGCTCTATCACTCAGGCTGGAGTGCAGTGGCACCATCATAGCTCACTGCATCCTTGAACTCCTGGTCTCAAGTGGTCCTCCTGCCTCCTGCTTTCAAATCACTGGAATTACAGGTGTGAGCCACTGCTCCCAGCCTGTAGCATGCTATATTGCCCCCTGCTTTTAGTTTGTTTGTTTTTTTGCAATTTGATTTATTGGCTGTCTTAGTCCATTTTTGCTTCTATTACAGAACACTAGAGGCTGGATAATTTATAAGAACAGAAATTTACAGTTTTTACAGTTCTAGAGGCAGGGAAATCCAAGATGAAAGCGCTGGCAGATTTGATGTCTAGTAAAGGCTTGATCTCCACTTCTGAATGCTGCCACCTTCTAAGGGGAGGGACAGGAGGGACACTGTTATTCCCATGGGAGAAAAGTGAAAGAGACAAGAAAGATAACCCACTCCAAAAAGCCTTTTTAAAAAGGTATTAAATCCAATTATGAGGGCAGAGTTCTCATGGTCTAATCACTTCTTAATGGTCCTACCTCCCAATACTATTACACTGGTAACTAAATTTCAACAATAGTTGTTGAGGGGACAAACATTCAAGCCACACCACTGACTATGTTGTTGCTGCTTTTCAAAACCTGTCATTTTCGATAATAAATAACATATGGTTAGTTTATTTTCATTTATATAACTACTTTGCCACTATTTGTTTCTGAAAGTTGTATCTAAGAGTCTCTGGACTTGGAAACTTTTATTTAGTCTAATTATATATTTTGTTAATTAATTCATTACTTATTAACTTATTTCCAAATGTCTCAGTTGGGAATATCTAACAATAGTTATAACCCAACCCTGCTGTGAATCTATTCCCTAATAACTGCATTGCTGTAGCCCACTATTTATGGAAAAAATTAGAGACTTTAATATGATATTTTTATCTAAGTAGATTTAGCCGGAGTTTGCAAATAAAATTACTCACAGATCTTAATTAAATAAATGATGTCATAATAGCAGATGGTTTGTTTCCAAAATGGAAACTTTTAAATCTTATTATTGGAAATAGAGAAAACAGTGTCTCCTTGGTCTGCAAACTTCAAGGAAGTGTTTACTTACTCACTATGTTTTATTTTAATAGTCA
This sequence comes from Pongo abelii, assembly GCF_028885655.2. Classification (NCBI taxonomy): domain Eukaryota; kingdom Metazoa; phylum Chordata; class Mammalia; order Primates; family Hominidae; genus Pongo; species Pongo abelii. Next base: position 88,580,799 of record NC_072000.2, on the reverse strand, counting down.
TCTACTCTGACTTCACACTGAAATGGTTTTCAAAAGTACTGATATTTAAACTTGGTGTCTTAGCTTTCTGATTTAATTTATGTGAGTTGGGGCCCAGGCTTCAATATCTTAAAAGCTTCCCCAATAATTCAAAAATGCATCCAGAGTTAAGATCAACTGCTGTATTACAACACTTATTTCAGTTTGTATGTTAATCTGGCGAACAGTTGTAGACTATATTGCCAATTGACAATCTATCCCATCATGACAGTATTGTCCTGAGGTACTGGTTATAGGCTTTGAAATCAGAAAGCATGTGTTTAGAATACTGATTGAGTTGACTCTGCAACTTTGAAAAGTTTACCTAAAATCTCAAGCTGCTTAAGGGTACCTGGGTTTCTCAATTGTAACACTAACTTCACAATATTATAAAGAAGATTAAATGAATTAATATAATACAACATGCCAACTATTTGACATAGTACTTGGCATACAATAAACTTTCAATAATAATACTTTTTATTGAATTACTCCCAAAGAATTCAGATGAAAATTTAAACAAATTAATATGAATTCTAATTTATATATGTAATACATATACGTGTGTATCTATATGTGTTTGTGTGTGTGTAGGTGTGTGTGTATATATGTCTATATGTGCGTGTAATCTATATTTCCAAATGGCAGAAATAAAATCAATATAAATTATTTAAAAAGTAGTCCGGCAAAAAATATTTTTTAAAATTAAACAGACATATATTAAACAATTTTGTTTCAGCTATGCTGTTTCTATAGTGACAAATAATTCAAGGTGTAAAGAAAAAAATTAGGTGACTTAATTTTGAAATAAGATGATAAGAAGTGAAACAAAAAAATTGCTTGTAACTACAATACTTTATTTTAAATGAACTGAACTGTCACTTGGTGGAGGTGGTTTGCTTATTTTTCCTCTAGTACGTAATTTCAGGGACACTTAGCTCTCAAAAGAAGCTCCTTTAAAAAGAAACTCAAAAGAAGCTCCTTTAAAAAAAGGAGACAAAGGATCTCACAGAGTGATGCAAATGTACTCACTATTTTTGCTTAAGGTGGATTTTTCCCACAGGGGAAATTCCTAGAACACAGAAAAAAATTTAATTACTAAGACACACACTCAATCCAAGCTGTAGACAGCCTTACACGTGACAGTCAAGACTAAGCGTCTACACTAGAGGAGAGGATGAGTAAATTAGAAAGGAGTCTAGTATGGTGGTTGAGAATGTGTCTCTGTCAGTAACTGGCTATGTAGCTCAGGGCATATTACTTAACCTGTGCATCCCTCATTTTTCTACACCTGTAAATACACTACTGTATAGTATTTTGTGAGACTCAAGTGAAGTGATATAGTTATGCTCTTAGAACATTGTATATATAATCCTGTAAGTGATATCTACTCTTATTGCGAAGGACATGAACAGACACTTCTCAAAAGAAGACATTTATGCAGCCAAAAAACACATGAAAAAATGCTCACCATCACTGGCCATCAGAGAAATGCAAATCAAAACCACAATGAGATACCATCTCACACCAGTTAGAATGGCAATCATTAAAAAGTCAGGAAACAACAGGTGCTGGAGAGGATGTGGAGAAATAGGAACACTTTTACACTGTTGGTGGGACTGTAAACTAGTTCAACCATTGTGGACATCAGTGTGGCGATTCCTCAGGGATCTAGAACTAGAAATACCATTTGACCCAGCCATCCCATTACTGGGTATATACTCAAAGGACTATCAATCATGCTGCTATAAAGACACATGCACACGTATGTTTATTGCAGCACTATTCACAATAGCAAAGACTTGGAACCAACCCAAATGTCCAACAATGATAGACTGGATTAAGAAAATGTGGCACATATCCACCATGGAATACTATGCAGCCATAAAAAATGATGAGTTCATGTCCTTTGTAGGGACATGGATGAAATTGGAAATCATCTTTGTCAGTAAACTATCTCAAGAACAAAAAACCAAACACTGCATATTCTCACTCATAGGTGGGAATTGAACAATGAGATCACATGGACACAGGAAGGGGAACATCACATTCTGGGGACTGTTGTGGGGTGGGGGGAGGGGAGAGGGATAGCTTTAGGAGATATACCTAATGCTAAATGACGAGTTAATGGGTGCAGCACACCAGCATGGCACATGTATACATATGTAACTAACCTGCACATTGTGCACATGTACCCTAAAACTTAAAGTATAATAATAATAAAAAAGTTAAAAATTTGTAACTAAAAAATAACTTTAAAATATATATATATCTAATCCTGTAAGTGATATCTACTCTTATTACATCTGTAACAGAATACTGTGAGAGTATTCCATTATGTTTTTTATAATCACAAGAAAAGGATTATATTATTATGTGAAAAAAGAAAGAAAAATAGTGCATAAAGTTTATGACTTTACCTATATGAAGATCATGCATAAAAAATTACAAAAATTAAAAAATAAAAAAACGTTACCAGGAGTAATGTCTAGGAAGTGAGAAATTGAGTTACGTACTTTTTATCATATTTATCTTTATTCTTTAATTTTCTTTCTTTCTTTTTTTTTTTTTTGAGACGGAGTCTTGCTTTGTCACCCAGGCTGGAGTGGTGCAGTGGCGCAATCTCGGCTCACTGCAACCTTCGCCTCCAGGTTCAGACAATTCTCCTGCCTCAGCTTCCCTAGTAGCTGGGACTACAGGCGCCCGCCACCACACCCGGCTAATGTTTTTTGTATTTTTAGTAGAGACAGGGTTTCACCATGTTGGCCAGGCTGGTCTCAAACTCCTGACCTCATGATCCACCTACCTCGGCCTCCAAAAGTGCAGGGATTACAGGCGTGAGCCACCATGACGGGCCTCTATTCTCTAATTCTCTAAAGTAAGTTTATGCTGATTTTATAACTAAAATAATACTGTAATCATATCATGTCATATCAGATTATGTAATACGCATTTATATGCATATGAGCTTTTCCTTATTGTCTACTGTAAGCATTGGTAGAATAATATTATTTCTTTCTTAAATGTTTGGAAGAATTCACACGTGAAACCATCTAAGTGAAATGTCCTCATGTGATTGTTTCTAATTGTAGATTCATTTTCTTTATCAGCTATACTACTATTGAGATTTCTGGCATCTTTTTGGACTAGTATTATAAGATGTGTTTTTCAGGGAATCTGCTCACTTTGTCTACTGTGTCATATTTATTACATGATATTTTTATAATGTCTTATTTTCTTATTAATGTCTGTAAAATTTGTAGTAATCTCCACTACAGTTTTTTTTTCCTTTTTCTTCTCACTTATTTGGAGTTTATCAATTCTATTGACTTTTTCAAAGAATCAACTTTGGGCTTTATTGAATGTCTTTTGTTTTATCTCTGGTTTCAATTTTATTGATTTATTGTTTTATCTTTACTATTTCCTTTCTTTTTAAATTTATTATTTTATTTTATTTATTTACTTATTTTTGAGACAGGGTTTTGCTCTGCTGCCCTGGCTGGAGTGCCGTGGCATGGTTCTAGCTCACTGCAGCCTCAAACTCCTGGGATGGAGCAATCTTCTCACCTCACCCTCTCTAGTAGCCAGGACTACAGGCTCACATAACCATGCACAGCTAATTAAAAAAATTTTTTTTTCAGTTTATAGACATTAGATCTTTCTGTGTTGCTTAGGCTGGTCTCAAACTTCTGGCCTCAAGCAATCTTTCCACCTAGGGCTTCGAATATGTTGGGATTACAGGTGTGAGCCACCACATTTGGCCTTATTTGCATTTTAATGCTTACGTTAGTTTTAACTTGTTGTTTTGCCTAGTAGGAGCTTGAAGTAGAAGCTTATATCATTAATTTTTCTTTAAAAATTACTAGGCAAAACGAATTTCACACAAAAGTGAAAGAATACTATAATTAGTCCCCACTAGTTATCATCCACCTTCAATGATTGTCAATATTTTTCCCAAGCTGATTTCGTCTATACTGCTCCACCACCTACCCTCTCTGGTAAATGTTTTATAGTTCTATTGAGACATAATGTATATGCCAATCACCTAATTTAAATACACAAAAATATTTTTTAGTAAATCTGTAGAGCTGTAAAAGCATCACCACAGTTCAGTTTTAGAACATTTTCATCACCCCAACCTCCATTCCATTCTGCAGTCAATCCCCACTCGGACACCTAACTCAGGAAATCACTGATTTTTTTTTTTTTTTTGTCTCTAGAGATTTAGCTCTTCTGGGCATTTCATTTAAAGTGAATTGCACAATATATAGCATTTCAAATATGACTTCCTTCCCTTAGCATTATGTTATTATGATGCATCCATGTTATAGCATGTTTGATTTTATTGCTGAATGGTATAACATCTTGTGGATAAATCACATTTTGTTTATCCATTCACCAATCAATGGACATTTAAATTGTTTAAGATTTTTAGTGATTATATATAATGTTACTATGAATATTTATGTATAACCCTCTGTGTGGTTATATGTTTTCCTTTCTCTTTTATAGATATCTAGGAGAGGGGTTACTGGAAAATGCCAGACTTCTATCATTTTACATTCTTAGGAGCATTGTAACTAGTTTATAGTTTCTCTACATTCTATCTGACACTTGTTATTGCCTATAATTTTTATTATAGTCAGTAAAATGTGTATGAAGTGATATCTTAATGTAGTTTTAATTGCATTACCCTAATGGTTAAGGACGCTGAACATCATTTTATGTGCTTATTGATAATCTATATATTTTTGGTGAAATGTCTATTTACATCTTTTATGGATTGAATTGTGTCCTCTAAAAGATATTTTGGAGTCTTAACATACAGTACTTACGAATATAACCTTATTTGGAAATAGGGTCTTTACCGATGTAATAAGTTAAGATGAGGTTGTAATAGAATAGGATGGGCCTTAATCCAATGTGGTTCATGTCCTTCAGAAGAGTAGAGACACACAGGGAGGAAAACGCCATGTGAAGACACAGACTTAGCAGACATTACCATATAGGACAGAGGAAGAGGTTGGAGTGATGCAGCTGCAAGCGGAGAATCTCCAAGGGTTTAGAGCAACCACAAGAACCTAGAAAGAGGAAAGGGCGGATTCCACACAGAGTTTCAGAGGGAGTGTGGCCCTGCTGACAGTTAGATTTTGTACTTACAACTTCCAGAAAAGCAAGACAATAAACTTCTGTTGTTTTAAGCTGCCTAGTTTGTGGTACTTTCTTATCAATACTAGGAAACTGTAGAGCATCTTTTGCTCATTTCCAAATGGGTGATTTATTTTCATACCATGAGTTGTGAGAGCTGGTCTGGACATGGGTATTTTATCAGTGATATGATTTATAAATATTTCCTTCCAGTTTGTGACTTGTTGAAATGCTGTCTTTTGCAATGCACTCATTTTACTTTAAGTCCAACTTAAGAAAAAAAATTATGGGATTTAGGACTAAATTCATCCCTTTATATAAGAAATTTCTATTGCCACAGCATCATTTGTTGAAAAATCTCCTATTGAATTGGCATCTTAGTTGCAAATTGGTTGGCCATAAATGTAAGAGTTTATTTCTGGATGTTAATTTTGCTTCCTTGATTTGTGTACCTGTGTCTTCATCAGTTTCCTCACTGTCTTTATTACTGTAGCTTTTTAGTAGGTTCTGCAATCAGGTAGTGTAAGTCCTTCACTTTGTTAATTTTCAAAATTGTTTTGCCTATTCTGGACCCTTCTCATTTTCATGAACATTTTGGAATCAGCTTATAAATTTCTATTTTAAAATTTGCTGGATTTTAATAGGGATTCATTCATTCAATATATAGAAAAATTTGAAAAGAGCCGTCTTCATAATTTAGTCTGCGTATATAAAAAATAGGATGTCTCCATTTATTTAAATCTTTAGCAATGTTTTATATTAGTGCACAGGTCTTACGCTTTTTGGTTAATTTTATTAAGTATTTTTTGATGCTATTATAATTTAAAATTTTATTTAATGATTGTTTATTGCTATAGTATGAATATAGTGTTTATTTTTGTGTACTGAGTTTGTATATTGTCATTTTGTTTAACTCAATGATCAGTTCTAGGAGGAATTTTGTGAATTCTTTAGGATTTTGGCATTCGGGACCACATCACCCGAAAACAAAATCAGTTTTCGTATCTCCTTCCAAACTGTGTAACTTTTATTTCTTTTCTTTTCTTTTTCTTTTTCTTTTTTTTTTTTTTTTGCCATATTTCACTGGCTAGAATCTTTAGTGCGATTTTAAATGGACGTGTCAGGAGCAGTTATTTTTGCCTTGTTCCTAATCTTACACTCAGTCTTAAACCACCAAAGGTGATATTTACTGTAGATTTTCTAGATACTGTTATTAAGGTGAGGAAGTTGCCTTCACTTTCTAGTAGTTGAGACCATTTATCAGAAATGGATCTTGAGTTTCTCAAGTATTTCTAAATATATTTGTTGAAATAAATGTGTGATTATTTTGTTCTTTATTTTGTTAAAATAGTGTGTTACATTAAGTGCTTTTAAAATTTTAAACCAATCTTTCATTCCCATTACAAATTCTATTTAGTTCTGATATATAATATTTTTATATGTTGAAAGATTCTATTTTCCAGTATTGTTAATGGCCACATCTTTTGTCTATATTTTTGAAATAACATAGATTTTTGCTTCTGTGTTATTGGTCTGTAATTTTCTCATGATGTCTTGGTCTGACTTCGGTATCAGACTAATACCGATCTTCAAAAGTGAGTTGTAAAGTATTTCCTTCTGTGTTTTCTGAAATACTTTGTAAGGACTGATATTTCTTCTTTAAACATTTGTTAGGACTCTCTCCAGTGAAGCCATGTGGAATGGACCTGTTCTTTCTAGGAAGAGTTTTAATAACTAATTCATTTGTGTTACTTGTTATAACCCTACTGAGATTTTCTATTTCTTCTTTTATCAATTTTAGTAATTTGTATCTCTGTTTCAAAAAAGTTATTGATTTGGCTGTGTTGTATAAGAAAGAAATTCAAGTCTCAGGAGGACAAGTCTGGGAATTAGGGCCCCAAGATCTGGCTTTTTCTTTGAGATTGTGTTGTTCGGTAAGACATTTCATTTCTGTGGGCTGCTAAACCTGTCACTTCGCCCTAGAAGGAATTGACAAGATAACCTTTGAGGGACCAACAATAGATTCTTTCACATTAGGAAGAGGAGAATATCCAGTTGAACAATCAGCCATTTATTTGTTCATTACTAGATGTTTTATTTTGAAAGTTCTCATATTGTTTATGAGTGTTATTTTTTGCTGATGTTTTGTTTTTGTTCTGTTTTTTGATATCGTATATTCAAGGTTTGAAAATATTTATAATAACAGGCTTCCTTGTCCTATTGTTTCTAGAGCAGGAGGCATGAATAACTAGGGAAACTCATCTGAAAAGTAAATATAAAATTTCATGACATTTTACACTTTTTGGCAAGTCCTGGGATTGGAGAAACTGCAATTTGACAGTCATGGAACCTTTTTCTCTCATTATAAATCTACAGGTTTATATGATTTGTAAAAATAACATCTTAGGAATCACTGCATCATTAATAATGCTTTCTATAAAACATTACATTTACTTCCATTTATTCTAGATTTCTTAATGTAATAAAGTAGTATCAGATATGAGATATGGCCTAATCCTGTGGCTTTCAAATATGTTTTTCTGTGACTCATAATAAGAAATGCATTTTATATCACAAGTTAGAACAGACATAATATCTCATACTCCCCAGCCCCCAGGACACATTATCATAGACATAAATATTTCCAAAGTAGTACTTGGAGAGTGTAAAAGTGCACTTCAAAATTGCTATTGTGTTTCACTTTATTTGCTTTCCTTCTTTTGTCAGGGTGGCAGAAGAATAACTCATTAAATGGATTTTATCACTCATTAATGGTCACTAACCACAATTTGAAAAGTATTGGTCTAGTAAATGTAATTGGCATTTAACTAATGTACCCTGCAGAGCTCGAAAGTAGTCAGTCTTCCAAAGGTGGTAGGCTCATATTATTTAGAGAGCTGTTCAGAGCAGACTAGTGGATGGATCATTAAAGACTGCCCTTTAATATGCAGAGAGAATTGGGAGATGCCATATTTGTTTGAGGAATTAATTTTATCTTCCAATACCACCACCACTTATCATACCTACTCTACCCATACTTTGTCCCTAATACAACAACTTAGAAGATAAAAGAATGTACAGACACGTCGTTTTTGCAATCAGGGTAACCTGAATTTAACTCTAGGTCCCATTTAACAAAGGACCACAAACTGGGAGTTAAAATAACAGAATTTTATTGTTTCACATCTCTACGGGCTTTTAGTCAAAAATCAAGGTGTCTGCAGGGCCATGCCTCCTCTGAAATCTCTACGGCAATCGTTCCTGGCCCCTTCCTGGCTCTAGTGGTTTGCCGGCCATCTTTGCAGGCTTTGGCTTGCAGCTGTATAACTCCAATCTGTTCCATCATCATTACACAGTGTTTTCCCTGTGTGTTTCTGGCTTTATGTGGCTCCATTTTCCTATGCACCCCAATTATATTGGATTAGCTGCCCCCCTTACTCCAGTATGACCTCATCTTGACTAGTTGCATCTACAACAACCCTACTTCAAAATAAGGTTGCATTCTGAGGTACTGGAGGTTACCACTTCATCATATCATTTTGGGGGAGACACAATTCAACCCAAAACACTAGGAATCTCATTTCTCCACACATTGTTGCCTCTCAGGTTTTATCTGTGTTAGCAGATATGAGTCTACTCTCAGAAGATTTACAGAGAAGACTATTGATGAAATTAGTCATACCAGATGAAAGGCAAAAAAGTGTTGATTTCAAGTAGGGAAACTTCAAAAGGAAAACAATTTAATTGCAGTTCCACCTAAGGCTGTGTCCCATTGTATCACCCAGAATCCTCTCAAGCACCACTCTTCACCGGCAGGATCTCATTTCCTTTCAACTCCAAACTTTTGACACGGACTCTGGGATTTTTCTCTCTCCTCTTCTTTGGCCTGGAAATAATCCTAAATTCCTAAAGTCATCAATTCCAGTGTAACAACTCTAGTTGGGTTCACTGTTATTTCATCGTGTTGGCAAGAATGCTGAGCTTTGGATTAAAAAAGAAAAAAAGAAAAAAATCCATCGGCGGCTGACTGGCTTTCTCCTGCAGAACCAGAGGCCGGAAAATAAATGTTTGCACCTTTAATGACCTCCATTGTCCTGACTTCACAGAATCCCCAGGGGCAGCTAATCCCCTGGAACAATACAGTACAGATGTTTCACACGATAAGAGGGCTAATTCCAGACCAATCAGAGTCACTCCAAATGTCAGCATTCCAAAATAAAGTTAAAATATGGGGCAAACAGATGCAACCTCTACAGTCGGAGCTCTTTGTCAGTGATCTCCGCTTTGTGTAAGGCCGTGGCCACTTTCTCCTTAGTGAGAGCTGAGCTGTGCAGGGCGTTCTGCTGTATTTGCTGTGTTCACTACTTTTATAAGTGCCCTTCCAGATAAATATTGCTCAACATTTTCCGGACTTTTACACCCTCCTCTGTCTCTGTGAAAATTACCAGTAGGCAGAGCAGTTAGGAATCATGGTTTTTAAATCTGAATAATAAAAATTTAAGTCGTGTTCAATGATTCAAAGTTTTGATGGAGGCAGAGAAAAAGTTCCCCAAATCTCCACTCTGATGTGAAGAATTCCTTTGCTTAAATGAAAAATGTTAAGAAATTTGCTGGAGTTACCCAGGTACATGCTGTAAACTTTTTTTTATTTTTGTGTTTGATATAAAAGTAATTCTCATATTACCACTAACTTCCTGTTTATGAGTTAATAGTATAAGTGAATTTGATATTAATAATAAATTGTAATACACTTAATTCTTACCTATATTTTATTTTATAATTTACTATTTCGCCTATAGATTATATTTTGTAATTTTTTTATTTTAAGAATCACACAGACTTAACTGTTTTTCCGTAAAAGACAGATTATATTCAATGTACAAGTCAATGAAAACATTTTCTCAACATATAAAACATTAAAATGTGAAGAATCAAATATTAAGGTTCAGAAAATGTGGAAATTCTAAGTCCTATATAAAACTATCTACATTGTGGAGATCCAGAGATGCTTTTAATTAAAAAAAAAAGATTTTATGCTTTTGGGATTCTTTTAGAATTTGATTTATTTTTTAACCATTTTAGACCCATGGTTAAAAAATTATTATTTGAGTATAAGTATAAGACAGTAAAAGGATTCCTAAGATTCATGAGAGGGTCTATTTTTTTTTTTTCTGTGTAAATCTAGCTTGGCTTTAAACATTGTGACTCATCCCTCTGCCATTTATAAGTGATGAGAGTCATTCCATAGATTTTCAAGTATTCGAGCCAACGGAGTTGCTAAAATAAAATAATTGAAAGGATCAATTTATGACAATAAGTTATCTAGTGTATTTCATTGGAAAAAAAATTGTGCCCTATGACAAGCTTCCAGGTTTAAAATAAGGCAAACAATATAATCTGGTGTCTATTTGGAGGAGGGGATCCAACATAATTCTACACCAGAGTTACATTTTCATATGATTTTGTTGAAACAAACTGCAAGTCTATTGTCAGAGTTGAGATTCCACTTCACAAGGTTAGCTTTTCTCTTTTAGTTCTTTCTTCGCCTTATCAGCATAATTTCTTGTCTTCTCAAAGAATACCAGCTAAAATGCGGTTTTATGCTTATTTGCTTTACTTTTTAAATGTCCTTGTTTTCCTTTTGTTTGTTGAATTTTAAAATTATGAATCTATTTGGTTACAAAAAAAAAACAAAAAAGATGTGTATCTGTTTCGATTGATCACCCATAATTCTTCTGGACAATAATCTGTATCTACCTAGGAGTTCAGTCATTTCTAGGTCACCATGATCAGCTGCTGATCAACACAATTATTTGGCCAAGTGGGGAATCTTATCTGAGTCACTGAAAGAACAAGAGAAAAACATAAAAAGAGAGGATATTAATTCCCCCCTCCCCTGTTTGTCTCTTTTCCTGTTCCTATCTTTCCCTGTCATTTTTTATGTCCCCATTGTCTATCTTGTTTCCTTTTTTCATTATTTTTGTTAATTCATAATCTTTTCTTTCTTTTGATTTTTTGAATACCTCTGTTGTAAAAGTTATTTCATAGTAAAGCTAGATTTGAGAGGAGACCAACAGAAAGATTTTTCTGTTAAATTAGTCCAATTACTTATCCACTCGTCATCATCATATATCATCTTTTCCCAAAATTCTCTCTTTCTCTCTCTGTATTACTATTATTTTTTTTAGAGACAGGGTCTCATTCTGTCTGTAACTCAGGCTGGAGTGCAGTGGTGTGATTACAGCTGCCTGCAACTTCAAACACCTGGGCTCAAGTGAGTGTCCTGGCTCAGTCTCTCAAGTAGCGAGGACTAAAGGTGCACATTGCCATGTTCAGCAATTTTTTGTAGACATGGGGTCTGTTCATGTTGTCCAGGCTGGTCTCAAATTCCTGGTCTCAAGTGATCCTCCTTCTTCATTGGGATTACAGGTGTGAACCACTATGTCTGGCCAAATTCTCAGTTTTAAAGTAATTTTCTTGTTGTGTTTCTCTGCTTATCTGTTTTCACTCCACTTCTTGAAAAATAATATCAGAATATAATTGGAAAGTTGTGAATCTTAACTACTGTTCAGCCTTGCCAGCAGAGCTATAACTAACCCATTGGCATGTTTGTTTGTTTGCTGGTTATTTGTTTTCACTATTTTCTCAAAGCAGCCTGTACCCAGGACTTGAGTAGTTAGTAGCCCTAAACATTTATAAGATGGTTGTTCAGTGAACATGTTTGTTTGAGAGGGTAATCCATGTAGTATGTTTCTTCAAGGAGAGGCCAAAGTCTTTCCAACTCAGTTCATGATAAATTTATGTCTTGACAGCTGAGAATGGAGTTTTATTATTTAAGCCAACAGAGTTGATTTTTAAAATGTTCATTTAAACAGCTCACATAGAAATAATGATGTGGTCTTTGTACTTGACAAGACCCTTATGGAACATGAATAATAATTTTAAAGACTGCATTTGGCTGCTGACTTGGTTGATTAGTGTTCCCATAAAAACCTTAATTCCAATGTTTGAAAAAGAATACTGTGTGAATATGTAAGCCAAATTGATACTAACTATAAGACAACAGGCAAAAAGCCATGGAAGTTCAGGACCTTTGCAGAAGAAGAAAATACTTTTTATAAATTCCTAAATCTGTGGGGATAAGGATGGGAAGAAAACGCAGTGTTTGGCATCAACTGGTCATGTGAAAAAGATGGCTAATTTAGCATTCTACAAAGTATTTCTTAGAAGCAAAACCCTGGAGATCTATTAGATCCACTGAAAATGCATGGTTTGTCATCATTAATACAACATTAATAAGTGAATTGAATAAATATTTATTATTACTTCTATCAAATTAAATTCATGAGAATAATATTGAGCCTTTTTGCTTTTCTATTTGATCAAATCTCTTCTTCTAAAATATGCTTTATTTAATCTGTTCTGAAAAGTGTTATCATGGACTTCTTAGACTATTTTATAATTTGGTTCTTTAAAATGTTAGGCTAATAAGAAAACTATGCATGAAGATCATTATCTGAACATTTGTTGGATCATTTATCATAGAGAAAAAATTTTTAAATATTCTGGGACATTTTTGCCTGAGCCATAAGAGAGAAAACTTATGTAAAACAATAAGATTTTTTCTGGTCACGTGCCATATTTCCTGATCCATTGTGTTTGGCACCAGGAAACAACTTGGCATGAGCCAGTAAGAAATCCATCAGCAACTGTGTCAACTTTATCACTTCCTGAGCTCATGCTTGCAGGAAGTGGATACAAAAACAATGATTTTAAAAAAGAAAAATGACTCTTTGCTATTTGAAAAATAAAAAAATACACATTTAACCTAGAGTAAATAAACTAGATATTTCTCCTAACAATAGACAGTGAATATATTATAATGCATCACATGAGCCTTCATTTCTGAAATAAAATTAAAAATGCATTTCCTTTTTTAAATTTGTTTGTTGTGCTTTTTAAAAACTGAAACAGACCATATAAATTTAAGTGTGTGTTTAAGAGATAGGAAAAAGAGGATGATGAATGTAATGTCAAATTCAGAAACATTACAAGATGCTACTTGCAGAGAAAAATAGTTATTTTACACCAAATGACTAAGAAGATTCACAGAGCAGTGTGTTAGAAACACTTCGCTGGGGCTTTTAAACCAAATGAAAATACACAAAATGTTTCCCAATGCTACGTTTGGATAAGAAAACATAATAATTAAAAGACACAAAGTCTGTTTACGTGGTACCTTGATCTTTCATGCCATGGACTATGAAACAAACCCGTTCTTAGCCCCATTCCCTCCGGATCCAGTTTGGCTACTGGCACTCACCTGATATGTACCTGATGTTTGCAGCTGAGATATAAATAAGTGATCATTGCTAAATATGTATTCCCTAGAAAATAGACTTGGATTTTTAATAGAGTTTTATTGCCTTTTCTACTACCAAAATTCCTTCCTAAGAGCTCTGCCTCCAAACCTGATTAACTCCTACATGATCTATTAAATGCAAATAGTCTTTGGATGAAATTGTCCATCAGAATGACCTAAATATTCAGGCAGACAGGCACAGAATCCAAAAAAGTGAAAAAAATAAGACTTTTTTTTTCTATTAATGCTTCTGTCTCCTAAAATATATAATTAGGTCATATTTATATTAGACTCACAATGTGGGAAACAAGGATTCTAGGTGAAGCCTATACTCATATGCCTAGGTTATTAATATCTCAAGAATACCTTCTATTTCTATAGTTTCTAAAAATTCTTTAACAGATAATTGTATTTTTGGACATTGGAATTCTTATTTCCTAATTAAGAATACTGAATCCAGTGACACAATTAGTTCATCCATGTCACACAAACAGTAAGTACAAAGCCTAGGCCAGAAATCTTGTCTCTTGATTGTAGCATGCTTTCCCGTATAGCATTTCCATTTTCTTTGTCACCAAAGATTGCCTCAAAGAAAGACAGCCAGGTTAAAATTTACACAGAAGCATGCTTCATTGATACATTGAATGCTAGTACATAGGTCTTGAAAAGTGACTACCTGTATTGAAAATTTGGAAAATTTATCCATGTAAAATTAAATATAAAGCTGATGACAGCAATTTGTTCAACACATCGTATTTTTTTAGGGTAACATTAGCTGTTGAAACAAACATCTCCAAGTTTCAACAGCTTAAGTGTACTTTTTCCTCAGGTCACAGTCCCATAGGTGATACTCCTTGGTGAGTGGTCCTTTCATATGACAATTCAAGACTCGACCTCCTATCATATGGCTCTGATTTATTCTAAAGCTTTGAAGACTTATGCTTGGGGAAAGAAGGTAGGAAAATAATAACTGCCCTTCAACCAACCAAGAAGATAACATTTATTCTTAGAACCAATGTCAGTATTAGTTGATGCCTTTATCTAGCAATCAAATAGCTAATGGTTTTTATGTGAACAAAATATACTAACTGTATGTAAATATACTAATCCATAATGGCAGATCCTTGAGGTCAACGGCTTTGTGTTTTGTTCACCTCTGTTATCAATCTTACCGTTGCAATTTTCTTCTCTATATATATCATTTTATCCAGTCAAGACCTTTTGGCCATCCTGCCTCACATAAGGGAGGGGAGAGAGAGCTTAAATACAAAAACAAAAACAAAAACAAAACAAACAAAAAAACCAAAACTTGTAAAGACCGTAGCCTAGAAACACAAGCCTACTAAAAGAATGAAATTAATAATAAATTTCTCTCCCTCATACCTTATCACCACTACACCAAAAAGGACCTAATATAATGATAATGGAATATAGCTGAAATACCTTCAAGATTATAAGAAGGAGTGCTAAAGGAAGTCCAAAACTGATAGAGGAGAAAACACAAAAACACAAAATAAATTTAAAACTTCTAGCACCTGAAGCTACAACTAACATTAAAGATAGCCCAACTGCTAGCCAGATTAGAGTAAACTCTATCAATAAAGGATTATTTGTCTAAATCTAAGTTACCATTATCTGAAATAATATGCCTAGTTCTTAAATGAACAAACAAACAAATAAATAAAAATAAGGAATTTGAGTGAGGTAAGCCAAAATATACTCTACATAACCAAAGAAGGAACCAAATCTGACTCAAATATGATATGGATGTTGGAATTATCAGGAAAAGAATGTAAAATAACTATGATTAATATGTTAAATAAACTTTGAAACAGAAATGAGGAATGCCCTTGATAGGCTCATTGATAGACTCAATATGGCCAAGAAAAGAATCAGTAAGCTTGAAGAAATGTCAATAGAAACTTACCAAACTTATATGCAATGAGATTAAAAAGAAAACACTAAACTAAAAAACAAAATATCCAAGAACTGTGAGACTGTGGGACAATTTCAAAAGGTGTAATAAATACATTATTAAAACACCAGAAGAACAGATAAAAGAACCAAAGAAAAGTTAGAAGTAACATTATTCAAGCACTTTCCAAAATTAATGACAGACACTAAACAACAGATTGGGGAAGCTCAGAGAGTACAAGGCAGGATGATTACCAAAAAACTGCACCTAGGCATATCATATTCAAACTGCAGAAAACCAAGGACAAACAGAACGCCTGAAAGAAAAACAGAGGAGGTGAAAAACGTACGCTTCACCTTTACAGGAGCAAAGATGAGAATTAAATTAGCTGTCTCAGAAACTTCAGAAGTGAGGAGAAAATAAAGTGAAACATGTAAAGTATTGAAGGAAAATATTCAACAACCTAGAATATGATATCCAGTGAAATTATATTTCAAAAGTACAGGAGAAATAAATACAATCTCAGACAAGCAAAAAGTAATAGGAATGCTTAGCTAGCAAATTTGCACTTCAAAGTGGTTAAAAGAAGTGATTCAGGGAGAAAGAAAGTGATTCAGAGTAGACACTCAGATCTACATAAAAAGAAAAGAGAGTTGGAGAAAAAATACATGATGACAAAATATAAGTAGAAGAACAGTGCTTATAACACCAATAATTTGTTTCATAGGGATGGTATGATAAAATTGATTCCTTCATACATTGTTGATAAAATTGTGTAATTCTTTTAAGTAACCATGAGGCTAAATAAGTTTCCAGTTCTTTATAAGTCCATTTGCCTCAATAATTATTTTTCTGAAACTTCACTAAGAAATGCTCCAATACATGAAGCTATGATGGGGTGAGGAGTTTGTGTGTGGATGTTTCTAACAGCATTATTTATAATACAAAAAAATGGAAAAAATAAAGCACAGGCTAAACAACTGCTGATCCATTGGAATGTTCCAGATCTACAAAAATAAAAACATATCAGATATCCCAGCATAATGTAAAAGTGATTGTACGAAGAAGAATGAAAGGATTATGGGTGATTATATTTTTTGTCTTTCATTTTTTAACTTATCCAGTTTAACTTTTCTAAGTTGAAATGTAAACTTATAATAAAATATTAATTGCTTTTCAGTATCTTTGCGAATATCCTGATGCAGTTTGTAGAGTCTACAAAGTTGAATATGGCAGGGGATCTCTATTAACTCTAAAATTTCACAGACAGTAGCTGATATTTCCATTTATAGGCGTGACATACTAAACAGGTTTGCCTGTCAGACTTTAGAAGAATTTTCTGGAAGCAAAGAGGCAAAAAATTGGGAGAAGGGAATGCTTTGGTGAATGTTATGATTCACCGGGAGTTTATTTTAGCCAGGAAAAAATACATTTCTTCATTTTTCCTCCTAACATGGAATATCATGGTACATTGACTTTTGGGTACACTAATATTTTCATCCATTGTGTTTTACAACCACAAAATGAGATACAGTAGAAGCAAGAATGTGGAGTTTAAAATAATAAAATTCTGCATTAAAGTATTGGTTCCATCTATGACCAGTGTGCAAGTTTAGACAAGGCATTAATGTTTTCTATGTCTGAGTTTCCTCATCTCAAAAACAGAAATTATGTACATTGGGCAAGATTTACTGTGAAAAAGAAATAAAATATGAGTATATGGATATATATATATATATATATATATATATATATATATTAGATACTCAAAATCTAAATTACTCCTTCCATACTATCAGCTACTCTCTAACCATAGACAAACTATATTATATTGTCCTTAGGTTAGTGACCACATCATATATAGTAACACAGAGTGTAATTATTTGTATTCCTTGCATCATCTATCGTGTTGTCTTGAGCATCATATATACTGTCTCTACAAACATTTGTGGATGGATTTACTGATTGGAAAATGCCTTTATGATTGAAAAGGATTCTGTAAATCCAAAACATTTTATTTCTCTTTTTCTTCTTTAAAGTGTTATTTATACTAATTAAAATTCTATTAATCAACACATTCCATCTAACAGACTGGTTGGTAGTTTCTTTTGTTTAATCAGACTAATTAAAGAGGATGAAATTAATGTTGTCATCCTATTCAATGCAGATATCTTTACCAGATATACAAGTAAATGATGAGTATGTGCATTAAAGGAATAAAAACAGCAAAAAATGTTGATTTTAAGAAAAGCCACCATCATCTCACTGTCTTTCAAGGTTGTGCAAATATACAGTAGGGATGTTTTGGGGGAACTGCTGTTGATTTTAAGATTTATGTTTTTAAATGTGTTTTGTATCACCAAGGGATTTTACCTCCATAATAACTAGGCAAAGAATCACAATTACATTTATCTGAGAATGAATATGTATGTGTCATTACTTGGGTAGAAATTTGCCTCTGTGATAGCAGCTCATTGAGGTGATTAATAGTCATCATCTTCAGCCCACTGTGAATGGATAGCTTTTCGTGAAGAAATGACTTCTGCAGTAAGACTGCCCTGTCTATGAAGTCATTCACTGACTCGTCCCAAGGAGGACTGGTTCAGCAACACATCTACACAGACTTTGGCTGTGGCTGGAATTTTGGCTCGTTGGCTGTCATTATTGTGACAGCCATTTATCATAGAAAGAAGCCATATGTGAGGTTATCTTCTTCCAAAGGTATATGAATGTTATAAAAATAAAGCAGAACAGCAGGTCCCACTTTTCCATGCTCCCACACAGCATCTTCTACATCTCATCAAGTTAACTACTGAATTTCTTTGAAAGAAAGTGATAGAGAATAAAAAATAGTTACTCTAACCACAACTTACATGAATTTTATATTTATTTGGGATTTAATGTTAATGATGTTGTTGAAAAAAATTCAATTACATTTTGGTTGTATTACTAATTACTCCTTATAAATAATTATTTAACAACAGTTGACAAATTAAGTTCATCCAGATTATCATGATTATATACTCTTTATTAAAATGGTCTTCTTCAAGCATTCTTCTGAATTTATGCATGTAAAATCACACACTAATGGATTAAATGTTATTGTCCAATCAAAATTGAACATCAGAATCTGAGAACAATTCAAAACATTTTTCTTGAACATCACCTATATGGAAGATATTGTGTTTAATTTTCTGGGAGATGTAATTATGAATAAGTCAAGATACCTGCTTTCAAAGAATTCATAATTTTGATAGTATGCAGACATTTAAAAATTTTTGTGACTATGATATTCATATTATATAATGGGAATAAAAATGTACATTTATTGAGCATTTTATATGTGACAAGTCCCAGCTTTTAAAGACAGGATGATATGATGTATAGTAGCCTGTGGACATTGAAGCCAGGTATTCTAGTTTAAATCCTTATTTTGGCATTAAGTACTGATGGGAGACTGGAAAATGTTGGTTAGATTTCCTGAGCTGCATTTGCAAAAATATGTAATCTAAAAAATGGCTTTTATTATTGTTGTTAGGCCTGGAGAAAATGTAAAGCAACTGTAACATAATGGTGTATAATATAAATGGTTGTTATTTTTATATTATTATATGACTGCTCAGTGTCATTTAATTCTCAACAAAATTAGAACATATGGGCATTATTTCCACTAAACAGAGAAAGAAACTAAGGCAGAATAAATTTAAATAATCTTTCCAATTGATATGGTTTGGCTCTGTGCCCCCACCCAAATATCACCTTGAATTGTAATCGCCATAATTCTCATGGGTCAAGGGGAGGACCAGGTGGAGGTAATTGAGTCATGGGGGCAGTTTCCACCATGATCTTCTCATAATAATGAGTGAGTCACATGAGATCTGATGGTTGTATAAGCATCTGGCATTTCCCCTGCTTGCACTCATTCTCACTGCTACCACCCTGTGAAGAGGTGCCTTCTGCCATGATTGTAAGTTTCCTGATGCCTCCCCAGCCATACGGAATTGTGAGTCAATTAAAACTCTCTTCTTTATAAATTGCCCAGTCTTGAGTATTTCTTCACAGTAGCATGAGAACTGACTAATACAGTAAATAGGTTCCACAGACAGTAGGGTGCTGCTTTTTTACCCCAAAATGTGGAAACTACTTTGGAACTTGGTAACAGGCAGAAGTTGGAACAGTTTGGAGTGCCCAGAAGAAGACAAAAAGATATGGGAAAGTTTGGAACTTCCTAGATACTTGTTGAATGGCTTTGATCTAATGCCGATGGTGATATGAACAGTGAAGTCCAGGCTGAGGTGGTCTCAGATAGAGATGAGGTATTAATGGAAACTGGAATAAAAGTGACTCTTGCTATGCTTTAGCATAGAGACCGGTGGTGTTTTGCTCTTGCCCTAGAGATCTGTGGGACTTGGAACTTGAGAGAGATGATCTGAATTTATATCTTATGTTTAAAAAGGAAGCAGAGCATAAAAGTTTGGAAAATTTGTAGCCTGACACTATAAAAAGGAAAAACCCATTTTCTTAGGAGAAATTCAGGCTGGCTGCAGAAATTTGCATAGGTAATGAGGGGCTAAATGTTAATCACCAAGCCAATGGGGAAAATGTCTCCAGGGCATGTCAGAAGACTTCATGGCAGACCCTCCCATCACAGGCCTGGTGGCCTAAGAGGAAAAAATGGTTTTGTGGGCCAGGCCTAGGGCCTTGCGACTTTGTGCGTTTTGAGGCTTGGTGCCTTGTGTTCCAGCCCAGACCAAAAGGGGCCAATGTACAACTCAGGCCATTGCTTCAGAGGGTGCAAGCCCCCAAGACTTGGCAGCTTACATGTGGTTTTGAGCCTGTAGGTTCACAGAAGTCAAGAATTGAGGTATGGGAACCTCTACCTAGCTTTCAGAGGATGTATGGAAATGCCTGGATGTCCAGGCAGAAGTTTGCTGCAGGAGTGGGACCTTCATGGAGAACCTCTGCTAGGGCAATGCAGAAAGGAAATATGGGATCAGAACCCCCACACAGAGTTCCTACTGGGGCACTGCCTAGTGGAGCTGTGAGAAGAGGACCACCATCTTCCAGACCCCAGAATTTTAGATCCACTGACAGTTTGCACTGTGCACCTGGAAAAGCTGCAGACACTCAATGCCAGCCGTGAAAGCAGCTGGGAGAGAGGCCGTAACCTGTAAAGCCAAGGATCAGAGCTGCCTAAGACCATGGGAGCCCATCTCTTGCATCAGCATGACCTTGATGTGAGACATGGAGTCAAAGGAGATCATTGTGGAACTTTAATGTCTAATATCTGCCCTATCAGATTTCAGACTTGCATGGGGCTTCTAGGTCCTTTGTTTGGTCCAATTCCTCCCATTTGGAATGTGTGCATTTACCCAATGCCTATATATGCATTGTATCTAGACATGACTAACATTCTTTTGATTTTACATGTTCATAGATGGAAGGGATTTGCCTTGTCTCAGATGAGACTTTGAACTTGGACTTTCAGGTTAGTGCTTGACTGAGTTAAGATTTTGGGGGACTGTTGGAAAGGCATGATTGTGTTTTAAAAAGTGAGAACATAAGATTTTGGAGGGGTTGGGGCAGAATGATATGGTTTGGCTGTGTCCCCAAACAAATCTCACCTTGAATTGTAGTTCCCATAATCCCCATGTGTTATAGGAGGGACCCAACAGGAGATAATAGAATTATGGTTACCCCCATACTGCTATTCTCATGATAGTGAGTGAGTTTTCACGAGATCTGATGATTTTATAAGGGGCTTTGCCTGCTTTGCTCAGCACTTCTCCTTCCTGTTGTCATGTGAAGAAGGACATGTTTGTTTAGCATTTCACCATGATTGTAAGTTTCCTGAGGCCTCCCAAGCTATGCTGAACTCTGAGTCAATTAAAACTGTTTTCATTATAAATTACACATCCTCAGATATTTCTTCATAACAGTGTGACAATAGACTAATACAGCAATTTATGAAAATCATAAGATAAACTTTTTTAATTTTCATTTTTCTCACTTTAAACCCAATTATCTGTTCATTACACATTGTCCTAAAAGCAATGCACTCTGGAGGTGGCTTGTCTGAGCGTCACAACTAAACTAAAATGATTAAGGTTTAGCAATCAGAACAGAAGAGATTATCATTACCATCAAAACAGTACCAGTGACCAACAGTGTGCAAAGTGGTGTTCAAATCCCAAAGACCTAGACAGCCTCTGAAGATGAGACTGGGGGGACTGGTCCACATAATGGAATGGGCCACAGTGTTAAGGCTTTTAGGAAGATCTGGGTGTCAGTTGTGCCTGAAGTCATAGTTCTGCATTAAAGCAAGGATTGCTGGGATAGAATACAGCTTCAAAAAAAAAAGTACACTGTATGTATGTTTGTAAGTATATTTGGTGGATGAAGATAGTCATCCTACTTGACCACACACTTAAAGGGAAATAGATTAAAACTACAAAATACAGACAGGAGGAAACAAGCTTCAGCAGAAATTTAAAAAATGCAGATGACATTAAGGTCAGAGTAGTTAAATAAATATGTGAAGAAGACTGACATAAGACAAGGAATGGAAAGACTATGCCCTACCTAAAGACATTCAAAGTTTAAAATTAAGGGGATCATAAACCCAATAAAGTACAGAGCCATTGAAATTAAGTAGATCAGCCTGCCAGTTCTGCCCTCTGGCTCACAGGACATAAATCCTGGTTAAAGTGTAGATAGAGAGGAGTGAGAAGAAATATACACAACATTGTATCTCAGAAGGCATAGAGTGGCGACAGCAGGCTTCTTCTCTTAAAGTTAGTATTCCCAACGTATAATAGGTTTTATTTTATATAGTTCAGAATCTGGTGCAGAGGGTAAGGGGTGTGTATGTGTGTGTGTGTGTGTCGGGGGGGGGGACCAGGGAAGTAACCTAAAATCACTGACTCCTATCGCCTACAATTGAGTCAAACAAGGGAAGGCAGAACAAACCTAGAGATAAGAGCTGGAAGGGTGACTCATATCTACCCATGTGCAGCACTAGTATATTAGAAAACACTAGGTGCTATATATTTTATGTATCACATATATATTTTTATATATAAATATGTGTATACTAATATATATACATATATACTTTATATACATAGTATATGCATATGTATTATATAAATTATATATTAAATATATTATATATAGTTCTATGTGATTATATATGTGTATATTGTGTTATGTGATATGTGTGATATGTTATGTGATTATATGTGATTATATATGTGTATATAATATATATGTGCACACATATATTATCACATATAACTAAGTTTGATGAGTGGTGTTTGGTAGGTGCTATCTCCTACAGCTGATAGGTGGTTTTTGGTAGGTGCTATCTCCTATGGCTGTATTTTTTTTTTAACCAAATAAAATTAAAAATAGAAAAATGTTGAAGGGGATAATGGTAATATTAAATCAACAAATAAGAAATGGGAAATGTGATGAATTCCAGAAGCTATGTACACAAAAATCAGATTTGTTATTTTAAAAACCATCTCACAAAATTCGTTGTGTACATTCAATGCAGTTTAAATATATGAATTATAGAAATTTAAAAATATGTTAAATTATTTCTAAAAAACACGCTATAGGCATTGTTGAGTACATATGCATACAAAAGAATGTAGACAGATTATGTATATTTCCTTAATTGTGAAATTTGGGGAGATAATTGGATGGGACCAAATAAACTGGATTCAGCATTTATTTTAATAAATTTCAATGTATTAGGATATTCTGGAAGCATTAATTTTCATATTTCTGTTTTGTGACTTATATAAGTACCTTTGTAATTTAAAGGATTTAGAATATTACCTTTCTTATATAATTCTGGCATTCGTCAAAGATTTAATTGATGATTAATTTATATACCTGTATTGGCTAAATGTTTCATGATGGTAACAGTGGGACTTAGAGCAACTGCTTGCTTCACTAAATGTTTTTTTTTTGTTTTTTTTTTTCTGAGATGGAGTCTTGCTCTGTCATCCAGGCTATAGTGCAGTGGCATGATGTTGGATCACTGCAGTCTGTGCCTCCCAGATTCAAGTGATTCTCCTGCCTTAACCTCCTAAGTAGCTAAGCAGCGGAGGTTACAGGCACATGCCACCACACCCGGCTAATTTTTGTAATTTTAGAAAACATGAGGGTTCACCTTGTAGGCCAAGCTGATCTTGAACTCCTGACATCAAGTGATCTGCTGGACTTGGCATCCCAAAGTGCTGGGATTACAAGAATGAGTCATCAAATCCAATTCACTAAGTGATTTTACTGGATCATGAACAGACCAATGGTACACAACAAAGAGTCCAGATGTGGATCCAAGTGTATATGGCAATTTAAGATATTTTAAAATTAGAATCTCAAACCAAAGGGTAGTATTGGGCTAGTTTTTTAGTATATAAATGGTGTATTAGTCCATTCTCATGCTGCTCTAAAGAACTGCCCGAGACCGGGTAATTTATAAAAGAAAGATGTTTAATTGACTCACAATTCAGCCTGGGGAGGCCTCAGGAAACTTAGAATCATGGTGGAAGGGGAAGCAAACATGTCCTTCTTCACATGATAGCAGGAAGGAGACGTGTTGAGCAAAGGGGAAAAGTCCCTTATAAAACCATCAGATCTCCTGAGAACTCACTTACTATCACAAGAACAGCAGCATGGGGGTAACCACCCCCATGACTCAATTACCTCCCACTGGTCCCTCCCATGACATGTGGGGATTATGGGAACTACATTTTCAAATCATATGTGGGGGGGGACACAACCAAACCGTATTAAGTGGTGTCCAAATATTAACTTGAAAAACGATAAAACTAGGTTCAAATTTCAAATAACATGTCAGGATAAATTCCAATGTATCAGATATCTGACAATAACAACAAACAAACCAAAACCTCAAAAAAATAGTCAAAGAAAGCATGGCATATTCTTTTGTAACATAGGAATGAGGTATTTCCTAATTGTGACTCAAAGATACAACTACAAAATTTGATAGTTTACTATACAAAGATAATAAAACATTATTTTTCATATAGAGGTTTACTATAGGCAAAGTAAAAAAATCAGCTACACTCAAAAATGTTCAACAAATGAAGTATGATCTGGTAGAAAAAAATGAAAATATTTGAATTCAGGGAGCTATTGCCTCTTTTGTCTTTATTTTTTATTTTATTTTTATTTTTTTCTTTTTTTACTTTATTTTTTTCTTTTATTATTATTATTATTATTATTATACTTTAGGTTTTATGGTACATGTGCGCAATGTGCAGGTAAGTTACATATGTATACATGTGCCATGCTGGTGCGCTGCACCCACCAACTCGTCATCTAGCATTAGGTATATCTCCCAATGCTATCCCTCCCCCCTCCCCCCACCCCACAACAGTCCCCAGAGTGTGATGTTCCCCTTCCTGTGTCCATGTGTTCTCATTGTTCAATTCCCACCTATGAGTGAGAATATGCGGTGTTTGGTTTTTTGTTCTTGCGATAGTTTACTGAGAATGATGATTTCCAATTTCATCCATGTCCCTACAAAGGACGTGAACTCATCATTTTTTATGGCTGCATAGTATTCCATGGTGTATATGTGCCACATTTTCTTAATCCAGTCTATCATTGTTGGACATTTGGGTTGGTTCCAAGTCTTTGCTATTGTGAATAATGCCGCAATAAACATACGTGTGCATGTGTCTTTATAGCAGCATGATTTACAGTCCTTTGGGTATATACCCAGTAATGGGATGGCTGGGTCGAATGGAATTTCTAGTTCTAGATCCCTGAGGAATCGCCACACTGACTTCCACAAGGGTTGAACTAGTTTACAGTCCCACCAACAGTGTAAAAGTGCTCCTATTTCTCCACATGAAAATGGCCATCCTTCCCAAGGTAATTTACAGATTCAATGCCATCCCCATCAAGCTAACAATGACTTTCTTCACAGAATTGGAAAAAACTACTTTAAAGTTCATATGGAACCAAAAAAGAGCCCGCATCGCCAAGTCAATCCTAAGCCAAAAGAACAAAGCTGGAGGCATCACACTACCTGACTTCAAACTATACTACAAGGCTACAGTAACCAAAACAGCATGGTACTGGTACCAAAACAGAGATATAGATCAATGGAACAGAACAGAGCCGTCAGAAATAATGCCACATATCTACAAGTATCTGATCTTTGACAAACCTGAGAAAAACAAGAAATGGGGAAAGGATTCCCTATTTAATAAATGGTGCTGGGAAAACTGGCTAGCCATATGTAGAAAGCTGAAACTGGATCCCTTCCTTACACCTTATACAAAAATCAATTCAAGATGGATTAAAGACTTAAATGTTAGACCTAAAACCATAAAAACCCTAGAAGAAAACCTAGGCATTACCATTCAGGACATAGGCATGGGCAAGGACTTCATGTCTAAAACACCAAAAGCAATGGCAACAAAAGCCAAAATTGACAAATGGGATCTAATTAAACTCAAGAGCTTCTGCACAGCAAAAGAAACTACCATCAGAGTGAACAGGCAACCTACAAAATGGGAGAAAATTTTCGCAACCTACTCATCTGACAAAGGGCTAATATCCAGAATCTACAATGAACTCCAACAAATTTACAAGAAAAAAACAAACAACCCCATCAAAAAGTGGGCGAAGGACATGAACAGACACTTCTCAAAAGAAGACATTTGTGCAGCCAAAAAACACATGAAAAAATGCTCACCATCACTGGCCATCAGAGAAATGCAAATCAAAACCACAATGAGATACCATCTCACACCAGTTAGAATGGCAATCATTAAAAAGTCAGGAAACAATAGGTGCCTCTTTTGTCTTTAAAATGTGATTAGTCCTCTTTGGTTATTTCAAA
Organism: Pongo abelii; assembly: GCF_028885655.2. NCBI lineage: Eukaryota > Metazoa > Chordata > Mammalia > Primates > Hominidae > Pongo > Pongo abelii. The sequence continues at coordinate 88,554,465 of NC_072000.2, read as the reverse complement.
GTTAAGAAAAGCTCAGTGAAAGAGTTAATAGAAAACTTTTTTTTTTTTTAATTTTCTGCTCTGCCAATTCAACAATTAGTTTTCCAGAAGCAGAATCACCCTCTAATTTGGTCAATGTTTATCATTTTAATCAACTAAAAATCACTAATCTTAAAATAATTATAATAGACCAGGCATGGTGGCTCGTGCCTGTAATCCCAGCACTTTGGGATCCTCCCAGCAGGAGGATCACAAGGTCAGGAGATGAAGATCATCCTGGCCAACATGGTGAAACCCCTCTCTACAAAAAATGCAAAAAAAAATTAGCTGAGCATGGTGGCGCACACCTATAGTCCTAGCTACTTGGGAGGCTGAGTCAGGAGAATCACTTGAACCTGGGAGGCGGAGGTTGCAGTGAGCCGAGATCGTGCCACTGCACTCTAGCCTGGCAATAAAGCGAGACTCTGTCTCAAAAAAATAAAATTAAATTAAATAAAAATAATATTAATAATAATATAAATTTAGTTACTTAAATGTACTAAACTACAAACAGCAGCAAAGATGTGAGTAGAAACCTCATGAAGGAAGACAGTAGTTTCCATAATACCAATGTTATATTTTACCACCTCTTTAAAAAGCAAGAATTTTAATGCCTTTCTAACATTTAGATCTAAAATGTAATCCTTAAAATAGGATGATATTGTTATGAAGCCAGTCAGAAATCCCAAAGAAGGAAGAAGTAATGCAATACATACAATATGCCTTGCAAAATTACCAGAACAATAACTACAAAGATATTGAGAAAAGTGTTTAAGGCCCAGTAGAATTATTGGGCAGAGTAAAGACAGAAAGGCATAGATCCCCTAGATACACAGATGTCTTCTCCCAACACAACAAATCATTGCAACACTTATATAAACAATGCAGACAAAATAGTAAGCAATTTTAATTTGGCACTGAAGGGCCCTGCAGATGAACTAGGCACATAGTGAGGAAAGGGTACATTTGGCTTTCAATAAAATAGATTCAAAGTTCCAGTTCTCTTGAAACTGTGCTGGAGGGATCAGCTATGTCAACCTTATGTTCTAAATGGTCTGCATGTTTATTAAGACTATTTTTTTTTCCTACTCCTCAGCAGCCAAACTAGGAGCTGAAGCCATATGGTCAATGACTCACTTGATAAGCAAAGAAACAGAGACATAGGATACAAGACTAGCATTGATCAAACTAGACAAAAACACAACTGTGTAAAATTACATAAAAACAAACAATTCTCCCACCATATTTTCAGTACAGCTCCACTAATGAACATCCTCAAATCATACAAGACACTCTGTATTTATTTTTCTGATGTACTTCCCTATAATCAGTTTCAGATTATTTTTATTTATAAAAATGTTTTTTTCCAAGATTGGGACCACCAAGAAACCACAGATGCAGACATATGTCATATCACTCCTCTAGTCCTGAATTTATAATATTATTTAACTCAGTTTTTCTTTTTACCTGAGAACAAATAAACAAAAATAACAAACACCGTCTCCCACCAAAATAATAAAAACAGCAATGAAAAACTTTTCTAAGTAGCTGTGAGTTAAAAAGATGAAATTTCATTGAGTGGCAAAACTAATCCAGCAGTTTTAGGACATGTTTACGTTTTGGTAATTTAGATGACTATTTCTACATTTCCCTATGATCCAGGATGCAAAGGGACCTGCTGCCTGAGACGTTGAGATTTAGAGGGCTTTGTCTCTGTTACAATGACTCACAGCAAATGGAGAGAGTGCCCATTTTTCATGGATGATGATGCTTGTAAATTTTCATTCATATCTTTGATAACTGATGTACTTAGCAACTTTCAGATAACATTGGTTAGGGTTAGTTCTGCTTGTTTTGTCCTAATTTAGAAGGAAGACAGAGAAAATACTCATTCTGAGTACCTACTTTTTGTTGGGAACTATGCTAGGTACTTTATACACTTTGTGTCCGTCAGGGTTTTCCAGAGAAACAGAACCAATAGGATACACACACAAATACACACACACACACACACACACACACACAAACATACACATAGGTTTCACATCCATAGATTCAACTAACAGGCTATAAAAAATATCCAGAAAAAAAAATTCCACAAATTTCCAAAAGGCAAAACTTGAATTTGTCATGTGCTAAATATCACACAAAAGAAATAACATGTAGGCATTGTATTCAGTTGAATAATTAATCTGGATGAGTGTGATACATCAGGCTTATAATCCCAGTACTTAGGGAGTCCAGGCAGAAGGACTGCCTGAGCCCAGGAGTTTGAGAGCAGCCTGGGCAACAGGGCGAGACTGGGTCTCTGAAAAAAAAAAAAAATCTAGAGATGATTTAAAGTACACGGAAGGTTGTGCATGGGTTATATAAAAATGTTACACCATTTTATATAAGGGGCTTGAGCATCCTTGGATTTTGTTATCCATGGGATATTCCTGGAAGCAATCTACAAATTCCAAGAGATGACTGTATATATAGACGGATAGATAGAGATATAAGAGGGAACTTACATGGAAACTTATGGAAATCTATGTCATTATGGAAGCTAAGAAATCCCACAATCTGCTGTTTGCAAGCTGGAGTACCAGGAAAGGCAGTGGCGTAATTCAGTCTGTGTGCAGAGGTCAGAGAATGTGGGTTTCTGATAGCTGAGGGGGAAGATGGATGTCTCCTTTTTAGAAGAGATAATAATTCACCCTTCTTCTGCCTTTTTTTTTCTATTCAAGCCCGCAACAGGTTGGATGATGCAGGCCTGTACTGGTGAGGGTGAAACTTCTTTACTCAGTCTACTGATTCAAATGCTAATCTCTCCTGGAAACATCCTCATAGACACAGCAAACAAGACCCCGTAACATCTATTTGGGCAACTCTCAACTCAGTCAAGTTGACACATAAAATGACAGATAAAGTTGACACACTTTATCTGACTGAAATATCAAAATATTTGCAATTTTTAGGGTCACGTATCCTGCCAAAGTCCACCCGGAGAGCATTAGAAACACTTCTTTGGATTAGAATTTTGATTATCTGACTACAAAATCTATATATGAACCTTCTATTTTCTTAGAACAATTGTTGGGTTTACAGATGTTTTTGTAAAACCCAATAAAAACTGTAAGGGATTTCAGGACTTCTGTAATTGGTTCTTTTTTCAAGTTAGTTAAAGTCTTTGGAAAAACTAAATGATAGTTTTTTATTTAAGCCAGAGGTTAAGTGATGATTCTATCTCTACAATACCCTCCTCTGCTCATCAATACTTTTTAAAACAAATATCCATATGTTTTACAATATATTTTAAAAATAATATTAATTGGTATATACTTGAATAAATTGACAATTAAAATGGGAAGAGAGTAGCTGTCCAAATGTTCTCTCAGCACAGACAGTTCAATGTTTTAAGCTTCTATAGTATACATATGCAGGAGCCATGTCTATGGTTCTCCAAAATATGACAAAATGGTCATGCCAGAATCAATGCTGTTAAAACATACAGGTGTGACCTTAAAAATGGAATAACTTTAAAATTACATATAGTTTTTAATTTTTTAAAAAGGTAGTCTATTTTGCTATTATCAATTAAAATTAAAACTGATAGAAAACTACACTTATAAAATTTTGTTACTGGATTTGACTTGAAGGCTCAGCACTTAATGGAAACTATCATTGGAGAGAACTTGCCATTTATAAAGGATTTCATCAGTAATCAAATAATTCTGAGAGAGAAGGACCCAAAAGGACTATGGAGATGAGAGTGAGCAGCTCCAGGATGTATTCCTGGCTCTCTGTTTACAGTATTCACTTTATCAGTCTGGGTAAAGTTGACCTGGATAGAGAAAAGAAGAAAGAAATGGGGTTTAATAGGAGGACAATACTATCTTCTACTTACTTCAAAGCAGATAGGTTTATGATGAAACAGATTTTTGTAAATCTTGTTGAATTAGAAAACAAATCACTGACAATGTGCACAATCAGAAAAAAAAAACAATAAAAACAATTGATACTTTTGAGCCAGCTGTGTTTTCTGTGAGTTTCACTCAGTTTTCACATAGATTTGCTTTAATAGTAATGATGATGAAGGTATTTTCCTACTAAAGGATGCTTAAAGGACACTGCCCTTAGGAAGCATTTTATTCACTACTGAATTCTGCAGTGGGAAGCAGCAGCTGGAAAAGTGTTGTCCAGCTGCACCATGAAAGCTTGTACCATAAAAGGAGATGATTTCTCAAGATGTGCCAGATTTTCTTGTTAAAACTTTGGCCAACAATGTTAAGCAAAGCAATTAGACATAACCACCCTCCAAAGTTGCCAATGTAGTGAGTATGGGAACCAAAAAATATATTTCACAGACTCCAGAAAAGTGGGAAGTAATATTGAAAATGTTGAGATATAGATGAATAAAGACTGTGGTTTTCTAATTGATGTGTATTTATGTAACTATGACACTAGGGAAGCATCTGATTAGATGATCTCAGTCCCAAATATGCAGATTTGATTGAGCGTTAGTAAAGTATAAGCTCTAGGATGCACTTTCATTCCAAGTTTTAACATTTACACAGGCAAAAGCAAGTTTATTGGAAAAGTATCAAAACCCATGACTTGTAAATTCATAATGACATACTTCATGATGATTTGGAAACACTTGACTTCCAGCCCAGCCCACACATTGTGTAATGAAATGCAGAGATGCTTATGCTGTGGACAATGCGGTCATGTACTCCAACTGGAAAAAGAGGACTCGATAAGTCAGAATTACGACTTTGAAATTACTCTAACTGTATGGGTCAAAAGAAATGTGGAGGCCAGGCACGGTGGCTCATGCCTGTAATTCCAGCACTTTAGAAGGCTGGGGCGGGAGGATCACGAAGTCAGGAAATTGAGACCATCCTGGCTAACAGGGTGAAATCCCATCACTACTAAAAATACAAAAAATTAGCCAGGTGTGGTGGCAGGCATCTGTAGTCCCAGCTACTCGGGAGGCTGAGGCAAGAGAATTGCTTGAACACAGGAGGTGGAGGTTGCAGTGAGCCGAGATTGCACCACTGCACTCTAGCCTGGGCAACAGAGTGAGAATACATCTCAAAAAAAAAAAAAGAAAAAAGAAAAGAAAAAGAAAGAAGAAATGTGGAATGAGACGTTAAAAAAAATGACAAGGTAGCCTGTCATGGGTGATAAGGAAGAATTTTTGAGGGGAGTTCTAGGCGATAGAGCATCCCATCAGCCCAATCTCTGGAGAACTTAGACACCTTGCTGAGAACAACGTAATTTAATCCATAAATATGAAAACGCTTTTTCAATTAGTTATATAACTGGCCTATGTGCAGAATGACCATAAGCTACCATGTTTTTTCTGGAGATATAATTCCAGGGAAAACAAAATAAAAATCTGAGGGCTTATAAATATAGAGATGGAGTAGTGATACTTGTTAGATCCCACTACCTAGTGTTCCTTAGAGTGACAAAATGGGTAATCACCTTGCTTCAGGGCGCTATCTCCAGAAATGACTGCTGTAGATGTGAGAAAGACTTGTCTAGCAACTTTCATTTTCCTAAATTCCGTTATGGTTATTATGCTCTTCTGTTCATATCTATTTCTACTGTCTTTGTTCATTTCAACATAGAGTACTATTGACGACACATCAGTAGAAGAAGTATGAACATAGATTCTGAGATCAGGCTGAGTTTGAATCCCAGCTCCATTACTGACTGGCTCTACAGTTTTGGGCAAGTTACTTAATCTCACTGTTCCCAATTTCCTCCTCTGTAAAAGGAGTTAACAGCATCCCATGCCATAGCAGCATTGTGAGGATAAATCGGCTCAAATATCTTAAAGGCCTAGCACAGTGCTTTGTATTTTGTACTTACCATGTGCTCATTCTTTGCTAAGTGCATTTGGTAAATGGAACACATTTGGTGATATTGTCATTGTTTATTTATTTAATAATGTATATTACTTTACTTCTCAGAAGTGTTTTTTCAATGACCAATCTCATTTACAAAGCATGGATTCTTGATTTTTTTTTATTATTTTCTTGTTTAAAGGGTACCATGCTGTGCACATTGTATAAAATCACATTTATTTTTCAAAACATGACTGTGGAAAGCATGATTCATTACCTACTAGATATTATTTCTCTCCATCTCCTTTCTTCTTTCTACTATAGAGTCTTGATTTGCTCACGGTATCAATGTGGATAGCCCCAGAAGATGCATTGCTGAATAAAGAATTTTCTAAGCCTGTCATAATCTTCCCATTTCTTATGGCTTGGAAATTTCTTCTCCAGACTGCCTTGCAATGAGAGAAGGCCATGAGACTGATTTTAGGCAATGAGACTTTAGGGGAAGTCAACAAAGAGACTTTTTGAAGTGTTTTCTTAGGCTGATAAAAGGAGAGGGTAACTTATAGTAGAAGTTCTATATCTTTGCCTTGACTCTGCTTTTTTATTATTCAAATGTAATTGGCATGCTTGGAACTGGGGCCATTATCTTGCTATGAAGAGGTGACAAATGTAAGATCAAATAGCTTATTGTGCTTAGATCTCAAACTCTTGCACTCCAGCAATCCTCCCACCTTGGTCTCCCAAAGCGGGAATACAGGTGTGAGCCACCATACCCAGCTGGAAGGTCATTTTTAAAATATAGTTCCCTGTACCCTGAGCTCACAAATTCCAAGTCAGCATTTTTTTTTTTTTTTTGGTAAAATTTGAAGTAACTTTTTAGCTTTTTGAGCTTCTAATGCAAAGTAAGATCAGGAAAATTTAAAGCTGTAGTTATCATTATACAATTAGTATTTGCCAAACATTTCGCTATATATTTTATATAGGTCATATTTCAGAATAATTTCATGATATAGAATTATTCTATCTAGATATTAGGCTAGATAGAATAATTAGATATTATTACTTTCTACATTTTACAGGTGAGGAAACTGACATTAGAGGGGAAAACAATGTGCATAAATTTAAATGACTGACAAAAGACCGAACAAAGATTTGAAAGTACACTATTAACCTTTTTGCTATATTACTTTGTGAGGCCATCATGCTTTTTTCCAAATTTATATGCCCTTTTGGAGCAGATATATGCGAATTACCTTTTTTTCCTTGGTGATGAACAAATGTGTAATCATAATCCTAGTAGAAAACTGTAGACACACTAGAATTGAGTAATTTGAGCATAATTTAATAAGTCAATTAGATGGAAACAGGCTCTAACACCATACATGGCTACTTCTATTCACAGGGCTAAAGAAGTTAAGTGGGCCATGGGGTTACTGGAAATTACAAAAGATGTGTGAAGGGGATGGTCTGACCAACACTGTAGCCTCTGGCGAAGAAAAGCACCAGAACCAGTGGCCTGCAGGGAGGGTGTGGGAAAACACAGGTCAAGTTCTTATTCTCGTCCCTTCCTCCAGTGAGCTGAACCCAACAGGGAACCAAAGGATAAAAGACCCCAGGGTTGTAGTCCACACAGTCAGGACAGAGAGTAGGTTAGAAAAGGGTAGAGACAAAATCAGGAGGGGAAATAGGATATAGGAGAGTAAGGCAACTTTTCCAAAAAAAGCTAGCCAGTAGTTAAGGAGATGGAGAAGAAATCAGTTGGAATCAAAGCAGCCAAAGGAAGATAACCATAAACACCAGCCAGTCAGGAAAGTTTCTTTTTACCCAGTGGAAGGAAGGCTTAGGCTGCACATCCCAAAAGTAGGCTCACACAAGTGTCGAAAAGCACATAGATTCGGTTAGATGTGTTGTCATGGCTATCCAGGCTGATATCAATGTTAACTAAGATTTTTGTGCATGGCATCTACAAGATGGAATCAAAATGTCCTGTTTCCTAATACTGATTTATTCTTCTGGAAGCACGACTGAAAAGATTTGGCCATGAGTAATGATCTGGACTGTCATTTATTAGCAAGCAACCTCCAGTTCTCAGCAGGTTCTTTGAAGTAAATATAGATTCATATGTAAACAAGTTCCAATCTCTCTTGAGGTATTCTTATCTAATTTTCTGAGGATAAAATACAATATATATAGGAAGTGATTCATTCTATGTCTTCTCCCATTCATGTTCTACTTAAAGAATAATAGAATCTATGTCTTCTCCTATTCATTTTCTACTTAAAGTATAATAGAAGGCAAATAAAACACTTTCTTTAAATACATATTTATTTCAGCTGAAGGTTAACAAAGTGTCTGTGCTACAATAGACAAAGTGAATGGCTCCTAAATGAAATTTTCTAATTAAAGCATTATAATGATAGTAACATTTGGATAGCATCTTTGGTTTCAATATTTTTCATTTGTAATACTGCTATTTCACCATTCATTTAATACATGGTGGCTGAATATTAGTAGGTGCTAGGGAATTAGCTATTTATATTCTAAGAAGGAAGACAGATAAGATTGAGATTAGAAGAAGCTTCACATATTCAAGAAATAGCAGGGCAGCATGTGTCAACATTAAACTTAGGAAGGGTAAAAGTGGTAGTGGACATGGTTGAGAGAAAGGCAAAAACCAGACCAGAGCAGGAGCAAAGGACAGTAATAATGATTTTAGTAATAGAGTGATGGGGAGACATTGGAGGCCACTGAGCAGGTGAATGGCATGGTCTGATGTCCATTTTTCAAGGATTGCTCAAGCTGCTGTATAGAGAATAGCATGTATAGGAACAAAAGAGGAATCACGAAAACTAAAGAAATGTTTCCCCAATTAATTAGAAAAATGGTAGGATTTGAATCTAACTGTACTTTCTCAGAAAAGATGCCTCCCATCATTACTTTAAATTCCTTCCCCTGCTCAGGACTTGAGCCATCTTTCTGTTTCCTTAACAAACCAAATATTAGCCTGCCATCAGGCCAAGTGTAAACATAAACCTCTTTATTAGAAGCATCTGTGCTGTAAACACTTTAAAAAAATGATGATTTTCTTTACTTCTTAAGAGGACAAATATAGCTGTCCACACCTTCACAAAGTTAGAGACAGAGACAGCTGTTTAAAATCCCTGAGGGTTCTTGGAGAGGCTAGGATTACAAAGGTAGTTTTGTCTATAAATTATCAAGTGGTTGTACATATGACATAAAATCATTTTTGTTCTCCTGTCCCGTAGGAAGGTGAATTGATTGCACACGTGCACCTAAGTATACATGGTGAGCACAGAACATTGCATGCGGATACAATAGACAAAGTGAATGGCTCCTAAATGAAGGACATACTCATTTTATCATTGATTGTTGCAGCAGACTCAATATTTGTTTCCCCGCAAATTTATATGTTCAGATTCTAACTCCTAGTGTGACTGTATTTGGAGAGGGCGCCTCTAATGATGTAATTAATGTTAAGTGGGGTCATAAGGGCAGGACTGTGATCTGATAGAATTACAGTCCTTGTAGGAAGAGATACCAGAGAGCTCACTTGCTTGCTCTCTTTTACAGCACAAAGAAGAGGTCACAGGAGCACACAGCAAGAAGGCAGCCATCTGCAACCCTGTAGAAGAGCCCTCCCCAGACATTAACCAGGCGGGCGCCTTGATCTTGGACTTCTAGTCTCTGGGACTGTGAGAAAATACATTTCGGTTGTCTCAGCCACTCAGTCTGAAGAATTTTGTTATATCAGTTCGAGCAGATTGATGCGGCTATTGAGATACACAGGTTTCTATTCTATTTATGTTTCCTTGTTTTGTTTCTGTTGTTGTTGTTGTTTTGTCCTGGGCATGTAGACCAAAGCCAATAGGCAAGTTCACTTCGTTACTAGGAACCAAGTCTAATCGTTGCACTAGAAAATACATAACTTTATGCATCCAGCTTTTTAGAAAATTGTATTTCAACTCATTACAGGATTTTCATAGTGTATCACAAGATTTATGTTGAGAGGAAAAGAGCCCTAAAGTTTCAAGATAATTGAATTCTGGAAAATGAGAAAAGTGGTCAATGTTTATAAATTAGTAGGTAGCATCTATTTTTTCTTTTTTTGGTTCTAAAATTATTGCATTTTTATTTTTACCTTATTTTGTACCAATATGGGTCTAAATGTCGTGGTGACTCATTTCAAACCTTGCATTTTCATCTGTGATTAATCCCACCTACACTGAAAAGTTTTTGCTTGATTTTTCTACTGAGGTGTGGGTTCCAAGCCTCAGTATCCTATGGATGTGCAATTGTCCAATGTAAGTTGTCAACTGTTATATTTGGGAGTGAAAGTAGAAACTACAGGGATGAAAAATGAGTGGGCAAGTTTTCTTTTCCTGAAGGATGAATCACTGGAGAAGTGCCAGTGAATAGCAAAAGAAAAATCTCACCAAAGAAGTAATAACCAACAAGCCATGTTCTACTGTCTTAAAACAAAGAAAAGCAGTTTATCTCAGGGCACATACTGATGCTGAAAATGATTCAACTTCACCACATCATAAGGGGAACCATCAGAAGCATATTCCTGGAAACCAAAGCCTCTTGGGAGAAAGTTCAAGGTCAGAGTTTTTGAACTTTAGACATAGAACATATGTTTTAATAGGAGACTTGGTCAAATATCACCCACCTCTCTCACTTTCTTTACATATACTAAATAACTAAAATAATACAAAAAAGGATCTCTAAAACTTCCATATTGAAGATATAATACATATTCGCATCTTTAAAATGGACTATGATCAGACTGGTAGCATCAGTTTGAAAGTGAAAAACGTAACAATATGGCAGATAATTTCCCCCAAGAGAGTTGTAAACATTTTTGAGAGCTCTTGTTGTTTTTAACATGTTAGAAATAAATAATGAGGAAAGATCACTGGAAGAGTGATTCAGATTATGCAAAAGTCAATAAACTCTATATGCCTCAGGTCCTTCATTTGGAAAATGTACAGAATAAAATATATGTCACAGAGAAGCAATGAGGTTTGAATGAGGAAATGGATACAGGGTAATTGCCATAGTATATATAGTTGCTAAATAAATGGTAGCTATTCAGGTGCATTTTCCTAACTATTATCAAAATCTTTATCTTCCACAAGATGAATTATTATTAAAACAAAGTTTTCTAGAGAATAGGGAAGAGGTCACAATGGCCATGGACTATGTGGAATAGGAGGTAAGCATTGCAGAGTTTATTAAAAATAAATTTCAGACTTAAGAAAGTTCTAGAGACTGAATTATGCCCTCTGAAATTTTTATGTTGAAGCCCTAACCCCAGGTGTGATTGTGTTTGGAGAAAGGGAGGAAGTGATAAGGGTTAAATGAGGTCATAAAGGTCAGGTCCCAACTTGATGAAGCTGGTGCCCTTGTAAGAATCAGAAGAGTCACCAGACCTCTCCCTCTCTGGCATGTGAGTACACAAGAAGGCAGCCATCTGCAAGCCAGTAGGAGAACCCTGGCCAGAAATAAAATCAGCTGGTACTTTAATCGTGGACTTTCCAGCTCTCAGAAGTGTGAGAAAGTAAATTTCTGTTGCTTAAGCCACCGAGCCTAATGGGATTTTGTTATGCCAGCCCAACAGACTAAGACAGGATGCATTAAAGGGTAATTATTTTTGTTTTATGTTTGTTTTGTTTTGTTCCAATTTAGGCAAAGACAGAAGTGAATACACAAATAAATTGCATTACCTGAAAATAAGTTAAATCATTGTAGCCTTTAAACTATTGAAACAGAGATGGGCAACATTGACATATAAAGCCACATTTCAATGGCCTCAGTATTCTCACCTCAGAAATCATAAAATGTTCTGCAATTTAATGAGTTTAATATTTCTATAATTAAGACATATGTCTTAGAAGTTTATTCTGATCAAGACTATTTTACATGCATGAAAAATGCCACCAAAGAAGCACAAGAGTGATAGCAATAACACCCTATTATTTGTAGAAAGTAACATAGTGAGAACAAATGGCTATATTTGAAAGCAGTTGGCTGTCAGAGCCATATTAAAGAAAACACAAACAGAAGTAATTTATTCAATAATATTATGCTTCATTAGGCTTTGGATTTAGTCTTTAATGTTGCCAGGAGGCAGAATGTTTTGTCGATTTTTTTTTTGAAATTATTGCAAAATATTAGATCCCAAAAAGCACTTTTATTCTTAATACTCATTACTGCTTGGAAATACTTCCCTGCATCCATATATATTTATACATATAGCTATACATATGTATTTGTATTATTGTGTGTGTGTGTGTATGTATTTATTTAAATTTTGGCAAGGTCAAACATAACTATGGTAGAAAATATCTTTTTAATTTGGTAGAGAAGCAATATTATTAACTCATTTTACTGAAAGTGGTTTTAATACTAGAAATCTAGAATGACACTTATCTGGTTAAAAATGTCAGAAAACAATGATTCTGGCAAAAATTCAGAGTCTCTTTTTTCAAGCTCATCTAATTTTATATGGAAAATATGGATAAAGCATGAGTTTAAAAGCTTACAATGCCGTTTCTTGTGATCTAATTCAGCTTGCATTGAGCTGTGATGGTTTGAATGTGTCTCTCAAAATTCATGCATAGAAAAGTTAATCCCCAATGCAGCAGTGTCAATGGGTGGGGCCTAAAAAGAGGTGATTAGGTCATAAGGATTCCACCCTCATGATTAAATTAATGTCATCATTGTGGAAATGAGTTAGTTATCTTCAGGATGGGCTTGTTATAAAAATGAGTTTAGCCTCTTTAACTTTTGCTCTCCCTCCTGCCCTTCTACCTTCTGCAGTGGGATGACACAGCAAGAAGGCCCTCACCAGATGCTGGTACCTTGATAACGGAATTTACCACCCTCCCAAACTATAAAAAGTACATTTCTTTTCTCTGTAAATTGTCAAGTTGGTGCCATTTTGTTATAGCAACACCAAGTGGACTAAATCATGAGCTAAGAAGAGGTTTCCTTGTCCTAACCATATGTAGCATGCCTGGACTTATTATGCTAATTAGGTCAAGGGAATACTTTCTCCCTCTCACTACTTCTGGGGCCACAAATAAAAATTTCAACCTTGATTAACCATGCAAATTTATATTATTTTCCCAAGGGTAGCACATCTGGGTTGTTGTTGTAATATATTTGAAATTAACCCACTTATCTTTTAAGGCCAATTATATATCTGAAATAGACTCTTTATATGTAGAAAACAAATATTATGGTCTCATAACAACTTTGAATATGTGTCAACTATAGAATCCTATTAGTTCGAATTATAATTTTTGATGTAGGTGCTTGTCTTTCCAACAAAATTGTGGGACACTCTATTGTTTGTTACTTGATCATTTCTTGAATTCTCAGAGTATAGCACAACACACAAAAGATAATTTGACAAAATACATGAAATTGAGTTAAAAGAATGAGCTACTTAGAAAAAAATTTTGTAATTTTTGAGAGTTTGCATTGAAAAATGTCTACAAAGTAACTGTAGTACAGATAATCCTAGAATTACGGTTAAAATGATAGAGTGATCATCTGAAACACCCATGAATAAGCTATACCATGAATGTTTCTCAACAGGGTGTCCCTGTGTGCTGTCTGAAAAAAAAAAATTTAATGTCTCCTGACCGATTTAATTATATAAACATATAATATTACAGGTTATTTAATGTTTCAGTGACTGGGTGAATGGGAAACTCTGTTGTGTATGGCTTCAAATCTTCTTGGTCTTATATCTTATTTCAGCCATTGCTGTTATGAATAATTCCACGGAGGCTTTGTGCAGCTTGGCACAAGTGTGATCTGACAGTGTCTTGACAATGCACAGCAGGTCCTCTGACTTGCTGCCCAGAGCTCCTCTGACACAGGGTGTTCCTCATGAAGAATTTGGCAATCATGCATGTACAGCACTTATGTGTTGGAGACTGAACCAACAGATAAATGATTTTCCTTTTTACTTCTGTGGTGGGTGGTTCTGAGACATAACAGAAGGCTTCTTAGAAACTTTCTTGGGCTAATCAAATTATCTTCTCTTGAGGTGGCCAATCAGTAACACATTTTTAAATGAACTTCTTGTCTTGTCCAGTTTACTCCAACACCCTTTAATCTGGTTCCCTGAAATCATATTTCTGAATAAGCCATTAACATATTAGCCTTTATCAGTCTGCTTTGGGAAAACTGAAACTAACACATTGAATCTCCTTATTATTGAAGATATTGTTGGTGCCAAATGGTTTCATCAAATTATAGAAGGCAAATTAATTAATTAATCAATTTAAAAGCAGACTTATATTCATGATATATCCTGAAAAGCAATAGAATATATGACTTCATACCATATTTGAATTGAAGTTTCCCAGAAATTTAATTTTCTTTGAAGTGATGAAAAATCTGTTATGCCCACACAGTGCTGAGTGGTAAACACAAAACAAATTCAAAATTCCCTCTAACTACAATGTTATCATAGTCACACATGGGCAGCAATTTAAATTCTCTAAAACTATACGATCCCTTGAATTACATTAATGTTATTAATTTGAAAAGTGTTGATTTTATAGGTTGGCTTGGAGTTAATGTTTATATTTTTCTTTGCTTTTTGGTTATATAAGAATGATAAGCATAAGACATTTAAAACTAGATCCATCTCTACATTTGTTTGTATAACAGTATATTAAAACGATTTAAATCAACATTAGGGGTATATGGGTAGATCTCCTCAAAATGTATCCATGTATTATTTCAAAAACAGTATTCAAAGGTGAGGACCTGGACAAAGTTTCATTGGAGTCATTTGTAACTATTAATAGAAATTTAGGAACCAGGTTTATCAGTGAATGCAATCAAGGCTGTCATTAAATATTGCATTATGACATTTATTTGTATTAAAAATGAAATAAATTATTTCCTACAGCTTTCTTCATGCTCTTTCAAAGGGTGAGATGGCAATGCATGTGCAATCTAATGTCCATCCAACTGAGAGAGCTGCCTATAGTCACTCAAGATCAATGTAACCCAGCAGCTGTTTCTGCTTTAAAGGTCATTGAGAATTTATAAACAGTTTTTTTCTTTCCTGTTTTTCTTAAGCTTAAATTGTTCTATAATGAAAATTAGACATATTTTAATATGTCTCATAAGCAAATCCAAAGGTACTGCTATTTGGTCTCTATATTGATATAGATGGCCTTAGACAAACTACATACTGTATCTGAGTATCAGTTTATTGATCTGGAGAGTAAGGTAAATTCATATTAATTTAAGTAATGCAGACAATATCTTTAGTTTTTGCCATGTTTGAATGTTCAGAACACAGAAAGTATTGAAATAAATAAATATAAATACAAATATATATGTTGATTATACCTTATGTATTTTCTGTGCCTTTAACTATTTCTCTAGTTTATGCTTTGTACTTAGCTTTTTATTAAGAGAATAATAAGAATAAAATAAGAAATAAAAATAAAATAAGAAAAACATGTTAATACAATATTATACATCAATTTAGGTTTGGAGAAGACCAAAGGAAATTATATATATATTTCATATATGTAACATATATTATATATTTTTGTATTAAAAATATTTCATATTGAAATACATAAATATATAAATTAAAATATTTCATATTAATATATATTTTATATTAAAACTTAATGTATATAAATGTATATAAATAACATATATAAATAAATGACTAACTACAGCTCTTGGCAAAGAGCAACTATTAATTTACTTTTCATCTTTTTTTTAAATATGAGGAAAAATTAGAAGATTTTTACCTGTAACACAAAAACAAGAATAAAGTAAAAAATGTTTTTAAAACCAAATTACTGGCCAAATAAAAGGAAACATCAGGTCCCCTATTAGAAAAAAAACCCAGCTTAATGAGAGATAGGACTTACCGTTTTCAAGAGACATAAATAGACTCTGCTGATCTGATCAATGTGTGGGAAGAATAATGGTTAACTTGCAAAATTGAAGTAAAACAGGCATGGGAATTACAAAAGCATGTAGCAGGGGCTAGGACATTAGCTAGTGAAGACTGGTGAAGACATTACTTCAGTGGAATCCATTGGTGATCTTGTTTGGGTCATGCACTTGGCTAGGGAAGGGTAGAGAGGAAAGAGGAGGATGAATTTTTTAAAATATGCACTTTTAAGCATGTTTTTAATTTTTATTTTTAATTGGCACATAATGATACATACTTATGAAGTATGATGTGATGTTCAACATGTATACACTATGTAATGATCAAATCAGGTCAATAGGCATATCCATCACCTCAAACATTTATCTTTTTTTGTGTGTGATGGGAACATTGAAAATTCTCTTCTAGCTATTTTGAGAGATACCATACCTTATTGTTAATTACAGTCACCCTACTGTGCAATAAACACCAGAACTTATTCTTCCTTTCTAACTGTAACTTTGTACCCATTGACTGACTTGCCATGGCCCTCCCCTCCTTTCCCCAGCCTCTGGTAACCACCTTTCTATTTGCTACTTCTATGAGGTTGATTTTTTAAGATTCCACATATGCAGTGAGATCACGTGATGTTTGCCTTTCTATGCGTGACTTATTTCACTTCACATAATGTCCTGCAGTTTCATCCATGTTGTTGGAGGTGACAGGATTTCATTCTTTTTATGATTAAATAGTATTCTACTGTGTATATATAGCACATTTTCTTTATCCGTAGTTGGGCACTTAGGTTGATTCCATATCTTGGCTACTGCGAATATGGAATCAGCCTACGTTGTCCAACCACAGGTGAATGAATGCTTTTAAACTGCAAATTCCATCAGTTCAGCACACAATAATGATATAAGGAAATTAGAAAAATCTCCCAAATGAAAGCTGGTTTCCTCTTATCAGAGAAAAAGGGAATGCCTAGCAAGGCCAAAATAATCAATGTTTATTAAGACTCTAAAGCCTGGTACTGTGTCACTCTCATGTGTTCAAAGCCAGAAAGTAAGTCAAAGACGTATCTGAAGAAATATAACGGGTCAATGAGTGACATCCTTCAGGCCTAACGACTAATTCCTGTATATAAAAATAAGCTGACTGCATGACCTGTGTGTCTATCCACTTCAGCATTTTTCTGACAGAACACTGTATCAGGAGCCCTCTCACCCTCTAATAAAGGATAGGACTGTTCTCCATTCATGGACAAGCCTCTGTAATCTGTGATATAGGAAAAAGTCATTTCTAGGTTCATATTAACCATTGATGAAATTCAATACTTTTTAAGCTTTTATTTCCTACTGCTGAAAGCTTTCTAAGATAATAGAAAGTAATATAAAAATTAAGTATATTTTCAAGTTTTTTATATCTTTCTTTCCTCCCTCCCTCCCTGTCTCCCTCCCTCTTTTCTTTCTTCCCTCCCTCCCTTCCTTCCTTCCTTGCTTCCTCCCTCCCTCCTTCCCTTCTTTCCTTCCTTCCTTTCTTCCTTCCTTCCCTCCTCTCCTATATCACAGAAGCTGAAAAGAGCCATGCAGTTCAATTATCCCGATTCTTCAGTTTCCATCTATATGAAACAGACTATGCAGCAGAGACACAGACACATCAGAATTCCCATCTGCGCTGCATTAAACACTACTTAGGAGAATCAGTCTCAGCAGGACCAAATCTGTCAGTCCCACTTTCTGTCATCTGTGCCAAGCCAAGGTGCATAGAGAAAAAAAAAAAAAAAAAAAAACCTCACTGATGTGGTAGATGGTGGGTGTGAAATTTCTAACACTGTTACCTGTAATCACTCAGATAAGATGCATGGGTTGTCACAGTTAACTCTCCCACTGAACTATGCCTAAAACCATGTGCTCAAGTGTCCAAATGAAGGTAGACATTAAAAAGGTTTTAAATTTTTGTTTGTTTTGTTTTGTTTTGCTGATGACAGATGTTTGAACACCCACACAAAATGGTGGCTTTAGAATTCATTTTCATTGGATCAAAATATAAGTATTTGTGTGATATTTGGTTTTGCAGACAGTAAAATGTTAGGCAATTGGAAAAGCTTTTCCAAAAGAGTGTATTAGTATATTAAAAAACTTTTTAGAACTTTTATAAATATGGTTTGTATTTCTTTATTCCCTTTCCGAGGGTGGGGAACTTTTTAGTTTGAATTTTCTCAAAGCAGGGGGATTCTGAATTTATTTGGGAGGTAATCCAAGAAAATCACCAGTAGGGGTTTGGAGAAATGAGACAGAGAATGAGATGAAGCCAATCAAGGAGGCTTTCTCAAGGACATTACCACTGCAGATAGTTGGAGCTTCAACTCAATGGGAAATTTAGATATTCTGAACCAACCAAGTTGCAGTTATCCCATTTGAGGGATCAGGGAGCTAGGCTATTATCCACCAACTTCTAATGTTACTGGTTAATGATTTGTCTTGGGAGTTTCAGTTCCCAGCACTTCCCAGTCAGTCCTGATCTAAGCCAAGTGGTGGCTAAAGGAAGCCCTCAGGCATAAAACCTGTACTTTTTTTTTTTTTTTTTTTTTACTTTAAGTTCTGGGATATATGTGCAGAATGCGCAGGTTTGTTATATAGGTGTACATGTGCCATGGTGGTTTGCTGCACCTATCAACCCATCATCTAGGTTTTAAGCCCCATATGCATTAGGTATTTGTCTTAATGCTCTCCCTCCCCTTGCCCCCCCATCCCCCAACTGGCCCCGGTGTGTGATGCTTCCCTCTGTGTCCATGTGTTCTCATTGTTCATTTTGGTAGCTGAAAGTCAGGTTATATGCCAAAGGGGATGAGCAGGACACTGGAAGTATCTGCTAAAGAGATCTATTAACGTTTCCATTTTTACAGGGAGAAATCAGGGCAAAGCTTTTTGTGCATTTTTTATATCAAAATGTAAAAAAGCCCACTGCACTAATTGGTATATAAAACATGCTAACATCTATTAAAATAGAAACAACAAATTAAGCCTATTTATTTTGGTTTGTGTCCTTAATTCTCAAATCCATATCAAGATAATAAAAGATACTGAACTTGATTTCTTCTTTCTGTTTCTCAGAGTGACTAGCTATACAATGACTAGTGATTAGTACTGACAATGCTATGAGAATCTTTCAGGAAGTAATAAAGGAGTAGGATTTCATAATTTCAACCTAGTATTTGGAAGTCAGAAGGAATCATACTTACATCATGCTTCTGATGATAACTTTACTATCCATAATCATAAGTTAATTCACCTGAATTCAGATAAAATATGCAATTTAATTCCATTTTGAGTGTATATTCTATTGCATTATATTCTATTTAGCATTTATTGAGTGTTAACCATCTGAAATATGCATATGACTTTAGCTACTTAGAAAAATTAATTTGAAGATTGGGTGTGGTGGCTCACATCTGTAATTCCCGCACTTTGGGATGCCAAGGTGGTAGATCACTTGAGATCAGGAGATCGAAGCCAGCCTGGCTGACACGGTGAAACCCCATCTTCACTAAAAATACAAAAAAAATAGCCAGGTATGGTGGTGGGCACCTGTAATTCCAGCTACTTGGGAGACTAAGGCAGGAGAATTGCTTGAACTTTGGAGGCGGATGTTGTAGTGAGCCAAGATCGAGCCACTGCACTCCAGCCTGGGTGACAGAGCAAGAGTCCATCTCAAAAAAAAAAAAAAAAAAAGAAGAAGAAAAATTGATTTGAGAGCGAGATGTTGCTCTCTGTAACACAAATGAGTTACCTATGCAGAAATTTATTCATGAAACAATTTTTATCAAGTATTGTCAATTAACCCAATTTTAATACATTTTTTCACAATGCACTATTTTAAAAATATATTTTGATATAATCTCATATTTATTTTCTAGATGTTTTATTATACAATTTTTAAACATACAGCTAAATTAGAATTATACAGTGATTACCCATATGCCCATAACTTTTATTCTATAATTAACATTTGAGTATCATTTAAGTCTGCATTTTTTTCTATCACCGCTATAACAAATCACCACAGCTTAAAACAGCACAAATTTATTAATTTACAGTTCTAGAGGTCAAAAGTTCAAAATGGATTTCAGTGGGCTAAAATCAAGATGTTGGCAGGTCTGCATTTCTTTGGCAGGCCTTTTTGTAGGCCCTGAGAGAGAATTCATTTCCTTGTCTTTTCCAGGCTCTAGAGGCCACTCACATTCCTTGGCTTGTGGTGTCTTCCTGTATCTTGAAATCTAGCAGTGTAGCATCTTCAAATCTTTTCTGACTCTGACCCTTGCTTCTCTTGCCAGATCTCCTTCTCTGACTCTTCTGCCTTATTCTTCCATCTTTTAAGGCCCTTTCTGATAATGTTGAACCCAGAATAACCCAGAATAGTTTCCTTAGTTTAAAATCCTTAAATTATTGACATCTGCAAAGTCTCCTTTGCCATGTAATGTAATGTATTCAAAGCTTCCAGGAATAAGGATGTGGACATCATTGATGTCCATTATTATGCCTCCCATTGATCTCTTTTCATCCGTCAATCTATCTAATTTTGAAGGTGAATTTTTAAGTAAATTGAAAGCTGCTTATTCTCAAAGGCTACTCTCAATTGAATTATCGAAGAAAAGTTACTCTATATCTTCAAACCTCCTTTAAATAAGAATATATTTTACAAATTACTCATACTTTTTCAGGAATTTGTCTGTGTGAATGCTTCCCAGTTTTGCTACTCTATGCATGTGTTTTCACTAATTTGGTTAGCATGTTAACACAAGATGCTGATTTACAGATTTTTTAATGTGTGTTCTGACATTTGTAGTCTTTCTACTGTTTGATATAAATATTTTGCACTCAAGAATTCCATATTAAACCCTCCTTACAAAATTGGTTGATGATTAGAGAAATGAAATCCATTTTTCAGTAGATATTTTATCTTTATGGGTCAAATTTAGCCCCAGTGTGACTCATTAGCTATCTCTATCCAACTAAACAAAAATCATCCTTTAAAATAGTGAAGAATTCAGTTATTATGTAGATTTGTCTGTACAATATTATATCAACTTTGAATTTACAAATTTATAGTATCATATCTAATGAACTAGAAATCATCATGTTTCAATTCAAAAAATTGATGAAGTCACAATTGTAATAATATTAACTAGCATATATTGAGTACTGAGTATCTTCCAGATAGTGTAAATTATGTAAATATTATCAGCCCTATTCAATACATAAGAAAAAGTAGGTGTGTACAGACTAAGTAAAACACCAGTGTTCATACAGCTAATGTCTGCAGAAACCAAGATCTAAACAATCCTGAGCACTCTGCCTGGTGCACAGATAGAGAGAGGAACCAAGAAAGTCATCCCTTTGAGTCTGTATGAAATAAAGAGAAGACTTCTGTCTAAGTCAGTTTGGGGTGCTAAAAGAAAATACCATAGACTGGTGGCTTAAACAGTATACTTTTCTTTCTCAAAATTCAAGAGACTAGGAAATCTAAGATCAAGGCACCAGTAAATCCAGTGTCTGGTGAGGATCTGGTGTCTGGTTTGCAGATGGTCATATTCTAGTTACATCCTCACATGACAGGAAGCAGAGAAAGAGAAGTAGCAAGCTTCCTTCTGTGTTTTCTTCTAAAGGCACTAATCCCATTCATGAAGGCCCCACCCGCACGATCTAATTACCTTCCAAATGCCCCACCTCCTAAAATCATCACAGTAAGGGTGAGGATTTCAACATAGGAATTTGGGAACATAGATATTCGGTCCATAACGTTCCACCCCAGCCTCCCAAATTCATGTTTTTCTCAGATGAAGGGAAAATATTTCTTTTATCTAAAAGCCCTCAAAGTCCTAACTTATTTCAGCAACAACTCTAAAGAACACACACTTGTCTTCAAGACAAGGAAAGAAGGGCCCTGAAGGTGATGTGGATATTATTAGGGCTGCCAAATTCTCATGTAAATATTTTCTAAGTTAGATATGGGTGAGACTTCAAATATGACTCATTCTGGAGTAAAATTTATCTTCAGCTGTGAACTTGTGAAACCAAACAAGTTACATACTTCCACAACACAATGGTGGAATAGGCATAGAATAGACCCCCCTATTCCAAAAGGGAGAAATGAAAAAGAAGGAAGGGATGAGAGGTCACAAGTCCCAAGAATGCCAAAAACCTAGAAAGGCTAAGAGATTATAAATCTTGAGAATAATTCCCTTTGACTCAATGCTTTTCCTTCCAGACTCACCAGGACATCAGTCCAGCCTCCTCCAAGACCCACTATGGCAGCAGTTCTTCATCTGTGGCTCTCCAGGCAAGGATCACATGTTGTGACTCTGCCAGGTAGAGGTTGTGCTTCTGTGGATCTGTCAGGTGGCCTTGCCCCCAAGGCTTTTCTGGGTGTTGGTCCTACTCTTTGAAACTGAGGTGGAGACGGCCCTGCACCCCCCACCCCCAGGCACTCTGGATGAGCAGTGGAAGTGGCAGTCCTAAGATATTGGCATTATATGCAGGGTCCTTCTTCCTTTATCTTGAAGAAAGTTGTATGTTTGCAGGTGAATAGCCCTTATGATCCATTCGCGTCGGGTCTTCCAACAGTCTTTCTCCATTTTGTCCTGTTTTCTCTGTTCTTAAGTCCCAGCTAGAAATGTTTCTTCGGCTGTAATGCCATCTCTATGCCTGGTTTCTGCTGAGATGGCTGATTAGGTTGTGGTTCACATCCACACTAATCTTATTAAATGGTCACTCTACCACAGCCTTAGTATTCTTTTTCAAATGCACCTTCTCATTTTTATTTTTTGTAATGTGGACAGGCTGATACATTTCCAAATCCTTAAGTTCTTGTGTCATTTTGCCTAACAGCTCTATCTTCTGTTCAGTTCTCTCCTCTACATTTTACCATAAGAAGTTAGGAGAAAGCAAAACGCCCTACGTGTACTTGGTTTACAAATCTCAGATAAATATACAATTTCATTACTCACAAATTCTACTTTCCACACAACACTAGGAACGCAAATGCAATTCAACCAAACTTTTCTTTTGGAGCACTCACCAGAATCAGAATCAGAATTTATAAACCTCTTCATGGCCAAATCAGCATTTGCTAACATGTGCATCAAATCTCTTCCAGCTTCTACCCCATTATCCAGTTCCAACGCCTCTTCCATATTCCTAGCCATTTTTTACATCATTAACACACCTCTTGGTACCCATTTATGTCTTAGTCTGTTTGGAGTGCTAAACAGAATACCGTGGACTGGATTGCTTAAACAACAGAAATTTATTCTTCACAGGTCTGGAGGCTGGAAAATACACTACCAAAGTGCCAGCAGATCCAGTATCTAATGAGGGCCTGCTTTCTGGTTTGCAGATGGCTGTCTTCTAGTTGTATTTTCATATGGTGAAGAGCAGAGAGACACAAAGGAAGCAAGCTCTGTGTCTCTTCTTCTAAGGTTCCAATCCCATTCATGAGAGTTCCACCCTCTTGGCCTAATTGATATGGACAGGAGACTGGAAAATGCTGAGTAGAAGAGGGTGGTTCCCCAGCAAAGGCCCAACTCTCAAGCCTGGATACCCGTGGCCCTAAATGAGAACAAGCGTTCCTGTTTTCATGCCCAAAATGTTGCCTTTTGGCCTGCCACACACCCCATCCTGCCACCATATAAATCCCAAGCCCCAGGCTGCAGACCAGCAGTTCAGCAGACCAGCAATGGTGGAATGACACAGTAGAGAAACAGAGGAGTGATGTCTGGACGCTGAGGGGAGTTCTGCTGGGGGTGGTCAGAGAAGAATCTGGCTGCTGAGTGGCCTGACTCCAGGTGAAGACCACCTTCCCATTCCATCCCCCCTTTTAGCTCCCCATCCATCTTGCTGAGAGCCACTTCCACCACTCAACAAAACATTGCACTCATCCTTTGAGTCTGCATGTGATTTAATTCTTTTGTGACACTGGGCAAGAGCTTGGGATACAGAAGGCTGTCACACTGGCCCTCTGCCCTTGCAATAAGGCCCAGTGTCCATCTAGCTGATTAACCCACAAGTCATCTGCAGACATCAAAGCTGAAAGAGCTTGCTAACACTAGGGTTGCAGGTACCCACCCCTAGACACTACCACAGGGCCAAGAGCCCAAAGCACTTGCCCCAGCATCTGCACCTGCCCATCTACATGCTTCCCATAAAGGTTTGAGCTGCGGTGGGGGGGTGACCAAACAGGCAAGCCACACTCCTGTCGCATGTCCTGCGAGCCAGGCAATGCTACTGTTTCATAATTACCTCTCAAAGGCACCACCTCCTAATATCATTACATTGGGGTTAGGATTACAACATATGAATTTGAGGAGGGGTGCACAAAGTCCATAACACTTTGCAACAGTGGTAACTTCTAAAGAATATGTCAGAGTTAGTCAATAGTAGAAACTAGAGTATGGTTTTTCAGACCAAGAAAACAGAATTTTAAAAATACATAGAGCATTGTTTCTCAAGGGGGGATGATGCCCACCCACTGGGGGCATTCGGTGATGTCTGGAGGCATTTTTACCTGTCATAACTATGAGAGGTTGCTACTAGCATCTAGTGGGTAGTGGCCAGGGATGCTGCTCTATGTCCTCCAATGCACAGGACAGACTTTGCAACAAGAGATTACCATAAAAAAATGTCAGTAGTGCTCATATTGAGAAACTCTAATCTAGAGCACATACAAATGCCTGAACCAGCATGTACAGGGGACAGGTAGTTTCAGGAGGCTAGATGTGGGATTGAGTGGGAGGAAGGAGAATGGTGAGGCTGTTCTATATCACTCATAAATAGCTTTATGGTTAGGCTAAGGAGTCTAGACTTTATCCTCCAGCCAAGGAAGATTTTAATAGTGGGGTTACATGAAGAATCTGTATATCTTGAAAAGGGGGTAGTTTATGAAAATCAAATAAGATCCTTCATATGAAAGAAGTTTATAAAATTCTGTATAAATTTTAGGCATTGCTATTTCACACACATCAGACCTCATCATTAGAATAGGTTGACATCAAGTGAGATTTATTAGAGCAATTTAAAAAATCACATAATAATTTGACAAGATCGTATACTAATACTCTCAGGATCTGATGTATTGTTACTATACTCCTAAATAGTTCACTCACATTCTGTTCGATTGCTACTAAAGTGCCACTTCTTATTCTCTTCATAGCTATTTATAACTCTCAATGTAAACATTCACATTATAAATCTTCCAGCTTTCTAAGCCAGCTCTGCCCTGTCATCCCCTCTCAGGGCTTTGACATCCACATAGTAACTATTATGTTGCTCATTCAAATAGACACAATCAGGTTATGAAAACTGAAATACATAGAAATTAATTTATTTTTTTGAGACAGAGTCTCATTCTGTCACCTCGGCTGGAGTGCAATGGCATGCATGGTCTTGGCTCACTGCAACCTCCGCCTCCCAGGTTCAAGTGATTCTCCCGCCTCAGCCTCCCAAGCAGCTGTGACTACAGGCACATGCCATTACATCTGGCTAATTTTTGTATTTTTAGTAGAGACAGGGTTTCACTATGTTGGCCAGGCTGGTCTCGAACACCTGACCTGGAGTTCTGCCCACCTCAGCCTCCCAAAGTGCTGGGATTAGAGGCGCGAGCCACCACGCCTGGCCAGAAATTAATATTTTTTCATTAACTTTTTTTCTCCGTATTTCCTTTTCTCTTTCTATTCTTTCTCCCTGTCTTCTTTTTCTTCCCTGGTTTTCTCTCTCTCTTTTTTTCCACAAACTGGCTAATTGCAATAGGGAAAAATAAAAACAGGAAGAAAGAAAGCCTTACCAATGTCTCACCGAGACATCAGATTATGTTACTTGTGAGAAATAATCATGAATGACTTTAAAGACGACCTCTGGCAGTCTTGTAAGATTGTGTTCAATGACCTTGCCTCCTGGTATGAACAGCCTTGTATAATTTCCTATCCTCAAATAATCTGTTACTAATCCAGAGAATGTGGCAACATCGAGGGACTGTCAGTTCTGTAATTAGGTCACAAGAGATGGTGACTTCTCTCTTTCCAGTAGACATTCATTTTCAGTGGTTATATGCAAAGCCCTGGGATGAACTAACTCATATGTATAAAAATTTTGACCTCCTTGAGTAAGAGGCACTATTTCAAACCAAATTACTATTATTAATGGGAGTGAGCCCTGAGCTAATGGAAAACATTTTTTTTCTTTTCTTTTCTTATTTATTTTTATTTTATTTATTTTTCTTTGAGACAGAGTCTCACTCTGTCTCCAGGCTAGAGTGTAGTGGCATGATCTCCGCTCACTGCAACCTCTGCCTCCCAGGTTCAAGCGATTCTCCTGCCTCAGCCTCCCAAGTAGCTGGGACTACAGGCACCTGCCACCAGGCCCAGCTAACTTTTTTGTAGTTTTAGTAGAGACGGGGTTTCACCATGTTGGTCAGGATGGTCTGGATCTCCTGACCTCATGATCCACCTGCCTCGGCCTCCTAAAGTGGTGGGATTACAGGCGTGAGCCACCATGCCTGGCCTGGAAAACATTTTTTAAATTACTTGATGAGGGAAGCACTTCAGAGCTCTTTCTGCAGAATGAAATGCATTTATTTTTTGTTTGCTTATTTTTCCAATGGCAACAGCAAAGATAGTTCAACAAACACAGAAATTTAGATAAAATAATCCCTCTTGTGTAAACTTCATTTAGAAACTTCTCCTTCACCCCATAGCTACTCCTTTTTAGAGGACCTTGGACCTATTTTCAGGCATGGAAAAAATAAGTTCCAATTTGCTTACTATAAGTCAAGAAAACAAAACCATTTCTCTCTCCACACCTCCAACAACTTCAGTGGCACTGGGGGGTCAATGTTTCTTAATCACATTCTTATCTAAGTCTTTGATCTTTTGACTCAAATATCTGTATCTTCTATCTTGATATACTTGCTATGGTCACCTTAGGTTTTCTTATTTTATTCCTCAGAAGTTTCCTTCTGGCAACTGACCATCTCCTGTGGCTCTCCCAATTTTTTAACATTTTGAAATCCTTGTATCACATGATTAATACCATCAAAGACATTGTGAGTAACTCACAATTCCAGACAGTTTAGGGAGAAGAGGAAATTCCAGAAATTTCATGATACTGAACCAATTTATGGATGTTTAAATTTCTTTATGTGTCCTTGGATTTTTGTTTTCTCTCTCTCTCTCTCTTTTTTTTTTTTTTGGACTATCATAAGATTTAGTATGGCATCAGAGTTTACTCTCTCTTATAAGTTACAATTGTCTACAATAATTACCCTCTCAGGTGATCTGGTAAAATTAGATTATCCTTTGAATTTCTGTATAATCATAAACAGGATGAAAGAGAAGGCAGAGTGGATGTGACAGTGAGGTTTAAGGAAATTTTAATAAGTGAAGAGCTTATTGAAAGCAAAAAGCTGAGGAATGCAAAAAGACAAAATAGAAAAGTAGGATACAATAAAATGGTAGCTGTTGAAGGAAATAATGGCAATAGTGGTGAGAGGATCCTAAAGCCCCTATCATGTTACAGATAGTCAAGCCTGAGGGAAGACATGTGAGATCAAGTGACAATAATAACGAAGCTCTCTGAAGCCAACGTTTCTAAACCTCCATTGTATATATGGCTTAGTAGTTTGAATGAGTTCTTGTCAGGATTCAAGATCAGAAGAAAATATACTAAAAATAGAGACTAGTAAAACAAAAAAAGGTTTTGAAAAGCTATAAAACCTCTACAGAGTGAACAACCCAGCACTCAGAGCTTGGAATGTGAGCAGTATGTCATGTTTACATCAGGTCCACCACCAAATCCAGGAGCCTCCACTAGACATGGTGTATTGGTGAGGTTCCAGCTAACTCACCTACCTGAGCTTCCAACTGTGTTAATGTTAAAAGGCTATGCAGGAGAAAATAAAATGAAAGACTAGCTTGAGGCTCAATGCTATAGACTAAACTGTGTTCCCCTCAATACATTTATGTGTTGAAACCCTAACCTGCCATGTAACTGTATTAAAAAATGGGGCCTTTATAGTGGTAATTAAGGTTTATGGTGGTCAGAGGTCATCAGGGTGGGACCCCAGGACTGATGTCCTTATAAGAAAGGGAAAAGACAACAGAGTCTCTCTCCACGCACACAAAACAAAGCCTATTGTGAGTACACAGCAAGAAGGTGGTCATCTACAAGCCAGGAGGAGGGAACTCACTAAAAGCCAACGTTGGCAACACCTTAATCTTGGACTTCTAGCCTCTAGAACTGTGAGAAATAAATTTCTATTTTTTAAGCCACCCAGTCTGTGGTATTTTCTTATGGCAGCTCCAGAAGACTAATACACCCAGTTAGGATAAGAAATCTGACTTCTGACTCTCTTCACTTTATTCTTAATTACATAAGACGGGCTTCTGAGATATGCAGCCCCTGCTTTTGAGGAGACAACTGTAATTGGAGTGGCAGATGGAGATAAGAAATATTTCTGGCATCTCCAGACAATTTAGAGGGTCTACCTCAAGCCTAATAATAGCAATGTTAGAGCCATTTACCTGGCTGGCTGACTTAGAGAAAGAGTAGTTATATTCTTGAAGATTACTAATAAAACATTGATAAGAGAGTAAGAGAATGATCATGCTAAAATAACTTGCGCCGTTTCCCCAGGTGGTACCGTTAGGGTACAGAGTGTGTCAGCTATTAACGCTATGCTGGCACGATGAAAATGTTCTAAAGTATTTAAGAAAGGAGGAAGAAAGGAAGAAATGAAGGAAGGGAGAAAAGGGGGAAGGGAGGAAGGGAGGATGAGAGAAAGGGAGGAAGGGAGACAGAGGGAAAGAGAGAAGAGAAGGAAGGAAGGAAGGAAGAAGGAAGAAAGGAAGTAAGTTTGGGAAAGTAGTTAGTATCACATCTTCTGATAAAATCTGTACTTCCGGCTTTCCTCTTGCCTGTGTACAATGGAATAGGACATGTACGTTTAATAAAAATAAATAAATAGGGCTGGGCGTGGTAGCTTAAGCCTGTAATCCCAGCACTTTGGGAGGCCGAGGCGGGCAGATCACAAGGTCAGGAGATCAAGACCATCCTGGCTAACACGGTGAAACCCTGTCTCTACTAAAAATACAAAAAATTAGCCGGGCGTGGTGGTGGGTGCCTGTAGTCCCAGCTACTCAGGAGGCTGAGGCAGGAGAATGGCATGAACCCGGGAGGCGGAGCTTGCAGTGAGTCGAGATTGCGCCACTGCACTCCAGCCTGGGCCACAGAGCAAGACTTCATCTCAAAATAAAATAAATTAAAAAAATAAAAATAAATAAATAGATAAATTTAGGGACTAAATACTATTTTAGTCATGTTAACTTCAGTGTTTGACTAGGTATAGATGATCTAGATGACTAGGAAAAATCAATTAATTAGGAATTCATACTCAGTCAACACAACCTCAATGATGAGAATGACACCCTAAAGGACAGAACTTAAACTAACTTCAAGGGACTGACACCGTTGAACAAAAAGCCACGTTATGAACCAAAAAAAAAAAAAAAAAAAAAAAACCCAAAAGTAAAACGTTTGATAATAGAATATGGTGCTGGGACATGAGGCAGACAGTAGGAATTTACAGTGTCATTTATCTGTTGCCATTTACATGTTGGTTGAGTTTCTAGTATTTTAATCAAATGTTGTTTCAAGTCATCAGCACGTTAGTCAATCAAGTTTTAGAGTCCTTCATTCCCAGACTCTGCAAGCTGTGATCAGTCTCTCCCCATTTCTGGGCCAGGCAAACTCTTTCTTGATTTCATTGGAGTGGATCCTAAAATCCAATCAGGCCACAAATGATTTGGACTGCTGCTACTTCTCTCACCTTGCTTCTTATTTCCTTCCTCTTTATGTTCTCTGTTTCATCCTCATTTTGTTGTTCCTCAAACTTGTCAAAACTATTTCCCCTTTAGGATCTCTACATGGACTAATTCCACTTCCTAGAATACTCTGTCCCCCAGATATAAACATGGTTTATTATTTCACTTCATTCGAATCTTCCTCAAATGTCACCTTCTCCATAAAGCCCACAATGCTAGTTATTTTCTATCACTTCCAGCTCTCGGATATGTCCTTTGCCCTTTACTGCTTGTTTTATGGCTTGGGGATCAGGAGAGAGATATTGGGGCATTTCTTCCTCTCTCTCCCTTGCTTTTCTACCTGTAGTTTTGATAGTGTATTCCTCTAACTACAATTCCTGCAGCTTGACTCTTTTTACATGGCTCCAGCCCTCCCAAGGCTCTAGTTAACAATATTTTGACCTGTTACCTTCAGGCCTTAGGATAGTGCCAGTTTTCTGCTGTTGCTATACACCAAGTGCTCTAATGTTCCTTAACCTTGCTTACATTTCTGCAAATAGCTCCTTCATCCTACTCCCTCTAGAAGCCTACATGAGTGTGGCCGGGCACGATGGCTCATGCCTGTAATCCCAGCACTTTGGGAGGTCGAGGCGGGCAGATCACGAGCTCAGGAGATCGAGACCATCCTGGCTGACACGGTGAAACCCCGTCTCCACTAAAAATACAAAAAAATTAGCCTGGTGTGGTGGCAGACGCCTGTAGTCCCAGCTACTCGGGAGGCTGAGGCAGGAGAATGGTGTGAACCCGGGAGGTGGAGCTTGCAGTGAGCCAAGATCGTGCTACTGCACTCCAGCCTGGGCGACAGAGCAAGACTCCATCTCAAAAAAAAAAAAAAAAAAAAAGAAGCCTACATGAGTGTACCTTTTCTGACCAGATTCTAAATGAAAACCCATCCAAGTGACCTTTTAAAAGATTGCAAACCAATGCCTTCTGTCCCAGCGTCCTCGATCCTTTCATCCTGCCCCACATTTTTTCCCATAGCACATATTATCTTTAATAATATTGTTTACTCACCCATTTGTTCTTGGAAATCTGCCTCCCTTAGGTAGAGGCAGGCCCATGAAAGCAAGGATCTTTTGTTCACTGAGATATTCCAAGTATTTTGAATAGAGTCTGGTAAATGATAGACATTGGAAAATTATATATTGAGTGAATGAATAAAGAACGAATAAATGTATCAAACTACTAGTCACATATAGTAAGTTCACCAGAAACATTGTTGACTATTGGTATTGGTAAACATTTCTAGATATTAACCCTCAAAATTGTCTTTATGCCCTTTGCTTTAACCTTAATAGCTTTCAGAAAATAATAGTAGATTGAAAATGGATAATCAAGTAATGTCTATGGAATCTAACAAAATTAAGTTCATATATTTGTAAACCTGGTTAGTTAGGTATTTTTTGCATGTACTAATCATTGGACTATTGGTCAGGATGGTTTATGGAGTGATGCAGTAACAAAGCCAACATTTCAGAGGTTTAAAGTGAAAAGGGTATAATAATTATCAATTTTGTTACCAATTGATCTCAGATTGGCAGGGGCTCTGATCAATGTCTTCTTTACCCAAGGACGAGCTAACAAAGCCTCTGCCATCTTAAATGTCATTGATTGTTATAGTCGGGGAAAGAGCACATGGAGAATCACATGCTTGTTCAATCATTTCTGTCCATAAGTACCACGTGCTATTTTTGCTCTCATATCATTGCCCAAAGCAAGGACCATGACCAAGTTTAACTTCAAGTGAGTGAAAAAAATCTAATTCTATCCTGTACTTAGAAGAAGAAAAAACAGAAATATTAGTGATGAATGTGAGTAATTAACAATTGGATCTGATGGCTTGAGTTGCTTAGCATGTGACAGATGATGTTGAAAGATGTGTTACGAATATTCTTAAACATGTTCATGAGATTTATGTGAAATATATAATACAAATAATTATATAGTATATGTAATATAATTATATATACTATATAATATATAATTATATACTATATAATATCGTAATTATATATGTATAATATAATTACTGAGCAGATAAGGCAGAGGGATATAGCACACTGTAAAAAGAAAATTTACTCTTCTTTGTCCTCAAGGTCCTTGCAGTTTACTGAAAGAGGGTATTTCAAAAAACACTAAAATAATTTGTTTCTGATAGATAAAACATTTTAATATTTCTTACCCCTGATCCTCAATATCAGAATATTTCTTGAAAAAAATTTAAAATAAATTAGTTTTTAAATAAAATTGAACAAAACTTGAAAACAAAACCCAAATGTATCAACATTAATTTCGTAAATGCTTTTATTTAGCTGTTATAGGGAATTCTCAGGCCCTCTTTGAGCTGTGTAAAATAATGCTAAATTGTCACACATTGTTTTCCTTTGGAAAGAACATATGGATCCAGGGATAAAAGCACAGAGCTATCTTATCTGATTTATCAGGTTCTCTGCTTACCCAAGTTTCATTCTTGTTCTCTCGTTCCCCTTTAGTAATATACCTGGGTCATTTCCTAAGTATTTTAAGATGCTGTTCACTTTATCCCTGTCCTAATATATTTACAAATATTGCTCATGTTTTCTTCCAAAGATTCTGTTCCAATCACAGATTTATTGTTCCCTACATGGCTAAGTTCCAAACAGAACTATGTCAGTAATGGTAATTGTAGTAGGCAAGGAATGGGATAAAGAAAATGAAGCAGGAAATAAAATAATTCCTCTTCTCTGCCTTTGAGGTTTTCCTAAAACATTTTTATGGCCACAATTAAGGTAAACAAATTCACTATTCAATAGTAAAATGCTATAGGTAAATTTTTAACCGTTGAAGTATGACTACTTTTCCCAATTTTGATAGTTTTAGCTTATCTGATCAAATAAGTAAATAAAATTTCTCAATTCACCAAACAATCACCAGCCAATATCAGGGCCATGTCTTGTCTGGCCGCCTACATCAAAAGGTGATATAGTTTTCTCGGAAATTTAAAAGTTCAGGTTAGTGAAAATACAACGTGAGTGGTTAAACCAAAACTAATGCTTTGAAAGGATAGTTTGTATAACATTTTAGTTAAATGTGTGCATGTGTGTATGCATTTATGTTGTTTTTTTATTTCTCATGATGAATATGCCAATTAACCCTTGATAAAATGTATAACTTACTTTAATTTGTTGAGACAATTGTTTCAATGTCATCAACTGTTTCTGCTGAATCACACTTTGAAAAATAACCTTTCGTACTGATGGAAACTACCATTTCAAATGTTACTTTCTATTACAAATATATATCGTTATATTAAATAATAGAAGTTTTTTACAAAATTGTGAAAATCAGGTGTTTTATTTTTTCTGATAAATAATGCAAAACCTAGGTAGAGCACAGTAGCTCATGCCTACAATCCCAGCACTTTGGGAGGCTGAGACAGGCAGATCACCTGAGGTCAGGAGTTTGAGACCAGCCTGGCCAACATGGCGAAACCCAATCTCTACTCAAAACACAAAACTTAGCTGGGCATGGTGGCAGGTGCCTGTAATCCCAGCTACTAGGCAGGCTGAGCCAAGAGAATTGCTTGAATTCAGGAGGTGGAGGTTGCAGCGAGGCAAGATCACACCACTGCACTGCAGCCTGGGCAACAGAGCAAGACTCCGTCTCAAAAAATAAATAAATAATTTTTTTTTTTTAAAGCAAAACCTTAAACAAATAGCTCCAATGCCTTTATAACTATTATATTGTCTGGATAAATCCTAGAGATGGCTACTATCAGTTGTTCAACTATTAGTCTTAAGACTAATCCCAGAGGACATGATAATTAGCAGAAATAATTTTATACAGTTGAAAGAAATGATGTTCAAGTTATGTTAACTGACCAAAAATATTATACATGCTTCCCTGACCTTGCCTCAAGTATTTAAGAACTTGATGAATGGAGCAGCACAGTGGAACTCTAGTTGTAAGATTCCATTTATTCCAGATTCCTAGCTCTATAAAGTTTTCCATCGCTTGCTCCACTGAAAAGTTTCATCTGAACCTGACACTATGAGCTTTTCATACAAAGTACCTCGAGTGCTCAGGATAGAGAGCTATTTCCCAGTCCAGAAAAACAGACTTGTAAGTACAAAGTTAGTAAAGACTAAGTGTAAACTTACTATTGGTTCATTTTGTTTGTATTCGTCTGAATGAACAGCTGGACCATTCTTCATGTCCTCACCTTCTGAGGCCTTTCCTGATTCCCTCATTAGGATTTAGACACTTTGCCATTTTGATCCCATTGTCCACATTAAGGACGCTAGAAGCGATAGGAATTACCTCATGGTACTTAAATCAGATGTTATGTTTAATATGCTTGTTTCTTTACTATACTCCCCATCCCACCATTAAACTCATTTGTTGTGTAAATTAATACATAGATAATCATATTTTATGCGGCCTGGAATTTTGCCTAGAGATAATCAGAAGTAACTACCCATATGCATCATAATCTTCTATATGAAGACCAAAAAAAGCTGAAAAACATCATGACATTTTGAAACTCCTTATTTTTCCTCTTTACTCTTTCTTATGCCTCAGGCTGTCTTGCTGGTTCAGTCCAGGTTAACTGGAACTTGTTAATCAAATCCACCATTCATATCAATGTATAAAAGAATAAGAGCAACTGAAGATCATACTAGTCTCTGGAAGTGTGTTAGACTGAGTCAAAACCTTTCAAATTGAATTAATTTATTATAGTTAGATCATCAGAATCTACCCAAGAGACATCATTTGAAGAATACCTGGGCCTTCTCATCATTCCTGGAATCCTTCCTTCTAGGAGCATACATATACTTCCTAATATGTAAGGGTAGCCTTAGGAAAGGTTTAGTTCTGGTATAGACTAATCACAATATGCAATCATAATATGCACTTTTAATGATTTTTTTAAGAATAGCTGGGCCTTCTCATCATTCCTGGAATTCTTCCTTCTAGGTGTATATCTATACTTCTTAATATATAAGGGTAGCCTTAGGGAAGGTTTAGTTCTGGTATAGACTAACCACAATACGCAATCATAATTTGCATTTTTAACAATGTTTTTTACATGTTATACAAATTATATGAGGTCTCCAATTGGATACATGAGCCATGCTACTAGGATCTTGTTTTTCATTCTTTCTGAATTTTTCTCCCTGTGAAGGTCAGACTTTAAGTGGCCATATTATCCCAGCTCCTGGTATGTCTGCACCCACTTTCTACCTCCTCTTGAGTGTGGGTGGGCCTAGTGACCTGTTTCCCACTAATTGAACATGTCACAAGCTATAGGATGGCATTCCAGGAATTTCATTCCATTACACATGACTCTGTCTTGACAGCAGACTTGCCCCAGTCTCTCTCTTTCTTTCTCTCCTTCACAGATAAAATAAAAACAACAACAAAAACAACAACAACAAAAACAACCAAAAAAACTGCCATGAATTCCACAGACACAAATAAATGAATTCTGCAAGCAATTCAAGGGCAATCTGTAACCTCACTGACTTGAGATCCTGAGGAGGACCCAGTCCTGGCTGCCACCTGGATTGCCCTGTGATATCTTAAACAGACGACCCACCCAAACTGTGTCTGGGCTCCTGACCCACAGAAGCTGTGAGAAAATAAATGAGTGTTTTTTTTTTTAAGCTTCCAAGTCCGTGGTAATTAGTTATGCAACATAGACAGCTAATACACTACTTTATTCTCTGATTCGAGACCACTGTCAAGATATAAAACATCCTACAAATTGCTTGGAACTACTAAACCACGAATAGTTATTGTGGCTTTGATACTCAGAGCAGCTGGTTTTAGGAAACCGGTAACTACCGGGGGAACACATTTTACCCTGGTAAAAACATATGTGAGATGTTACAATAATGTTTCTTTTCTTACTGATGTTTAATATCCATATCTGCTTAATAGCCAGGGGTGGTAAATGGACCCATCTTGTAAAAAGGTTTCAAGGGGAAAGAAATTAAAAGTGCAATATAAGCATTAGGCACAAATTTCCTTTATATGGCATTGCACTATTGTCATATCTGTCCATGTGTCTGTCATGGGTTAAATAAAAACATTAATATAAACATTTTCTGCAAAATCCTGGATAACTAAGAAGCAAGGGAACAGTTACATAAAATGCTAAAGGGGCTCATAGTGACAGGCATGACTTTACTCCTTTACGCATTTTATCTAAGTTTTATTTATTTATTCACTTATTTTGTGCAATTTTCAAGTCTGTTTTCTCCCTTCCCCCACCACCCTTTTACAGATAACTAGCTGAACAGCACCTAAAGGCAATTGTGATATGGTGGCCTCACCATGAAATTGTTGTTTTCCAAGTTTTCCTACAATGCTTTGCACTCAGCAACTTAAATCTAGCTCCTTCTTTTTAGAATCATTTTCCTTCATGCCGTGTACCCTCCCCAAGTGGATTACTTATATTCCCCTAAAGAGTTTTCCAGGCTGCTATATTTAGAGTCACTGATATTTTGTTTTCTCACTCAGAAATACAGTTCAGTTACATTGAGGACACACTTTACATCTGTAAAAACATCTTGACCACATGTAATCTAACAATGTTGTTAGCTCTTTTTATTTTGCATTGTTTAAAGATGAGTTTTGAAAAGAATAGCTTTCTAATATGGTTATGTGGTAAGCAGAATGATGCCCCTTCCCAAAGATATCTACTTCTTAATCCCTAGAACCTGTAAATATGTACTTTATACACAGTAAAAGGGACTTTGCAGATGTGATTAAGTATCTTGAGATGGGGAGATTATCCTAGATTATCTGAGTATGCCCAATGTATTCACAAGGGCTCTTATAATAAAGAAACTCCTAGATAGAAGATGGAAACAGATTGAGCCTGAGAGATCAAGGCTGCAGTGAGCCGCGATTGCACCACTGCACTGGAGCCTAGCCAACAGCAAGCGAAACTGTCTCAAAACAAGAACAAAAACAAAACAGAGAATAAAAGAAAACTGAAGCAGAGACTAGAAAGGGGGAAAAATTCTATGCTGCTGGCTGTGAACATAGAGAAGAGGGAGGTAGGAACTAAGAAATGCAGGCATCCTCTAGAAGCCAAAATGGAAAAGAGAAAGTTTCCCTCCCGGAGCCTCTAAATGCAACACAACCCTTTGGACCCATTTTAGACTTTTCACCCCCAGGACTGTAAAAGAATAAATGCATGTTGTTTTGAGCTAAATTTGTGATAATCACAGCAATAGGAAACTAATACAATTTATAACAAAATGATAAAATTAGTTTAGAAGTTTCAGAAATTAAAGGATTTATGGACTTCCATAATCTGAAAGATTCAAGGTGACTAAGTATCTCTCTTTGATATGTGAAAAGGTTAATAACTTTTGTCTTTGTATAGTTAATAACATGTTTTTTTCTTAGAGTAAAAGCATCTCATTTATGAGTTGGCATAGCCCATACTGGGGATGTGTGCTATTGCCTCACCAAATTTAAGGCCTACAGCCCTCCGCCAAGGACAGGTTTTTAAAAATATTTTAAGCAATAATGAAATCAAGAGATTATCTGGATCTGGATAAGATGAACATTGATGATTTTGCCAGAAGCCTGGACCAAACTTGTGGGGACTGTCATTTTGTATTTGTGTGGAGACTTCTCCGCTCTACGAATTTCCTTCCATAGGGAAGAATGTCCAGACCCAGGGGCACATCTAGTCAAAACTCTGTTACCTGATTGAGCACATGCAAGAACATGAATCTTTCTTGACTTATGGCAACAGAAAATGCAACAACAAAATTCAAACTTAGAGCTCTAACCGAAGAAGGCCATTTAATAGAAAGTTTACAGATATCGCTTAAGTAGATACACATCTTATTTAGGTAAGATCTTGATGATGTTGTGCTTCGCTTAATAGACCATTGCAGATGGTAGTCTCTAAATCCCATTTGGTTTTCATGATAAAGAAAATTAAACTGTAGGTGCGAATCAAGGAAGAGAGCCTCAGAATTTTTCTTTAACAACTTGATTTTCCTCTACAACAATTTGAGAAAATATGTGAATTAACTCTTCCTTGGATAGACATCTTGAAAGTTCCCTATCAGAGCTGAAAACTTCCCTTCCGGTGACTCAGAACCTAAGCTTACCATATTAAGGACACATGCCTTTGGCAGCATGACCATGATAATTCACAAATATAAGAATCCTTGTGTTTATGGTCTCAGCACATAGGTCCCCTTAGTGCCTCTCTCACTCCAATTTTGAGTTGATATTTTTCTTCTGTGTACCATAATAAAAGTGGAGATCAAATAAAACCCAGTTATATGTTGCCTTTTCCATTGTTTGTGGGGGGAATCTCAGAATAAAATAAATGGATTAAGTGATAGACTCCTATTTCAATTATAAATAAATTTTATGAAGACATGACTTCATGTCCACGATAATTCAAAAATTACTTACGTTTCTCCAAGTCACTGAAAAATTGCTTTACTGGGAGTAATTATTTTCCACTAAAGTGTGTTTTGAACAATTTATATGTAAACTTTAAGACCATGTTTTACCTTTCAATAGAAAGAAAAATCATGATCTATAAATATTAAGAAAAATAGGTTTGTTGTACATATGCTTATAAAGAAAATAGCAAGTTTGGTGTCTCAAGGAAACAACTTCTGAGATATTTTAGTTGTTGACTCAAATGTGGAAGGATTAGGTAGCATTATTCTCTGATCCTAGTTCTGTTACTAGAGTCATTGAGTAGAACTAGTCAAATGCAATAAGGTAGGCAGCCCACTCATTCCAC
Organism: Pongo abelii; assembly: GCF_028885655.2. Classification (NCBI taxonomy): domain Eukaryota; kingdom Metazoa; phylum Chordata; class Mammalia; order Primates; family Hominidae; genus Pongo; species Pongo abelii. Next base: position 88,515,973 of record NC_072000.2, on the reverse strand, counting down.
CTCCTCGATGAAATAGAATTGGAAGAGTTTGCCTCTGAATGTATTTCAACATCAGAGACTTCTCACCCTGTTCTAAGAAGAAGGCCATCTCTGTCTCAATCCTGACATTGTTTGTATCTTTGTTTTTTATTCTACATCTGGAACACACACGAATTTAGCTGGCATTTCTCATCTGTGTAGTTTTAGTATTTTGTAACTATTCCTAACTTTTGCCATACCCTACACCTCACTTCCTCTGCAAGACAAGCAAAAAAAATAAAACCTGGAGATTAGTAAAGTCAGGGAAAACAACACACTTCTAGTCTCATTTTGAGAACCTCATCACTTTTAGTTATAGGAAAAGATTAAATATATACTAATACTTTGGGTGTCATTAAGTAAATAAAATTGAATGTTGAATCCTACCAAGATTGTTCTCAATGGCCAACAGGCCTCTCTTCTGAGCTGTATTCAAACAATCTATTTTATGCATCCTAACATTGGTGCTGCTAGATCTGTTCACTCCAAGGAGGGTATGTTTATTTTGTGAATTGTATGACTGCCCTTTCGGCAGAGATCTTTCATTATCAATTCTGGTGAGAAAACTTATCTGATACAGTACCAGTTTAGCTCGGTGGAAAACCAAAATGTCGTTCTAATTTTAATATTTTCATCTTAAAAAAACTTATATATATAAAATTTATATATATTATATATTATATAAATTATATATATAATTTTTATAATTATAAATTACATATATAATTTTTATAATTATAAATTATACATTTAATTTTTATAATTATAAATTATACATTTAATTTTTCTAATTATAAGTTATACATTTAATTTTTATAATTACAAATTATATTTAATTTTTATAATTATAAATTATATTTAATTTTTATAATTATAAATTATATATAACATATAAATATATATTATATATAAATATATATAAATTTATATATAAAATATATATATAATATATATAAATTTATATATAATATATACTATATCTTTATATATAGTATATATTATATATAACATATATAGTATATATAGTATATATAATATGTGTTATATATAGTATATATATTATATATTATATAATGTATAATATATAATATAATATATAATATATATTATACATTATATTATACATATATATTATACATATATATGATATATATAATATATAATATAATATGTATATAATATATAATATTATATATTATATATTATATATTATATATCTTATATATTATCTAATACATAATATATATACTATATATAATATATATTATTCTATATAATATATTAAATATAATATATATTATATTTATTTATATTATATATTAATATATATTATATATATTATATATTAATATATAATATATGTTATATTATATATTATATATAATATTATATATATTTATATAATATATAATATATGTTATATAATATATGTATTATATATGAATATATATAAAATATATATTATTTTCTATATATTATATAAATATATAATATATTATATATAAATATTATATATTATATAATTATATACAATATATATTATATAACATAAATATATAGAATATATTTGTATTATATAAATATATATAAATATATAAATATATAATATATAAATATATTATATATAAATATATAAATATAAATCTAAATATATATAAATATTACATATATTTATATATTATATATTATATATTTATATATAAAATTTATATAAAAATATATATTATATAAATATATAAAAAATATATAATTATATGTATATAATTATATATATAATTTTATATATATATATAAAAGTTTTGTTTTGTTTTGTTTTGTTTTGAGATAGAATCTCGCTCTGTAGCCCAGACTTGAGTGCAGTGGCGCGATCTCTGCTCACTACAACCTCCACCTCCCGGGTCCTAGTTCAAGCAGTTCTCTTGCCTCAGCCTCTGGAGTAGCTGGGATTACAGGCATGTGCCACCATGCCCAGCTGATTTTTGTATTTGTAGTAGAGACAGGGTTTCTCCATGTTGGCCAGGCTGGTCTTGAACTCTTGACCTCGTGATCCGCCTGCCTGAGCCTCCCAAAGTGCTGGGATTACAGGTGTGAACCACCGCGCCTGGCCATTAAAAATGTGTATTTTTATATACTGTTTTAAACTATAAATTATACAGTTTTGAAAATATATTATTAAAGGGAAACATGCTAGACAAATCTCTATATATGGCTAGTCTGCTTACTAGCTAGTATGTTTGCTTCCAAAAATAACTTACATACAATAAACTACAGTAGACAATTATCAGAAAAGCTAATTGATGCAGCATTTGAGGCTGAAAGAATCTAAAATCTCACTAATGTTTATTTTGTTTCTGAAGTAGCAAAGTACTCTTGATGTTAAGGTTTTTGTGTTTTGATGGTGAGCAAAGATAACAAAGATGGTGAATAAATGTATAAATTTATTGTGAAAATAGCAGTTTATTAATGAAATACCAAAATTAAAATTATACTTAGTCATAATCTTTGGTTCATAATACACTTTCGTAACTGGTCCACAAATGGTTCATTTTTTTTGTCTCCCTGCCTCTCCCTTTCTCTCTCTCTCTCTCTCTGTCTCTCACACACACACACACAAACACACACACATCCCATACCCATACCCACACACACCTGTGAGCCAACAGTCGAAAATGAGAGCTAGAATAGTCACAATAGATTATATCAACCTGTCTCTCATCTCATATCTCTGCTTTTGCCAAGTAATGTGTCTTTTTATTGTTTTCATAATTCCTGTGATTTTACTTAATATAGCTTTGGCATAAACATTTTGCCAATATGTACGCATATATTATTTAGTTTTAGGTGTTTTTAACTTTATCATTAAAGGTAAGATGCTGTAAATAATCTTTGGGACCATATTACTATCACTTTATACTAAACTGTTACAATTCATCCATATTATGACATATAGTTGTACACATTAATTTCTTTTCTAGATATTTCATTGTTTTAACACAGAGTTTCTCAACCTTGATAGGATAATTGAGGTTTGGGGCTGACAATTCTTTGCTGAGTGTCCTTGTTCATTATAGGATATTTAGCAGTACTTCTGGCCTCTACCCACAAGATGCCAGCAGCATCCCTTCAGTGGTGACAACTAAAAAATGTCCCTAAACATTTCCAAATGTCCTCTTGGGAGCAAAAGTCACCAGAGGTTGGGTACTACTTGTTTGAAATATCACAGTTTGTTTATTCATTGCATTGCCAATGTGTTCTTATGGGGTGCTTTTTTTTTTCCATATTTTGTATCATTCTGGTGAACTTTCTGAAATATTCTCCTAATATGCACCTTACAAAACTTTTTCTGAGTGGAATTGCTAGCTTGTAAGACATATAGTCATAGATCTTTGCTTAAAAAATGTCAAATACTTTTCCAAAATGCCTGTATTGAATTGCCCTTCTACCTGCTTTGTGAAAAGGGCCTTTGATTCACAATTTCTCCAACTCTCATCTTGTCAAATTTAATATTTGCCAAGGCTAGTTGAACAATTATAAAAGCGTATCATACTGTGGTCCTAATTTACATTTCCCTGATTACTAAGATTGAACATTTCTTCATAAAGACTGAACATCTTACAGTCTTATAGTCCTATTTGCCACTTGTGTTTTGTATTCTGTGAAATAGTGCATTTGCCTGTTTTTTTTTTCCTCTTTCTCTATCTCATCTAAATTTTTCTTCTAACACTTGTGTTAGTTATATATGTTACAAATATTTTCTCTCAGTTTATAATTGTATTAGTCCATTTTCATACTGCTATAAAGAACCTCCTGAGACTGGGTAATTTATAAAGGAAAGGGGTTTAATTGACTCACAGTTCCACATGGCTGGGGAAGCTTCAGGAAACTTACAATCATGGCAGAAAGGGAAGAAAACATGTCCTTCTTCACACTGCAGCAAAAGAGAGAAGAAGGAGAGCAGAGAAAAATGGGAAGCCCCTTATATAACCATCAGATCTTCTGAGAACTTACTCTCTATCATGAGAATATCCTGGGGAACACTACACCCATGGTTCAATTATCTTCACCTGATCCTGCCCTTGACACATGGAGATTATTACAATTCAAGGTGAGATTTGGGTGGGGACACAGAGCCATATAATTTCAATCCTGGCCCCTCCCAAATCTTATGTTCTTACATTTCAAAATATAATTATGCCCTTCTAAGAGTCCCCCACAGTTTTAACTTATTCCAGCATTAACCCAAAAGTCCAAGTCCAAAGTCTCATCTGAGGCAACACAAGTCCCTTCCACCTATGAGCCTGAAAAATCAAAAGCAAGTTAGTTAGTTAGTTACTTCCTAGATACAATGGGGGTACAGGCATTGAGTAAATACACCCATTCCAAATGGGAGAACCTGGCCAAAATGAAGGGGCTACAGGGCCCATGCAAGTCCAGAATCCAGCAGGGCAGTCAAATCTTAAAGCTTCAAAATAATCTCCTTTGACACCATGTCTCACATCCAGGTCACGTTGAGGCCAGAGGTGGGCTCCCATGGCTTTGGGCTGCTCTGCCCCTATGGCTTGGCAGGTTATAACTCCCCCATGTCCAGGCTGCTTTCATGGCTGCTGTTTAGTGTCTGTGGTTTTTCCAGGCACATGGTGCAAGCTGTTGATGGATCTACCATTCCGGATTCTGGAGGACAATGGCCCTCTTAGCTCCACTAGGCAGTGCCCCAATGGGGACTCTGGGTGGATGCTGTGAACTCACATTTCCCTTTGTCACTGCTCTAGCAGAGGTCCTCTATGAGGGCTTCACCTCTGCACCACATCTCTGCTTGGACATCCAGGCATTTTCAAACATCTTCTGAAATTTAGGCAGAGGTTCTTAAACCTCAGTTCTTGACTTCTGTGCACCTGCAGGCCAAACCCACATTAAGCCACCAAGGTCTGGGGCTTGCACCCTCTGAAGCAATGGCCTGAGCTGTACTTCAGCCCCTTTTTAGCCACAGCTGGAGCTGAAACAGCTGGAGTACACGGCACCATGTCTTGAGGCTGCATGGACCAGGGGATCCCTGGGCCTGGCCCAGAAAACCTTTTTTCCCTCCTATGCCTCGGGGCCTGTGATGAGAGGGGATGCCTTGAAGATCTCTGACATGCCCTGGAGACATTTTTCCCATGGCCTTGGTGATTAAAATTTGGCTCCTCGTTACTTATGCAAATTTCTGCAGGGGACTTGCATTTCTCTCCGGAAAATGAGTTTTTCTTTTCTATCACATCATCAAGCTGCAAATGGTCCAAACTTTCATGCTCTGCTTCTCTTTTAAACATAGGTTCCAATTTCAGATCATTTCTCTCAAGTTCAAAATTCCACAGGTCTCTAGGGCAGGGGAAAAATGCCACCAGTCTCTTTGTCAGAGCATAGGAAGAGTGACCTTTGCTCTAGTTCCCAAGAAGTTACCCTTCTCCATCTGAGATCACCTCAGCCTGGACTTCATTGTCCATATCACTATCAGCATTTTGGTCAAAGCCATTCAACAATTCTCCAGGAAGTTCCAAACTTTTCCACATCTTCCTGTCTTCTGAGCCCTCCACACTGTTCCAAACCTGCCTGTTACCCAGTACTAAAGTAGTTTCCACATTTTCAGATATCCTTATAGCAGCACCCCACTCTACTGGTATCAATTTACTGCATTAGTCCGTTTTCATACTGTTATAAAGAATTTCCGAGACTGGTTAATTTATAAAGGAGAGAGGTTTAATTGACTTGCAGTTCCACATGGCTGGGGAGGCCTCAGGAACTTACAATCATTGTAGAAGGGGAAGAAAACAACCTTCTTCAAATGGCAGCAAGAGACAGAAAAAGGAGAGCTAAGCTAAGGCAGAAGCCCCTTATAAAACGACCAGATCTTGTGAGAACTTACTCACTATCACGAGAATAGCATGGAGGAACCCACCCCCATGATTCAATTATCTCTACCTGGTCCCACCCTTGATACATGGGGATTTTTACAATTCGAGGTGAGATTTGGATGAGGACATAGCCAAACCATATCAATGACCTATATTTTTAGTTATTTGAGGTGCCTTTTTATGAACACAAATATTGTGCTTTAATATAGATAAATTTATCTTTTCTTTATCATTTATTAATTTTTTGTTAACATAGCTTTTCCTACCCAAAAGCTAAAAAGATATTTGGATTAAAATAATCCAAGTACTTAAAATTTTTGCTTTTTACAATTATATTGTAGTATAATTGGAATTGATATATTTTGTAAGATAAAAATCTTATTTCTTTGTTTGTGTTCTCATATGAGTAGCTGTTTTGTCCTGCTTCAGTTTTAGAATAGATTTTCCATTCTCCACTGATACAACATGGCTCTTCCTTGATAAAGCAATATTTTACATATATATATATGTTTCTGGGTTCGGAATTCTATGCCATTCATCAATTTGTGCTTCTATGTGCCATTCATCGCTTAATAATAAATATTGCTATATACAGGGCAAATATCCTACCTTAATCTTTTTAAAGAAAATTTCCTCCAGACGTATCTGGGTTATACTTGGCCATTGGGTAATTCATGTAAATTGTAAATTCACCTCAGAAAAGTTCTATAATTTTAAGATTTTTATCAAAATTACACTAAAATTTAAGATAAATTTGAAGAAACTTGATATATTTATTAAATGTAATCTTTACTAAATTAATTCTATTAAGTCTTCCCATATATAAACATTATACATCTCTTCCTTTGTCTTCTTTAATTTCTTTCAGTAAAGATTTATCATTTATCCCTTGTAAATCTTGGATATTCAGGTTATGTTTACAACTAAGTATTTTACCTTAAGATAATTTTTGTTGATACCATATATTATATTTTTTAAATGATGCTCTCTTGTTATTTGTTGCCATATTATATAATTGAAATAAAGTGTTGAATATTAAACTCAGATCCAGTCACTTATTTATAATAATTTGTCTGTGATTTTTTTGGTAATGAGTAGATAGTAATATTATTTACAAAAAGTTAAAGTTTTATATTTCTTCTTCTTTCTCCTAGGCTGTACAATGGTTGCACAAAAAATATCCACATTCTAATCTCTGCAGTCTGTGAATAATATCTTATATGGCAAAATAAGTCTTTGTAAATGTGGTTAAGGATCTTGAAATAGGAGTATTATCCTGGATTATCAAAGTGGGTCTTACACGCAATCACAATTGTGCTTATAAGATAGAGAGGCAGAGGGGGATTTTACACAGATATAAGAGGAAAAGGTGATGTGATCACAGAGGCAAAGATTAAAGTAAGGTGTTAAGATCAATAATTCAAGTAATTTAAGTAACAAGCCAAGGAATGCTGACAGCTGCCGGAGGAGGCAAATAATGAATCTTCCCTGCAATAGTTAGAGAGAATGTGGCTTACTGACATTCTGATTTTGACTAACTGCAAATGATTTCAGAATTCTGGCCTCCAGAACTGAAAGAGAACAAATGTGTGTTGTTTTAAGCCACCACATTTGCGGTAATTTTTACAGCAGCCATAGAAAAATTGTTCTCTAATGTTATGGCATTTATTTCTCATTATTTTATTTGGCTTGCTAAGAAATCCCAGGTAGTGATTAATAAAAGAAATAACAAGCATGTTTATTTTAGAATAATATTCTAATATGTATATCTTTTTCCACTTAGGTCGTTGTTTGTTGTATATTTGTAGATAAACCCTTTAGATCAAAGAATTTTTATCTATTTCTAATATACTAGAATTTATTAAATCAAGAATTTTATCTATTTAAAGTAGGACATGATATCTGCAGACTTATCATACTAAATTATATTTATATTTTCAGAAGAAAGTCACTGATCATTGAGTATAATCTTTACATGTATTGTTGGATGTTTGCTAATACTTCTTTGGGGTTTTTGCATCTATTTTTGTAAGTGTAATGAATCTGTGACTTTTTTTTCTGAAATTTTCTTATTTGGGTGTCAATGTTATATTTGTTTCACAGAATAAAATAAATAGTAATTCTTCCTTTTGTATAATCTGGATGAGTTTTTATAAGGTATGAATTAGTTTTTGAACATTGCCAAAACTCAACTGTAAAACCTCTGGACTGTGAGTTCTCTTCGAGGGAAGATATTAAAGTACAGCTTTCATTTCTTAAGCATAGTACTATCGATAGATCCTGTCTCTTCTTCTGTCACTTTTGGTAAGTTACATTTTTCTAAGATTTTATTTTTATTTTATCATATGTAAATGTTAAAAAGTTGGGGAATAAATTTACATATAGAATACCTGTTATATTTTAACCTTTGCTATCTGTAATTATGACCCGGTTACATTTTTTGCCTCATCTGTAATTATATTCTTGAGAATGTTTTTTATTGTATCCTCATATTGGATAACAATTTAACTGAATACAAACTTCTAGTGTCAATCTGTAATCATGTCTCAATTTCTGTTTGCAATAATTTTTGTCTGCATTTTCTTTAGTTTTATTTCTATGACCCTTTTTGGAGGTTGTCTATTTTGTTACTCTTTTCAAATAGCCGTATTTCAAATTTATTTTTTGCTACTAAGTTCTAATTTAATTCTGTTGAAATCAGAATTATAAAGTAGCTGATGGGAATTATAAATCGTTCTTTGAGAACTATTGTAATTTTTAATGCACAATACATAATTTAATTTAAATATTTAGTGCATACCTGAGAATATATAATTTCTAATTTACTGAATGCACCGCTTTTTACATAACACATACTCTTTCTCTCCTTTTCCTCACCCTCTCTCAAGTTAAGTTGAATAAATCTATTGTTCACAACTTTCATATTCAACCTATAATAATTAGGAGGCATAGTAAAATCTCCTACTCTGACACTCTGACACTGGGTTTGTTTATGTCTCTGTCATTATGTCAAATTTTGCTTTATATAGTTGAAGACAGTTTTATGAGGTGCATGCATGCTATTAATTTTATGTATTCTTACAAATTAAGCCTAATGGCATAGTATAATAAAATATTAATATTTGCTGATGATTTTTGTTTTTAAAACAATTTTGGCTGCTAGTGTCATGAACTATCTTGCCTAACAGTATCCTGAATTTTTTTTTTGTCTTTCATTTTGCTTTGTATAACTTTATCCTCTATGTTTAGGCATATCTTCTTAACATCTTATAATTGGATCTTCTCATTTTCTACTTTCAAAAATCTAATCCAAATCTAGTTTTTAGCAACCGCATTTTGTCCTTTTATGTTTATTGTTATGTTAATACAATTGAGCAGCATTTTTTTCCATTTTACTTTTTAATTTCAATTTGCCAAATTTTCCTTCCCTTACAATCCAATCTCACTTTAAGAAATTTATTTTTATAGTCTCACTTCCGTCCAGTCAACATGTTTTGTTCTTCTCACAATAATTTCCTTCATATGTACAGGTTCTAGTTAGAATTTTAATTCTTAGTAACTATAAGTAGAATTTATATATTTCTTTATTTGGTCTTAGCGATTGTTTAGAATATAACTACCTTGAGCATGCTATGAGATTATCCTAAGTTCTTATTTGTCTTGCAGCATCTTTTCTTGCATTGTCTTGCAGAATTTTTTTAACTTTGACTACAAACTTGTTTTTATAACATACACTTAGGAGAAGACATTCTAAGGACTTACGTGCCTGAGACAGTTTTTCAGAAATTATACCCATAGTTCTGAATAAATTTTTGCTAAATAGGTTCTAAGCTCAGAGTCATATTTTCGTTTTTACTTAAAAAATATTATTCTATCACCTTCTTTAATCCATGGTTGCTATTGAAGAGCAAGCTAGTTATTTTTTTTTCCCTTTTGGACTGCTCATTATTATTCTTTAAAAGCTTTTGGAAATTGTTTTGAATTTGTCTAGGTTTCATTTATTATTTTTGTTGCTATTATCTGTTTGGTTTAGCATTTTTTACTCCATTTCAACTTAATGTTTTTGTCTTTAATTCTGAGAAATGTATCTTCATTATATCTCCAAATATTTTATTGCCTCTATTTTCATTTGTCTGTCCTTTAGGTTTCTCTGTTATCTGTATATTGACTGTTCCTATTCTATCTTTTACAATTTAGCTTTCTTTTTATAAATTTTTATATTCTCTTCCACTTCATTCTGGGAGAGTTCCTAAATGTGATTTTCCAATCAATTATGTACTCTCCAGCTTTTTTCTACATATCATTTATCTCATCTTTTGTGTTCTTTATTTAAGTTTTTATTTTCATACTTAATTATTTAATTATTTGGTATACATTTTTATTTTATGTTACCAATATATTTCTGTATTTTTACTGTGCTTTTAATCTATATCTCAAAATTTTTAATACTTTTGCTTCTGATGATATCCAGTTTTTTAAATCCGTGAAGTCCTCTTGAGCTCATATTTCCCTGGGAACTCTCAGTATTTTTGTGTGATAATGTATCTAATAAAAGCTGTATTCTAGTCTTTGTCAACCCAGGTGGTCTCAAAGAATGAGAAGAGGTGTCCCCATGTTGTAGATCCCCAGGCAACTAAACACTTCGTTTTTATCTCTTTTTGTTCAGGTGTGTTTTTTAACCTCTCGCCTGTAGGGAAAGTGTTATAAGGCTTTGCAGTATATCAGCATCAAGAGTTTAATAATGGAAGAATGGGTGATTTAAATCTAGAGGCTAGTCATAGACAGGTGTTTCTTCATCTCTTCATAAGTTCAAGCCTTTGTGTTGTGCACAAATTACCCCTGCAGAAAACTACACCAGTGGTTGAGACATTGGCCTTGGTTTTTTGCAGTGAGGAGACAGCTATTTCTTTTCCTAAGCTAAGTAGAGCATAAAGGAAAGGGAAAAACTCAGACCACTCCAAAATGGCCCCCATGCCACTCTTCCAATTACAGCAACCACAGACAGCATTTCAAAGCAGTCTTTCTTTTTTCCAGTTATTTGTTTATTTTTTCCCGAATCTTATTTTCTCTCCCTAGTTTCCTAGATGTTGATGTTTTAGGAGGGAAACATTAGTCTGGGCTACATTAAAACACACTGTTTAATAGGTCTGCAGAATACATATTAATTGAAACCTATTTTATTGCATTACTTTATTAATAAGAACAATAAGATTCAGAGAAGTTAAATAATTTACTTTACATCACAGGACTACTAATGGAAGCTCTACCTTTAAAACTAGCAAGCTTCCTGAGTTGTAAGAGCCTGTTTTTCTTTCTTAGTAGTACATAATAGAAGGAATCTTAGGTACAATAAAATATAGTTGTTATAAGTGTACTTTTTAATGAATACCTAGCCTGTATAAATTTTATTATAATTAAACATAAAAGAATGGACATATTAAAAAAGAGGAAATTTGGTGAGCTTTCTGCTTCCAAACATTCTACTTTGTTTATCAGAAAGTTACATTGCATGATCTATAATTTATAAACCTATCCAAATATTTAAAAATTGGTAAAGTGATAATATTCCAGTAATTTTTTCCAATGTACTATTTCCTCCTTTTTCTTCACACATGTCAATTAATTATCTTTATATTATTTTCAAGCATTTTAGAATTGTCACAATAAGGCAGAATATTGATTATGTAGTACTTACAGACTTTTATTCATATACTGAAAATGAATACAATTTTTATTTGCACAAAGATGCATGTTCTTAAAGGTACCCAGAAGTATAATTTTGATAGGCAAATTTATTAAGTAGAGCACATACTATATTTTAAATGAGATAAAATGTTGCTTTTAAATATCCTTTTCCCTTATTGTGCGAATTGACTTAACTTTTATCTCCTCTGCTGGAGTATTAACTCTTGCATCTGAATAGCCACATTTTAATTTTCTTTTTAACCCTCAACCTTAACATAGTCACTGCCACTTGGTTAGTGTTCTGTAATTGCCTTCTGATTGAATTAATCAATATAAAAATATAATTTTTGAAATTATATTTTATACGAATGCTCTATTCAAAATTTAAAATCTTTCAGAGAAGCAAACATACAGTATTCAATTCTGAGAGCCCAGTACAGTGCCTTTTACATATCAAAAAATTTGAAATATAGCAACGATACATTTAAAAAGAAATATTTTATTATGATGTGAATACTGTAGACAATTCAATGGCTTTTCTTCTTCATGAACTTATAATTTTAAGTGTATATTATATATATACGTAATTTTAAGTGTATATTATACATAATTTTAGTATATACATAATTTCATGTATTTTAGTATATACATATAGTATGTACATGCATAATTTTAAGTATATATATACATTTTTTTAGTATACATATAATTTTATGTATTTTAATATATACATAGTATATACATAATACTATGTACATAATAGTATATACATATTATACATACTTTAGTTTATACATAATTTTATGTATATATATTATATATATACACATAATTTCATCCATATCTATATATATAATTTTAAGAAGTACCATATATATATATACATACATATATATATGGATGAAAAATTATACATAGTAGTAGAAAATGTTACCTTTATCAAGTAGCGTGATTCACACTGAGGTGGCAGATTCCAATCTGGATGGCCTCATATCTTCATCTACAGGTCAGTGTACATATGTTGTATCCTACTTGTATGTCAAAATGGTGCATATTTCACATGGGAATTTTGTATCTAGGTTTAAAGAAAGAACAAGAAGGAAGATCACAGTGATTTTAGTGCACCTGCTATCACGTACCAATTCAAATGGCTAAAATTAGAAAACAAACAAATAAACAAACTGACAGTAGCAATGCTGGTGAATATTCAGAGCAACAGGAACTCCCATTTATTGCTGCTGGGAATGCAAAAAGGGAGAGTAGCATTGGAAGCCAGCTGGGCAATTTCCTACAAAGCTAAACATAGTCCTGCCACACAATGCAGCAAATTGTACTCAGATTGATTTGAAAGCTTATGTCCACACAAAAACTTACACACAAATGTTTATAGCAGCTTTATTCATAATTATCAAAAACAGAAAATAATCAAGGTGTCCTTAAATAGATAAGCTGTGGTGTGTCCATACAATGAAATATTATTCAGCAATTTTTAGAATACACCAATTCATATCTTAAAAAGACATGAATAAATATTAAAGAGCTATCTCTAAGTGAAAAAAAGCAATCTGAAATGACTACAGATTGTATGATTCAAATAATATGACATTCTGGAAAGAGCAAACAAATAGAGATCTTAAAAAGACCAGTGGATGCTAGGGATCCCAGGAAAAGGGGGAAGGGTTAAATAAATGAGACATATGGAATTTTTCAGAATGAAGGAGTATTAGGTGTGATATGGTAATGGCAAATGCATGAGTTTATGCATTTGTCAAAATCTGCAGAATTTTACAGCACAAAGAAACAATGCGGGAAAAAACTATTCAGGAGGTTGTAGGCCCTCAGGATTGAATGCAGACTGTGAGGAAATGTTCTAATTGCATTACAAATAATTAAAACAACTTCACTGAAGGGGTCCAGGGAAAAGATGCTAACCTAAATAACTTTGGAAATTAGTGGAGTCAGTATGAGTGAAGGCAAAAGAAAGTGTACATAATCACTCTACTCAAGTTGGTATATTTGCTTCCATTTGGGGTGGGTTTACAATTCTGATACTGCCATACTGGTATACTAAAAGTGAGCAATTAAGCATATGCATGGTACATGGAGCCATGTTTCTCATTGTTGGAGAGAAAGTTTACAGATAGAGTTGGGATAGGTAGGGAGAAGTCTAGAATGATCAATGTGGTAATGGATTACAGCTGAAGACATCAGTATGAACTAATATTTGGTTCAATGTAGCTACAGAGGGCAACATCCCAAAATACTGGGAAAATAGATATGTACGCAGGATTATTATGCACACATACATTTTCATCCTCCATCAGCTTTGTTTATATAAAAGCAGTGAAATCAGTATCAAGGAACACACCCAACACCCAGATCTTGATTACTAATACCATTCTGCAATAAAAGGAAGAAAAATGGCTGACAAGCAGGATAAAGGTAGAAAATATACAACAGCAGCCTGGTAAAGTAGTACTCAAAGTACACAGACACTCTTACATTGGTGGGGATATATCAAAGGGAGAAGCCAACTGAAAGAGCTCCCATTGGTCAAAGCTAGAAAAATTTGAGCTGTAGTATAAATAAAGAGATATTTGATTATAACCCAACATAAAAAATAAATATCCACTGAAGTCTACTTTGACTTAAATGTGGTTGAATACAAAAATAAATGGAAGAGAAGAGACAAATCTCCTGTGTAGGAATCCAAAAAATTTATGTAAAAAACTCTGCTCTTAAGGAGATGAAACAAAACTCTTCACTCTTTAAGTGTGAGATGGATATAGTGACTGCCTCTAAAGATACAACGTGGAAATGGGAATAAGACAGAAACTACACAGTAGAGAAACCTGACAAAACACTTCAGCCAAAGAACAAGATCAGCATCAACAGCCATAAATCATGTTTGTAGTATGTACCTGCTATGGTTTGAATGTGTCTTCTCCAAAATCCAGGTGTTGCCAATTGATAATATTAAGAGGTGAGGCTTTTAAGAGGTGATTGGACTATGAGGGATCTCTCCCATTCATGACGTTAAGGACTTTAACAAAGGAGGCTTCATTCAGTGTTGGGCTAGCTTGCCCTTCTGCCTTCTGCCATGTGAGGACACAGCAAGAAGACCCTCACCAGACCAAATGCCGACACCTGGATCTTGGACTTTCCAGCCTCCAGGGCTGTGGGAGATAAATTTCTGTTCTTTATAAATTCCCAGCCTGGGACAGTCTCTTAATGCAGCACAGACTATGAAAGTGCCCTTGGTGTGATGTGATGGAAATGGCACTTCTTTTATATGCTCTTTTTGCCAGAAACCCCTAACCTCATTCTAACCATGGAAAACACAAAATAAACAACAAAAAAATAAAAAGCATCAGAATAATTCCAAGAGAGAGACATTCTACAAAATACTCAACCAGTACCCCTCAAAGATGTTAAGTTTATCAAATGCAATGAAGAAACTGTCACAGCCAAGAAGGGCATAAGGAGACATGGCAAATAAATGTATTACAGTAACCTGGATAGAATCCTGGAAGAAAAAAAGGGCATTAAGTGAAATTTAAAAAAACTGGTTTAAACTGTAAACTTTAGTTAATGGTGATAGATCCATACTGTTTTCTTAATTGTAATACATGAGCTATACTAATGTAAGATGTTAAGAACAGTGGAAACTCAGTGTGGGGCACATCAGACTCTGTGTACAATCTTCTTAATTTTTCTCTGTATCTAAAAATGTTCTAAAAAGTAAAGCTCCGTTTTTTAATTGTAAGCAAAATAGTCCTGCCCACATACAAGATAAATTTTGGGCTTAGTATCCTCATTATACCTGTGAACAAGAAAAAAATGCAAATTTTTTTTTTTCTTCACTTTTATTTTAGAATCAGGGCACACATGTGCAGGTTTATTACAGAGGTGTATTGCACAATGCTGAGATTTGGAGCATAAATAAATATGTCACCTCAGGTAGTAAGCATAGTACCCAATAAATGGCTTTTTCCAACCCTTACTCCCCTCCCTCCCTGCCTCCTCTTGTATTCCCTAGTGTCTGTTGTCCCATTTTTTTTAATCAAAATAATTTATTTTATTATTTTTTTCTTTTTCTTCTTCTTCTTCTTCTTATTATACTTTAGACTGTATGGTACATGGGCACAATGTGCAGGTTAGTTACATATGTATACATGTGCCATGCTGGTGCGCTGCACCCACCAACTCGTCATCTAGCATTAGGTATATCTCCCAATGCTATCCCTCCCCCCTCCCCCCACCCCACAACAGTCCCCAGAGTGTGATGTTCCCCTTCCTGTGTCCATGTGTTCTCATTGTTCAATTCCCACCTATGAGTGAGAATATGCGGTGTTTGGTTTTTTGTTCTTGCGATAGTTTACTGAGAATGATGATTTCCAATTTCATCCATGTCCCTACAAAGGACGTGAACTCATCATTTTTTATGGCTGCATAGTATTCCATGGTGTATATGTGCCACATTTTCTTAATCCAGTCTATCATTGTTGGACATTTGGGTTGGTTCCAAGTCTTTGCTATTGTGAATAATGCCGCAATAAACATACGTGTGCATGTGTCTTTATAGCAGCATGATTTATAGTCCTTTGGGTATATACCCAGTAATGGGATGGCTGGGTCAAATGGAATTTCTAGTTCTAGATCCCTGAGGAATCGCCACACTGACTTCCACAAGGGTTGAACTAGTTTACAGTCCCACCAACAGTGTAAAAGTGTTCCTATTTCTCCACATCCTCTCCAGCACCTGTTGTTTCCTGACTTTTTAATGATTGCCATTCTAACTGGTGTGAGATGGTATTTCATTGTGGTTTTGATTTGCATTTCTCTGATGGCCAGTGATGGTGAGAAAAATGCAAATTCTTTAAAGCAGTAAGAACATTTAAAATGTCTTTTATTGGCTTACATTATTATATTTATATTTACATATAATTTTATCTTATTATTCCACAAATTAATGATCAAAAGCCCCTTGTAATCAACATATCATATTTTACTGCAAAAAATTACAAATTAATTTTTAAAATATTTTGTGAAATAATGGTGCTACTTTTAAAAGGCCTTTAAGTATAATATTGCTAGTTCACAATTGATTTTAAAACATATAATGCAAATATGAACAAATTATGATTAAATCTAAAAAAGATACTTTTTCAAATGCATTTCAATGAGGTTGGGCTGTTCTGTGTACGTGTGTGTGTTCTTGACTTCATTTATCAATGTGTCCACTGATTGTGAAATATATTTTCTGATAAGATTATTTTTTATTTTTATAGATGATCAGAAAACACTGACGTAATTTGAATAAATGTTATTATAACAATGACAATGAAGTTTTTGAATTTTTCTGTTAAAAGCTAAAATAATGAATGATTTATCATCAAAAATCCTTTGTAATGATCTATCAACAAGTAATGAGATTCTCCTTTAATAGTGTTGAAAGAAAAGAAATGCTAACCATATTATTTTCAAAATGATTTGTTATCAAGTCCTTAGTAGCATTTATTTCCTCAGAGTCTGGAAATTTTACCAAATTGCTTAACAAGATTTATCAAATGACTGTTTAATTATATATGTGACACTTTTATTTTGAAGAACCTCATTTAATCTAATAAACTCAGCATTTAAAATCTAAATATTAATTTTAATAAATTTTTATTATCATGATATGTTTTAACAAAATACTTTTATCACAGATGTTAAATTCATTTTTGCCAATACTTTTAAGTTTGAGATTTAGGTCGGTACATATATAGGAATAATTATTACATTACCCACATGTTTAAGCAAATCTTTATGGTCAAGCTGATCAGACAAATCAGGCTTACTTTTTCTCCTAAAGAACAATTGATTCCATATTTCAACTGAAATAAACACATGAATAAGCATTTTTTTAAATACACACAACACATTTTATAATATAGATTACGAAAAGTATTCAACTTAAGTTAGAGAATTAGTTTCAGATTTCATAATAAATTACTGAACATATATTTATTTTTATTTGATTTATAATGTCAATGAAAGTGTAGCTATAGTTGTGAGTTATTAAAGAGGTGAAAGTATGATGTAAAGCATATTTTTTCGGTAAATGTGTATTATGCATGTTCTGGGCATTTGGGGACTAATTACCATACATGTGTACATGTATACATATTTATGCACATACAAACACATATGCATGCATATGTGTGTAGTGTGTATGCATATGAATTTATGCAGACACATGAGTGTATTTTTACCTATCTACATATGCATGCATGTGCATATGTGTACCTGTATGTATATGCGTGTATATACATATATTTGCCATTTTTATTATGAAGTCCCATAATCAAATTTTCATTCTATTTGATGGAAGAGAAAATCATATACTGCTAAAAATTATTGGCCTGGAAGAGAGTAGATGTAGCCTATAATGGTATTTTTTTTTTGTAAAGAGATGGTCAAAAGTGTAAAACATTTTATAAATTGAAATAGATGAAGACAATAATTTGAATAAATATTTAAAAACCTATTTAGAAAAAAATAAGATTTAACAACCTTATTTATTCTCACAAATATATGTATAAGAGATAAAATAATTTTTTGCTCATGGGTCTTAAATAATAAATCTTAAAATATTTCCTGGTCCAAAAAGTAAAGTATGTTTTGACGTAACTTCGTGATCACATTCTGGGTCTTCTGGAAGCACTGTTCTACTCATGATAGACTACTGTGGACTATTTGTGTCTCCAATATTCATATGTTGTAATCCTAAACCTCAATTTGACTGTATGATATACTTATCAGGCCCTTTGGAGCTACTTAGGTCATGAGAGTGGCATCATCCTACATGGAAGCACTGCCCTTATTGTGTGGGCACTCAATGACACACAATGACATACAAAACACACAAGAGAGCTTGCTTCCTCTCTCTCTGCTGTCTGCCACGTGGGGACAAAACACGAAGACAGTCATCTGCAAACCACAAAGAATGAACTCACCAGACACTAAAACCACCAGCACCTTGATTTTGAATTTTTCAGCCTCTGAAACGTGCGAAATACATTTGTATAGCTTAAACTACTCAGCCCAGAGTATTCTGTTAATAGCAGCCTGTATTAAGAAATCAACCTAGTGATAAGTACCTTGGAAAGCATTTTAAATATATTTGGGAAGAAAAGTCTGTATTTGTTCTTGGTAGGTTAATTCGATATTTCTGTATTTAAGCTGAGTAAATGATTAGTTTATGTCTCTATAAGGTGCCAATATCTGTACCTTACAGAACTATTTCTGTCAAACTAGGAAAGTTCTCATTATAAAGTAGGCTAAAATTTTAACAATCTACTATGTATAACATATTGTGTTTAAGATTAACATATATGGGTTGGGTCAAGGTTTTTGGATTAAATCTGGGTGCTCGTGCTCTTCTAATGTCCATGTAAGTTAATTGTTTCAATATAGACAAAACTAGACTGCCAAGAATAAGACTAAGCAAAGTGAGTGGTTTATATACAAGGGTTTCGTTTTTCCTGAATATCCTCATACAAATGAATTAACTTCATCATTCTGGGGCAGTGAGTAAAATCCATATGCATACTGTATGTTTCTTTCATTTTCAGTTCATATTGGCAATAATAACTTTCATGCAGCACTTTTCAAGGAAATTAATGCCTGGTTGGGGTTAATGGACTAAGGAGCAAGCCCTCCCAGGCAGTCATTAATCTCTAGAAATCCCTTGTACTGTGATTGCAATTGCTTAAATAAAAGCGCACAAGAGAATCTGAAGAGAAATGCTAGACATGTCCATGTCACTACAAAACAAATGGCAGTTTCAATCCCAAATAAATCTCTAAATGAACAAATAATTTGTTTCAATTGTTCTGTTTCCTAAAATGCTGTGCAGCATTTACTACTTTTCAAAGAGCCAATGCAGATTGTATTTCTTCAGGATTCAATGCTGGATGGAATTATCCTAAAGTGGATTTTCATCTTAAGTAGTAGAATGTAACTAGCACTTTAAAGAACTAATTTGCAATATTAGTTTTTTATACTTATAAATAACTTTAGAAGGCCCTTGGGGCCAAAGAGCTGTAACTTAAGAAAAACTGGCAGTAATCAAGTATATGTAAAATGTCTTTATTGGTAGAACAATGGGTTCTGCATTCATTGTCTTACTTATATCTCAGTCATAACAAACAATTTTGATATTTTCTCTCTCTCAAAACACTATTATCCACTGGTATCATTGTGTGTAGATATCCTCTTCTCTCCAAATGCCCCTTCTTATTCTTTGCTATATGGTATGAATATTTGTGTCCTTGGAAAATTCATAGGTTGAATATTAACCCCCAATGTGATGGTATTAGGAGATGAAGCTTTTGAGAGGCAACTAGGTTATAAGGGTAGAACCCTCAGGAATGGGGTTAGTGCAATATAAAAGGACCCTAGACTGAAAGGGGAAAAGTCTGCACTTGGAAAAGGGTCCTCACCATAACTCGACCATGCTGGTGCCCTGATGGCACATTTCCAGCCTCCAGAACTTGTTTTATGTTACCAAATATTTGGTAATTTGTTATGCATCAATAAAATGGATACACTGTACCACTTGCTTAAGAATTCAAAATAAAATCCTTTGCGTACATATGTATCTGTTAATGAGAAATAAAATTCTATTGTTTATAAACCACCTAAGTTATTTGTTACAGCATCCCTAACTGACAGTCCCTTTTCTGACTTGGTTTCTTTATCTTATCTAAATGCTAGTGTTACTCTGGGAACATGCTCAACCATTTCTTCTTATTTTAGGGTTATAAGCCTTCAGTTATTTTCTATAGGTTAAAGTCTTACCCCAATCTGAACTAACCTACTTTTCACACAGTTTGCTTCTCTTTCAGTGATTTCAATCTCAGCAAACAAGTATCATCAACATCCACACCAGAGAAGTCATTTTCAAAATTCTCTCTTCTTCACTAAGCCCCGTCAATTATATTTTGAGAACAGCATTTCAAATTTATCCATTGCTTGTCAGTTACATAACCACTCCCTAATCTGATGTGACATTGCCTTTCACATGGATTGATGGGAAGCATAACTGATTTTTTTTATTGCCATTCGTGTTCCACTTAAATTTGTTTCCAGAGAGTAATCAATGATCTTCGTAAAATGCATGATTATGTTACCTTACTACTAAGATCTTCAATGATGTGACATTGTCTTTTTAATACTGGTCATGCTATTTCATATGGTTTACAAGATTATCAATAATCTAGCCTTCATGGATCAATAAAAAAGATAAATATTGTGAATAATTTTTCATTGTTCGGAAGTCTTCCCTTTACTCATTGTGATGGTCAAATCCTAGCCTCCTAGCAGTCTTGTGTAATCTTTTTCCCTTGAGTGTAGACAGAATCTGTGACTTGCTTCTTATCAATAGATATGGCAAATGTGAGTGGATATTTATAATAAGATAAAAGTGATTATGTTACATAAAGATTGTAACACCTGTCATCATACTAGGAAGCTCTCTTTTTTGCTGATTTTAAAGAAGAAAGCTGCCATGTTGGGAGCTGCCCTATTAATAAAGCCACATGGCAAAGGGCTGAGGGTGACTTCTGGCCTGAAATTAGTAAAAAACCGAGGCTCTCAGTCCACACACCTGCAAGGAACAGAATTCTGCCAACAACCACATGAATGAACTTGGAAGCAGATTGTTCCCACGTGACCTACGAAAGCCTCAGATGAGAATCCAGTCTTGGCAGACACCCTGATTGCAGCATTGCAGGGGATCTTGCTAAGCTATGCCTTGATTTCTGACCCACTGAGACTGAGAAAATAAGTATGTGTTGTTTTATGCTCCCAACTCTTTGTTAATTTGTGATGCATCAAAGAAAATGAATTTACTCTACCACTGCCTTAAGAGTTCAAAGATTTTTGAGTACATATGTATAGCCAGGTGTCAATAATATAAAGCAGAATGTTATTTTTTATAGTCAAACACAGACATAAACCAGTACACTTACAGAGAGCAAGAATATAACTTTTCTTTTCTTTCTTTCTTTTTTTTTTTTTTTTTTTGAGACATCGTCTCGCTCTGTCACCCAGGCTGGAGTGCAATGGCACAATGTTTGCTCACTGCAACCTCCACCTCCCAGGTTCAAGCAATTCTCCTGCCTCAGCCTCCTGAGTAGCTGGGATTACAATAACGTGCCACCACACCCAGCTCATTGTTGTAGTTTTGGTAGAGATGGGGTTTCAACATGTTTGTCAGGCTGGTCTCGAACTCCTGACCTCGTGATCCACCCGTCTCGGTCTCTCAAAGTGCTGAAATTACAGGTGTGAGCCACCGCACCCAGCCTATAACTTTTCTCTTTAAACTTGCTTTAGATAATAACAGGAAAGTGTTAGCTCAAATAGGCATAGATGAGCTAAGATAGTACTCTGAGGGGAAAAATGGTAACTAGAATAAAAAGAAAAAGAAAAAAAAATGTGACAAGCATACAACATGGAGAGAAGATAAATGGGGAGCCCCAAGAGACATTTGAAGGAAAAGGAGCACTCACACCTAGAAAGGGTGAAATAACTGAGGCTGATACTTCAAAGCCCTGGCTATTTATTTACACGTCAAACTAGTCACAGTTGAGGGCACAGAAAACTTTTCCTCTTGCAGCCTGGGAATTTAGAGCTGAAAATCAAATATTGAACTGTGTTACTTAAATTTTACAGATTAAAAAAAAAAAAAACAAAACTAAGTCCCAAAGAGCCTAAGTTAACTTTCTCAAAATCATACAGCTTATAGTTGGCGGGGCCCGAAATAAAAATGAAGATTTCACTTCCTTCAAACCATATATGTCTTTCACCCTAATTTGTTTTAAATTGTTGTGTAACCAATTATATGGTTTGATTGATAAATCAAAACAACTACTCATTACAGGCAAG
Organism: Pongo abelii; assembly: GCF_028885655.2. Taxonomy (NCBI): domain Eukaryota; kingdom Metazoa; phylum Chordata; class Mammalia; order Primates; family Hominidae; genus Pongo; species Pongo abelii. The sequence goes on along the minus strand of NC_072000.2, from coordinate 88,493,447 downwards.
ATGCTTCTGTATTAGTAAAACAGTTTCTGCTTTGAAAAGAAAATTCAAATATTTGTATTTTAATGACCTTTGTTCAGTGTTTTGAATCTTTCTGCCCTTTCAAAGTAAATATCTAAATGTTTACAAACTATTAAACCTCAAAGTGATAGAACATTAATTTTCAGGTCCCCTATATATTTATTAAGGCTCCGTATAGAAGTTAGCAGCTTTTTAACTTAGACATCAAGTTAACATATAACTTGGGGTGGAAGGTAATTTTGTCAGCATCTGATGAAACCCCTGAAGGGTTGTTAGATCCTGTTTCATGTAAGAATAAAGGGTGAACAGATGCTAGAGCTGTAATGACGAAGTATAAGATGAAATGGAAGGCAAAAAATCCTGTAAGGGTGGCTTTGTCAACTGAGAATCCACCTCAGATTCACTGGACAAGGTCAGTTCCAATATATGGGATGGCTGATAGTAGATTTGTAATTACTGTAGCGCCTCAGAATGATATCTGGCCTCATGGGAGCATGTAGCCTATGAATGCTTTTGCTATCGTTGTGAGTAGGCAGATAATGCCAATATTTCAGGTTTCTGGAAATGTAAATCATTCATAGTATAAACCTCGGCCAATGTGTAAGAAGAGGCAGATGAAAAATATTGAAGTGCCATTAGCATGAAAATAGCGAACCATTCAGCTGTAGTTTACGTCTCGGCTGATAGGAGAGACTGAAGAGAAGGCAGCGGAGATGTCTGATGTGTAGTGTGTGGCCAAAAATAATCCTGTAATGATCTGGAGGATTAGGCAGGCACCAAGAACTGAGCCGAAGTTTCACCATATAGAAATATTCGATGGTGTGGGAAGATCAATGAATGAGTAATTAATAATTTTTATTAGTGGGTGTGTTTTGCGAGTATTGGCCATTAGAGTTCTTATGGTTGAAATACAATGATGATTTTTCGTGCCATTAGTCATGGTTGTAGTCCATGTGGGAATAATGGCATATGTTATATTTTTATTAAGTGTTCTTTTGGGTATAGGGTTTGTAGGTTTGTCTTCAAAACCTTCTCCTATTTATGGGGGTCCGGGGTTAATTATTAGTGGTGCTGTGGGTTGTGGCATTGCGTTGAATTTTGGTAGGGCTTTCGTGGGGTTAATAGCCTTTTGATTTATTTGGGCAGTGGTTGTTTTTGGTTATACTGCGGCGATGGCTATTGAGAAATATCCTGAAACTTGAGGGTCAAGTATTGACATCTGAGGGGCTTTATTATTAGGATTATTAATAGAGTTCGTGCTGGTTCGGTGAATAGTGGAGCATGATGGGATAGTGGTCACCATTGATTTTTTTTTTTTTTTTTTTTGAGATGGAGTCTTGCTCTGTCGCCCAGTCTGGAGTGCAGTGGCACGATCTCAGCTTACTGCAAGCTCCGGTTCCCACGTTCACACCTTTCTCCTACCTCAGCCTCCCAAGTAGCTGGGATGACAGGCGCCCGCCACCACGCCTGGCTAATTTTTCTTATTTTTTTAATAGAGACGGGGTTTCACCATATTAGCCAGGATGGTCTTGATCTCCTGACCTCGTGATCCACCCGCCTCAGCCTCCCAAAGTGCTGGGATTACAGGCGTGAGCCACCTCGCCTGGCCACGATTGATTTTAATAGCGTAGAGAGTTGGATGATTTTTGAAGGTGAGAGGGCTGGGTTATTGCGTGAGGATTCTGTGGGTGTAGCTGCCTTGTATAGTTATGGGTGTTGATTAGTGGTAGTTGCTGGTTGATCATTGTTAGTATTTATGTTGTGATTGAAATTACTTGGGGTAATAGATTAGATAATTAAGAGTAGGGTTAGAAGACATGGGATAAAAAAAGAGAGAAATTAGAGTATAATTAGACCTTTCTGAGTAGATACAGTAATAGAGGCTGAAATTTGGGTTTGTGAAACGGTCTTTGGTGTAGACTTTTCTAATCAAATTAGCTCTGTTAGAAGTGAGGCCAGGTTTTGGCTTCTGAACAGGCTTGAGTGGAAGGTTGTACGGTGAATTGTGGTTGAATAAAATCCTAGTATATTGGAGAAGTTGAATGTCTGTAATGGATATTTTAGTTTAAGGTTATTAGTTATGAGATCAATTTCTATTGCTGGCAAGAAGCCTAAGGAGGTCACACCTAGGGCTGTGAGCTTCAGGTGGATGGTATTGTTATTTGGGGTGATAAAACAGGAATAATACTGTTGGTGATAAGGAATCCGGCGAAGATGCTGCCAATTTTTAGGCCCTTAATTGAGTTAATTAGGAGGGGATTATTTTTGTTAATAATAATCAAAGTCATGAAGCGAGGTTGTCTTATTAGAGCCAAGAAGATAATACAGTAATGTAGACAGCTGTCAAGGAGGTGGCGACAGGAGTAATAGAAAGGGCTCAGGCGTTGGTGCATGACGTGTTTGCAGTTTCGATAAGATGTTTAGAGTACAGGCCTGTGAGGAAAGGCATACCTGTAAGTGCAAGGCTGCCAATAATACGGAAGGAGGAAGTGAGGGTTAAAATCTTGACTAGCCCTCCTATTTTTCAGATGTTGTTCATCATTGAGGCTATGGATGATGGACTCTGAACATATAAATAACATAGCTTTAAAAAAGGCATGAATACAGATGAAAAGGAATGCTAGGTGTGGCTGATTAATGCCAATTGTGACTATTATAAGGCCCAGCTGGCTTGAGGTGGAGTATGCTACAATTTTTTTGAGATCATTTTGTGTTAGAGCACAGATTGCCGTGAATAAAGTAGTATAGCTTCCAGACATAATGTAAAGATTTGCATTGTTAGGTTATTTTCTATTAAAGGGTGGAAGCGGATGAGCAGGAATACTCCTGCTACAACTCTAGTGCTGGAGTGGAGTAGGGCTGAGGTTGGGGTTTGACCTTCTATGGCACATGGAAGTCAGGGATGGAGGCCGAATTGAGCTGACTTTCTCGCTACTGCTAATAGAAGGCTAATTAATGGAAGGGAGTTGGGAGTAGGGTCTAGAATAAATATTTGTTGAAATCCTCATGTATTAGAGGACAGGAAGAATCACGCAATAGCTAAAATAAAGCCAATATCACTGATGCAGTTGTACAGAACTGTTGGAGGGCTGCTGTTATTAGCATCTGCTTGGCAGTACCATCAGATAATTAGTAAGAAAGACACGATTTCTATGCCTTCTCATCAAATAAAGAGTTAAAAGGGGTTGTTGGCAGTAATCAGAATTAATATTGTGATGGGGAAAATAAGTAAGTATTTGAAAAATTGGTTAGTGTTGGGGTCTGAATGTATATACCATATTGAGAATTCTACAATAGATCAGGTAACAAATAGTGCTACTGGGATAAATATTGTGGAGAAGTAGTCTGGTTTGAAGCTTAATGAGAGTTTGAGAGTTTGTGTTGTTACTCAATGCCAGTTTGAGATAATGACTTCTCGGTCTGTGCATATAAACATGGTTGTAGGGATGAGGCTAATGATGAAGGTGCATGTGATAGAAGTTTTTACATAATTTGGGTATGAACATTTTTGCAGGGGTTGGCTAAGGAAATAGTAATCAGTAAGATTAAGGGGATTAGGGCTGTTACAGCAGTGGAAGAATACATGTTTGCTACTTTTATTTGGAGCACCAATGTTATTGGTTCCTAAGACCAATGGATAACTCTAATCCTTTAAAAGTTGAGAAAACCATGTTGTTAGCCATGGGGGTATGAGTTAGCAGTTCTTGCATACTTTCTTGGCAGATAAGAAGTTGCAGGCTTCTATTATGAGTTCCAAAATCTAATATTTTGTTAAATTATAGCTACAGCATGCAAACCTCATAATAATTTCGGGGTCTGTGGATAATAGGAAGATAGGTGCAAGATGTATAAATATTAATGTATTTTCTTGTGTGAAGGAAGGTTTAATACTGTCAATGTAATATGCAACTGTCCCTTGTTGTGTCGTGATTAGCATATACAGAGCATCAAGGGCTGTAATCAGTATACTAGTCAAGGGCTGTAATCAGTATACTAAGTCCTGTAAGCATAATAGTAATATTTGATCAGGAGAATGAGGCCATAATCACAAAGAATTCTAATAGATTAATGGTAGGGAGTAAGGCAAGGTTAGTGAGATTTGCTAGAAGTCATCAAGAAGCTATTAGCGGAAGCAGTGTTTGAAGGCCTCAGGTAAGTAACATGGTTCAGCTATGGACTCACTCATAGTTTGAATTTTCTATGCAGAATTGTAAGGATGAAGTGAGTCCATGAGCAATTATAAGGGTGTCTGCATCTGTAAAGCTTCAAGGGGTCTGAATAAGGTTAGCCGTAGTCACAAGTGCTATGTGGCTTACAGAGGAGTAGGCAGTAAGTGATTTTAGATGGGTTTGTCGTAGACGAGTAGAGCTTGTCAACTATTCCTCATAGGGAGAATAGGAGGAAAGGGTAGGCCATATGTTCTGTTAGGGGGTTGACGATAAGAGTAAGCCGTATTATATCACAGTCACCTTGCTTTAGGAGTACTGCTGCAAGTACTATTGAGCTGGCAATAAGGGCTTCTACGTAGGCTTTGGGGAGTCATAGGAGAAGTCTGTATAGAGGTATTTTTACAATAAGTATGGGCATATTGTTAAGAACAGAAGTTGAACCTCTGATTTTAAAGTTTTAAGTTTTATGTAATTGCTAGGCTCTGTCATCTTAACAAACCCTGTTATTGAATAAGGTATGTGATGATTTGTTAGATTGAGATAGCATCATCTACGGAGTGAGGGCACTTTATGAAGTGGGCCCTATTTCTCTTGTCCTTTCTTACTAGGAGAAACATTAAATAGATAGAAACCGACCTGGATTACTCCGGTCTGAACTCAGATCATGTAGGACTTTGATCATTGAACAAACGAACCTTATTAGCGGCTACACCATTAGGATGTCCTGATCCAACATCGAGGTTGTAAACCTTATTGTCGATATGGACTCTAGAATAGGATTGTTGTTATCCCTAGGGTAACTTATTCCATTGATCAAATTATTGAGTCAATGTGTATTAACTCGCTTAGACTAGTGAGGTCTTAGTTTAGGTTGTTCGGAGGTTGAATGATGCTCCAAGTTTACCCCAACCAAAATTTTTAATGCAGGGCTAGGAGGCTAGGGCCTGTAGGCTTGTATTAGTTTTTATTTGCATTAATGAATTAAAGTTCCATAGGATCTTCTCATCTTATTTGTTTATATCCGCCTCTTTATGGATAGGTCAATTTCATTGATTAAAAGTAAGAGACAGTTCAACCCTTGTGTGGCTATTCATACAAGTTCCTATTTAGGGAACAAGTGATTATGCTACCTTGCACGGTCAGGGTACCACCACCGTTGAACATATGTCACTGGGCGGGCAGTGCCTCTAATACTGGTAATGCTAGAGGTGATGTTTTTGGTAAACGGGCAGGGTAAGATTTGGTAAACAGGCAAGGTAAGATTTGTACTTTTTGTAATCTTTCCTTAGGGCATACCTGTATTGGGTTAACATTGTAACTAATAGGGTTCTTATTATATCGTTTAATATTAGGCTGTTAACTGTCAGTGTGTTATTCCAGTCTGATGTAAGCTTATGCAATGGAGAACAACTTCATGTTACTTATATTAACATTATTGCTTCTATTAAATAATAGATTAGTCCACTGTGATGTTAGGAGTTCAATAGAGTGATTAGAGTCTAAGATAGTTAGATGTTGAGCTTAAATGCTTTCTTAATTGGTGGCTGTTTTGGGGCCAGCTATGGTGGTAACATTTTTTACTCTCCGTAGGAAGGTTGTTTCCTAGGGTCTAAAGAGCTGTCCCTCTTTAGACTAACAGTTAAACTTACAGGAAGATTTAGCAATTCTGTGGGTAAGTTTAAAGTTGAATTAAGATTCCATCTTGGACAACCAGCTATCACCAGGCCCTCGATAGGCTTGTCACTGCTACTCATGAATCTTCTCACTATTTTGCCACACAGGTGAGTGTGCTCTTTTTGCTATTCTTGGGTAGCCTGTCTGGTTTCAGGGGACTTGGCTATAGCTCTCTGTGCAAAGTTATTTCTCTTTAATACATTATGCAGAAGGTATAAGGGTTTGTCTTTGTTTCTGAATGCTTGATACAGTTCTTTTATCTCCTTATTTGAAGAATGAGAAGGTTATCATAAGAATTGATGGAAAAAGTCAACTAAAATAATACATCTTGTGAAAGGCAACAACTGGAGAAGATATTCCACACTTTCTAGGGATTGAGACAATCCAAAGACTAATTTAGATTGCCACCTAAACTATTTAAGACCTCAATGTCAGCAGAGAGTTAAGTAGCTCATTTCAGTGGCATTGAAAGATCCAAGATATAAACAGAAGCAGAAAAAAAAAGTGAAATTGGGAAAATGAAAATAATACATTAGCTTTCTATAGTATCTATTGATTATTAATCAACTTCAGTGATTAACGTTTTATCACTAAAGGAATATTCCCACTAAGGATACTTAGACTATTCAGATAGGAGTATCATAAGTTAATTGATTTGTTTATGGTTGAATATATAGTTTATAATTAGAATCCACCTTTGTTTTCATCTACATCACCTTGTGGCTACAGGAAAAAACAAAGAAGCATATTGAATAAAATGAGAGGAGAAGAGAAAAATAAAAAAGATGTTTACCAGGAGGGCCGATTCTAGACACATTCTACTATGGCCTGAGATCTCCACTGAATTATTTAAGTGTAACCCAAACATAACTGGGAGCTAACTGTGACACGAGCAACCTATTATCAGAAATCAGAGGTGTTGATTACTACTTCTAATATGGTTTGGCTGTGTCCCTACCCAAATCTCACCTTGAATAGTAATAATCCCCACATGTCAAGGATGGGGCAAGGTGGAGATAATTGAATTATGGAGGCAGTTTCCTTTACATTGTTCTTGTGGTAGTGAATAAGTCTCATGAGATCTGATGGTTTTATAAATGGGAGTTCCCCTCATAAGCTCTCTTGCCTGCTGCCATGTAAGATGTGCCTTTTTCCTCCTTTTCCTTCCACCATGATTGTAAGGCATCCCCCAGCCAAGTGGAGCCATGAATCCATTAAACCTCTTTTCTTTATGAATTACCCAGTCTTTGGTATATCTTTGTTAGCAGCATGAGAACAGATTAATACAATTTCTTACACTGGCACTCAATAACAGCCATTTAATGATCATTTTAACTTCTGCATCCATTTTCACTTCTTAAAATTTTTACTTCAAGGAAAATAAACAGAATTAAGTGAGATAGTGAATATGGCAATGCCCAGTATATCAACATTTGTCAGCAAATGATTTTGGAATGCTATTTAACCTGATCCTCACTCGGATTTATGGAGAAGATTTGATTATGTCATTCTTAATATAAATTCCTAGAGGTCATAAAAGAACACTGCTAATTGTTTTTGCATACCTCTCATTTTCTTCAGAATTCATTAATAAGAACTTACACCCCTTAAATGAAGAATTTTTGTACTCAAGAAGAAACAGATATAATATGTATTATGTTCTAGGCCTTTTAAGAGCTTATGATCAAACTGAGAAGAGCACAACTGAGATTTCAGGGTATGGTTCTAAGTGTTATAAATCTTCAGAGAAAGGAGATTAATGTCCACAAGAATACTCAGAGTAAACTCCATGGGACTGGCAGGATTTGGTTGAAATTTATTAGATAAGGAAAGTGGAGAAAGAAAGGCATTTGAGGGTCTCTGAAATAATTACAGCAATAGAATCAAGACAGAAGTTGGGTATGTCAGGGAGGATATTAACATTCATTGTGGGCCTGATATGCATGAAACCAACTGTCTACATAAGGTACATAAATTAATTTCCAAGTAAAATCTTCAAAACTGTAAGTGACATACATATTTTATTACTCAAAATAACTTTTGTGATAGATATTGCCTTCAGTATCTTATATATAATCCCAAAGTGGGCTGACACCTCTCTGATCCTTTGGAGAGCAACAGGATTGCCTCACTGCTTGGATTCCACAATGGCCTTAATAAGCACTGAGCTTCTTCCCAGCCTTCATGAGAACTCTCTAAGTCCCTCTGCTCTTCTATTCCTGAGCTCTCACATGCTCTCCCTGTCCGATACTAACACTCAACACACCAGTGAACTGTTCTTTCTATCAGATTTGACTACATATTCAATCACACCAAGGTTTTGCCATTTTAGTTGCTTTATTGAAGCTGAGACTTCAGATGAGTTGGTGAACTGTTCGTACTGAGCCTGACAAACTTCCCCACTTACCTGTTCCTCTTCTTCCTACCTCAGGCACTCTAGTTCAGAAACCATAGAAAACTCCTACCTTTGATTCATGCAAAGTAGCCTCACTCCCTTCTCTAGAACCTTAACACAGTCTGACATCCCATATCCCACAAAGACTCAACTACCAACAAACTGCTAATCAAGTTTCAACTTTTCCAAAATCTGTTGTTCAAGTATAAGGCCATGTTGTAAAAGATTTTAAAATGAGCAACAAAACCAGCTGAATGCCCTATTCTGTCAAGCTTACTTTTATGGCAGATCTTCATCTCTCATTGTCCTTGGGTTATTTATAACTCTGAGTTGTAGCGATCTCATAATAATGCAAATAATTCCAGTCCATAGAAATGCAAATAAGTTCTGTCTGATGGATTGTAGTTGATTATTGCCTTATAGATGTTGACTAATTGCGCATCTAGTCATAAATTCATTGTCATCATTCCTGATTGTCTGTTTGTGTGTTCTTTACATTCCCCTCCAAAACAGCTGTACCATCTTACTGTTTCTCTCATTAATTAATGCGTTAATAAAATCTTTTGTTTATTTTATTTTTTTACCAAAGTCATGATATTAGCTTTCTAAAAATCTGTCCAATAAATTCCTTAATTTCCTACAAAATATTTTATACTCATCTACAAGGAGTCTTCAATGATTGTCGTTAACTTTTGGGAAAATATCTGAGAAGGCCCAAATTCACGTTTAGAAATTTTAAAAGAATTCATTTTCTATCAGGTACATTCAGAAAAACCCTTGCTGCCTTCAATAGTCCATAGAATATCAACGTAGTAGATTTCTTAAATGCACTGTACAGGTTGCCACCACCTAGAAATAACACTGGTTAAGGGAAGGACATGTTACTTAAATTTTGGTATCATAAACTAACATATATGCTCCTGGATTAAATCATTTTATGTTCATCATGAACTAATAGAATGTAAGCCTTCAGATTTTATGACCCACATTTTGTATGTTTGAAATAACATTTATTCATTGGAATCATAATCATAGGCCTTTTGAAAGGATCATAGTCCTTTTTTCAAGAAGCTGGACATGACATGACATTAAGCTTCTAGAAATTTGTCTGTACAGGGTTGCAAAGCAGGCAGACATAAAGTGCCACTCTATTATAAATGATCAAGATGCATATTAGCTGATTCATCCTACTTTTTACCTGGCAAAATTTCGGGTAAGTTTGTATGGGCTTCATAAATGTTAATTATATGTGATTAGATGTATCTTACTCATATGTTTTGCGGAAGAATAAGGCGCAGTGTTGGATCGCTTCTCCCCTCAGACTGTTGTATTTCACAGGACGTATTCTTTTAGTTGAATTTTTCTATCATTTGTTATGATAACCTTCATGTTCTTCACAATAAAGAGGTAATTGCCTGTTAACCTAGTGTCTAAGGTAAAAAGCCACCAACCTGTAGGCAGAAATTTTGTTATAAGATCTATAAGAGAACTGGATAATAAATGATATTAATTTGAGTCTTTATACTTTGTGACTCTCCTCAAATTTGCTGTGAAAAGACTTAGGCTTTAAAAAAGGAACTTATCTACTCAATCATTCAACCACCCATTCAATCACTCGAGTTATTAAATAATTACCGTGTTTCACGGGCTGCATTTAGAGCAGGGCATAAACGAATAAATAAAATATAGTACCAATTTTGGCAGAGCTCTAAGTGGGTGGAGAAATGCAGATAGCTAGTAGGGGGTTTAAATTCTGCCTTTGCATGTTATAAATTGTAAGATTTTGGCTCCTTTAAGTAATTTAGCACTCAGCCTTTAATCTCTAAAATAAGGAACTTTATATCAATTATTTAGGGCTTTTGTGAAGACGAAATGTGACCACGTTAAGCAAGTGCCTGACACATAGTAGGCGCCTAACATATGGCAGCTATTCCTAATAAGATAAGACCGTTTGAAGAACAAAATGTTGTCAGGGAAACTGAGTACAGAGTGATTTAGTAGCAGGTAGAATCGCAGATTGAGGTCATGACACTTGATGTAGTTTTTAAAGCCCGATCCAGAAATAAGCCAGACACAGAAAAAAATCTATTAGATAATTTTACTTATATGTAGAATCTTTAAAAAAGTCAAATATACAGAGCTAGAGAATAAAACAGTGGTTACCAGAAACAGAGTGATATGTATCGAAATGGGTAAATATAGGAAAAAGGATAGAAAAAGCAGATATGTAGCATCAACAATTCTGGAGATCTAATGTACAAGATGAGGACTGTACTTAATAAAATGATATTGTATTAAGATCTTTGTTAAAGAAAAAGATTTTAGCTGCTTTTATCACTCAAAAGGTAACTATGCATGATGATGGATATGTTAATTGCTTCACTATAGTAACCACTTTAGTACCTCTATATATCCCGGAACGTCATATTGTAAACCTCACACATACACAGAAGAATTTTTTAGTCAAACAAACACAATTTTTGAGATATACATATAGAAGAAGAAGATGGTGCTATTTTCAGGTAATAGGATTGCATGTGTGAAAACAGGTTTGAGATTTTAACTGTTCCTGTAAAAACAAAAATGGAGGAAAAAAAACCTGAACTCTCAATTTGGAGTAATTAAAACATTAAGATTCAGGAAAGTTTAAAACCTACTATTGGATTTATTAGATTTAGAACAAATTGTGACTATAATTTACAGATCTCTTTGCATTTCTTAGTATACAATTTTTCCCAGAAAAGAATATGGTAAAATATATTCGTTTTTTTTTAAATTATTTTTTGGCTACATCTACTCACATCTTTAAAACAACAGCTATATGATTTATAAATGTTAGAAAAGAACTTTTTACTTTCTTTTACAGGAAAAATATGGGTGGAAAATTCACCCATATTTTTAAAGAAAATTTTTTAAAATGTTAAAAATATACAAAAATTTACTCCCCAAAGAATAGATGGGACTAATTCTCCAGAATTTCTAAATTAACCTCACATTTGCTATTCCTACAAAGTTTAGGGTTGCAAATTCTACCGGAAGTGGAGGGGGTGGAAAGACAGTTGGCATAGTAGCATGAAGCATTGTGTTTAGTCAAACATCAAGCTGGACATTGCTGTGAAGCCATTCGTGGATGTGATTAACATTTACAATCAATTGACTTTATTATTTTATTTATTATTATTAGTAGCAGTTTTTGAGACAGTCTCCCTGTATCACCCAGGCAGGAGTGCAGTGGCATTATTTCGGCTCACTGCAACCTCCACCTCTCAAGTCTAAGCAATTCTAGTGCCCCAGCCACCTGAGTAGCTGGTACTACAGGCATGCACCACCACGGTGGGCTAATTTTTGTGTTTTTAGTAGAGATGTGGTTTCACCGTGTTGGCCAGGCTGGTATCAAACTAGTGGCCACAAGTGATCTGTGTGCCGTGGCCTCTCGAAGTACTGAGATTACAGTTGTGAGCCACTGTGCTCAGCCGACAATCAATAAACTTTAATAAAACAGATTCCCCTCCACAATGTGTGTATACCTCATACAATCAGTTGAAGGTCTTGAGGATAAAAACAAGGGTTTCCAGAGGAAGAAGAAATTCTGTCTTAAGTCTGAAACACAGAAACTGCCAGTATTTTCAGGCTGCTAGCTTGTGCTGAAGAATTTAGACTCAAGATTGCAACATCAATTCTCACCTCCATTTATCAATATGAATTTCCAGGCTGCTTGTCTGCCTTATGGGTTTCAATCCTGTTAGCTACCAAAACCACATTAACCAATTCTATAAAAAAAAACTCTCCATATAGAAAGATGATAGATTGGATGGATGGATGGATGGGTGTAGAGCCAGATACCTATATATATGTTGGTTCTGTTTTTTTGAGAATCAGAACTCTAATACCCACTATAATGTACACAAAAAATAGATCAATTTTTCAATATCTAGAGCTTTAAATAAGGCTAGACTTGACAAGCATATTTCAGAACAACTGAAGTCCTTAAGAAGTATATTGAGTAAGAGAAAATGCACCATGCAGGGAATCGCAATTCAGCCCTTCTGTATGATCCGTATCACTCACCAGCTCTGTGACTGTCACCCTCCACTACCTAAATACATTTAGCTGTAAAATAACAAAATTAAATTTGCTGATCTCCACAGGCTTTTCCTGCTGTAACATTTCATAATATCTATGATCCATCATTGGTAATTATCATCTCTAGAATGACCATAATATGCAAAGATTCCCAGTAACACAGGGCTGGAATAGGTAGGAATATGATTGAGGGGAGAAATTTTCTAAACATAAGGTAAGAAATAAACTTGTAAGGAATTTGAAGTTCCTATGTATGAGGCATGCATAGGTATCTGAAACAAATTGAATTGGTTCATTAAAGTGAAACATACTATAGAAACCCTGGTACCCATCTGGCCCAGATGAAGGCTTTCATTGTTGTTTTTCATTTGTTTGCTTGTTTGATGTGTCAGCTTTAGCTTGTTCAGTGATTCTATTGCTGTCTGGGTTGTAAGGATTTATGTCTCTGCGTTTTTGTTATGTATTCATATCAAGTCCTGGCCTTTTTGACCATTTGTATGTGTAGTTACACAATAGCTTTGGCCAAGAATCTGGGGTTTCTCCAGAAATGTGGTTTTAAGAACTATTAGAAAAGTTTGCTGTGCCTGATACTGAGGTTATTTCTATCATCTTCAAGGTAAGGGAATGCCTCTAACATGACCCAGTAATGCTGGGATTTAGAAATTTAGCAAAAAAGATTCATAATACTGAGTTTACCTGCCTAGAACCTAGTAACACTAATTTTACCTCAGTTGTACCACATAATGATGGAGATATAATAATGGTAGTGGTAATAATAATAACAAAGTGGAAGGATATCATATATTCATACCACCAATGCCAATAACATTTAGACAGAAGTTAGAAATTGACTACCATCACAGAATACATTCTCATGTGTTGGATTGGTTCAAGGGAAAGTTACAAAATCTGATGTCCCTGATGAAATCACATTCTCAGAGTAAATCAAATGAGACTTCAGGTCCTGAATTCTCTGGTCATGCATTTCTGGACTACATGCCTCAATGTCACTCTTGCATTAGTGTTAATAGATCTGTAGTACAAAGTGTGATCCCTGGCCCAGCAGCAGTGGCATCACGTGGACACTTGTTAGAAAGATAAATTGTTGGGTCCCAACAATTTATCATCTGAGACCTACTGAATCAGAAAATGGGGATAAGGTCCAGGAATCTGTGTTTATAACAAACCCTGCAGATGATCCTGACTAAAATTTGAGAACCAGCACACCAATTTACACCTAAATCTACTTTACCGATGCATATTCTTCTGTTTAACATCTCCAGAGAAACATACCTTCCCATTCTTGTATGCATCTAAAGATGGAACCTTACAGAGAAAAGCCAAACAAGCAGATAAACAAATAAAACAAACAAAAATAATCCAGTGAAGGAATTCCAAAATGTGCATTTGGAAGCAATGTTTCTTTTACTTCTATTGACTGGAAATTGTGTTTACAGTAAGAGACATGTGGCTAAATGAGGCTCCTTCCCCTGTGATCTCAGAATCTGAAATAAGTTTAATACTTATTCATCTTAGACTTCCACAGGGAGCTAGTGTGAAATCAAAGCACTGTAGACATCTTCAGACACTGCAGACCTAACACAGGTAATTCTAATGTTCCTTTTCCCTTATCTTTATACATCTTCATTACTAATCCACTAGTTCAAATGCTAGCTGTAGAGGTTGAGAAGAAGGCATTTATTAAAATCCAAATTCAAACAAATCTTAGGTAGTTAGAATCAGTGCTGAAAAAAATAGAGATAAAAGGCCATTTGGCATCTTGATTAAAATTAACCAGAAATAATAGAATGTCTAGCGGAAGGAATAATATAAACACACAGCCTTAATCTCCTATATCCAAATTATTCAGCAATTTGACTCCACTTCTCATTGATTTTCTGTTATAGGGGCAGGAGACAATTTTGGAAGGATCAGAACTATTACCACATACCAAAGACATTGCTTCAAGCCCTTTATTCAAAATCTTTCATGTTTCCAAACAATCTATAATTAAAAGTCCACCTACCTTCAATTCTAGAAATCATTTCATAATGCAAATTTAATTGGCTGTTATTAGCAGGACCAGATTAAGTAGCTTGTTGTGGTCATGATGAGTTTATCTGTTATGCTTATAATTAGGACTCCCACAGCCAATAAGCCCAGAGGGCCTCAAAGCCCACGGTCAACCCCTGTTGCCAAGAGCCACTTACACATTCTTAAATCTTCAAGTGTCTATTCCTGCCGCCACCGAGAGTCACCACCCCCTGCTTTCCTCTTTATATTTTAAATCTAGCATGTGGATTAATTTGCTTTCTGGCAACCTCAAGGGGCCAAAGGCTTCATGCATGGGCCTATCTGCTTTTCTCATAAGAATGCCAATTGCTATGAGAAGCTAGAGCTAGAAACTGGGGGATGGGGACTGGGATTACTGCACTAATACCCCCAGACATTGAGAAGCCAGGCAGCCTGCTGAAATGTTAGTTCTTGAGGAGAGAGCATATCTTCTCATTTTAATTTTACTGTTATCATTGCTGTGATTTTAAGCAACTTCATTCATACCTTCATATATTTTGCAACTTTTCCCTTTCTTCTTTTGACCCTCCTCTGAGAACAGATAAAGCCTGCTCTTCTTGTTCTGTATTCCAAAGAGAAGCTGAGTTATATGTCTGTTGAAAGTAATGCCTTTTTAGGAATAGCTCATATGTACTCTAGAAAAGCTGCTGGGTCAATTTGAATGTTATTCAGACACCTTCAAAGACTGCTGTAAACAACTGCATTAAGGCTTATCATTGGTTTAGTATACACAATAAACTATCTTCATATAGAGACAGTGTTAACGTTTTTTTTTTTCCCCAGCAATTAGGAAGCTTTAAAAATCCTGATGCCCGGTCCACATTCTAGATCAATTGAATAATAAACTCCAGTGGAGGACTCAAGCATCAGTATTTTTTAAAGCTTCCCAGAAGTTTCTAAAGGCAACCAAGGTTGAAAAGCACTGGAAAGTGATTCCACGTTAATCCCTTAAGAATAAACAGCACAATATCAGGTTGGATGTGGTTAGAGTCTATAATCTATTTCATTTCCAAAAAAATTATTGGATTGTGATTAAAAAACTAATTATTAATAATCAGGATTAGAACTAACCAGTTCATCATTGTGGAAGTCAGTGTGGCGATTCCTCAGGGATCTAGAACTAGAAATACCATTTGACCCAGCCATCCCATTACTGGGTATATACCCAAAGGACTATCAATCATGCTGCTATAAAGACACATGCACAAGTATGTTTATTGCGGCACTATTTATAATAGCAAAGACTTGGAACCAACCCAAGTGTCCAACAATGATAGACTGGATTAAGAAAATGTGGCACATATACACCATGGAATACTATGCAGCCATAAAAAAGGATGAGTTCATGTCCTTTGTAAGGACATGGATAAAATTGGAAATAATCATTCTCAGTAAACTATCGCAAGAACACCGCATGTTCTCACTCATAGGTGGGAATTGAACAATGAGAACACATGGACACAGGAAGGGGAACATCACACTCTGGGGACTGTTGTGGGGTGGGGGGAGGGGGGAGGGATAGCATTAGGAGATATACCTAATGCTAAATGGCGAGTTAATGGGTGCAGCACACCAGCATGGCACATGTATACATATGTAACTAACCTGCACATTGTGCACATGTACCCTAAAACTGAAAGTACAATAATAATAAAAAAAAATGAACCAGTCGAACAAAAATAAGAAAAAAAAAAAAAAGACTAGAAAGAAGCTTGTCAGCTTAGTTCAGAAGGCTTCTGTATAATGTACCACTCTCTCCATGTTTTAAGGAACAATTTACGTTACCCATTAACTACCTTACAGAGGGTTTTTCTCACTTAGAAAAATATCTTATAAAAGTTCCACCACTTATTATTTATGTGATTTTAGGCAAGTCTTCTAATCATTAAAAGGAGCTAATATTACTACCTGCTTGATAATGTTGGTG
The DNA here is from genome assembly GCF_028885655.2 of Pongo abelii. Lineage (NCBI taxonomy): Eukaryota > Metazoa > Chordata > Mammalia > Primates > Hominidae > Pongo > Pongo abelii. The sequence continues at coordinate 88,477,108 of NC_072000.2, read as the reverse complement.
GATTTAAGAAGATAACTCTTGTTAAACAATTTAGCACCGAAAAAAGCTGGCATAAAATAAGAACCATATAAACATTAACTATTATTATCAGCATGAACCCAAGCCAGGTGTTTTGGGTATGGAGACAAATATAAAATGTGTTTTTATATTTTGATTCTAGCCACTGAGTAACTATTATTCTTAATTTAACATGTCAGAGAAATGAGCTAAGATATTTTATGATTCATTTATGGAGTATAAAGAAACATAGTCATTTGCTTTGTCTTGCAGATAGTAATCTTTCAATAGGGTCTTTTTTGGTTAATGTTTCCCCGCATACTCTTAGGGTAAAATAATCTTACAAAGAATGGTTTTGAGGCTGTCTAAACAGAATAACCTGTGGGGTACAAGATGGAGACTTTTGACTTGTCTTGTGTTCATCTTATCTTAACAGGATTTGAGTAAGGAAAGCTGAGGTCTCTGTCTACACCCTTTGAACAGTAGACAGGATAGTACAACAGTGCCTCATCTTAAGGCAATTCTAAAAATTCCACATCCTAGATTTAATTATTTATCAGGCTACTTCCTTTCCTAAACACGAAATAAAATGTCCCAGTTTCACCACATTAAATATGATAATCCAGGAAAAAAAGAGCAAAGAGATTTTTAAAAAGAAAGAAACATTAAAAAGGAGCTCATCAAGAAGCATTTCAGCAGCTAATTAAACTGGAATATGAAAGTGTCTAGTCTAGAGTAAAAAGGTCTATCCTTCAGATTTTTAATTTCATCAAATGCCATTTTTATTACTTGAGAAGATACACATTTGACGTATCTTCAAAAACTTTATGAATTATTTGATTCATTTTGGTACTTATACTATGGCTGCCAAATAAAATACAAGATGCTTCAGTCTGTCCCCACAAATATTGTGTCTGCCCCCACAAATATTGCATGGCACAAACTTATACTAAAAAACATTTTTTAAAAGTTAAATTTGACTGTGTGCTTCTTTTAATATTTTATCCGAATTTAACCCATAAGATTTTGCGTTTTTAATAGAAACTTTGTAATGATTTTTATCAGTTGAAAGGTATTGCTTTTCATTTAACTTGAAAAAGTAAAATAGGGCGAACTCTTCAGAGACCATAAAATACAATCATTTGAGATGATCAGATTCATTCTGTTGGCTAAAATCATGTTCTTAATGAAGAATCAAGAAAAAAGAAGTTTACATTGACATATTCTGAATTGTTTTATTTTCTTTGACTTTTTTGCCAGAATTACCTGAGTTGATAAATGTACCTGCTGATGTTTTGTTTTGTGTTTTAATTTACAGAGTATAATCTTTTTTAATTTTAAATTTTCTGTGAGTAATCCAATTACATATACAAGAAAAAAATCTGCAATTGATTCCTAACATACGCGTTAGAATTATTGTATAATACTCAGTAAGTGTCCATTTCATAAAAGCTACTATGTAAAATAAAAACTGAAATAATTAAAAGAAGCAACTTTTACACTGAACTTCAATTTGATATCATAAGCATATCAACATATGACAAGTATGCATTTTTGAGACCCAGGCTTTCCTTCTGCAGCATTGTGACCTCAGGTAATTTATTTAATCAATCCTTGACTCTATTTCTTCATCAATGATAAAGATATCTTACCAATACCTAAATCATAGGCTGTTTGCTAGAATTAAATAATAATAATTCATAAGAAGCGAGGGCCTTGGCATAAAGTATGCTTCAGAAAATATTAGGTGCTGTTTCGTTTATTAACATTAATTATCAAAGAATACTCTGAGACAGTATTTCCAATGTACTTCCCTTCATCATGGAGCCCAATTCTTGAAATTCTGGCTATTTCTATATGGGGTATATTGCAGGTCTGCAGAGAAAAGAACAATCTAATTATGGTCAACAGTTGAAACCTCCAGGAGTTGCATACTATGTAGCAGACAAGAGTAAAAAATGAGTGTGGTAAGGTTGTATTACCTGAAAATTGTTTCTAGTAGATTCTATCCACTGATCTTCTCAGTGGACTCTCCTATAATTGTCAGACAAGGTTAACTCGATCAAAGTAAACATATATAAAGTTATTTAGAATTTTATTTAATACAGAATGACCCACATAACTGAAAATTAATAAAGAATAGCTGAATACACATGAAGAAATTATTGCCATAGAGTTATTATGTAATTTTTATACATTATCATAATCATGATTTTATATTAAATCCAGACATGTCATACTGTACTAATTACAAATTTATTTCTTATTAAATTATTACTTTTTAAAAACTACTGGTATTAGTTCAATTTTTCTCCTCTGTTCAATTTTGGATATTGTTTTTGCCTCACTTTGTCTCATACCTTTTTATTAAACAATTTCACTTCTCTGTATCAGGGTCCTGATTACTTTTCTTCAGAAAAATGTTTGTATTTGTTTAACTGCTTAATTAAAAATTTGGCAGAGCTAAATTTCGTCTTCAAATAAAAAGAAGTTTCCTTTAAGTACAAGCTTTTATCAGTAACGTTGTTAAAAAGGCTTTGCTTTTCTCCTATGTACTTTGAAAACACCATTTAAATTTTAGACAAGGAATTTTTTTTTCATTTTTATCTCCCTCTCCCTCCCACCTCCCCGCCTGCCATACTTCCCCTCTCCCTTACTACCTCCCCACTACTTTCCTTTGTTTTTGTGTGTGTGTTTGTTTGTTTGTTTTTTCTTACTAATTGCCCAATTCATAAGCTCTAGCTTTCATGTGATCCTGGGTGCCTCTTAGCTGCGGCTTTGTGATACGCATTTTCTCTTCATTCTGAACACTCTATGCGCTCTGATTGTTACTTCTTTGTTTTGATTCCTTCTTCTTTTAGTAAAAACAAGATAACCTTTTTACTCTTTTTGAGTAGATGTGGAAAATTTGATTACTGGTGGAAAAAAAACTTGATGACTGTTTAAAGTCACAGGTTTAGCATTGCCAGAGTTGTAACTCCTTAAATATTTAGTCTTTACTGACATGTGAGCAACAAGGTCTGGCCTGTTGTCTCCTTCCCTTAAGTTTTTTCCCTCTTACCTCTGGTCAGCAATTGAAACACTAGGTAAAAGAGAAGCAGGTAGCATTTTTCATCTCTCTTAGAAAAATGCATTATTCAAAGGTTATATGGTAACATAAAGCCTTAAATAGTGACAAAATAAAAATGGATTTATAATTGAGTGAGCTGGTATCCAGTGTATCAACGTCTGTACATTCATTAGCATATTCATCTACAAAACAAGTTGATGGAATGGAGACTTTCTTACTTTTTAGTTTCCATTTCATATGACTGAGGTTATAGCATCCACCTTGTAAGTAGCAAAGTCAAGATTTGAACACAAGTAGCATGACACCAGGGCCTGAGTTTTTTACAGTGATAATGTGATATCTTCCCATTGAGAATATTGAAACTGTTTTCATACCTGTATTACTCCTCAAAGTCTCCTTTGTCTTAAACAATCCACTGGGAAAATAAAACCGTTATCCTTGAAAAATTGAGATAAAGTCTTATTCCTCTGTGTTGCTTTTGTATTTGACAAAACCTAATTGTACATATTGTTATCCACTCATTCATTCATTCGTGTATTCAGTAAAGACTTATTTTGGGCTTACTATGAGAATAATGCTTCGTTACTTCCACCACGTTGAGGATTTCAGATTCTATTATTTCTTTTTTTACTAAAATGAAACTCTGCAACTGCTGATTAAGTGAACAGTTTCTATAAGAAGGATTGATAAAAAGTGCTCAGAAGCATGACTGTGGGCCTTCCACTTGGTACCAGGTGTGCTGACCGTATTTGATCATCAGACCTTCTTTCCTGAATAGTCCAATTCCTTTGCCTTATGGAAGACATCGTTTTTTTCTTTTGCTTCTGGCTTGTTTTTCTGGTTGACTCTCTCCCCTCTCTATTGCTTTTTTTATACTGCCTTAGGTGTAGTAAAGTTTATATTATAAGTGCCAAAGGAAGTTCTTGTTGAATCATAAGTTTTCCTTGTGCAAAAAGGGAGAGTGAGTATTGTTATAACAGTAGGATCTATTCCTCACAAGGGCCTATGTAGGAGCTAGGGAACTGGCAGCATTATACAGTCCATAGTGTGATATTAAGTGTCATGAAGAAAAGTGGCCTTTCATGCATTTGGGGATCAGAAAACTGCGTCAGATTCATGGCAGAAGCACTAGCCTCCAGAGTGCCACTTAAGGGTAAGTTCACTGTGAGAATGTAAGCACTAATTGTTTGACAAGATTTTTGTAGGACAGTTTTCCACTCTTGCTGGTTCTTCTGGAGTCAGAATGTACTTGGCACTGTAGTAACACAACTGCTTTCACAAAAGAAAGAAAAAGAGTATTGCAAAGTGGACAACAACCGTGATCTACTTTGTTTAGATTTGTTCAAAATGTATTGCACCACAGCAAGAAATGTATTACAAACTTTGTCTAACTTTTGCTTCTATACATAGAGAAAAACCCCTCCCCCAGTATAGCTTTTGTTGTTCCTTGTGGCCTATGTATTTGTGTCTTCTGCTTATTTCCAACTGACAACAAATGTCTTAGAGCAGTGCTTCTCAACTTGAATATTTGTAAGAATTTCCTGGAGAACTTGTAAAAACAGATCACTTGATCCTACCCACAGAGATTCTCATTTCATAGGTCTGAAGCGAGGTCTAAGAATTTGCATTTTGGCTGGGCGCGGTGGCTCACGCCTGGAATCCCAGCACTTTGGGAGGCCGAGGTGGGCAGAATCAGAAGATGGAGGCCAGCCTGGCCAACATGGTGAAACCCTGTTTCTACTAAAAATACAAAAACTAGCTTGGTGTGGTGGTGCGCTCCTCTAGTCCTAGCTACTTGGGAGGCTGAGGCAGGAGACTCGCTTGAACCCAGGAGGCTGAGGTTGCAGTGAGCTGAGATTGCACCACTGCACTCCAGCCTGGTGACAGAGAGACTGTCTCAATAAATAAATAAATAAATAATAAAATAAAAATTGCATTTCTTACCAGCTCCCAGATGATATTGGTGCTGCTGGTCTGGGAATCACATATCAAATAGCATTGCCTTGGGGTCACTGAAAATTTAGAATTGAATGAATCCTATAGATCATAGACCAGAGATAAGAAGTGATTTGTCGGAGGAGGAGCCAAGATGGTCGAATAGGAAGAGCTCCAGTCTACAGCTCCCAGCGTGAGCGACGCAGAAGATGGGTGATTTCTGCATTTCCATCTGAGGTACCGTGTTCATCTCACTAGGGAGTGCCAGATAGTGGGCGCAGGTCAGTGGGTGAGTGCACGATGCGCCAGCCAAAGCAGGGGCAAGGCATTGCCTCACTTGGGAAGTGCAAGGGGTCAGGGAGTTCCCTTTCCAGGGGTGACAGACGGCACCTGGAAAATCGGGCCACTCCCACCTGAATACTGTGCTTTTCCGACGGGCTTAGGAAACGGTGCACCAGGAGATTATAGGCCGCACCTGGCTCAGAGGGTCCTACGCCCACGGAGTCTCGCTGATTGCTAGCACAGCAGTCTGAGATCAAACAGCAAGTCAGCAGCGAGGCTGGGGGAGGGGCGCCCGCCATTGCCCAGGCTCGCTTAGGTAAACAAAGCAGCCTGGAAGCTTGAACTGGGTGGAACCCACCACAGCTCAAGGAGGCCTGCCTGCCTCTGTAGGCTCCACCTCTGGGGGCGGGCACAGACAAACAAAAAGACAGCAGTAACCTCTGCAGACTTAAATGTCCCTGTATGACAGCTTTGAGGAGAGCAGTGGTTCTCCCAGCACGCAGCTGGAGATCTGAGAACGGGCAGACTGCCTCCTCAAGTGGGTCCCTGACCCCTGAACCCCGAGCAGCCTAACTGGGAGGCACCCCCCAGCAGGGACAGACTGACACCTCACACGGCCGGCCAGGTACTCCAACAGACCTGCAGCTGAAGGTCCTGTCTGTTAGAAGGAAAACAAACAGAAAGGACATCCACACCAAAAACCCATGTGTACATCACCATCATCAAAGACCAAAAGTAGATAAAACCACAAAGATGGGGAAAAAACAGAGCAGAAAAACTGGAAACTCTAAAAAGCAGACTACCTCTCCTCCTCCAAAGGAACGCAGTTCCTCACCAGCAATGGAACAAAGCTGGACAGAGAATGACTTTGATGAGCTGAGAGAAGAAGGCTTCAGACGATCAAATTACTCCAAGCTATGGGAGGATATTCAAACCAAAGGCAAAGAAGTTGAAAACTTTGAAAAAAATTTAGAAGAATGTATAACTAGAATAACCAATACAGAGAAGTGCTTAAAGGAGCTGATGGAGCTGAAAACCAAGGCTCAAGAACTACGTGAAGAATGCAGAAGCCTCAGGAGCTGATGCGATCAAATGGAAGAAAGGGTATCAGCCCTGGAAGATGAAATGAATGAAACGAAGCGAGAAGGGAAGTTTAGAGAAAAAAGAATAAAAAGAAATGAGCAAAGCCTCCAAGAAATGTGGGACTATGTGAAAAGACCAAATCTACGTCTGATTGGTGTACCTGAAAGTGACGACGAGAATAGAACCAAGTTGGAAAATACTCTGCAGGATAATATCCAAGAGAACTTCCCCAATCTAGCAAGGCAGGCCAACATTCAGATTCAGGAAATACAGAGAACGCCACAAAGATACTCCTCGAGAAGAGCAACTCCAAGACACATAATTGTCAGATTCACCAAAGTTGAAATGAAGGAAAAAATGTTAAGGGCAGCCAGAGAGAAAGGTCGGGTTACCCTCAAAGGGAAGCCCATCAGACTAACAGCGGATCTCTCGGCAGAAACCCTACAAGCCAGAAGAGAGTGGGGGCCAATATTCAACATTCTTAAAGAAAAGAATTTTCAACCCAGAATTTCATATCCAGCCAAACTAAGCTTCATAAGTGAAGGAGAAATAAAATACTTTATAGACAAGCAAATGCTGAGAGATTTTGTCACCACCAGGCCTGCCCTAAAAGAGCTCCTGAAGGAAGCGCTAAACATGGAAAGGCACAACCGATACCAGCCACTGCAAAATCATGCCAAAATGTAAAGACCATCGAGACTAGGAAGAGACTGCATCAACTAACGAGCAAAATAACCAGCTAACATCATAATCACAGGATCAAATTCACACATAACAATATTAACTTTAAATGTAAATGGACTAAATGCTCCAATTAAAAGACACAGACTGGCAAATTGGATAAAGACTCAAGACCCATCAGTGTGCTGTATTCAGGAAACCCATCTCATGTGCAGAGACACAAATAGGCTCAAAATAAAAGGATGGAGGAAGATCTACCAAGCAAATGGAAAACAAAAAAAGGCAGGGGTTGCAATCCTAGTCTCTGATAAAACAAACTTTAAACCAACAAAGATCAAAAGAGACAAAGAAGGCCATTACATAATGGTAAAGGGATTAATTCAACAAGAAGAGCTAACTATCCTAAATATATATGCACCCAATACAGGAGCACCCAGATTCATAAAGCAAGTCCTGAGTGACCTAAAAAGAGACTTAGACTCCCACACATTAATAATGGGAGACTTTAACACCCCACTGTCAACATTAGACAGATCAACGAGACAGAAAGTCAACAAGGATACCCAGGAATTGAACTCAGCTCTGCACCAAGCGGACCTAATAGACATCTACAGAACTCTCCACCCCAAATCAACAGAATATACATTTTTTTTCAGCACCACACCACACCTATTCCAAAATTGACCACATACGTGGAAGTAAAGCTCTCCTCAATAAATGTAAAAGAACAGAAATTATAACAAACTATCTCTCAGATCACAGTGCAATCAAGCTACAACTCAGGATTAAGAATCTCACTCAAAACCGCCCAACTACATGGAAACTGAACAACCTGCTCCTGAATGAATACTGGGTACATAACGAAATGAAGGCAGAAATAAAGATGTTCTTTGAAACCAACGAGAACCAAGACACAACATACCAGAATCTCTGGGACACATTCAAAGCAGTGTGTAGAGGGAAATTTATAGCACTAAACGCCCATAAGAGAAAGCAGGAAAGATCCAAAATTGACACCCTAACATCACAATTAAAAGAACTAGAAAAGCAAGAGCAAACACATTCAAAAGCTAGCAGAAGGTAAGAAATAACTAAAATCAGAGCAGAACTGAAGGAAATAGAGACACAAAAAACCCTTCAAAAAATTAATGAATCCAGGAGCTGGTTTTTTGAAAGGATCAACAAAGTTGATAGACCGCTAGCAAGATTAATAAAGAAAAAAAGAGAGAAGAATCAAATAGATGCAATAAAAAAAGATAAAGGGGATATCACCACCGATCCCACAGAAATACAAACTACCATCAGAGAATACTACAAACACCTCTACGCAAATAAACTAGAAAATCTAGAAGAAATGGATAAATTCCTCGATGCATACACCCTCCCAAGACTAAACCAGGAAGAAGTTGAATCTCTGAATAGACCAATAACAGGAGCTGAAATTGTGGCAATAATCAATAGATTACCAACCAAAAAAAGTCCAGGAACAGATGGGTTCACAGCCAAATTCTACCAGAGGTACAAGGAGGAACTGGTACCATTCCTTCTGAAACTATTCCAATCAATAGAAAAAGAGGGAATCCTCCCTGACTCATTTTATGAGGCCAGCATCCTCCTGATACCAAAGCTGGGCAGAGACACAACCAAAAAAGAGAATTTTAGACCAATATCCTTGATGAACATTGATGCAAAAATCCTCAATAAAATACTGGCAAACCGAATCCAGCAGCACATCAAAAAGCTTATCCACCATGATCAAGTGGGCTTCATCCCTGGGATGCAAGACTGGTTCAATATATGCAAATCAATAAATGTAATCCAGCATATAAACAGAACCAAAGACAAAAACCCCACGATTATCTCAATAGATGCAGAAAAGGCCTTTGACAAAATTCAACAACCCTTCATGCTAAAAACTCTCAATAAATTAGGTAGTGATGGGACATATCTCAAAATAATAAGAGCTCTCTATGACAAACCCACAGCCAATATCATACTGAATGGGCAAAAACTGGAAGCATTCCCTTTGAAAACTGGCACAAGACAGGGATGCCCTCTCTCACCACTTCTATTCAACATAGTATTGGAAGTTCTGGCCAGGGCAATTAGGCAAGAGAAGGAAATAAAGGGTATTCAATTAGGAAAAGAGGAACTCAAATTGTCCCTGTTTGCAGACGACTTGATTGTATATCTAGAAAACCCCATCGTCTCAGCCCAAAATCTCCTTAAGCTGATAAGCAACTTCAGCAAAGTCTCAGGATACAAAATCAATGTACAAAAATCACAAGCATTCTTATACACCGATAACAGACAAACAGAGAGCCAAATCATGAGTGAACTCCCATTCACAATTGCTTCAAAGAGAATAAAATACCTAGGAATCCAACTTACAAGGGATGTGAAGGACCTCTTCAAGGAGAACTACAAACCACTGCTCAAGGAAATAAAAGAGGATACAAACAAATGGAAGAACATTCCATGCTTATGGGTAGGAAGAATCAATATCGTGAAAATGGTCATACTTCCCAAGGTAATTTACAGATTCAATGCCATCCGCATCAAGCTAACAATGACTTTCTTCACAGAATTGGAAAAAACTACTTTAAAGTTCATATGGAACCAAAAAAGAGCCCGCATCGCCAAGTCAATCCTAAGCCAAAAGAACAAAGCTGGAGGCATCACACTACCTGACTTCAAACTATACTACAAGGCTACAGTAACCAAAACAGCATGGTACTGGTACCAAAACAGAGATATAGATCAATGGAACAGAACAGAGCCCTCAGAAATAATGCCACATATCTACAACTATCTGATCTTTGACAAACCTGAGAAAAACAAGAAATGGGGAAAGGATTCTCTATTTAATAAATGGTGCTGGGAAAACTGGCTAGCCATATGGAGAAAGCTGAAACTGGATCCCTTCCTTACACCTTCTACAAAAATCAATTCAAGATGGATTAAAGACTTAAATGTTAGACCTAAAACCATAAAAACCCTAGAAGAAAACCTAGGCATTACCATTCAGGACATAGGCATGGGCAAGGACTTCATGTCTAAAACACCAAAAGCAATGGCAACAAAAGCCAAAATTGACAAATGGGATCTAATTAAACTAAAGAGCTTCTGCACAGCAAAAGAAATTACCATCAGAGTGAACAGGCAACCTACAAAATGGGAGAAAATTTTTGCAACCTACTCATCTGACAAAGGGCTAATATCCAGAATCTACAATGAACTCCAACAAATTTACAAGAAAAAAACAAACAACCCCATCAAAAAGTGGGCAAAGGACATGAACAGACACTTCTCAAAAGAAGACATTTATGCAGCCAAAAAAGACATGAAAAAATGCTCACCATCACTGGCCATCAGAGAAATGCAAATCAAAACCACAATGAGATACCATCTCACACCAGTTAGAATGGCAATCATTAAAAAGTCAGGAAACAACAGGTGCTGGAGAGGATGTGGAGAAATAGGAACACTTTTACACTGTTGGTGGGACTGTAAACTAGTTCAAGCCTTGTGGAAGTCAGTGTGGCGATTCCTCAGGGATCTAGAACTAGAAATTCCATTTGACCCAGCCATCTCATTACTGGGTATATACCCAAAGGACTATAAATCATGCTGCTATAAAGACACATGCACACGTATGTTTATTGCGGCATTATTCACAATAGCAAAGGCTTGGAACCAACCCAAATGTCCAACAATGATAGACTGGATTAAGAAAATGTGGCACATATACACCATGGAATACTATGCAGCCATAAAAAATGATGAGTTCATGTCCTTTGTAGGGACACGGATGAAATTGGAAATCATCATTCTCAGTAAACTATCTCAAGGACAAAAAACCAAAGACCGCATATTCTCACTCATAGGTGGGAATTGAACACTGAGGACACATGGACACAGGAAGGGGAACATCACACTTCGGGGACTGTTGTGGGGTGGGGGGAGGGGGGAGGGATAGCATTGGGAGATATACCTAATGCTAGATGACGAGTTGGTGGGTGCAGCGCACCAGCATGGCACATGTATACATATGTAACTTACCTGCACATTGCGCACATGTACCATAAAACCTAAAGTATAATAATAATAATAATAAAAAAAAGCTATAGAAATCAAAAAAAAAGAAAAGAACTGACGATTAATAACAGAAACAATAGGTGACACCATAGACATCTCAAATGGTTCAGCTTACAAAATTTTTTTTTTTTTTTTTGAGACAGAGTTTCACTCTCATCACCCAGGCTGGAGTGCAATGGCACGATCTCGGTTCACTGCAACCTCCATCTCCTGGATTTGAGTGATTCTCCTGCCTCAGCCTCCCAACTAGTTGGGATTACAGGTGCCCGCCACCACACCCCGGCTTACATAATTCTTATACAGTTATGTAGTGAAATTTGTGTTTGCCAAAAGTTAAGCTTTAAACCTTAGTAACTTAAAAAATGTGAATGCTACAATTCAAACTTTTTAAAAAATATATTTTATAAACAGAATTAATTTTGTAAATTTTAAATAATAATGTTTATTTTCAAACAACTGTCATCTTTGATTTAAAGGGCTGAAAAAATAAGGGTAAAATTTAATTTACAAAATCAAATAAGTGAAAAATAAATATATATAATTAAAAAAAAAAGAAGTGATTTGTCAAAGATCACACATCTACGCTATTTACATATTGTAATGTTTTCCATTGTGCAACTCAGATGTTTTTATAAATTTACCATCATCACTCCAGAATCAACAGAAGAGTTGCTCTCAGCATGGTTTCTTTGGCACATGTAAGTCATTTACAAGATAAAGTCAAGATAAAGTCGACTTTTATTCAATTCACACTTGTAAATGTGATTTTTGCCTCTTACTGATTGTACAGACAGGTTTAAAACAGTCTGTAAATCAGTAAGAAGATATAGATTGAGGGATTCACGGGTTTTTCTTTCCTTAACACTGTCTTCAATGTTCATGGTGGTTATAGCATCATCCAGAGCTTTAAGTAAAAGCCTATTACACGTGACTATCTTGTTTCTTTTCTTCATGTTGCATAAAATGTTTAAAGCTAGTTCCAGCTACATAATTATACTCCTCTTTGGTGGAACAAGAAAGGCTTCCAACAGGAAAGTTTTCTGTATACCTTAGACCAGTTGAAAAACTGGCAACATGTTCAATTTGCACAAAGCAATCATGGCTGAATAAAAATCACCTATAGTTCTTATCTAGTAAATAATTGTGCAATAGAGTAGGAAGAATGATCTGTCCTTGGCAATCGGTCCTTGTGATGTATTTTATCATGTCTTACCTGGAAAAGTCTCTAAGCTGTGGCAGACACATATTTTTTGCCTCTTTCTTTTGACACTGAGTGTTTTTTTTTTTTTTTTTTTGCCTGAGTGATGCAAGTTAAGTATTCAAAACAATTTGTACTTTTTTTTCCTCCTGAGGTGATAAATGCAAATTTTTGAATATTGATCATTTTTTAAGGAAGACTACAGAGGGAAAAAGCCTCACATAATAGTGAGAGATGCCAGAGGAAGGCCATGCCTTCTACGGATCCATGTATACTGCACTAATGATGAATAAAGAAACTCAAGAAAGCTAATAAGAAGGGATGGAAAAAGAAGGAGGGGCTAATTTGTAAGCCTCCATGAGAAATAATCTAAAATATTGTTCTAACTTAAGAAAAATCTAAAGGAACAATAGGGGTATGATGACAGATGAAAGGAATTTTAAAGCAGGGAACACTGACATTTCAAGAGACAATTTACTGTCAAGAAGAATAATTTTGCCCGGCAGGTAATACTAAAAGAGAGCAAAACACTGTGATATAATATCATTTTAGAGAAAGCATGTCAACACAAATATGGTAAGTCACAAAACTCTTGAGAGAGAGATAACCTGCGTGCCACTGGGAATGCAAGTTTGCCTGTCCATTAATATCAATAGATAGGAATGTTATGGTCACACTTTCTGGACAAGCATACATTAGTGTATCTGTAGTTAGTACAATCTGCATTTGTACTTATTAAGAAACTGTACTGAAAAGAAGGAATTTAATTATAACTCATGCCACAAAGAAAAATTCTGTGTTTAGTGAAAGAAAACCCATGATTTGATGCATGGTTTAAGAACTCTAAATGGAATATAAAAGGGAGGTAATTAACGAAGACACATTTAAGAGAACAGACAAAAGTTTGATTATAAATTTAAATGTCTTATTTTTGGACATACAAGGAAAATTTTACCCACCTGGGTGTATCAAGGCAGTATGACTTGCAATATGACTTGGGTGTATCAAGGCAATATGATTTTTCTTGACTCAAGAAAAGTCAAATGCATTAAAGTTTTAGAAGAATCTGTGAAAACGACAAACTGAGAAAGCACTACTACCCATCCCTCCAGATAGCTGCATAGATGAATATTTTCAAACCCTTCAGGAATGAGTATAATGGGTATTTTCAATTCTATTTTTCTATTTCAGCACACAGTGAAAAAACTGTTTTCCAATTATTTTAATGAGTTCGTGGTAATAGTAATAAGGTTCTTTAAAATATAACACACAAAAAATTAAAATCTTAAGATAAAATACACAGCTATGAGTCCATAGTGATATAATTGAATGATTAAATAAATGGAAGAGAAGAAATAAATCATTCTTACAAAAGAATTCCAATTAATATACATAAATAATCTCCCCTCAAAGAGGTGAGCTTAATCCCACTATCTTAGTTCTCATGCTGCTAATAAAGACATACCTGAGACTGGGTAATTTATAAAGAATAAGAGGTTTAATGGACTCACAGTTCCACATGGCTGGGGAGGACTCACAATCTTGGTGGAAGTCGAAAGAGGAGAATGGCACATCTTACATGGCAACAGGAAAGACAGCGTGTGCAGGAGACCTCCCCTTTATAAAACCATCAGATCTCACGAGACTTATTCACTATCACCAGAACATCACAGGAAACACCCGCACCAATGATTCAACCACCTCCCACCAGCTCCCTCCCACAGCACGTGGGAATCATGGGAGCCACAACTCAAGATGAAATCTCTGGGTGGGGACACGGACAAACCACATCACCCACTTTTCTTGAGTATGGGCTAGGCACACTGACTTGCTTCCAAAGGAAAATAATAACTTTACATTGGAGAGGAGCTTGGCAAAAATCCTATTGCCCAAGTGATCAAGGTTAGTGTCACCATGATGTCATGTAGATATTATATCACCCTGATATCACGCTGTGAAAAGGCACTTTACTTTCTGTGATAGTCTTACCAAAAGCTCTAACCCCAATTTAATCATGAAAAAGAATTGTTAAACCTAAAGTGAGGGATAGTCTACAAAATACCAGACCAGTAATTTTCAAACTGTTGAAATCATGAAAAATAAGATAAGACTGAGAAAGCTGGAAGGAGAGCACACGAAGGAGACACAATGATTAAATGTTATGCCAATAAAAGGTTTTAGTTGACGGAAAAAACAAGTTCTATCCCTCTCTGATCTCTCCTTTTAGATACAAGCACATATTTCCCACGCTCCAACACAAATACAATCAATAACACACCTACAATTTAATAATAGCCTATTAGAATAATACAAATAATTTATATAAGAAAAAATTAAATATAACAAAAATTTGTAGTATCTGTTACATGTATTGAAAGGTATAAAAGGCACAGAATGAATATTTTTCTTGTGCATAAAAGTATGTTATTCCTATCCAAATAAATGAGAAATGCAATGCAATAGTAGTGAAAATATTATAGTTTTAAAAATTTTGGCAATCTGATTTTTAAAAATGTATATGGCAAAATAAAGAAGTAGATAAAGGGAGAAAAATAAGACTATTAAAGAAATTTCAAAGATAAAACATTTCCTTCCAGATGTCCAGACTTAAGAAATCTACATTGCTTAAAAAGAAAAGACAAATTTACAAATATTAGTTGAATAAGATTGAAAAATGGAGCCATGCTTAGAGAGAGTTGGGATACTTAGCAATTGCTATCATGAAAAAAATGAGAATAATAGAATCTACTTTTTAAATAAATAATTTTGAGGCAATTGATGTTTATATGGAAAAAATAAAATCTGATTATCTCACATGACAAAAAAATAAATTTTAGCTGTGCTAATGACATAAATGAACATAGTGAATCTTTAAATGTTAGAAGAAAACAAAATAATATCTTTATAATATAAGTAAAGGAACAAAATACTCAGGAAATAGAAATGCAAAAATAATAGGACTAAAATGTTTAAGTAAAGAATAATAAATTTTCTGCATTATATGTTTCAAACATGCATCTCTATATATGCAGAGCTACTAAAATATGTGACACAGGAAACAGGTATCAGGTGCCAAAGTCCGGGCTACAGCGCCTGGGCTTGGCTTCAACTTTGTTCCGAAATCAGAGGGGGTTCCAGGAGCTGTGAGAAGCCAGGGAGCGGGAGCCGGCACTTCTGAGCCTGTGGGGGAAGTGGGGCTTCCTGGACCCTGAGAACGCAAAGATGCCTGGTCTAGAGCCCCGACTGGCGACAGTAGCTGCGCTGAGGAGCACTGGACTCCTGTACCCACCAACTTGGTAGGGGACTGGGCTCCCGCCTGCTCCTGGCCCCTGGTAGCTCCCCACAGCCTCAGCCAGGCCTACCCTGGTGCAGCCGGCTTCCTCACAGTGGCCACTCCAGATGGGCCCCTGCTGCCATCATAAACGTATATTTGCACATATGCGTTTTCAAAACCACCTTGTTGCTCATGAATGTAAAAGTTTCTTCACTGCCATGAATTATAGATTGATTGCTTAGTGTTGTTTTCAACATTATTTACAATAGGAAGCCTACTGTTCTAGTTCACCGTTCACTCCTATGAACTAGCTGTTCCTTCATGTACCGGGCTCTCCCTACCTCCTTGTCACTGCTCTTAGAGCCTCATGAAACAATGCTGGCTTCCACATTCTTTTGTGCCAATCAAATCCTGTTTGTCATTTAAATTATCTCTTGAGGGTCCATTGATGTTTTAAGATGTTTCCTCCATATCTGAGTCTTTAAAAACTCTTTCTTCTCTGTTTTGCTGCCCTTTGTAGTCTGTACTGTACAATGTTGTGTTTATTATTTTCCTGTTATTTGTTAGTTTATTTTATTTGTTACCTCTTCAGAGTTTGTAAAGTCTTGGTGACAGGGAGCAGGCTTATACTTCTTTATAGACTTCATTGTACCTGACACAGTAGCTCTTAATAGATATGTTTTTAAAATGCTTGCCGGTTCTCCAGTAAAACAGAGACATCTGTAATTGTGGAGGTTCTATTAGGCTCCTGAGTTATGATAATACCAGTTTCTATCCAAATAACAATTCCCTAAATACTCAATAAAAAACATACTCAAGAAGCTTGTATTTTAATGCAAGTTTCCATTTACTGATAGGACAATAAACCATGTTTGCCTCTTAATAAGATGTGATATGTTAGAAATCTCTTAGGCAAATAAGTATCCAATTCCAAGAACAAATATCTCCAGTACAAACAAATCATCCTTCCATTGATTTTAATATAAGTTTACGTAACTGCTCAAGGGCGGCCTGTTGAGGGAAGAAGACCTGCCAGAATTCAGCTAATCCATCATAATACTGGCTAAAGCTCCTAAATATATTCTATCAAAGAAAAAAAAAGGCATTTCAAGAAGATTTCAGGCAAAGATTTCTTATATTTTATTTGAAATGATTTGTTTCACTTTTTGCAAGAAGACATAGTTCACTTGCATATATTTTATATTATAGATGATTTTCTTCAAAAAATCAAAGTAGAAACTTGGACCTTTCTAGCTGTTGGTTGCAAAAATCTGTTTTTTAGGATTTGATGTTTGCGTGTTCGCAAATCCAGTGTCAGACCCTGGAAATTGTCCTACGTGGAATTATCTACATACTTCATAGTTCTCTTTTTATTTTCTATGGTCCACTGAGTCTACTTTGAAATTAATGGAGGTTTGGAACTTGTATCCAAAATGAGCTCTAACTGAGGCAGTTAGAGCTAGTGCAGACATAAGTCCCAGAGAAAATGGGCATCACTGCGTTTTTAGAATATTGTACTTTGAGTTATCAGATGCTTCAGAAGAAAGAATTAAGGGAGTCTTTGCTTTGGATTTCTTTCCAGTTAGGTAAGTGAATTTAGTTTAATGATAAAATGAATAAATCCCAAACTGAAACTGCACTAACTGCTATTCCCAGGGAAACCAAGTATCTTTTTCACCATTTGGTATTTAGCAGGGTAAACAACATCTTTGATGAAGTCTTTCAACAAAGAGCCTCAGCAGACAGAGGAATAGATAACACACAAGGAAAATAAAACTAAATATGGGTGAAATAACAATATAAGAAATTTTAAGGTTACATTAGATATAATAATATTACTTTTGATCTTATGTAAATGGTAACTATTTCAAAATATTTTCCTTCAGTGGTAAAAGCATCATAATCTATATTTAGAGCTCAGTGACATTAATGAAGATATTATAATAACATATCTAAATAAAAATATGAAAAATTTAATGTTCATAAAATTGAGTCAGATAAATATGTTACAAAACAAACATTTTTAAAGACTACTAAGTTTGTATTTCATGTTTTCATTTATATAATTAATTTTGCCTTACAATAAATTTACTACAATAAATTTACACAAATGTATGTCATTTGTAATGTATGTCAAGGACACAAATAGACATACACAAACACAAATACAAATAAGAAATGGATTAGAATAGATTTCTGGATGTAGCTAAAACATACATTCGAAAGAATACCATTAAAATGCATTTGAAAGAATACCATTAAAATGTATTTTGAAAAGATTTTAACAAATATTAATGATGTAGCAGTATTGTTAATGTCCATATAATCCCCTCTAAAATCTGAGTTCCACTTAAACACACACACACACACACACACACACACACACATCCTTGCTATTTAACAACTGTATTCTTTTCCAATTCTGCATGTCTTTCTTCACATTTGCCTCTTTATGTGGAATACCTCTCCTCTTCTCCCTTTTTTTTTTTTATTTCTTTTTTTTTTGAGACGGAGTCTCGCTCTGTCGCCCAGGCTGGAGTGCAGTGGCAGGATCTTGGCTCACTGCAAGCTCCGCCTCCCGGGTTCACGCCATTCTTCTGCCTCAGCCTCCCGAGTAGCTGGGAGTACAGGTGCCCGCCACCACGCCCGGCTAATTTTTTGTATTTTTAGTAGACACGGGGTTTCACCGTGTTAGCCAGGATGGTCTCGATCTCCTGACCTCATAATCCGCCAGCCTCGGCCTCCCAAAGTGCTGGGATTACAGGTGTGAGCCACCGCGCCCGGCCCCCCTCCTTTTTTTTTTTTTAAACAATTCTTCAGTGAACTAAAAGTGCAACTTACGCTTTATAGCGTATTTTACATATCTTCTTCTCAAGGAAGCTTTGCACGTTCTCCTCATCTCTAAGTCAAATTTAGATTCCTTCTGAGATCTTCACAGAGGATCCGTCCATAACTTCAGCAGGAGCTGATTGTTTTATTACTTTACTATCTCATCCACTAAACTAAACGTCTTGACTTAGTCTTATATCTCTGTCCTCTTCCTGTTCAGCTTAGTCCTAGGGAAGAGGGTTTCATTCGATCAGTAAATCTTTGTTAATTTCAGATTTAATTGAAGACTTCCTGTATTTATTCACCCTTCTCGTAAGCAAAATGAGTTTTAAATGGTTTTTAATTAGCCTGTGTAATTTATACAATGAACTGATCTAAACAAACTCACATTTAACCATTATTTTTTGTGTTAATCTCCATGAATATAATTAAATATATTTGCTATCATCAGCTACCCTTTGAAAAAAAAGTGACAACAAAAATGGTGCATTGTTGAAAACTAGGTGCTATGAATATTTTATCCCAAAGCACACCCGCAATAATTCTCTGAATTAGGTTTCATTGTAATCTGCCAGACAATTTGTGTATCAACTAAACTTCTATGCTCATACACTATCTCTACAAAGTCTTCCTTGAATGACTTGAACCAATTCATGGGTCATCTCTGAATTGTACAGCCTATACAATTTTCACCTTAACATATCATTTCATATTATCTATTCACTATAAATATATGAATATTATCTCCTTATATGACTGTGATTTCCCTGAGGACAGAGATACTGTACCAATAAGTCTCCAATACTTCTTGTCATTACAATTTGGTATGCATGTGCTAATTTCAGTGCTTTCTAAAGCTTTATTGAAAGAATGACAGTCTTTGCTTCACGCCTATTCTTTGCTAAGATATCTGCTCGGTATAAAAACAAACATGTAATCAAGCTTTAAAATGTATTAAATGATAGATGCAGGTTATCTTAATAGATGAATATTATTCAAAACATGAAATCTTTCTTCACAGCATTTTAGAGTCATTGTCCTACCCACACACAAACACACACTCATTTTGATTATCCGTCATTCCTAGAATAGTCTTGAACAAATAAACTCGTTACATAGTTTAACAATCCATATTAGTTTGCAAATGATCTCCACAGTCATTTTAAGTCACGCTTTGTTAATGGACTAAAATGTTGAATTCGATTAGAAAGGGAGACCGATAATGATTCTTAGTTAATAATCAAATCTTGATCCTTTGACCTTTTATTCTTGTTTCTGAATTTTTTCCTTAGACACATTGACAGCTTCGAATGTGTCTCAACACTACCGTGAATGATTATACATGTCACAAATCTCAGGCATTCCTAGTTTTTCTGTTAAACTATATAGACTCATTAAGCTCTGGACCTCACATTTTTCTACCAATATCAGCTATTTGGATGTCAATTGTGCCTGGCCTTTCACTGGTTGTGGAAAAGGTAAGGTTCAGGTAGTTTATAAATCTCCTCTTAAAATTTGTTTTTGAGCTCTTTGAATCCTGATGCAGGCTTGTCCCCTATGTTAATGACCATTAATTTTTCATCAAGCTGTCCAATTTTACCTTAATGTTTCTTCAATAAATAAGATACTTCAGACTTACATGTTATTTTATATTATTTTCCAATATTTCTTAAGAAATAAAATAGTCACATTTTGATATTGAGGAATTCAACATTATATAGGTTAGTAATTTAATTATTTTTGATAATTATGTCACTTTGTTTTACCTTAGAGGCTAGTACAAATGAGAACATTGAATCTAATAAATGTAACCATGTAAATTTGCTATATGAATATAGATTTGAGATGTATGGTTATGAAAATTTCTCATAAAGCATTTTGCAAATATAAGGACAAATACTAACTAGTAATTATGCATGGACTCACAATTAGTAATATTTTGCAAAGAGAGAACAAGTGTACAATATCTAAAACTCAAATTTTACTTATGTTTACTGGAAAGAATTATATCTGATTAATATTTATGTATCTCTGAAATATAAAAGAGGATCTAGATTGTGATACCTTACGAAACAACTAAATATATGTTCTGCAACGTTCTGATATTTGACGTGTTAAATTTCTAATTACATGTATAGAATGTATATTTAATTTATTACCACACATACATGATATTTTAGGAAATGACATATATGAATAAAATGAATAAATTTCAAATGCATTAGATCTAAGGGCTAGACTTTGAACCATTTAAAGTACGAGTGAAACATGAATAAAGATGTTCTCTGCATTTGTTTTCTATGTCCCAGTTTAATGTAAGTCATGGTAAAGAAATGAGTCAGGTGAGAAAGTATCGATAGCCTTTAGAAATACGGATTCTAAGAATGCCCTCTTCTTTTCCTCCACCACAGCTTCTGTATGCAGAAATAAAAATAATACTAAGGAAGTAGAAAGAAGCTATACTCGAAGGGCTATGGCAACAAAATTTCTACTGGAGCTTCCTTGTTTTCCTGTTACTTCCTCTGGTCCATGTCAATTTCACTAACAATCTTTCCAAGAAAGACCACGTTTCTATTCCAATAAAGAGCACCTAATTTTTTTTCAAGAGCTGAGTCTTCTGTACTATCTTTGCAATGTAGTCATTTATTATTTGTGTGACTCTAAGTCACTTGCATATTGAACTTCATTTTTACCACCTATAAAACAGGATAATAATACTGTTTTGACAGATCTCACCATGTGCCTTGATCTCACTGCATCCTGTGCAGATCTCTATCATTATATTTAGCATATTATAGTAGATCAAAATAATCTGCCTCTGTATCTATCTCTCACACTATATGGTCTTCAAGGGCAGACACCAAAATTTACTCTTTTAAAAAAATCTATAATATTTAGCTTAGCACAATGTATATAACATCATGATCATTCAATAGATATTGGTTTAACTGAATGAATCTATTGTTAAAAATAATCAATGAATGTAAAAATCATTTTGCACAGCAAGTTTAGATTATCTCTCTTCTTATTCATTTTTTAAAATTAGAACTACTTGAACAAAAATATTTTATTTAAGGACATGAAGATTTATCATGAGATAAATTATGTATGTGAGAAATTGTAGCAATAAAAAAATGTTTAATCTAATTAAGCAGCATTTAAAACATATCTTAGAGATTCCTCAGCTACGGGATCTGTTTGACAAAGAATCTTCACATGGCATTTGTTCAATTATTGTCTTGAACGAATAAGTTAATGAAGAAATTAAGGAATACTCCTGCTTAATCCATCTTACTATCCCTTTACCGCAATCACAAAAGGTCTATTTTTCTTTTATATTGTCTCTTGCTTTAGCCAATAATTCAGCCTTGTTTTTTTTTTTTTTTTCTCATTCACTTTATGAGTCAGGAGCCTCCTTTTGCCTATTTTACCTATTGCCATCCACAGTTTGAGTAGAATAATTTCCACCCATGTTACAATTTAAAAATCTAGCTATAGGTTTCCTTTTTTATAAAGATGTCAGATTGTCTTCCCGTATCTAACTTCAAACTGAGTTTTTCTCATCAGTTTTTTTAACTTGGGTCATAAACACACTCTACTTCCAAGGTTAAGAATATCTTACCCATTCTTCAAATATCCCCAGGATCCCATTCGTTGATTAGTATCTTCCACCTCACTTACTCCTGTATGGCAGATGCACCTGACAGCAATAACTTAAGCTTACTCTGCAAGACCCTGGGGTCTAAGAAGAATGTGTGTTCGAAGTCCCAAGTTATAGAATCCATCAGTGGCCAACCCAGAGATTCGCTCCTTATCTATGAAGAACATCTGAACCTCTGGCCCATCGCTTGAAACATGGGTCATGCAGGAGATAGAGGCTCATTGTTTGGGTTAGATGGAGGTTGCTAGGTGGAGGGAGCTAAGTGAAAATTCTATATAAACTGCATGCTTTTCACAAACAGTAGTGGTTCTCCTGTCCAGCCAGCTGCCACTGGACTGTCCCTATATGTAAGTACTCCCAAAACACCATATGTCTTGTTGGCTGTCTCCAAGTCTCTTCTTTGGCTTCTCAGACACGGTGCCATCCCTATTAGAGTCAATAGGAGTCTGACGTGACTACTCCTAATTAGGCACACCTTAGAAATTAAAAGTCATCAAGAAATGTAGATTCCCAACAGTTTCTCAAGACCTCAAACACCCAGGGGTAATTTATAATTAACAGAAAATATATGCATCTGATTTACATTAATTTTGTAGGTTGCTTGTAAAGGATCAGAATACTATAGATTGTCACAATAGTCCAGTCTTAGGAAGTTTCCATAACCAAGAAATTTGAGAAGAGAACAAAAATCAAAGAAAGACTGGAATTTTTCAGTATTTTCGTGTTTCTTAGGCTTTTATGGAAACCACATTTCTTTGTCTTGTAGTTAAAATGTAGATGATTGGAAGCATACAGACAACCTGACTTGGAATCAGAAAACGGAGCTGTGTGCCTAAGTTTTACCACCACCAATGGTGCTAAGACTGAGACTCCACTCAGCCCTCCTCTAAACGCACCTGCATCTGGGGTGGGGAGTTTGTAGATATCCAAGAACTTCTTATTCGTAACTGCTTGTGCCTTTCTGTGTCTGCCTCAGCACTCTGGTGCCTCAAGAGCTTGCTAAACACATGAGAAAGGTAGCCCAATGGAAGCTGGGATTTAAGTTTCAGAGCAACTGTCATCTAATAAGGAATGGGAAATGGTGTTAAGGTTAATATATCACCTTTTCTGTCCTTGTTATTCAGTTGGACAATGCTGAGGTGCATGCCTCCAATTCTGCAGGCGGTCTCCAGGGAGTCTGAGCCCTACTGCAGTAGATCATACGTTCATGAACACTTTATAGCATATTTTTGCTTTGCTGATTCATACATCATGCTCCTAACTTGTGCTTCTTGAAACAACTCCCAAATATATTACCAACACCCAAATTCTTGTTTTAGGGCATAAAGGATACTGACCAAGTATTTTGAAAGGATATTGACCAAGAAGTTATCCTTGAATGAAGTGTTTTAGCATATTCTAAACTACAGTTTGAACACTTAAAATATTTATTTAATGGGATATTAAATGGAACTGTTCCTGCCTTACTGTCTCAAGATAGGAACCAATGGTAGTGACAAGCATAGCTAATACACATAATTTAAAGGAAGCTGGCCACATTCAGGAGCATGTTTTTATTCCTATGACTTAATATCAACAAATACCAAACCTCCCACCACCAACCTATACACGCCTACCTAAGTCTATATGAGAAGTTCCCCGGCATAGGGAAGAGAAGTAAATAATTATCTTATACTTGGCTCTATGGGGAGTACAAGACTGTGATCAGAGATATTTCCCCTTATTCCACATAGGGAAGGGGAGGGGGAAGTTTGCACTTGTATACCAAGCCAAGTGTGGCTAAAAAAATTATTTGCTGAAAAGGCCTTAACTAAAAGAATGAGAATATAATAGTCCATTCCTCAATTGGATATGTTTTTAAAAGAGTGAGCTTCTTGGTCTTACCCTGTGCTTACCAAGCAGCCAAAAAGAGAATTGAATAGAGAATGGAAGCAGGGCAACATGCAAACTCATCACAAGAGCAGCCATAAAAAAGAATGAGTTCATTTCCTTTGCAGGGACATGAATGGGACATGCAGGGACACTGGGACCTGTCAGGGGTGGGGGGGCAATGGGAGGGAGAGCATTATGACAAATACCTAATGCATGCGGGGCTTAAAACCTGGATGATGGGTTGATAGGTGCAGCGAACCACCATGGCACATGTATACCTGTGTAACAAACCTGCACGTTCTGTGTATGTATCCCAGAACCTAAAGTAAAATTAAAAAAAAAAAAAAGAAAGTGCTTATGTGTGAATTTCTACTATGTGTGATTTTTCCTATGGAAACTGTGCCACATGGTTGTGTTTGAAACAGTCTGTGAGAACTGAACTAGGTATTTGCCTTACAGGTAACTGGGAGAAAAGAGATAAAAATAATGAAAAACAACACAGACCTTAGTCAAAAAGTTAGGAAAATATAGAATTCAGCTGAGAGCATTATTTTTATATGACTGTTGAGGAGGAAAAAAATGCACAGGGAATCCAAGTTAACTGTTGAGCTTTGCAGCCTATAGCCATAGAGTGCCTGGAAGACACACACTAGCATTCACATGCGTTCCCCTACAGACAAGTGACTCATCGGAAAATGGACAGAGGAATTTAAGAAATTTCCTAGAGAAAACATGCGAATCAACATGGGTAAAGATGTCCAGACTCAGTAATAATCAGGTAAATATAAATTAATTCAACATTCTGTTGCTATTTTTTGTCTATCAGTTAAGAAAATATTTAGAAGTGTGATATTATCTCTTGTTCTTTCGTAAGTGGAGAAATCTCTCACATTTTTTTTTTGTTTGGTTATTAGTTTGTACCTTTGCATATTTATTTGCATTTATAGCATAAAACAGTGTAAAGATGTTTGCTTATAAAGGTTTTTGCTCTGGGTATTTTGATACTGTTTAAAAAGTCAATTAATATTTAAAATTTAATAACAAAACAGTAAAGCTTGTTCATCTCATCATCAACACCAACTTGCATTCCCAGAGGTTTCCACTTTTATCTCTGTTTATGTTTCTTATTTACCTTTGAATCGCTATTGTTAGGATTGTATTATTTTATATTGATTTGTTAGTTTTATATATTACGTACTGTCTTTCTGTCAATAGACAAAATATAGGGATTAGCTTTCTTATTCCATCTGCATTAAAATTCTTCTAGCTGGGCATGACGGCTCAAGCCTGTAATCCCAGCACTTTAGGAGGCCAAGGCAGGCACATCACTTGAGTTCAGGAGTTCGAGACCAGCCTGGCCATGTGGTAAAACCCTGCCTCTACTAAAAATACATTAGCTGGGCATGGTGGTGGGCCCCTGTAATCCCAGATACTTGGGAGACTGAGGCAGGAGAATTGCTTGAACCCAGGAGGCAGAGGTTTCAGTGAGCCGAGATCGCACCATTGTACTTCAGCCTGGGAAATAAGAGGGAAACTCTGTCTCAAAAAAAAAAAAAAAAATTATTGTCTCTCCCATAATTATTTATATCACAATTTGTTATTGAATCAGTAGCCCCTATTCACAACCTAATAGTATACAAATCTTGCTTTCTATGTTCTTATAACCTACCATTAGTTATACTCAAACATCCTAATAAATCAGTCATCAATCCATCAGTACTCTTTCCAAAACCTCAAATGTTTCGGGTTACCTACTAGAGCTTTCTTTCTTTTCTTTTCTCTTCTTATATATCTTACTTTTCAAACCCTCCATTTCCTGGTTTAATTTGAATTGATGATTCTCTGATGTTGAGTTTTGGTGTTAAGACTACCCTTCGGTATTATCTTGGTTGGGTTTCCATTTGCCTGCATCTCATACATACTTTTTTAATGTCGGTCATGTTTGCGAAGTAAATATTTTAAGCCTTTATGCCTAAAGCAGGTTTTTGTTTGATAGTTTATTTTAACCCTCACATTTGTTGATAGTTTAAGTTATATGAAATTCCAGGATAAAAATGTTTTGCCTTAAAATTTTGAAGCCATTGCCTCATTGCCTTTTAGGATCTGGAGTTGCCTTTAATAAATGTGCTGCTATTCTGAGTCCTAACCAATCCCAACACCCTTCTAAATGTCCTGTGCTTGTTTACCTGTTTTAACTCAGTGCCTTAAAACAATTTATTGTTATTCTTCATGATCGTATGGGTTGGCTGAACTTACCTGTGGTCCTTCATGATAATGCAAAAAACAGTGGTTGGATATAGGTCATCCAAAAGTGTGACTGGGTGGGATGTCCAAGATGGCTCATTCTCATGGGTTGCAGTTGATCCTGGCTATTATCAGTTGAGGTACTAGATAGGGCTGTCCCTGAGAGCCTACATGTATTGTGTCCTTTCCTTGTGCCACGACATTTCACTGCATGGAAACTAATTGTAGAAGAAGTGTCCTAAGGCAGAAACTAGACAGCTTCTTATGACCCAACCATGCAAATTTCTCTGTATCACTGTTGCCACATTCTATTTCTTATAGGACTAGTCCAAATTAAAGGGGGGATAGTGATTAGACAAGGAAGCAAGAACTTGGAAGTATGGTTTATTGGAGGGCCATCTTTAGAAATTGACCACAGCTTCTTTTATTCCAAAATTCATCAGTGATCTACATATTGGGTGTTTCTGTGTGTGCATATGTTGGTTTTTATAATATAGAAAATCATGCCCTTATTTCTAGGAAGTATTTACATTAAAAACATTTTTATTTCACTTCATTTTTTTATGAATTTTTTTAAAGTTTGTATTAGTTGAATAATAGGACTGTTAGATTATTCCTTATTCATCTTTTCTATTTCCTCCTACCCTTTGGTTGCTCTCCTCTGCTTGCCTGGAGATTCTCTAAATTATCTTTTAATACTTCTAGTAAACTTTTATTTCTTTTTGCTATCACACACACACACACACACACACAAACTTCACATCCTGATTCTTTTTCTTTGGTCTTATTACATAGTATTCTCTAATTTTTTTTAAATAGTATATTCTTGCTAGTCTTTGAAATATTAATTACAATTGATTTGATTTTTGTATTATTTTCTGTGTTTTGTTTCTTCTAAATTCCCTCTCTCTATTAATTTTATCTTTCTTTTCATCATGAAGGCTTTCTTTAAATGTTGTGATACTGTATTTAGTATTCATTCATACTTAAGAAAAAAGTACTTGCGATAGTTTGCTGAGAATGACGGTTTCCAGCTTCATCCATGTCCCTACAAACACTGCATGTTCTCACTCGTAGGTGGGAATTGAATAATGAGAACACATGGACACAGGAAGGGGACCATCACACACTGGGGCCTGTTGTGGGCTGGGGGGAGGGGGGAGGGATAGCATTAGGAGATATACCTAATGTTAAATGACGAGTTAATGGGTGCAGCACACCAACATGGCACATGTATACATATGTAATTAACCTGCACATTGTGCACATGTACCCTAAAACTTAGAGTATAATAAAAAAGAAAAAAAGAAAAAAGTAGTGGCATGCTCCTGTAGTCCCACCTACTTGGGAGGCTGAGACAGGAGGATCACTTGAGCCGGGAGGTGGAGGTTGTAGTGAGCAGAGATCACACCATTGCAGTCCTGCCTGGGTGATGGGAGTAAAACCATGTCAAAAGAAAAGAAAAGAAAAAAGAGAAGAGGAGAGGAGAGAAAAGGAGAGGAGAGGAGAGGAGAGGGAAAAGAAAAGAAAAGAAGAGAAGAGAAGAGGGAAGAGAAGAGAAGAGAAGAGAAAAGGAAAAAAGAAAAGAGTTAGTAAAAATGGATTGGAAACTCAGTGGACATAGGCAAAGTAGTCTCCTATATTTCAGTGGTATGCTGGCTGTGAATATTATATTCCATTGGTAGCAACACAAAATTGTAGTATCTATAGACAGGTTTTTTCTCTGGGATATTTTTAGGTTCTCAAATAAATAATCTGTATTGTTCTGGGATGCCTGTTCCAAATGCAGAATGAGACAGGGGCTGCTGTTTCCACCTTTCAGGTTGGTCATTTTCACTAAATTCAACATTTTTGGCTCCATCTTTTCTCCCTGCCTTAGCTGTGCCAGCATTCTGAGCACTAATTGTTAATCCGTAACTGTATCTCTATTCATCTATTTTTGTTTATGAATAAAAAGAAGTCTTTGATTCCTCAGGTCAAATGCAATAATTATTCCCACTAGAAAAGGATGAAGAAATCATTTTCACTTTTACATTTATATCTGAAAAACTTTCCTCACAAAATGCATTATTTTAACAATTTTTTGAATATTTGGCAGAAATCATAGCTATGCTGGATGTAGAAATTATTCGGAATTAGAAAAACAACTTGGTCCTCCAGGAGGTAGAGAGAGAAGCCCCTGGGAATGAAAATAAAATTTTATCTACACTACACACCTGTAATTTTCTAACTGCACGGTTTTTGCCTTGGAATTCCTCGGACTCCAGTTGATGAGCTGCTGGCTGCCTAGAACCTTACAGATGGCTTATTTCAGGGAGAGTGAATGCATAGAACTGTATTCTCACAGTCCTGTCGGTAAGAGGTCATATTAGACCCTAAAGCTTTTGGATAAAGAGAAATAAAGATTTGCTTAATAATAAATCAAGAATGTCTCCTCTTAGAGGTAAGAACCTAATTTTTTTTTCTCAATAAAGCTGACAATATAAACAAGTTGTTTCTCACTGTCAAGGCTAAAGACATCACTGGTAAGAATTTTGTTAAGAGCCCAGGAAAATGTGTTTTAAATTTTGAGCCACATCCTCAAATCCCATGAAAGACATGAGTGTTCAGCAAAGTAATGCAGAGGTGGGGGATAATAAACATTATTTTATGTTTTTAAAATTTCAGTAATTACAAATTTTGTTGTTTGAATGAAATAAAATTTAAAACAAAGTGATGTGTATGTGTGTGTAATGGTCAAGGGTATAATCTGAAGAATGCCTTTATCCAATATAAGAAAGTATTTGTATTTAATAACATGTTTAAAGAAAGAAACGCTCAGAGAGTGAGTTTTCTTCTTACAAAGTAGAAGAAAACACTAAGAAAATAATACAAAATTATTCATGACAATATCCCCCTAAGAAAAAAAAATACCTAGTTTAGCATTAAGCAAGAGTAAGTCAGAAGAAACAAATTTTTGAAACATTATCAAATGGATATGAATGAGAGAAATGATTTTAAAGAATACTTTCAATTATAAAGGTATTTGTTAACTGTTATATACTCAAAAAACTTTTCAGTATGGTAATTTAAAATAACTTCTCAAAAAACATGCTGTATATAATATTTTAATTTCTAAGCTAATAAAATAGTTACTTAGCACATAATACCACTTTAAAGTAATCTAACATCAACATGCCTTTCATATTCTGAGAGAGGATGTGTGCATTTACGTTGTGTATATACACAAATGGTCTGTTTACATTATATATACTAATGTGCAAACAGTTTTTTCATCCTGTAGTAATAAAAATACCGGGGTTGTAAAACAATTCAAATAATTCAAATAGACTTGTAGTCTAATAGTTAACCTTTATCCCTTGCCCTTTAATCCTTCCCCAAATATACAAATTTCACCACTGTTAAACAATATCCATCATTTGTATTTACATTTAACAATTGTACTTTTTCTGTGTGTTAATGCATGCATGTGTGTATACACACAAATATGATTTTTAAAAATAAGAATCAAATATGAAATGTTCTAAATATCTGCTTTTAAAAATATAATCTTATAGATAATGCTTTATATTAATCTAAAGATCCATTTTATTATTTATAGCAGCCATATTATGTCCCTTATTGTGAATTTAACAGATAAAATAAAATAATGTATCTGTTAATAAACTTTAGGTTGTTCTCAATTGTTGTTAACAGTCACTGTAGTAAACTTTATATCACACATCTCTTTGTGCACATGTATAATTATTTCTGTAGACCACATTTCTGAAAAGAAAATTGCTGGGACAAAGACTAGACATGTTTTAAATTTTGATAGAACCTGCCAAATTGCTTTGCAAAACTTTATACTTATTTATGATCCTATCAAAATTCATAGAAGTGCCTTTTTATTTATTTATTTTTATTTCTTGCCAAATGTGGAAGTTGCTTTAATTTGCATTTGCCTCATTAATAGTGAAGATAAAGAAAATTTTGCATATCTAGTCACATTTATATTCACTCTTCTGGCTTGACTATTCATTTCCAATGTCAATCTGCTTTTTGAGTTTAACATTTTTCTTATGGGTGTGTATTTTTGCTTTCTTTATCATTTTTTCATTGATCTCTTTTGCTTTTCATCTGATTATTTATAGATTATTTATTCTTCTTTCTTCTCTTATCATTCCTCTGTTAAACTGGAACTTTAAACAGTTTAATATACTTATTACATATTCTCTACATAAAGCCAGACACACATTTCTCAGTGAGAAAAAAATAGTCTTCATATGTCCCACTATACTATCTTCTAGCTATAGTTGAAAATCATCTGAAATTTTTCCAGATTGTTAATAATACTTCTATATTATGTTTCTTCTGGTTTTATAATTTTATTTAACCTTTAGATTATATTTTGCCAATATTATCAATAATTTAGATTTAACTATTGTTTTTTACTAATTCCTTTATTACCATTATCTTTTACCTTTATATGTCTTCTTTTTCTTGTATCTATTTTTGATTTGCTGGAATATCTCCTTATGATTTATTTTATGAGTGTGTGACTTATATGAAATTTCTCAAAGTTCTTTCATGATTGAAGATGTCTTTATTTGACTCTCATATTTTAATATGTCATTATAACTGAATCTAAATCTAGAGTCAGAATCCTTTACCATCAATATTTTGTCAACGATCAGTTTTTTGAAATCTGATTTATGTTCTATAAAAGAACTCACTGTATCAGACTATTTAAACAGGAAAGCAAGA
Organism: Pongo abelii; assembly: GCF_028885655.2. Taxonomy (NCBI): domain Eukaryota; kingdom Metazoa; phylum Chordata; class Mammalia; order Primates; family Hominidae; genus Pongo; species Pongo abelii. The sequence continues at coordinate 88,446,138 of NC_072000.2, read as the reverse complement.
CTTTAATTCAAGACTGTTGCAATATGGGAGAGAGAGTGAACTCAACTTGAGATTAAAATCAACTTGAGATTGAACTTTGCAGAAACAAAAGCCCCAAGAATTTCAAGTTCTGGAGTGAGCTAGTGGAAAAGTACTGAAGAAATGAGTGGAATTGAAGTTAGTCTCCTACCCTCTCACAGAGACTGAAATATAAAGCCACTGTCTTTTTGGATGATTACAATTTAAATAAATGACCCCCAGGTCTTTTAGAAAGACATTCATTTATAGGTTATAGAAGATTTATATCTCAAATAAGCAGAGAAAGAATTTACAGTTGCAAGTTTTCCAAGAAAAATGCTTTAATAAAAGGGAAGTCAATGATCTATATTTGGGAATAAACCTGTCTAAAGTTTACTTGAGCTGAGGGAACATTAAAACAGTCTTGGTTAATTTCTTTAAGGTTGCTTTCTTGTTTGTTTGTAAGCATATAAAGTAATACGTATATTCCTGGAAATTATGAGTTTCACCCATATGTGTAAAATTAGGGGTCATTTTGTATTGGAGTCCCCTATTGTATTGAGTATTATTATATTCAGTATCATGGATCTCTGTCATTTGTTTTGTCATTTCTACAGTTCATTCTGACTAACATTCTTTCAGGCACTGTTACAAACAGATCTGGGATCTCCTTTGACTATTATTTTTAAATAATAATGTTCATGTCTTTGTCATTCTGGACCATGCCCTGTGACAATAATTTAAGTGTCATTTCTGATCAGTAACTTTGTTTGTGGCCATGTTTTTTTAGTTATTCAGGCTTTCTATTGACTTTTTCAGACAAAATTATTCTTTAGAAACAGTTTTAGATATACAGAAAAGTTTTGAAAATAATAAAGAGAATTTCCATATCCCTGAGCTTAGTTTCCCCTATTATTCACATCTTGTATTAGTATGGTACATTTGTTATAATCAAACCAACCAATATTGATTGATTCTTTATTATTAACTAAAGTCTATACTTGCATTCAGACTTTTTTGCTTTTACCCAGTATATAGATTTTTCTGTTTCTGGATGCCACATTACATTTAGTTGCCGTGTCTCTTATGATCCTATGTAAGTTCCGTAGGCTTACCTTGTTTTTGATGGCCTTAAAAGTTCTAAGGAGTATTGGTCAGATACTTTGTATGATGTTGTTCTATTGCAATTGGCTTGATTTTTTTTCTCATTCTAGTCCTGGGTTATAAGATATTTAGAGGAAGACAAGACAGGTCGTGTGCCCTCTGTCACATTCTAGCAAGAGTATATGCTATTAACATGATGTATGACTCTTTTTGTTTTCCTTGATCCTCTGGAAGAGGTAGTACTTTTCAGATTTCTCTACTGTAAAGAGAGTATCTCTTGTCTTTCTATACTCTACTCTATGGAAGGAATTCATTAAATACAGCCTGTACCTAAAGCACAAGGAGTCAAAGACTCCACTCTTACTATCAATACTTAATTTACTAATTGGTTTGGATCCTAAGGGCAAAAATCTCATCTCTGAATTACAATGAATGGAAGAGCATCTCTGCAAATTTAAATTAAATTTCTCCTCCTACTGTTTCTTGGTGCACTTTTATTCTAGCTCCTGATAATTCCTTTAGTTCTGTTTTGCTGAAAAACCTAACTTTTTATTTTAGTCATCCTGTGTGTCATGGTATTTTTGATGAGTTCTCCATTCTTTCAAAGTGCCAGAAGCCTGATCCTTTCATGTTAGACCTGGAGGAAAATCAAGAGCAACCAATTCTTTTTCTTCACTGACATTTTCCAACAAAGCTGGTATCTAAAGAAGTGTGCCTTTTATTCTAATTTTCTAAACTGCATTTGCCATCTCCTAGTATCAATTATAATCTCTGGTTCTTATGCAGATGTATTGGTGACTACCAACCACACTTCCTTTGGTATCCAAGAGTCCCTTTGGTCTGCGAACAGTACAAGAATTAGGGATTGGTATTTTGGCTTCTTAAAACTTGAAAAGTTTGTGAAAGGCTTTAAGCTAAAGATGCCTCAAGGACAATAGGATAATGCTAAATCACACAACTCAGAATAATCTCTTGCATTTACTCTCTGCTTACTTACCATCTGGAGCACTTCTCTCCCAACCACTACTTCTCCCATTGCATAAGCGCTCTCTCTCTCTCTTTCTCTCTCTCTCTCACACACACACACACACGAACATACACACATACTTTCTGATCTTATCTCTCCCTTCACAGAGTTTCCTATCAAATAACTCCCTCAAAATATCACATGCTATGTTACATTTCTTTGCAATCTGGGTAGAGATAGCCCTCAGTGCATATTGTACTATTCCACTCCTTATTAGGGAAAATGGGGACATCAGTTACTAGATCCATCAGTAAGCCCTGATCTCAATTTTCTATTATCCTCCATAATCATCATTCATAATCTGGTATTCAGGTCTTATACTCTTAAGTAGAACGTTGTGTTTAGTAGTTTGTTGTGTCATCCAGATTTTACCATTTATGCCAATTATTATATCTTACCAGGAACAGTTATTTTTTTCATGCCTCTGTTAGTATACTTAATGTGAAAAATAATATTGCCACTTTTCTGGTTTATAAGAAAATTGCAAATACTAAAACCAGAGAAAGATACTTTAAAGTGAAACTCCTTTATCCAACTGTTGGGCCTACTTTCATATATAATGGATCTAACCATAATATTTACTTCAAACTCTATTCTACTTTGAGATAAAAATTATATGCATATGAAAACATGATTATATGCATAAAATTGAGATGATTTGCATAAATATCACACGTAATTTTGTTATAAGTTCTTAATAATCTTTAATAAGAATATAAAAATGAGGTCATTTATTATGGAGACATTTAGAAAACTAGGTAATATTTAGGTAAAATATTTTCAGTCATACATCGCAGAAAAATTGCTAAGTAACACCTTGACATCAGTTTTGTCTCCACAATTTAAAAAAATTTCTATTAAATAAGTGTATGTTTATATCAGGGAAGTAGTTCATGCTTGCTTCTTATGAATCAGTAAAAACAACCTGTTGAGAATAATGAAAATAAACACTTTGAAGTCTTTAATTAAGTTTGTGAGTAAGGGTTATTGGATTTATGAGAAGAATTAATGAAGAAAGTGTGAAAGGAAAATAAATCTTAGGGCCCCAAAATCACTAAGCTAAAGGGAAAAGTCAAGCTGGGAACTGCTCAGGGCAAATCTGCCTCCCATTCTATTCAGTCACCCCTCTGCTCACTGAGATAAATGTGTAGCTTATTGCCTCATTTGGAGAGGCTAATCAGAAATTGAAAAAATGCAACCATTTGCCTCTTATCTACCTATGACCTGGAAGCCCCCTGCTCACTTTGAATTGTTCCACCTTCTCCTTGAGTTGTCCCACCATTCTGGACTGAACCAACATTCATTTTACATATGTTGATTGATGTCTCGTATCTCCCTAAAATGTGTAAAACCAAACTGTGCTCTGACCACCTTGGGCACATGTCGTCAGGACCTCTTGAGGTTGTGTCACAGGTGCACGTCCTCAACCTTGGCAAAATAAACTTTCTAAATTAACTGAGACCTGTCTCTGATTTTCGGAGTTCACAGAAGTTATGTGGAAAGATTATTCTACCAAATGAATTGGTAGAATTAACGGTGTATTCTAACTCTATATATAACTAACCAAAAGATCTATTGATGGGAATATAATTCTCATAAGTCCAAAAAAAAGGGAAGGGGGAAATTGCACATGTATCATAAAGCTATAATGGTTGTCATTAATTTACTTCTTATGTTTTTCTTTATGTGATATATTAAGAGGAGTCCCAAAGTTGTAAACTAGTAAAGACATAAAAGACACCCTCTTCATTCACTAAACAGAGAGCGTAAGAGTCAATGTGACTATTTCACTTCAATCTCTGAACTCCTGAATGGAACTAACCTAGCACCCAATGTCCTTTTAGCTGACTATAATCAAAAGATGTTGTTATATAAAAATGTCTGCCCAGTAGGAACTAAACTGGAACAATTATTTTTCTTTCTAATCATATTATCAATTACGTATGGAATAATAATTGTTAATTATTCTTATAATTCTAAGAAAACTATTACCAGATCATTAATGCTAACTGTATTAGTCTGTTTTCACACTGCTGATAAAGACACGCCTGAGACTGGGCAATTTACAAAAGAAAGAGGTTTAATGGACTTACAGTTCCACATGGCTGGGGGGGCCTCACAATCATGGTAGAAGGCAAGGAGAAGCAAGTCACATCTTACTTGGATGACAGCAGGCAAAGAGAGAGAGCTTGTAAAGGGGATCTCCTCTTTTTAAAACCATCAGATCTTGTAAGACTCATTCATTATCATAAGAACAGCACAGAAAAGATCCACCCTCATAATTCAATCACCTCCCATGGGGTTCTTCCTATGACATGTGGGAATTGCAGGAGTTACAATTCAAGATGAGATTTGGGTGGGGACACAGCCAAACCATATTACTAACCAATCAGTCTTGATAAATTAGAAACAAAAAACTCAAGTATAGGAACTTTCAAAAAAAAGTATTTTCAAGCCAAGTTTATTTGTTAGTTTACTTTATTCAATTAAAAGAAAACTTCAACTTTGGGACACTGATGCAGGCAGATCACTTGAGGTCAGGAGTTCAAGATCAGCCTAGGCAATACGGTGAAATCTCATCTTTACAAAAAATACGAAAATTAGCCAGGTGTGGTGGCACATGCCTATAATCCCAACTACTCAGGAGGCTGAAGTAGGAGAATTGCTTGAACCGAGCAGGCAGAGGTTGCAGTAAGCCAAGATTGTGTCACTGCACTTTAGCCTGGGCAACAGAACAAGGTTCCATCAAAAAAAAAGAAAAAAGAAAGAAAGAAAAGAAAAAGAAAACTTCAGAGTAAGATGTTGAAAATACACATCCTTTAGTACTCTCTGTTTTAATGTTAAAATATGGCCAATAGGCAGGGTATGATGGCTCATGCCTGTAAGCCCAGGACTTTGGTAGGTTGAGGCCAGTAGATCACTTGTGCCCAGGAGTTAGAGATCAGCCTGAGCAACAGGGCAAAACCCTGTCTCTACCAAAAATACAAAAATTAGCCAGTCTCATGACCTGGTCTAAAAATAAATAAATAAATAGGCAGATAAAAATTAAAAAATAAAATTAAAAATATGGTCTATAAAAGGTAACAGTACAAATAAATTATACATTAACTTGGAAATATCATTATAGCATTTAATTTCTTTCCTTCTCTATATTCATGTTAAGTTTAATTGATATTAACTGTTAGAATAATTATTCAAAGTAAAACATTGCTCAATAACTCTTGCCCACATAAAAGCATCTGAAATGTTAAGTGATCTTTGTGTTATTATTGATTCTTATACAATTAATCTGTGACTTGATTTTTCAGTAATATTAGGAAAACTGTGAGCTTGATCTTTCCCCTTGGCTAGTTGTTTTTTCCCATTTATAAATAGAAAATCCATCCTTAAAATTTTCTAGCAACATAAAAAAAAATTACTTTTGTGCAAAGTTCAAAGAATTAAAGCTCTAGAACAATTACCTACACTCTTGGTGAATCTCCTTGGCACAGATAATATTGTGCTTCACCTTCAACTCTTTCAGTATTTCAAGCTTCAACTCTAGTAACACTTTCAGGAGAAAAAAGAGAAGACAAATTAAAAAGCAAAAAAAGGGAAGAAGATGTGCTAATATTTGTTAAACACTTAGCATGACAAGCAACGTGCCAAATGCTTAAATTAAACCATTTCATATTGAGAAAGTTGTTATGATTATACTCAATTTTGAAATGAGTTTGCTGAGAATTAGATATGCTAAGTAGCTTGTCCTCAGCTATTCAGATCTTAAGTGCAGCTTGAAAGTGACTAATTCTTGAGTGTGTGCTTATGACATTTTTGCTCTGCAACACCAATTTATTTGCTTTTCGTGTAATCACTATGTTCTTTCACAAACCTTTCCCTTCATCCTCTTTCTCCAGTGTTACCTTCATGTCCTGCCCAATTGTCAGAGCTATTTCAGCCTACTAGGTTCGGGTAACATGCCATTTTGACTCTAATAACTGATTTCTTCAAGCAGAATAAAGCATATTCTTCTCTCATTCCATCTCCTTCACACTGCATAAAACGCCGTACATTGCAAATTCTTGGTATGTATTGCTAACTCTTGTCAGCTTGCTTTACAAACCCCAAAGCACAGCAATGTAGTGTTCATCTTGGTGTCCAGAGAACCTGTAGCAAACATGAGGTACTTGATGCATGTTAATTGTTAAATGAAAAATGAACAAAAGTGAATGAGCAACGATACATCAAAATGAAAGGCTGAGAAAATAGTAAACGATTCAATCATCCTCCAACCAACAATCATTTGTTAACATCTGCCTGGACTTTTGAACATTTTGATCACAGTTGTGCCTTAGTAGGAAACACTAGAGCTTGATTACTAATGAGTAAGTTGTATTTTAGACTTTTTTTCTATACTATCTTAACATTCAACGAAACTTCTACATCACTGTGGCTATTTATTAATAGTCCCTACAAAGCAAAGGAAGCTACACTGTTTGGTTTTATAACACTTTTTAAAAGAGTTTACCATTTTGTTTTAATTTTTTTTTTTTTTGAGATGGAGTCTCGCTCTGTTGCCCAGGCCGGAGTGCAGTGGCGCTATCTCGGCTCACTGCCAGCTCCACCTCCCGGGTTCATGGCATTCTCCTGCCTCAGCCTCCCAAGTAGCTGGGACTACAGGCACCACCACAATGCCCGGCTACTTTTTTGTATTTTTATTAGAGACGGGGTTTCACCGTGTTACCCGTAAAGGTCTTTATCTCCTGACCTGGTGATCCGCCCGCCTCAGCCTCCCAAAGCGCTGAGATTACAGGCTTGAGCCACCGGGCCCAGCCTGTTTTATTTTTTTATTTAATTTAAATACATTCAATTAATGTATAAATGTCACTATTATAGCATTGTTATTATAAACATTAAACTATATAAGAGGTGTTAAATAACTAGACCCACAGTAGCAAGCTTGGGCAACCAAGTTTCTTTCTAAAACAGGATGGAGTCAAATGCCAATCACCAGGGTAGTGTATTACTGTACAGTATTTAAAAACAGAAGGCACTGGCTAACTTATGAGACATAATAGGTGGGATTTGAAAAGACACATAAGGGAAGGGGAAAAATAGATGAAACTTTTAATATCTGGAGACAGATTTAGAGGAAAATAGAGATGATAATAATGAATTATTAAATTGCATTGTTTGTTCTATAAGGTAAATCTTATTCCTCTCCCCTTCAGAAAATTTTCAGTAAAATCTATATTACTAATACTTGCTTTTAGAGGGAAATTTTTTTTCTGGGATACATGACTACGTGTTCATTTTGCATCAAGTTGGGTGCAAAGTGAGACTAGAGACAGCCCACGGGAATATAGTGGCCTCTGGACTCAGTTATAATTGTTAATATTCATCCTTCTTTAAGTAAGGATGATGCTGTCAGGAACAGTATTAACAAATCTGCCATGTCCAACTTTAAGAACCTTGCCTACTACCTGTATCATTTTCTACTGTCATCTAAATGGTCTCCAAGAGGTCTGGATGTTCCACATTTTAGGCCTCTAAGAGAACTATTCTCTGCTTAGATGCCCTTCGTTTTAATAAGCTAACACAGTTCATGAATTCTGCTTCACTCTATTGCTGGGAATTTTTATTTAATTCGGTTTTTTTCTAAATTCCATTTAGTCAGATTTAACAGGTGGAATAGAGTGTCTTCTGCCTCATGCATAATACAGTGAAGGGCATTTTGAGTTACGAGTCCTCAGAAATTTCTCCCGACTTTAGCTGTCTATGCGTCACATCAAATGGAAACAAACAATATCCTACTGGCAGACACAGATCTCAGAATGTAGATTAGTCTTCATCAGTTCAAAGCATTCCAAAACATCAGTTTATTTGTGACATCAAAAAATACAACACAATAATAATGTGTCTTTTTTTAATTTTTAGGCATTTTGATTAAACCGTTACTTTAAGGATTACATAGTATATACTCAACAATTAGGCAGCTTCTGTAATAAAAGTATAGATCACAATTCTGATTCTATTTATTTAAGTAGGAAAATAAATTTTATAATTTTGTCTTAAACGTGAATTTTGTGTAATTCTGATTTTCTAAGTATTTAAATGGAGATGCTTACTTTCTTTTATTTCATAGTCACACATTTAGCTTTGAAATTTTTCAATGGGAATCAGCAAAATATTACTTTTTTTCCATATCATATTATAGCTTTGTATTAAAAAAAGTAGCTATTTTAATTAACTACATGTAAAGAAAAGTATAAAACACACAAAAAATAACCTTGGGAACAAAAATGTCAACACATTTATGACATTACGTTTTCTAGTACAAACCAGTACAAACTGGTTTATAGAAATGAGGAAAGTCTTCTATAAAGACTGAAAATAAACAAATCCTTCAGATGAGCTATGTGAACACCGATAAATCTAAATGTTAGCTGACTGGATGTATAAGCTCATAGTAAGTGGGTGAGTGTGCATTGTGATGTACATGGTCTTCTCTTATATACAAAAGCCATATTCTTGCAGGTGTGCATAGTGGCAATAAAGGTTGAAAATTACTACAAGCTTTAAAAAGGTTTGGTCTCAAAGTGGAAGTGGCATTATTTTTTTCATCTTACAGTGCAGTACCTTTTCTTTTGATTCTATAGTTCCTTCTCCCTGCAGCCCTCCCTCTCACTCACTTCCTCTTTTCTTTACCAGTGCACACTATAATGATGCCCGGTTAGAGATTCCTTTCAGAGAGGAGAAAAGGAAGTCTCTTAAGTGTTGGAAATGGGCTGAAAATGTGTTCCTTCTACTCAAGAATGGCTCTTGCAGTGCATACTGAGCAAAATCTCATCTTCTCTCTGAATTTGGGACACACACAAACGCGCACACACACAGCGTTTTTCTTCTGGTTTGTAGGCATCAAAGCCATAGATGGTGAATGCTATGGCTCTTTGAGGGTGTTTTAGACTAGAATAGAGAAAGTTTCCACTTTTATCGCTAACAAATGGAATTTCTGCCTTCATACAGCACACTCAGTTTTTTAGTCAAAAAAATAAACAAGTAACAAACATATAAAGAAGTGTACAAAAAATGAGAAGAAAGTACAAGATTTTCCTTTCAAATACAAATTTCATTTGAGAATATATTCATTTTCCTGTATTAATTTTCAACCCTGAAAGCTCTCAGTATGTAAAAAATAAAATAATAGGCATCATTTTTCCTTACATATGTTATCTTTTCACTGATTATAGAAAAAAAGTCTTTCCTAAAATGAGGGACTACAAGTTACGAGATTAGAGAAACCAAATAAATACATGTAGAAATTAATATAGCCTTCTTTTTTTTTTAAGGACTTCATTATCCTGTCTCAGAAATGAGTGTGCCCATCCCATTTACAGTAACTTCTGAAAACACAGAAAGCCATGACGCATCTAGTGTTAACATCAAATTAAGTAATGGTTTTTTTTGTTTTCTCTGATAGTGAAAAGTCAAGTCAAGTTTATAAATTTTGTCCCGTCTTCTAAATTTCTGAAAGTGAGTATGTTTACAGTATTGAGTGAATATTGGCTGGGCTTCAAAAGGAAAAGGTGCAATTCCTGACATAGCAGCTTATCTTTAACAAATATTAATACATCCACACACACCCCCATTATTTTTCTTCTCGTTTCTGATAACAGAAGATAACACAGCCTGGGTGTGTTTCTTTTCATACTTAGGAAACCGTAGAGAAAGCATAACCTCACAGACTCCAAACTGAGTAATTCGAGTCATGCTTTAGCTATGGTCCCTTACTTAGCACAGTTTGATAACTGGAAATCACAGGTAATTCATCAAATATTATCATTTCCAAATTTGACGTCAGAAAAAAAATGATAATATTAGTGAAAGCCATAAAATCAGAGTGGCATATTAGAGTTGGCTCTGTTGAAGAAGCATCTATAAAAATCCTAAGAAGTAGGTATGAAAATATCTGGACCAGGCAACATAAAATTTTAATGCATATCCAACGCTGCATGCTGTCAATCCTGGCAAAACATATTTGTAAATTCTGTTTGAGTTTACCGATAAAGGGGGGAGGATTTGACAGCATATTTGATTCTGGTAAATTTGCTTAGAACGAATCACAAGTAGCATGAACCAGGCAACAAAAACTTATCTCAGGTAATAAATTCAATTTTTCTAAAAGATAAAAGTCATAATAGATAAATGAGTATTTTGAGTGACAATGACTATGACATGAGAATATGGTGATAAAGAAATGAGCAAGCCATCATTGTGAAATAATCTCTAGACAAGGTTCTTCCTAGCGGATCACAGTGACGTGTATGTAGCTAACATGAGCAATTAGAAGACTTAGCAGGAGGTTGGAAAATTTAGCTTAGACAGTGAGTTCCTAGAGCATCTTTCCACCTACTTGCATTTTTATTCCTGATGCCCAGAACAGAATCTGACACTCAATAAAAGCTCAGCAAGCATTTTATACTTAAACAAAACCTAATTCCAGAAATACACCTAAAAACATTTATTTGATAAAAATTAAGGCAGGCCATTAATTTTAAGGATGCTAAATAATTAAAATTAGCTTATGCATGTCTAAACAAGTGCAATATGTTAGGCAAGTTCACACTGAATCACTGTTCAACTATTGCAAGTTACTTCTGAACACAACATAAATGATAAGTGATAAGTATTTAATAATTAGAACTGTCCAAAAATTGAGGACAACAGAGACAGGCCTATTTAGGTACTGAGTTCTTCATCACTCAAGGTTTTAAGCTGAAATGATGTAATCATCCTGGAGGCTGGAGTCAAGTAAACTTGATAGTAGTAATTAGTCAGTCGGCTGCTAAACACTTTTCAACACATGTATTTTATCATTTATTGTTTTTTCATTTCTTCCCATATCCAAAAAATAAGAGATAGTTTAGGTAGGATGTTAATTACAGACCTTTTCTTCCTTGCAATTCTGAAAGCATTTAAAAATAACTAGTGGTAGCCTAGAGTAGGATTAGCCCACTACCTGTACCTGTTTTTGTAAATAAAGTTTTATTAGAACTCAGGTGCTCATTGTTTGTATATTGTCAATGTTTTTCACCACAGTGACAGAGATGAATAGTTGCAACAGCCTCTATGGCCTTCAAAGCCAAAAGTGTTTATTGTCTGGCCCTTTATTGAAAAAGGTTGCCAACTTCTGGTCTAGAAACCTACTTAAATTATCAACATGATTTTCAATAAACTATCCAAACATTATTCCCAAAACATAATAACTATTTTATGTACTGAAAGTGTGAGATTGGGCATTGTAGGACAAATATAATTTATTTGTATTATTTGCCTATAAATAGTCAAGTTTTATGCCAGTATGCACAGGCTGAAATTGTTTTTAAGGTATACAAGCATATAGTCAACCAACCTGCTTATCTAAGTACAGATACTTTCATTAACATTAAACAAATTATATTCCCTAGTGGTTGACTTTGTACTCCCATAATAAAACATTATCTTTGACCTGTGTATCAACACCCTCATCTGTGTTTCAGTCAGGACGGTTGTAAGAACGCATAATCTAAAACTCTTTTCTCTAAAAGCATTTCTAATTTAGAATGTTCTAATAAAAGAACAAATCTTAAGAAATTACTCTGACAGTCTATTTTCCAAAAACAGGTACCCTATAACTTTTTCATTTTAAATGTTTTTATTTTGATTTTTTGTAACAGAGATAGTAAACTTTATATTTCAATCTGCATTTCAATAAAATAAAAAATCTACATGAAGTCATTCAGCTGAATGAAAGTTTTCTAAATTATATGTGCCCTCTTTTCTACTCTTATGCAGGGTTCGGATATTCATAAATATTTAAAAAGTCAGGTTTTCAAATCCAATATGACTGCAATCCATTTTAACAGTGAGAACTGAATTGTTTTTGCCCCCGTAGGTGAATAAGATAGACAAGCTAATTGCCTTTTAAACTTACAGATTTTCAGCGTGAGATCTCATTATCATTTGCTTTCAGGAATAAATTTCTCTCAAATTTTGATGCAGACTATAGCTTCTTTTATCATAAAATCGTGAACCCTTTACCTTCTCTGTCTTTCTCTAAATTCCTATGCAGAGTACTTGATAGAAGCCTGATTTTGCTCATCACTGTTTCAAGTGATTCTTAGAATAACTTGAGAGAACAAGGAGCATACCACATTAGCATAACAGAATACTTGAAAAATCAATGACTATGTCTAGGTAGAAATGATTGTACCCCATAACCAACATTCTAGACATTTAGAAAGGTTACATAGAACTCATTTAAAACTCTATTCATAAGAATAATTATAAATGAAAAGCTTCTATTCGTCATATATAGATCCTTTCTATCATTTACGTATTTTTCAACTGGTATAATAAAAATAATCCCTCTGAGAAGGTAGCCTGGCTGAAAAAAACATAGCTGTTTGACTCTGCAGTTAATTAACACAAATTCACACATACTCAGATGCATTCAGACACACATACATACTTGAGGGCCCGCACACCAATTTTATATGTTTTGGGGTAGGTGGTCTGGATTTCAGGCTAGGGTAGATTGAGATAAACAGATTTTAGGAGGAGAAACATTCAAGGCACAAAGGGAATAGAGAAAAAGCATTGTAAAGATGTGTTCAAGGGATGAGCATTTATCAAAAAATGATGAGGATGAAGAAAGAGAGTTAAGGGCTATATAATTATGATTTGGATTCAACCTGAGTATATTTTAGTTTTGAGTAGGGGGATGTGTGTTAATTGTTTTTACACTATTGTCTGAATTTTAAAACTATTTCTGAAGCAGTCTTCAATCATTTTCTAGATAAGTGTGTTTTATTTCAACTACAATTACTATACTTATGACATGCAGTTTGTTAGAATCCTTTCTGAGTTTTATAAGTACATAGTGTATGTAAGAGACAGAACTTATGTGTGCTCAAGCAGGTAATTGACAAACTTGAGCTTGTTCATTTACTTTCAATATAAAAAAAAGAAAGCTAAAATGTGTAGCACATTGAGGTTATTTATCTGGATTAAATAAGGTTATGTGTGTACACATGCACAGTAAATGCTGTTATTTAATTTTTTTATTAGATGGCTACTGAGTGTGTTAGTTACAATAACTTTTTTTTTCAGAAACAGAATTTGTAGTCTCATGAGCATGTATTTTGGAGGAAACAGATAAGTACACTGGGGGCCAGATTATTATTAGTTCTGGCTGTCTCCAGAAATATATATTTGAACAATACGATTTGAGATACTAAAAGTGAAAATAGGAAGGTCAGCCTAGCCTTGTTATGGTGGTGCAATCGTAGAGTGGTTGCAGTGATGAATGAAGTTGGAGAGATTTGAGATTTATTTAGAAGATAGAAAAAGAGCTTGCAAAAAACAGCATCTTACATAACTTCACTTTAATTTTTTTGTATTTGATAACCTTGTAAATGTCATTTAATGTGACATAGGAGAATTTGAGAGGGTCAGATAATTACTTTAATGGTTGTTTCAAGTGTTTGGTGTGTGCATGTGTATAATGTCAATTTTGACGTGTTAATTTTAAGATATCCACAAGACAGACAAGTGTAGATGTCAAATAGCTTGAAATAAATGACTGTGAATCTCAGATATAGCATCAGGGCTGCAGACACTTTGGAACATGTCTCATGGTAAGGAGAGTCATGAGAATTAGTAAGATTACCTAGATTAGTGTAGAGAAGAAGGATGAGAGGGCTGAGAATTAAGTCCAGAAACTCCCCCAAATTTAGTAGCGGGGTACAAAAATAAATGAGTAACAAAAGAATAGAAGCTAATGAAGTTAACAAAAACCCAGGGACAATTGGTGTCATGTGACACCAAAGCAAAGACTGTGTCAAGAGCTGGGAGTGGGGCTATCGCAGTGGGAGAAGGATGGTCATTATTGCTAAATGCTTCAAAGAGGTAGAACCACAGGAAGTCAAAAAAATTTTCATTGAATTTGGAAGAATAAAATTCTTGTGACCTGATCTACAGCAGTTTCAGTTGAATCGGTGTTAAGAGATGTTAAGAAGATAGAGCAGAAATTGAGTGGTGGATATAGACGTTGCTCTGAAGAAGTGCTACTGCCAAATGATGTAGAGCATAGGGAGGTTGTAGGAGAAACATACACACACACATATGCATATAAGGATTATAATATATAAATTTATATAGCAATTTTTATGCATGAGTGTGAATAAATATATGCATATATATGTGTCTGTATATGTACACATAACGCATACAGTAATTTACATATATCTGCATGTATATATGTGTGTGGCACAGTCACACACACACACACACACAAATATGTATACAGATGCTTCCTGGCTTACAATGGGATTTCATCCTGATAAATTCATCGTAAGTCAAAACTATTGTAAGTTGAAAATGCATTTCATACCCCAGTAAGTCCATCATTTGGTCAAAAGTATTGAAGTCAGAATACATTTGACACCTGGATAAGTCCATTATAAAGTCAAAACATTTTAAGTCTAATCATTGTAATTTGGGTACCATATGTAGATACGTAAATCATACATTAAGGGTGACTGGGTGCCAGGTTGAATGTTATGAAAATGAATTTCAAGTCTCACAGCCGCATTCACCCATTACAAATATGTACCACATACACCTATTACAAATATGTACACGTGTATGTGTTCACGTTCATACTACAATGGCAGAGTTGCATAATTGTGATAGAAATCAAATGGCTTATAATAACTAAGGCATTTCTACATAGCCTTTTAAAGTAAAAAGTTTATTCATTGCTGGTCTACATAACGTGGAGGAATTTGTAGCAGAGAGGGTATTACAGTCAGTGAATTGAAAGGAAGGGAGAAGTCGGGGGAGACTAGTAGCTTTTTGAAGGTATTATTTTGGAGATTGGTGAAGTTTTGGAGAACAAGGGATGAGGAAAAAGTATTGAAGAATTTGTGAGAGCGGGATATCAATTAGTTTCTGACTTTATTGAGAATGCAGATCAGAGAAAGGCTGGGGTAGAAAACTGAAATAATAATTATAGCCTTCAGTGAATATCAGCAGGACTGATGGGACTATAGGGAGGGTAGACTAGATGATAGAGCCCCTGGTGGCAGTTTCAGTACGACACCATTGGTGTATACGTCTATGTTATTTGTGATTTTGTTTACCTTTTTTTAATAAGCAAAAGGAAAAGTGTCCTGATATGTTTTGGCTTTGTGTCCCCACCCAAATCTCACCTTGAATTGTAACAAGGCTTTACCATGTTAGACAGGCTGGTCTCAAGCTCCTGACCTCAAGGGATCTGCCCACCTTGGCCTCCCAAAGTGCTGGGATTATAGGCATGAGCTACCACACCCGACCTTTTTTACAGAAATTTCACAAACATCTTCTAAAATTATAAATCACTCTAAAATATGTAATTGTTATTCACAGATCTTTTGTTACCTAATATACTTAAAAATCTTTATAATGGAGGCAATTTATTCCTGAATTTTTTTATAAAGTGATTGAAGTCCAGAGAATCCAAAAGAAAATAGCTAGTCAGTAGTTAAGATTAATGTAGATACATTCTTGTGAATTTAAGTCTACCAGTGCTTCTGCACATGAATGCATTTGCAGACATAAGAGTAGAAAAATTACCTAAATTTGATAACATATAGGAGAGAAAAGAAATAAACCAAATAACTTCAAATTACCCAGTAATATTTAGAGGCAAACATAAGAAAATCTTCAATCTTCTCATCTGTAAAATGGGAATAATAGCCGGGTGGGGTGGCTTACGCCTGTAATCCTACACTTTGGGAGGCCGAAGTGGGCAGATTGCCTGAGCTCAGGAGTTCAAGACCAGCCTCGGCAATGTGGTGAAACCCCATCTCTATTAAAATGCAAACAATTAACCAGGCATAATGGTGCACATCTGTAGTCTCAGCTACTCGGGAGGCTGAGGCACAAGAATTGCTTTAACCCGGGAGGCAGATGTTTCAGTGAGCTCCTGGGCAAGAGAGAGACTCCGTCTCAAAAATAAATAAATAAATAAATAAAATCAAAATTACCTAACAGTTGTATGTCATCAATGAAATAATGTGTTTGAAATGGCTTTGCAATTATAACGTATCATTAAGATATTAAGTGATTATATCTGTAGCTCTCATACAGTACTCTATTGGGAAATATTCTGTAACTGGCAAGCTTTGCTCCATTTCTACTACAAAACTCACAAGTCCAAATTTTCTACTGTTAAGTTACTATTGTTTCTGGACTAAATACTTTCAAAGTTCCTACAATTTAGTCCTCACTTTTTTCTGGCTTTGATGCACGCTGTGGTTCACTCATTACAAACAGTAGCAAAGTGTGCATGTATTTACTGATTAGGAATCTAGCTAAAAAGACATACATTTATGACAGATTTTTATCTTCTTAAGGAATCACTGTCCGTGTTTATAAATTCATTCAGTGAGAATTTAACTTAAATAGCCCTATTTAGATTTTTAGATTTTCAATAAGCCAACACTGCATTATTTCTGTCATCATCTTCAACCCTAACCATTACCCTTGCCATCATGATTATCCTTGCCATTCATTGAGCTGCTGGTTCCCAGCTAATCTCTATGCATGGTGCTGTATAGAGACAGATTTCTTGTGCTATAGCAAAAGGGATTAATGAGAGTTCTTAGATTATTTCAGTCTTATTATGTACGAAATCTCCAGATCATTGAGGAAAAACTGGGAAATAATTTTTCCTTTGTGATTTTTAAGATAATGTATCTAATATTCATTATTTGTATCCACATGCAAATGCCATGCTTAGACACAGATTCATTGATTTGCTCGTACTAAACCAGCCCCTTCCACCTTGTGGGCTTCAGGGGAAAAATCGAGAAAAAAAAATCCTAAAAATAAAATTTTATACTCCAAAATCATAGCACTGTGAAACTAAAACACCATAAGGACTTAGCAATTCTCTCTTTTACTCTATTCTCAATAGGCAAATTTCCCTAGGAATGATGATTTTTCTAGTAGACAGATTCTCTCAGCCGACTGTAAAGTAGGGGAACAAGGTAGCAGAGTGAATTAATATACAGAATAATGAATCTATCAAGTCAATCAGGGCATCAAAGATCACTTTTGATTTTGAAATTTCCTTCTCTGATATCTGCTTTTGCCCCATACTTCTCTAAACTGAAAGTATGACTCTCTAATCTTAAAAACATTTACCATGAACATGTCAAATAGCAGAGACACGGTGAGTTAAAAAACTTTCATTTGATTTATAATAAACTGATTTTGGTGTTGATTAGAATCCTATAACTTACCTGCAATACTGTTTGTTGGGCAGATGTCAGTGCCCCCTTTCTTAAATGAACTTAATTATCATTACAGAAAACGTTAAATTTGACGGCTTTATTGAGAGATCAATAAGGGTGACAGTGAAATAAATATTGTGCATCATTTTAAACTGTTGTACAACACACAGGCTGCCAAATTAGTGAGAAATGACCCTGATTATCAGACCTTAATGGAGCACTAGGTGTTGCTTTTTAGGCCTCTGCCTCTGTGTCTTTGTAAGATGCCTGTTCTTAGGATTGAAAGACAATGAAGCACATAGGTACTCAGGATCAACTACAGAAATCCATCAGGGCTGTTTATTGTGAACAAAAAATGAGATTTTTTTTTCATGGCGCAGCGATTCTTTAGAAACATGTAAAAGCATTATTTGGCTTATAAGGGTGAATGAGGGTTGCTTTAACTAGCTGTGGTTTTATCTGGGCCAATTTAATTTCACTTGAAATTCATGAGTTCAGAGACTCAAACTAAATCTCAAAAATTCGAGTGGTTTCTATTCATATTCTTATTGTTCAAAAGTACTTAAATGAGACATAAAAAGTTTCATAAGGCTTTCTGGACATGGCGTGGTTGTTTCAATGACACTATTTTGATGATTTAGATAGACTGTTAGAAAATAATGCAGAAGATGGTGGTAACAATGTATCTGCTACAGCTAGAATATTGTATATAAAATAAAAAAGTGCTTTGTGAAAAGCATATTTCTGCTTTCATTACTTAAGAAGCATCTAAACAATTTTTCAAGTTACTGAAATATAGGCACCATATGTTAATCTTGACATTACACTTCCTACTGAATCAGATTCACTCGAATTTACAACTATTGAACTTACAAAATTTTATATTAGCAAAGGAGAAATTTAATTTTGTTGCTCTATAATAAAGATTCAAAAAATTTTATTACTGAGATATTAGCATACTTCCAAACATGTAATTATTCCCGTATTTAAATAGAATGTTGGTAAACCTATAACCACACATACAACGGCAGCAGAGTACAATAAGAATTTCTAGATAGCAACTAAGCTATTTCTGATATACTAATATAAAGAAAGGAAGAATCAATGGGATGTATGTGAACTTGGATTCCCAACAGCATTCTTTATGTGTCAGAAGCTGAATTCCAAATTAGTCACATATCTTTAAAATAAATCTTCACATATACAGTAAATTTGAGGTTCCACTACTTATATTTAGATGCATTATAAAGGGTCTGCTCTGTTCTCATTTTATTTTGATGGGCTTCCCTAATTTTGTAACTTACTTCCCATAAACTCTTTGCTACATGACAATTACATGAATTTCAGGGTGCATTTCAAAGGGTGTGAATTAACAACATAATTAAAAGAAATGATACAACATAGCAAAATAACAAATAAATGGTATTCATTTATTCAGACACTTAATAAATGTGGTTATGTACCAAGGAACAGGCATTGTGACAGAGAATGGGGATAAAACAGCCTGTAAAACTGATTTCATCCATCCCTGCTTTTAGAGAGAGGCAAGGTATAAACGGATGGTAGTTCTATTGCCACGGGTATATACCATCACATATTTTTATTTTGGAAGAGGTCAGCCCTCAGCAAGTCTATATGCTACCATGTGAACATTTCTCTTTCACTATTTTGTCTGCATATCTATTCATTTGCTGTATTGCCTAGCTCCCCATAGGAATGTAAGCTGTTTGTAAGTAGGAATTTTGTAAAATTGCCTCGTTCACCTTTGTACCCTAAGGGCAGAGTAGATACATTTCCTAACAACCATTTGTTAAATGAATTAATAAAGGAAAATGGTCATCAACTATTTTGGTCTGAAAAGGCTGGATTGAAAATTATGGGGTTTTATTCTTTAATTTTTGTAATGGCATTTTTATATTTGATTTTTCTTTTTTTATTTTATTTTATTTTATTTTATTTTATTTTATTATTATTTTACTTTAAGTTTTAGGGTACATAGAACAATCATTATTTGGATGTTTCCATTTTTATTTTTCTGGGTAAATTATTTTTAATTTATCTAGACATTATTTTAAGACACATGGAATGTCAAAGAAGAAAAAAATATAAAATAATGAAAATAGCTAACATTATTTTTTTCTGCATGTGAGGCACTGTACTATATTGTCTACACATATCATCTTATTTAATACTCAAAAATCTTGTTGATGTTATTCCCATTTTAAATATAAGGAAACTGAAGCTTAGATGATTAAATATCATGATTATGACCACTCAATTGGTAGACGTTGAAGTAGGAACTCAAGCTTAGCTCTGTCTGATGGCAATGTCTTAACACAAATATATGCATAAATGGGAAATACCAGAGTTTTCAGTGAAAAAAAATACAACTTTTTATGATGAAGCAAACATGTCCACATAAGTTATTAATAAAATAAACACATATTTCCCAATCATTTTGAAAGAGTAAGCTGTCAAAACAGCTACACTTACATACATGTTTAATGGGAGGCCAACGGTCAAAGATCTAAATTCTAAAAGAACTACAGAAGCAAGAGCAAACACATTCAAAAGCTAGCAGAAGGCAAGAAATAACTAAGATCAGAGCAGAACTGAAGGAAATAGAGACACAAAAAAACCCTTCAAAAATCAATTAATGCAGGAGCTGGTTTTTTGAAAGGATCAGCAAAATTGATAGACTGCTAGCAAGATTAATAAAGAAGAAAAGAGAGAAGAATCAAATAGACACAACAAAAAATGATAAAGGGGATATCACCACCGATCCCACAGAAATACAAACTACCATCAGAGAATACTATACACACCTCTATGCAAATAAACTAGAAAATCTAGAAGAAATGGATAAATTCCTGGACATATACACCCTCCCAAGACTAAACCAGTAAGAAGTTGAATCCCTGAATAGACGAATAACAGACTCTGAAATTGAGGCAATAATTAATAGCCTACCAACAAAAAAAGTCCAGGACCAGATGGATTCACAGCCGAATTCTACCAGAGGTACAAGGAGGAGCTGGTACCATTCCTTCTTAAATTATCCAATCAATAGAAAAAGAGAGAATCCTCCCTACCTCATTTTATGAGGCCAGCATCATCCTGATACCAAAGCCAGGCAGAGACACAATGAAAAAACAGAATTTCAGACCAATATCCCTGATGAACATCGATGCAAACATCCTCAATAAAATACTGGCAAACCAAATCCAGCAGCACATCAAAAAGCTTATCCACCATGATCAAGTGGGCTTCATCCCTGGGATGCACGGCTGGTTCAACATACGCAAATCAATAAACGTAATCCAGCATATAAACAGAAACAAAGACAAAAACCACACGATTATCTCAATAGATGAAGAAAAGGCCTTTGACAAAATTCAACAGCCCTTCATGCTAAAAACTCTCAATAAATTAGGTATTAATGGGACATATCTCCAAATAATAAGAGCCTATTTATGACAAACCTACAGCCAATATCATACTGAATGGGCAAAAACTGGAAGCATTCCCTTTGAAAACTGTCACAAGACAGGGATGCCCTCTCTCACCACTCCTATTCAACATAGTGTTGGAAGTTCTGGCCAGGGCAATCAGGCAGGAGAAAGAAATAAAGGGTATTCAATTAGGAAAAGAGGAAGTCAAATTGTCCCTGTTTGCAGATGACATGATTGTATATTTAGAAAACTCCATCAACTCAGGCCAAAATCTCCTGAAGCTGATAACCAACTTCAGCAAAGTCTCAGGATACAAAACCTATGTGCAAAAATCACAAGCATTCTTATACACCAATAACAGACAAACAGAGGGCCAAATCATGAGTGAACTCCCATTCACAATTGCATCAAAGAGAATAACATACCTAAGAATCCAACTTACAAGGGATGTGAAGGACCTCTTCAAGGATAACTACAAACCACTGCTCAAAGAAATAAATGAGGGCACAAACAAATGGAAGAACATTTCATGCTCATGGATAGGAAGGATCAGTAGCGTGAAAATGGCCATACTGCCCAAGGCAATTTATAGATTCAATGCCATCCCCATCAAGCTACCAATGACTTTCTTCGCAGAATTGGAAAAAACTATTTTAAAGTTCATATGGAACCAAAAAAGAGCCCACATTGCCAAGACAATCCTAAGCCAAAAGAACAAAGCTGGAGTCATCACACTACCTGACTTCAAACTATACTACAAGGATACAGTAACCAAAACAGCATGGTACTTGTACCGAAACAGAGATATAGACCAATGGAACAGAACAGAGCCCTCAGAAATAATACCACACATCTACAACTACCTGATCTTTGACAAACCTGACAAAAACAAGAAATGGGGAAAGGATTCCCTATTTAATAAATGGTGTTAGGAAAACTGGCTAGCCATATGTAAAAACCTGAAACTGGATCCCTTCCTTACCCCTTATACAAAAATTAATTCAAGGTGGATTAAAGACTTAAATGTTAGACCTAAAACCATAAAAACCCTAGAAGAAAACCTAGGCATTACCATTCAGGACATAGGCATGGGCAAGGACTTCATGTCTAAAACACCAAAAGGAATGGCAACAAAAGCCAAAATTGACAAATGAGATCTAATTAAACTAAAGAGCTTCTGCAGAGCAAAAGAAACTACCAAAAGAGTGAACAGGCAACCTACAGAATGGGGGGACCTTTTTGCAATCTACTCATCTGACAAAGGGCTAATATCCAGAATCTTCAAAGAACTCAAACAAATTTACAAGAAACAAACAAACAACCCCCTGAACAAGTGGGCAAAGTATATGAACAGACACTTCTCAAGAGAAGACATTTATGCAGCCAACAGACACATGAAAAAATGCCCATCATCACTGGCCATCAGAGAAATGCAAATCAAAACCACAACGAGATACCATTTCACACCAGTTAGAATGGCGATCATTAAAAAGTCAGGAAACAATAGGTGCTGGAGAAATAGGAACACTTTTACACTGTTGGTGGGACCGTAAACTAGTTCAACCGTTGTGGAAGACAGTGTGGCCATTCCTCGAGGATCTAGAACTAGAAATACCATTTGACCCAGCCATCCCATTACTGGGTATATACCCAAAGGACTATAAATCATGCTGCTATAAAGACACATGCACATGTATGTTTATTGCAGCACTATTCACAATAGCAAAGACTTGGAACCAACCCAAATGTCCATCAATGATAGACTGGATCAAGAAAATGTGGCACATATACACTGTAGAATACTATGCAGCCATAAAAAAGGATGAGTTCATGTCCTTTGTAGGGACATGGATGAAGCTGGAAATCATCATTCTCAGCAAACTATCGCAAGTACAAAAAACCAAACACCGCGTGTTCTCCCTATAGGTGGGAATTGAACAATGAGAACACTTGGACACAGGAATGGGAACATCACACACCGGGGCCTGCCATGGGGTAGGGGAAGGGGGTAGGGATAGCATTAGGAAATGACAAGTTAATGGGTGCAGCTCATCAACATGGCACGTGTATACATATGTAACAAACCTGCACGTTGTGCACATGTACCCTAGAACTTAAAGTATCATAATAAAAAAAAAACTTTGTAGTCCTTTGGGAAAATTATAGAGACATAAAAAGTGATCCTCTTTATCTCTAGTAAAACTTGCTTGTCTTAAAACCTATTTTGTCAGATATCAATACAGTCATGCACTGCATAATGTTTTGCAGTCTATGATGCATCACATATACAATGGTGACGCCATAAGATTATAATGGAGCTGAAAAATTCCTATGACCTGGTGATGTCCCTACTGACTTAATGTAATAGTGCAATTACTTTATTTTTCTATGTTCAGCGCAGCTTAAGTATATAGTGTTTATAAAGTCTACAGTGGTGTACAGTAATGTTCTAGGCCTTCACATTCACTCACCACACACTTATAGATTTACGCAGAGCTTCTAATTCTACAAGCTTCATTCATGGTAAGTACCCTATACAGGTGGGCCATGTATCTTTGGTCATTTGTATGTCTTCATTACAGAAATTTCTATTCAGTTCCTTTTAAAAAAGGAATTGTTTTCTTACCATTGAGTTGTTTGAATTTCTTGTATATTTTGGATATTAAACCCTTACCTGATATACGGTTTGAAAATACATGCTCCAATTTCGTAGGTTTTCTCTTCACTCTGTTGTTTCCTTGGCTGTGCAGAAGCTTGTTGGTTTTACAATCTCACTTGTCTGTTTTTCTTTTGTTGCCTCTGTTTTGAAAGTCTAATCCCAAAAATAATTCCCTAAACAGTGGTTTAAAAAATAATTTAATAAATTCATTATCTTAAATTATAGAGTTCTGAATTTTAAAAAGCTTCATCTGAGGCTAAAATCAAAGGTTTTATTTCTTCTGGAGGCTCTGAGAATTTTCCCTTTGACTTTCTCAGCTTCTAGAGGCTGTGTTCCTTGGCTCATGGCTGCATCAAGTTGATCTTGGGTTTTGTTGTGACCGTTTCATTTCTGTTTCAGCCTTTCCTGCCTCTTATAAGAGCCTTTGTGGACATGTTATACTTACCTACATAATCCAGGATAATCTCCTCATCTCAATATCCCTAATGGAATCACATTTACAAATTCCCTTTTGTCTTGTTTAAATAATATATTCACAGGTTTCATAGATTAGAATTTGGAAATTTTTTGAGGGGGGACAAGAATTTTTTTTTTCTGCACACCATACTATGTAAAATATAACTCAATCTAAAATAAATAAGCAAACATTTTAAAAAAGGGAGAACTGCCCGGGCACGGTAGCTCACACCTGTAATCCCAGCATTTTGGGAAGCCGAGGCGGAGGGATCACGAGGTCAGGAGATCGAGACCATCCTCGCTAACACGGTGAAACCCCGTCTCTACTAAAAATACAAAAAATTAGCCAGGCGTGATGGCGGGCCCTGTGGTCCCAGCTACTTGGGAGGCTGAGGCAGGAGAATGGCGAGAACCCAGGAGGCGGAGCTTGCAGTGAGCGGAGATCGTGCCACTGCACTCCAGCCTGGGCGACAGAGCGAGACTCCATCTCAAAAAAAAAAAAAAAAGGAGAACTACCTGTTGTCTGAGTCTGTTTTGTGCTGTTATAACAAAACACCTGAGACTGGATATTGATAAAGAACAAAAATTGATTTCTCACAGTTTTGCAGCATAGGAAGTACAAGTCAAGTTGCCAGCAGGTTTGATGGCTGATGAGGGTCTGCTCTCTGGTTTCAATGTGGCACCTTAATGCTGCATCCTCCACAGTGGAGGAAATCTGTGTTCTCACGTGACAGAAGGGATGGAAGGGTGAAAAGTAGACAAATGCTTTGTCCTCACATGACAGAAAAGCAGAAGACAGAAAAAGCTCTTCTGCAAGCCCTTTTGATAATGGCTTTAATTCATTCATGAAGGCTCTGCCCACCTCCCAGGAAACCCCATCTCCAAACGCCACCCCACTGGGGATTAAGTTTCCAATACATAAATTTTTGGGGATACATTAGAGCATAGCACACACAGACACATAGCTGAAGATATTTTTTAAGACTCAAACTATATTCCTCAGTAGGAAATAACTGAATTTAAGAATCCTCAGTGTATATAGCACAAATAAAAGCAAGCTAGGAGAAATATTTTTGTGAACATTTACCAATGCTGATAAGTTTTATTTAAAAAAAGAAAATTCTACCTCCTACCACAGAACCCAGCAATCTTTGAAATTATATAAACACAATGCCTACACATTACTTCTATTCTTCCTGATAACAAAGGTGGTTCTAAAAATTATGACTCATTTGATAGGAAGGAAATGATGGATCTTAAGAAGTTGCAAGTCGCAAAGTTCCAAGTTTTATTTGACATTAACTCATCAAGTACATTGTATTCTTATGTTGCAAAAGTTTAAAAAGTGGTAAAGTATATTTCCCATGTCTATTTATAGTTGTTCTTGGGTGAGCTCCTTCAAGGCAATTTAGTTAAAGTTTTTCAAATTGGATTTGAAAAAGTAAACACATTTAGAACCGTTGAAATGTTAAGTAATATACAGTAAGTGATCTACAGAAGTAAACTTCTTAGTCCTTGGGGCAGGAGGGACATAGAAGTTTCTTTTGCCAGTCACAGTCTTGCTGTGACATCTTGTCCTCCAGTGAAGATTTTAACATGTTTTATGAGGAAAAGCTATTTTCCTCCATGTTATCAGTTAAAATATATTTTCGTTCGTTCCAAAGGACAATTGCCAAGACTAGTGCTATAAACTTTAGGACTGAAGTTTTGTTTTGTCGGCTCTGGGAATGTCAGTACCTTATTTTATTCTTAGTGTGAGGAAAATTATATGATGCATCCATTTTATTTATCTTCCATTAGACCAATGCACATATACCCTAACTCTCAACACAACAGCGCTTGCAAGTGTAACAAGTTTAGTTCTGTGTGTCTGTGTCTCAGTGATAGAGTCCTGGGAAGTTTTATATTATGTTTTCAAATTTTTACAGCTTTATGGCTAGAACTCTATGAATTTTCCATAAATATCGGAGAAAGAAAGCAATAACCTTGATATTTGAGAGAACTAGTACATAAAACAAAAGTAGACAGGAACATTTGTTCAGGAGATCTTTTTTCTTTCTTTCTTTCATATATATGTGTATATATGTATACATACACACAAAACTAAAAATAAAGAAAAAAGATCTCCTGAACAAATGTATATATATGTTATATATATAAATATATGTGTTATTTATATATATATATGTTACACATATATATATAAAACTATATATAACTTTGGACTGTATTGGACAACAATTCTAATATTTCTTACAATCTAATCTCTTTCTTTGATAACAGACATTACTCATGCCCTTTCACTTTGCTTAGGAGAACCTTTACCAAGAGAATGATTCTTTTAGTCCTTCTGTTTTCATTGCTCTTCCAGTGTGTGTATGTGTTTGTGTGTGTGTGTGTTTGCATGCTTTGATGTATACTAGCCAAGTTGGAAAGGTATATTTATTAAGTCAAAGAAAGATCAGCTTAGGAGACATATTTGTTTATATTTATTTCTGGATGGATCTTCTTTCTCCTGTATTTTTAGAAATTGTTGTAATACAAAAAATAATCAACTTATGATGAGTTTATGTTCAGAAAAGACAAGATTGTAGTGTAGTAACTGACATCCCTAAAATTCCGGTGGCCTAAAATGACCAAAGTGTATTTTCTTTTCTCCCACTTGTCAGTTTCTGATTGGCTGCTGCTCCTCTTCCTATTATCATTATTCTGGGACACAGGCTGATGGAGAAACCACATCCAAAATGCTGACAGTTACTATGAAAGAAAAAAAAAAGAGAGAGAGAGAGAGAAACATGGCAAATCAACCATTTCTTAAAGATCATATTAAAAGTTCTTAAATAAACATGGCATACCACTTCTGCTTAATTTCACTGGCCAAATTAAATTACAGCTGTGCCTACCTCTGAAAATATTGAAAGGCCAATGTTACCATATTCTTAGGAAAGAGAACTCAAAATTAAGACTGGATAATTTCATGCCTGAAAATAACTTTAAGAATCTCATGTTACTTACTAATTGACACAATTCACATTGCTTCACTCTTTATATATGTTTGTGTTTCTATATGAATTAGTCTTTCTCATCTTTTCCAAGCCTGCTAGTGGCAGGTTATGTATAAAATACCCATATTTTCCACTTTATATCTTGATCATAAGTATTAGTCACACATAGTGCTGCTTCCTACAATTGGTTTATTTGGTTGGTGTTATCTGATAATGAATAGATTTTAATTCATAAGGCACTGAATTATTATTTTTTTACCATGTAATGCTACTGTTATTTTTTGTTTTGGAAATTTTATAGATGATTCCTTTATGGAGTTTTTCTGTTTTCAATATCTCCAGTAACAGTGGCTTATCTGTGTTGGAAAAGAGACAAATGTAGGAGTGATGGCCAACATTCAGATATACTGAAGTTCTACAGATGCCGCTTCTTTCATTTTCGTCCCTGTCAAATCAATGCCTTCTGCTTTTGATTCTGTCAACATGTTGAGTGATCTCAGGAAGCACATTCATTTCCTGTCACCTCTACACTGACAGTGATCTGAAAAATGTGAGACTGAATTTATGTGTTTTTCTTCTCAATTCTACCATCAATATCTTGTAAAGAAGTCAGTAGAAATAGCACAAGGGTTAATGCTTCATGTCAGCTGCAGTTAAAATACACTTGGCTTTCAAATTTTTGAGGTCCTCAATGGTTCTCCTCTCTCTAGTGCATGTTTGGGGAATTCACTATTCCTGACATGACCTATGGCATTTCTTAATGTACCTAAAGGCCTTCCCTTACTTTGAAGAACTGAAACCACCCTGGAATGAGCTGACAACCTTGAAATTATGACTTGGCCACCTAACTCAGACGTTCTTTGGTCCCGACTTGCACATTGCAGTTCATTCTCGATAACATTTCTGAGCTGAACTGCATTCTTGATCTCCGTTCTTGTTTATTGTGCCCAGCCCCTTTGCTTTCTTTCCTAGAGTCTGATTTCCATTTATATAACCATAATCCACCAATCTTACTTTTACCTCTGTGTCTCCATTGCTTAATAATTTTGCTTCAAGAGTGGACTTGATCGGAATGTTGAGTTTTGCTGTGCTCTTAGGCCTGCTGTTACCTCTCTAACCTCATGCCTCACTCTTCTTCTTTTTTCTTGCTCCGCTCTGGCAACACTGGGCTTCTCCTTACTCTGTGAGTGGTCAAGGCACCATACCACCTGAAAGCCATTGCATTTGCTGCTCCCTCTGTCCAAAATAGTCTTTCCCAGATATTCTCATGGGAAACCCTTGCTTTCTTTATTTGTTTTTCCAAAAATCACCTTTATGGTGAAGTCTGGCCTGGCCACCCTGTCTGAAATTGCACAATGCTACTGTTATGCAGGATACGTAAGGAGAATAGGAATTAAATGAACACATACAGAGGAAAGTTAATCATATTATCGCAGGGTAAACTCTCATATTAAGGTTCAGCCTGGGGCGCTATGTGAATTCTTGGCTTCACAAGAAGGAATTCAAGAGTGAGCTCATAGAGTAAAGCGAAAGCAAGTTTATTAAAAAGAAAAGGAATAAAATGGTGGCTACTCCACAGTAACCTCCATAGTACTACCTGTGCATAGTATACTATTTATAGTAGAACTCTAAACAAGGGGTGGGTTATTCATGAGTTTTCCGGCAAATGGGTGGAGAATTCCCAAAACTGAGGGTTTCTCTCCCTTTCAGACTATGTAGGGGTAAATTCTGGACTTTGCCATTGCATTTGTAAATGTCATGGCACTGATGAGAGTTTCCTTACCATATCCTGTTTCATCAGCAAGGTTTTTGTGACCTGTATCTTATGAAACCAGTTTTACCAAGCTCCTATCTCAAAATGCCAACTTTAAACAACTAAGTTCCATAATTCATTATTTTTGTGAGCTTGATTAAAATATTACAATTATTGGTCACAATTGTAGGATGCCAAAAGAACGAGGGCCGTGATCAACTCAATATACCACTGGAAGCTATATGAGTAAGCAGCAAACTGTTTCTCATAAATGCAGAATGTTGGCAAACTGACAAACTGTGTCCGCAGCCCAGAAGGACTGCTGAGGGCAGTCATGACCCAAGCACAAGTATTTCTTGTGTTTAGGCATAATTGAAGCCTGTTAGCAATAATGTGAACCTGTGATCAATCAAGCAGCTGACCAATTGTTACCCCCTCCTCCCTGCTCTTGTTACTCAATAAATATGAAGGGCTGTGGTAACTCAGTGGGGTTGCCGTTGCTCACTAGAAGCAGGGAGCTCTTTTCTTCTTCCCCAGTTCCCCTTTCCTTAAAATAGTTACTTTTGTTTTTTGTTATCATTTTCTACGTTCGTCCGGTCGTTCAGTCTGGTAATGACGATCTCAAGTAGTAACAGTAATAACTGCTGTAACGATGGTCTCAAGTAGTAGTTGCGACAGTCAGCTACACACAATAGCATTGGTTGTTTATAACAAGAAATTTTAATTAAAAAAAGAGTAGATATTGTCTGCTGCAAATGAACGTTACAGATGTATCTTTAGCTTGAGGTGAACTTAATACAGCATGTAACTGACTTTCTTCACTGTTTTTTGATTCTGCTTCCTGAATCTTCCCTTCCCTACTCAGGATTGCATCCTTCTTCATTCATATTCAGCAGAAAAATAAAAATGTCTCCGTCAGTAGCTCAAAGAAAAGCCCTAGAATTAAGTTTAATTTATCCTCATTACTCTTCCATGGATGGAAAATTTAGAGTACTGTTTGAAAAGGGAGGGAAAAAGAAAAAGGGAGAGAATTAAACAGTTTCTTGTGCACTTCCTACTCTCTTGGAATGATAATAGTTATTGAGTAACTTGAAATTAACACATTAATTTATTTAAAGTGTCATATTAATCTCTTACAAGCTACATTCCAGCATATTCATTTATCACATGCTGTGTGAATGCTTTTTTTCATTTGCAAATTTTTTGCTGATAAGGGCTATTTGATAACACAGTCACATGCAATAATTTATTTTCAAGTTAATGCATTTGAGCTCTAGTTTTAATGTGCTCTTAAAGCAAGCAGTCATGTCCCCCTCATGTTTTTCAGTATTTGTGTCTGCTTAATTTAGAACTTTTATAAAAATTATGCTGTCATATCTTGTGTTTTTCAACTGCAGCAGTGTTTTAGTTACTATAAACAAACATGTACACTAATTCTTTGGGGAAAAAAAGTGCTCAAAATGCATCTAGGTTCTGAACAATTGGAAAATGGCAAATGTCTTTTCAAGCGGTTCAAATTTCCACTTCCTTCAGCAATTTTTATATGTTTTTAAAGCAAGAATGGAATTTATAATTATTTATAGTAAATCCTTATAAACCTCTCATGAATATTGCCAACTTGACATTTAAACTTACCTTTCCATTTATTAATAGAAATATTCAGAAATAGTCACTAAATATATTTGCTGGAATGGTCATCTATGTAACTTTTTGCCTTCAAGCAAAAGCATCTGAGCCCATTACATTTACATAAGGCAGGAAGAATACAAATTAATTCTGGTTTGTTGAGTTTGGAAGTCCTAATTGATTATTTTGATTGAATTTATCAGTCAAAATTCAGTCAGGTGAATCTGCTTCCTAGACCTGTTCTTATATCATAATTAGCTTTTGTTGATTGGTAGTATCTGCCCTCTAAGGATCCCACAAACAATTTGAGAGAGAATAAATTGTGTACCTGAGTCTGTTTGATGGAGGATGGTTTAGTTTTCTGCTTTTCATAAGTTGCTTAGGTTTGTACTTGTAACTTGTTACAAAAAGCCAGGGTTGTGTTAATAGATATCATTTTCTAATTATTTTCCAGGAAAAATAGATTTTTTTTTTAATGGAGTCTTGCTATGTCACCCACCTGGAGTGCAGTGGCGCAATCTTGGCTCACTGCAACCTCCCCATCCTGGGTTCAAGTGATTTTCCGACCTCAGCCTCCTGAGTAGCTGGGACTACAGGTGCCTGCCACCACCCCTGGCTAATTTTTGTATTTTTAGTAGAAATGGGGTTTAACCATGTTGGCCAGGATGGTCTCGATCTCCTGACCTTGTGATCCCCCTGCCTCGGCCTACCAAAGTGCTGGGATTACAGGCATGAGCCACCGTGCCCAGCCTCCATTTATTTTTACCTCTCTAAGTTTTCAATTTAAAATTCTCCATGAAGGTTGGGTGTGGCAGTGTACACCTGTAATCCCAGCACTTTGGGGTGCCCAGGTGGGAGGATCACTTGAGGTTAGGAGTTCAAGACCAGCCTGGCCAACATGATGAAATCCCCGTCTCTACTAAAAATACAAAAATTAGCCGAACATGGTGGCACACATCTGTCATCCCAGCTACATGGGAGGATATGGCATGAGAATCACTTGAACCTGGGGGATGGAGGTTGCAGTGGAGCAAAGATCCTACCACTGCACTCCAGCATGGGCAACAGAGCAATACCCTGTCTCAAAAATTAAAAATAAATAAAAAATTGAAAATAAAATTCTCCATGAGTTCCAAATATCTTCATTTTGTCTATTAGATGTCAATGATTCGTATTCATTTCTCACATAATCCTGACATATCTCTTCTTAACTTTCTTATTATTTTTCTTTTTGTGTGAGTCCTGATCACTTTTGAACCATGCTCCTTCAAATTTATTGGATAGATGACCTAAAAAAACCTTTCTTCAGAGCACATGAGAAAATGGTGTAAGGAATAAATATATTTCTGTTACATGTGTTTAAAGTAATTTATTTATAGCCCCCCTGAATTATGGAATTAAAGCCTGAATATAACCAAAGTGTAATAAAGTCTGTAATTTACTGTCCTTTTATAAAATTCAGCTACCTTAAAGTTCTTAAGTGCAGAAAAATAGAATCACAGCACTTTGGCAGAAGGACTTTTTAGTATCAAGTCTTTTGGTTTCAATGAATATTTTATATTGCTTTGGATTGGTTCTGTAAACCAAAATGTATCTGAAACAGGTATTATTTTAGTTTATTTTGTCAAAGTTACAAGGATATGCCTGTGACATGGCCTCAGGAGGTCCTGAGAATTGTTTGTCCAAGGTAGTTAAGCTGCAGCTCAGTTTTATACATTTTAGGGTGACATAAAACCTCAGTCAATACATGTAAGATGTACATTGGTTTGTTCCAGACCAACTGGGGACAACTCTAATGTGATTTGGCTCTGTGTTCCCACTAAATCTCATCTTGAATTGTAATCTGCTGTGTTGAAGGAAGGACCTGATTGGAGGTGACTGAATCGTGGGGACAGACTTCCTCCTTGCTGTTCTCATGATAGAGTTCTCATGAGAACTCGGGTTGCTTGCAAGTGTGTTAGAACCTCCCCCTTCTGTCTCTCTCTTTCCTGCCAGCTATGTGATGATGTGCCCACTTTCACTTAGTCTTCTGCCATGACTGTAAGTTTCCTGAGGCCTCCTTAGAAGCAGAAGCCTGTACAGCCCACAGAAACATGGGCTGATTAAACCTCTTTTCTTTATTAATTACTCAGTCTCAGGTAGGATTTCACAGCAGAATGAGAATGTATTAATGCAAATTTGAAGGTGGTTGGGGGGGTCTTCCAGGTTGTAGGTGGATTCAAAGATTTTCTGACCGGCAATTAGTTGAAAGGATTTATTGAAAGACCTAGATCTAATAGAAGGGAGTGTCTGGATTAAGATAACGGATTGTGGAGACCAAGGTTTTCATTATGTAGATGAAGCCTCCAGGTAGCAGGCTTTAGAGAGAATAGATTGTAAATATTTCCTATCAGACTGAAAAAATTGCCAGACTTAATTCTTTTCTAGAACAAGAAATGGATCAGGAAAGGGAAAGGAATTCTCTATAAAATGTAGATTTTCCCCCACAAGACATGTGCTTGCTCATGCAAGCTCTGTAAAGCCATTTCAAAATATGTCAAAGAAATATATTTTGGGATAAAATACGTTGATTTATTTGAGGGCCTACTATCTGTCATTTTGGTATCTTTATTGCTACAGAGTTTACTTTGCCAGTTTTAAGGTCTCTGTTTTAATGTTAAATGCTGGGCAGCTGTGCCTGAATTCTAAAGGGAGCTGTATTAGTCCATTCTCACATAGCTATAAAGAAATATCTGAAAAAAAAAGAAATACCTGAAACTGAGTAATTTATTTTAAAAAAGAGTTTTAATTGGCTTATGATTCTGCAGGCTGTACAGGTTTTGGGGAGGCCTCAGGAAACTTACAATCATGGCTGAAGGCAAGGGGAAGTAAGCAACGTCTTGCATGGCCAGAGCAGAAAAAAGGGAGCGAGGCATTGGTGTTGGGATGGGAGGGTCCCACACACTTTTAAACAACCAGATCTCATGAAAACCCTATAATGAGACTGCAGTAGGGGATGATACTAAACTATTAGAAACAGCCCTCATGATCCAGTCACCTCCCACCAGGCCCACCTCCAACAGTGGGGTTACAATCCAATATATGATTTGGATGGGGACACAGAGCCTAACCATATCATTCTAGCCCTGGTCCCTCCAAAATCTCATATTCCTCTCATATTTCAAAATACAATCATCCCTTCTCAACAGTCCCCCAAAGTCTTAACTCATTCCAGCATTAACTCAAAAGTCCAAATTTCAAAGTTTTATCTGAAATAAGACTAGTTATTTCTGCCTATGAGCCTGTAAAATCAAAAACAAGTTAGATACTTCACATATACATTGGAGGTATAGGAATTGGCTAAGTACTCCCTTATCAAAAGAGAGATATCAGCCTAAGGAAAGAGGCTACAGGCTCCATGTCAGCCTGAAATATGGCAGGGCAGTCATTAATCCTTAAAGATGTCAAAATAATCTATTTTCACTCCATATTTCACATCCACGGCACACTTTTGCAAAGGGTGGACTCCCAAGGTCTTGGGCAGCTCCACACCGGAGGCTTTTCAGGGTACCACCCCCTTGGCTGGCGTTGAATGCCTGCTTTTTGAGGAACACAGTGTAAGCTGTCAGTGAGTCTACCACTCTGGGATCTGGAGGATGGTGGCCCTCTTCTCATAGCTCCATTAGGCAATGCCCCAGTAGGGACTCTGTGCGGGGGCTCCAACCCCACATTTTTCCTCTGTACTGCCCAAGTAGAGGTTCTCCATGAGGGCTCCACTCCTGTAGCCGACTTCTGCCTTGGCATCCAGCTGTTTTCATACATCCTCTGAAATTTAGGTGGAGGCTCCTGATATGGTCTGGCTGTGTTCCCACTCAAATATCATCTTAAATTGTAGTTCCCATAATCCCCACATGTTGTGGGAGGGACCCGGTGGGAGGTAATTTAATCATGGGGACAGTTACCCTCATGCTGTTCAGGCTGTTGTCATGATACTAAGTGAATTCTCATGAGTTCTGATGATTTTATAAGGGGCTTCCCCATTCGCTCAGCTCTGATACTTGTCTTTCTTGCTGCCCTGTGAAGGAGGATGTGTTTGCTTCCCCTTCCACCATGATTGTAAGGTTCCTGAGGCCTCCCCAGCCATGCTGAACTGTGAGTTAATTAAACATTTTTTCTTTATAAATTACCCAGTCTTATATATGTATTAGCAGCACGAGAACAGACTAATACAGCTCCCAAGCTTCAATTCTTACACTCTGTGCACCTACAGGCTTAAGATTACATGGAAGCCACCAAGGCTTATGGTTTATGCCTTCTGAAGCAATGGTCCAAGCTGTACCTTGGCCTCTTCTAGCTACAACCGGAGTTGGAGTGGCCACGTTGCAGGGTGCTATGTCCTGAGGCTGCACAGAGCAGCAGAGTCCTGGCCCTGGTCCACAAAATCATTCTTTCCTTCTAGGTCTTCTGGACTATTAAAGGAGGGGCTTCTGTGGAGGTCTTTGAACTGCCTCTGGGACCTTTTCCACACTGTCTTGGCTATCAACATTTGGCTCCTCTTTACTTATGCCAATTTCTGCAACTGGCTTGAATTCCTCCTTAGCAAATAGGTTTTTATTTTCTAACAAATGACCAGGCTACAAATTTTCCAAACTTTTATGCTCTGCTTTCCTTGAAAATATAAGTTCCAGTTTTACATCATTTCTTTGCTCATGAATATGAGCACAGGATACTAGGAGCAGCCTGGCCATATCTCGAATGCTTTGCTGCTTAGAAATTTCTTCCACCAGAAAAGCTAAATCATCACTCTCTAGTTCAAAGTTCCATAGATTCCTAGGGCAGGGGTACAATCCAACCAGGTTTTTTATCAAGCACAGCAAAAATGACCTTTGCTACAATTCCCAAGAAATTTCTCTCCATTTGAAACTTCCTCAGCTTAGACTTCATTGTTCAAGTCACTATCAGCATTTTGATCACAACAATGTAACAAGTCTCTAGGAATTTCTAAACTTTCCTTCATCTTCCTGTCTTCTGAACCATCCACACTGTTCCAGTCTCTTCTCATTACCCAGTGCCAAAGCTGCTTCCATATTTTCAGGTCCTTTTTTAGCAATGCCCCACTTGCCAGTACCAATTTTCTGTACAAGTTCATTCTTGCACTGTTATGAAAAAATGCCTTGAGACTAGGTAATGTATAAAGAAAAGGTATTTAATTGGCTCATGGTTGAGTAGACTATACAGGAAACATGCCTGGGGAGGCCTCAGGAAACAGAATTATGGTGGAAGGCGAAGGGGAAGTGGCAACATCTTACATGCCTGGAGCAGGAGGAAGAGAGACAGGAGAGGTGATACACCCTTTTAAACAACCAGATCTCTCAATAACTCACTTACTATCAAGAGAACACTACCAAAGGGGCAACTTGCCCAATGATTCAATGACTTCCCACCAGGACCCACCTCCAACATTGGGAATTATAACTTGACATGAGACTTGGGGAGCAAAAAAGACCTAAACAGTATCAGGAGGAGTGTATAATGAGGCATGTTTGACCCCATGGAAACATCATGGCCTGAACTAGCTTTTCAGGATAACTTAGGAATGCCCTTGGCCAAAAGCAAGGGTCCATTCAATTGGTCAAGAGGCTTAGAAATTTATTTTTAGTTTAAATCCTGATAGTAAATGGCCAATCTATATCTTTTATAAAGTATGCATCATATGTTTCATAAGTAATGGTGATTATCAGACATACCTCCTCTCCCCAACCCCAACCATCAGATGGCAAGTTAAGAATAAATGAAGTACAAAGAGGGACAATTTGACTTCCTCTTTTCCTAACTGAATACCCTTTATTTCTTTCTCCTGACTGACTTCCCTGGCCAGAACTTCCAACCCTATGTTGAATAGGAGTGGTGAGAGAGGGCATCCCTGTCTTGTGTCAGTTTTCAAAGGGAATGCTTCCAGTTTTTGTCCATTCAGTATTATATTGGCCATGGGTTTGTCATAAATAGCTCTTATTATTTTGAGATACGTCTCATCAATACCTAATTTATTGAGAGTTTTTAGCATGAAGGGCTGTTGAATTTTGTCAAAGGCCTTTTCTGCATCTATTGAGATAATCACGTGGCTTTTGTCTTCGGTTCTGTTTATATGCTGGGTTATGTTTATTGGTTTGCATATGTGGAACCTGCCTTGCATCCCAGAGATGAAGCCCACTTGATCATGGTGGATAAGCTTTTTGATGTGCTGCTGGATTTGGTTTGCCAGTATTTTATTGAGGATTACTGCATCGATGTTCATCAGGGATATTGGTTGAAAGAAATAAAGGGTATCCAATTAGGAAAAGAGGAAGTCAAATTGTCCCTGTTTGCAGATAACATGATTGTATATTTAGAAAACCCCATCTTCTCAGCCCAAAATCTCCTGAAGCTGATAAGCAATTTCAGCAAACTCTCAGGATACAAAATCAATGTGCAAAAATCACAAGCATTTTTATACACCAATAACAGACAAACAGAGAGCCAAATCATGAGTGAATTCCCATTCACGATTGCTTCAAAGAGAATAAAATACCTACGAATCCAACTTACAAGCAATGTGAAGGACCTCTTCAAGGAGAACTACAAACCACTGCTCAACAAAATAAAAGAGGACACAAACAAATGGAAGAACATTCCATGTTCATGGATAGGAAAAATCAATATCATGAAAATGGCCATAATGCCCAAGGTAATTATAGATTCAATGCCATCCCCATCAAGTTACCAAAGACTTTCTTCACAGAATTGGAAAAAACTACTTTAAAGTTCAAATGGAACCAAAAAATAGCCCGCATTGTCAAGACAATCCTAAGCCAAAAAAACAAAGCTGGAGGCATCACGCTACCTGACGCCAAACTATACCACAAGGCTAATCAAAACAGCATGGTACTGGTACCAAAACAGAGATATAGATCAATGGAACAGAACAGAGCCCTCAGAAATAATACCACACATCTACAACCATCTGATCTTTGACAAACCTGACAAAAACAAGAAATAGGGAAAGGATTCCATATTTAATAAATGGTGCTAGGAAAACTGGCTAGCCATATGGAGAAAGCTGAAACTGGATCCCTTCTTTACACTTTATACAAAAATTAATTCAAGATGAATTAAAGACTTAAATGTTAGACCTAAAACCATAAAAACCCTAGAAGAAAACCTAGGCAATACCATTCAGGACATAGGCATTGGCAAGGACTTCATGTCTAAAACACAGAAAGCAATGGCAACCAAAGCCGAAATTGACAAATGGGATCTAATTAAACTAAAGAGCTTCTGCACAGCAAAAGAAACTACCATGAGAGTGAACAGGCAACCTACAGAATGGGAGAAAATTTCTGCAATCTACTCATCTGACAAAGGGCTAATATCCAGAATCTACAAAGAACTCAAACAAATGTACAAGAAAAAAAAGAAACAACCCCATCAAAAAGTGGGTGAAGCATATGAACAGACAATTCTCAAAAGAAGACATTTATGCAGCCAACAGACACATGAAAAATGCTCATCATCACTGGCCATCAGAAAAATGCAAGTCAAAACCACAATGAGATACCATCTCACACCAGTTAGAATGGCAATCATTAAAAAGTCAGGAAACAACAGGTGCTGGAGAGGATGTGGAGAAATAGGAACACTTTTACACTGTTGGTGGGACTGTATACTAGTTCAACCATTGTGGAAGACAGTGTGGCGATTCCTCAAGGATCTAGAACTAGAAATACCATTTGACCCAGCCATCCCATTACTGGGTATAACCCAAAGGATTATGAATCATGCTGCTATAAAGACACATGCACACGTATGTTTATTGCTGCACTATTCACAATAGCAAAGACTTGGAACCAACCCAAATGTCATCAATGATAGACTGGATTAAGAAAATGTGGCACATATATACCACGGAATACTATGCAGTGATAAAAAATGATCACCTCATGTCCTTTGTAGGGATATGGAGGAAGTTGGAAACCATCATTCTCAGCAAACTGTTGCAAGGACAAAAAACCAAACACTGCATATTCTCACTCATAGGTGGGAATTGAACAATGAGAGCACTTGGACACAGGAAGGGGAACATCACGCACCGGGGCCTGTCATGGGATGGGGGAGGGGGGAAGGATAGCATTAGGAGATATGCCTGATGTAAATGACGAGTTAATGGGTGCAGCACACCAACATGGCATATGTATACATATGTAACAAACCTGCACGCTGTGTACGTGTACCCTACAACTTAAAGTAAAATAAAATTATATATTAAAAAAAAGATAAATGAAGTGGCAGGGTGCCGTGGCTCATGCCTGTAATTCCAGCACTTTGGGAGGCTGAGGCGGGCAGATCACCAAAGGTCAGGAATTCGGGACCAACCTGCCCAACATGGGGAAGCCCCATTTCTACTGAAAATACAAAAAATTAGCCAAATATGGTGACAGTCTCCTGTAATCCCAGTTACTCGGGAGGCTGAGGCAGGAGAATTGCTTGAACCTTGGAGGCGGAGGTTAGAGTGAGCTGAGATTGCACCACTGCACTCCAGCCTGGGTGACAAAAGCAAAACTTCGTCAAAAAAAGAAAAAGAAAAAGAAAGAATAAATGAAGTAGGCAGGTTCTGGGGTCTTTCACTTAAAACAAGTATTCCTGAAGCAAAAAAGTTCATTAAGCATGCTATAGTGCCAAATAATTGAACATAGATTTTAAGTTTCTTATCGCTAACAATGCCTTATTATCCCTTTTTGACCCATTAGCAATTTATCAATTGTCTTTAATGTGTATATTTTAAAGAATAACTAAAAGGTTAAACTCAAAACCTATTGGTAAAGGAATTGTGGGGGTATTTGAATCAGAGGAATCACAATTTAGCTTGCCATTTATTTAAGCTAATTTAAGTTTTTTCCTTGCTGTTATTATATCAATACAATGAGAACTTAAATATTCCTTTCTCAGGGCCATGTCTTATTATCTATTGTATACGGCATTCTTTTTAGTATATTAGTGGGCATATGGTCTGGGGCCAGGCATTTTTTGTTATTTTGGTTGGGGAACATTCTGGCTTGTGATCATGGGCACACAGTTTAACTTTTCTGAAATCAGATTTTCGCATTTTAAAATGAGTATTTGAATAGTGCTTACTATTTTTTGCAAAGCTTAAATGATGTACTAGGAACAGAACTAACTGTCAGAAGCATAAAGTCAGAAGTTAACAAATATTTGTCATTAGTGTCAGGTCATTTTTTGTTGTTGCTTAAAGATTCTTTTTACTTTTGTGGGCAGTCTAGCTTTAATCTTAAGAAAAAAATGACAAAAACCAAAAGGACATAAGAAAACTATGGAGGTGCTTGATATGACTATTACTTTGATTGTAATGA
Source organism: Pongo abelii (assembly GCF_028885655.2). NCBI lineage: Eukaryota > Metazoa > Chordata > Mammalia > Primates > Hominidae > Pongo > Pongo abelii. Next base: position 88,406,377 of record NC_072000.2, on the reverse strand, counting down.
AGCTATAAGTGTTTGAATATGCCCAAACTTATGAATTACATACATTAAATATGTGGAGTTCTTTGTATATCAATTATACCTTAAAGAAACTGTTTTAATAAACTAAAATATTGAAATTGTGAAAATATGTAGTTATTATGAGATAATTTGTTTGAGAACCAAGACTACGTACAGTTTCATTACTTAACTATCAGAACAAAAACAGGCTGCTTTATAGCAACATAACTTTATGATTCATTCCCATTTTTTTCCAGAAAGATAAAACTGGGATCCACTTCTCAACTTCATTGGTTGCTTAAGAAATTAATGAAAATGAATATAGTGTTCAACTAGCTTTCTTCTTAGAACAACATATTGTTCATTTGAGTAAATAGTCCCTTCCAAACATAAACGATGACTCAACTGGGCAAACACGTATGTATAAATTCTTTCTTCGAGACTCTCATCTTGCATCTTGCTGTGTCCATCGGTTCTAAACTCTTACATCAAAGACATTAGCCAATCTTTATCATATCTCTGCATTGAAAAGGCTGCCTGAAACCACTAGAGCATGAACCCCACAAGACTATGGGTATCCGTTCCTGACCTCCCGCCTTCTGAGACAGTACTAAGACTCTCGAGGCGGTGCTTTTCCTTCAGTAAGTAATTAATTCATCTTTGCTTCATCAGTAAGTTACTCTGGTGGTCTTTGTGGAGCGTTGGCAGTGGACAGAAGTCAATCAGTTGTGACTTTGCTATACAAATTAAAGAAACTCTGCTTGAGACCTGGATTTCTCTACTGAGGTAGATTCGACTTTTTTTTTTTTTTTTTTTTTTTGAGGCAGAGTCTTGCTCTGTCGCCCAGGTTGGAGTGCAGTGGCGTGATGTTGGCTCACTGCAAGCTCCCCCTCCCAGGTTCACACCATTCTCCTGCCTCATCCTTCTGAGTAGCTGGGACTACAGGCGCCCGCCACTATGCCAGGCTAATTTTTTGTATTTTTAGTAGAGACAGGGTTTCACCGTGTTAGCCAGGATGGTTTCGATCTCCTGACCTCATGATCCACTCCCCTTGGCCTCAGGAAGTGCTGGGATTACAGGCATGAGCCACCATGCCCGGCTGATAGATTGGACTTTATCTGTTCTTTTTGCCTATCTTCTAATGGGTGGTATTGTTTTGTATATTGAGTTGATGGATGGAGATAATTTCAGTCTTTACAGTTGCTAAGTGCTTACAATATTAGATATTTTCTAATGGATCTTAAAATTTTCACAGAAAGGAATAGAAAAGTTTAGAGCTGAGATGGAAATTGTAAAGGGAAAAAGGTTAAGAACACTTCTGCCATTTGTTGGGCATGTTGTTCTACGAATGAAAGTAATGTGGTCCCTTCCCCACCCCAAGAAAAACTGTGGTTTGGAAATGTCCCCTTTAACCCTTTATGCTTCTAAGCAAAGTACTATTGGTTTCATTAAGTGGTCCTTTTGAAAATAACTTTTTAAAAATAGATTATTTTCCTTGCTATCTTGAAGCATTTCTTGTAGTTTTATATAGGAGAAGGAGGTAGTTTCTCACTCTGGTTCACCATGAATTTGGCAGGATGACTGTAACAGATATTGATATGGTTTGGCTCTGCCTTCATACCCGAATCTCATCTCTAATTGTAATCACCAAGTGTCAGGGGAGGGACCAGGTGGGAGGTGATTTGATCATGGGGGCTGTTTCCTGCATGCTGTTCTCATTATAGGGAGTGAGTTCTCACAAGAGCTGATGGTTTTAAAGTGTGGCACTTCCTTGTTTTCGCACATACTCCCTCACGCCACCTTGTGAAGAAGGTGACTGCCTCCCCTTCACTTTCCGCCATGATTGTAAGTTTCCTGAGGCCTCCTAGCCATGCGTCCTGCTTCCTGTTATGCCTGCAGAGGTGTGAATCAATTGAACCTTTCCTTTATAATCATCCAGTCTCAGGTACTATTCTTTATAGCGATGTGAGAAGCAGTTATGTATACTGGTATCATTTCATCATATAATGTGATAACATTATAATTTTTAAATATAGAACCATTGAGTAGTTACGCAATTCAGTAAAAATTCCCAAGTTAAAGTGCACTTATTTTCTTTCAACAGCTACTTTGTCCTTTTAAATGTGTTGTGTCAATGAAGGCAACAGTTTTCAAAAGTATTTAGTTATTTTTCTTACTTTCATCTCTTTTTTTAGGTTGGCTAATGTGTTTAGAATTTATGTGATGTCAGATATTGCAAAGCACATTTGCTATTCAATTTTTGAGAAGGATGTGATGTAATATGTAAAATCAAAGCTTTTGAAACCAAACCGATTTACATTTGAATTGTAATGCTACCATTCTCTTGCTGAGAAACTGTGGGATAGTTCCCTAAACTCTCTAAATGTAAATTTTCCCCTCTAAAAAATGGGAAGAATAGTATCAAACTCATAGGACTGTTTGGTGGATTCAAATTAAATATAAGATTGCTATTCTACATTTACCCAGTGGCTGGCACAGGGCAAGTGACCAATAAATGTCAATTATCATTATTATTATCTCTTCTATACCCATATAAAAGGTTTTCTATGTCAATAAATGTTGTTGGCTTTTTCAAGACAAATATTAAACTACAAATGACGATAAACTATCAGACTTTTCCACATTTCTAGATAAAATAGATGAGTATAGAAAGCCAGAATTGAGATATATGTCCCTTTCATGACCCTGACATGTATGAGAAAATGTGATAAAGATAGCAAAGCATTCCTGGGAAGAGTGTGACTGGGGTCACATTTTATAGTGAGGGGAGTTGGAAGTCCCAGAGCTTGGAATAGAGCCTTCACTCAGGAACAGAGATAGTGTTTATCCACCTAAAGTGAGGAAGCCTGATCTCAACTGAAGGAAAAATGCCAAATATAAGAATTGGCCTAAATATTTTTCCAAGTGGTTTATGGTTGCAAAGTCCCTAATTAGAAACTGTTCTTCTCTGGAGAAGAAAAATCTGATATGCTGCTACTTTGTCTTCAATGAGAGATATAAATCTGGAAGTTTTGGAATTTCACCAGGGTGGAAGGAATGCAAGCCAAATCTTAGTGAAGTCTGAGTTTTCAGGAAATCGAGTAAGAGATGTCTGGCTTTCCTGCTTAAAGTATTCTTTTAGGCCCAGACAATATTCAGATCTGGATGATTTATATCAACAGTGAAGATGTCCCGCAGATTGAAACACCTTCTACAATGGTTTAATGAAAGTTGAATTTTTTTAGGATGCTCCCTGAAAGAAAAGTCTGTGAGATTAAAAGACGATTCCTGATTTTGTGTTATTATGCTGTGAGAATAAAATCCAAGCTATATTCTTGTTATGAAGTTGGCTAAATTTGACTTACTTTCCTCAAATCCTTAATCTCTTTCTAGAGAGGATAAGCGGGTACTTTGGAATTTGCTTGACAGGTTTTTAAAATGAAAGTTATTTTGGAGAAAAGAAATCTCCAATTATTGTTCAGGAGAGAGTATATCTAAGTTTTTGGCTCTTAGAAAAATGTTTAATCCCTTTATGTATAAGATATTCCAATCCCAGGCCAGGGCATTCCTATCTACTCTATTGCAAAAGTAGTGTGAAAGATCAGCACTTGAACTCTGAAAACTCAGTAATAATACAAGTGGAAGAATTAAAGAATCATACAAAGTACATAACACACTTTAATTAAAGAGTCAGGGGACTAGACCTCAGTTTGTTACTTTATGCTTGTTATCTATTGTAATGTAATCAGAGAATATTTGTGTTTATGTCATTTTGACCACATGACCAAAATGTACACAGGTGCTTACACACACAGACCAACACACATGAAAAAGAAATAAAGATGGTATAAAAAGGAAGAAAAAAAGAGAGAAAAAAGAAAAAGAAAGAAATTATGAGACAGAATAAGAAATAAAGGAGAAAGTAGATCATACCTGTATTCCCAGCACTTTGGAGTGCTGAGGCAGGTGGATCACGAAGTCAGGAGATTGAGACAATCATGGCTAACATGGTGAAATCTCGTCTCTATTAAAAATACAAAAAATTACCAGGTATGGTGGCATGCACCTGTAGTCCCAGATACTCAGGAGGCTGAGGCAGGAGAATCGCTTGTACCTGGGAAGTGGAGGTTGCAGTGAGCTGAGGTCATGCCACCGCACTCCACCCCGGGTGACAGAGCGAGACTCCATCTCAAAAAAAAAAGAATGAAGAAAGAAAGGAAAGAAAGAAGAGTGGGAGAAAGAATGAAAGGGAGAAAAGGAAAGAGATTAAAAAAAGAAGGAAGAAAAGAAAAAAGAACTGCAGTTATATATAAAAGAAAAGTGAACTGCAGTTATATAATACCAAATATTCTGATATTATATAATTAAAAATAGAATCCAATTTGTTGACATATTAGAGACAAAGAGATGAAAATGTCTATGATCATGATCACTTCTCAATCACAAGTTATAAAAAATCCTAATTATCATTTGTTCATTCGTTTGAAGGATAAAAGTGGTCAGTTCATTCCAGGAAAACAGACATTACTAAAAATTTTGCTCTTCATTTTTGGGGAGTTACCTATAGAGGTGGGGATACGGGGTGAAAACCAATGACTGAGTGAGAGTGGGCCTAGGAAGAACTTTCCTTTTCGTGTTAGAGTTGCAGTAAAGGTGTTAACTCAGTGAGGAAAGCAACTTCGTTGGCTTTAAGTCTTAGTATTCTACTAGAAAAAGATGAAAAAGTGAGCTTCTATTTCTGTTAAAAAATGTACATAGGCTGGGGGCGGTGGCTCATGCCTGTAATCCCAGCTCTTTGGGAGGCCGAAGCAGGTGGATCACAAGGTCAACAGTTCAAGACCAGCCTGGCCAACATGATGAAACCCTGTCTCTACTAAAAATACAAAAATTAGCTGGGCATGTTGGTGCACACCTGTAGTCCCAGCTACTTGGGAGGCTGAAGCAGGAGGATCACTTGGAACCAGAAGGCAGAGGTTGCAGTGAGCCGAGATCTCACCATTGCACTCCAGCCTGGGCAAAAGAGCAAAACTCCATCTCAAAAAATAAAAATAAAAATAAAAATAAAGAAATAGAAAAAAATGCACATAATGGACTAGATTAGATTATCTTTGAGAGTGTATAACAAGGTTCTCATTTCAAATGCAAATAAAATCCAGAACTGGAAGTTTTACCAGTAGCAAGCCTTGATAGATCAAATCAATTGTCAAGTGTTTTGTCACAAAATTAGAAATAAATGTCAAGATGGAAGAAAGTTAGACTTGCTTAATTGACCCATAAAATGTGTCTATTAAAATTCTTTATGGAGATAATTTGATTATTTTTCCTATGCATACAGAATCTTGGAAAGCAAATTTTCTGAAGATTTTGAAGACAAGAATAATAAAAAACAAAAAATTGAATAGAGGAAGAATATGATAGAGATAATAGATATATTTAGATGAGCTCTAACTCATGTGGATTAATGATCTAGAATAAGAGCTAGAAAGAGGACTAACACACGTAAAAATATTAAATAGCTAAAAAGTTAAGGAATCTTTACAAGTCTCAAAATTAGGCGAAAAACAGAGAAGCCACAATAAAGTTAAGAAATAAGCATATAAATAATTACAATAGTAAGAATAATTAAAAATAAAATACATGGATACAAAAACACAAAACATCTTAATTTCTTCACTGATTTTTTTTCCTTCAAAAGAAGAAAGGAAAAACAAATTTTATGGTGCAGCAGTAGTTTTCAAATTATTTTATTTAATTTTATTTCTGCACTAGGAAATAAGTCACCATTTTCATTTACTTTAGTGGAAATGAAAGCATAAGATGATGATCTGGCCTGTCCATGGTCACTCAGTCACACAGCACCCTGAGTTAAATGAGCATGGCCTGGAAATTGTGCTAACATCAGAAGTACATTCTGAAAAACACTTGGTTATTTCCCCTCTTGTTTATAAAATAAATCAAATTGGAAATGTTTAAATGGGAAGAATTAGATGGGCTGATAATGCTAATGCAGGGTATAATGACGAGTGTCTTAGTCCTTTCAACCTGCTATAGCAAAATGCCACAGGCTGGGACATTTTTAATAAACAGAAATTTATTGCTTACAGTTCTGGAGGCCTGGAGGTCTAAAATCAAGGCATTGGCAGATCCAGTTTCTGGCTGGGGTACTGTTCCTCACGGATGGCACCCTCTAGCTGCATACTTACCTTGCGTAAAGGGCAAACAAGCCCCCTCAGGCCTCTTTCATAAAGCACTACTCACATTATCGAGGGCTCTACTTTCATGACAGAATCACGTCCCAAAGGCACTGTCTCTTAATACCAACTCATTGAGGATTAGATTTCAGCACATAAATTTTGAAGTAACAGAAACATTCATACCATAGTAATGAGAAATGTAATAGAAGTTTTATTCTGCTGTTACACGATCCTTGGGGTGTTGCTTCACCAGCCAGAAACCTCTGGGTCTGGTGGCACCTTTGTCCAAGTTTTGCACAGGCCCGCTGGGCACGTTCTGCCCACTAGGGCTGCAGGTTGCACTCAGCTCCTGCTACCAGCCTGGGTCCTATGCCTGCCAAGAGTGAGCCAGGGGTGTAGCAGCTAGGGGTGTGTGCATGAATGTGGGCTTTAGCCACCGCACATAGGCAGGCATACTGGCTGCCACAGGGTGAGTAGCTCCAGGTGCCAGCATGGGTACTGGCTCCCTGCAAGGCTGTGGCTGGACCAGGTGTACCACAAGCAGGTTCCATGGCTGACACTAAGGAACATGGTATGGTGCCCAGTAGCTTGGTGATGCCAGGAACCACAGAGCCCTAAAGAGGATGTCACAGCCCTGGCTCAGGGAGCTCCTAGGTCTGGGCTCCCCAAAAAGCTGCAGCTCTTCTCCCCTTCTCTCTTCTCTTCTTGTTGCCTGCAATGTGGGATACAAATGTGTTTAAGGCCTGTTTGTGTTGCAGCTCTTTTAGTGTTGCCATTCGGTGGGTTCTGAGTGCTTGTCCTGCATCCAGGAAGAATGAGGCAAACAGACAAGTGGAGGGTAAGCAAAATGAAGAGGAGCTTTACTGAGCAATAGAACAGCTCAGACGAGACCCACAGTGGGAAGCTCCTCTCTGTAGCCAGGGTGTCTCGATGAGTGTTCAGCTCTCAGCAGAGACGGTAGTTTCCCTTGGCTAGGCAGGTCATTCTGATGAGTGTTCGGCTCTCAGCAGAGAGGGTAGCTCCTCTCTGCAGCTTGTCATCCCATTGTCTCCTCAGCTCTCAGCAGACAGGGGATCTTGGGGTGGGCAGCTCCTCTCTGCAGCTGGTCATCCCAGTGTCTCTTTGAGTCTGCCTGAGTCTTGGGCTTTAATGGGCCTCAGAGGGGAAGAAGTGTGTGCCAATTGCTCCGTGGGCAGCCATGGGAGATCCTGGAAAAAAACACCACAAATTCCCACTGCTGTCTGTGGGACTGGCAGCCGGGTCCCCAGGCTTCAGGCCTTCCATGGCTTGAAGGTGGGGCCTCACCAGGGACTCGCCCCCTTTCACCCAGGAGCCTGTCTGCCTCCTGCCACCATTCATGGCACCCGGGCTGTTTGTGCCATAGGGTGCCTGTAATCCAGCACCGAGCTGCCCTCAGCACCCCCTCAGCCTCCCTCCCGTGCTTGTTGGGACCCAAAGTCTAGAGGGGGTCAAGGCAGCAGGGGCATGGTGTGTAAATGCTTTTCTGAGCATGTGAAAAATTGGCAGGGCTGCAACAATGCTCAGGCTTGGCCCTGACTTTGCTCTGAGATCACAGCAGGCTGAGACAGCAAGGAGAAGCCAAGCCGAAGGAGCGGACAACCTCAAGCCTGCAGGGGCAAGAGGTGGCCTTCCCAGGCCCCCCGAGAGTTCAGAGATGTCTGGGTCCACAGTCGCAACTTAGGCAGCTGCCGCCATGCCTGGGAGGGCGAGGCTCCTGTCTGCTCCTAGCTCTTCCCGGCTCTGTGGAGCAAAGCACTGAGCCAGGCTCAGCTCCATCTCGGGGCCCCTTGTTGCCCACTCCTCCATGCCCAAACACACTGCTCCCGTGCAGGCAGGCAACTCAGCCTGGCCCTATCACAGCGCTTCCCAGGGTGTCAGGCAAGGTGGAAGTGGTACGGTGACCTCAGCCAACCCTGCAAAAACAACTCCGACGCTCCTGGGGCCAGCTTGGTGAGTCCTGGCTGCACCTTTGGCTAGGTGCTTGTGGGTCCACAGGATGTGGCAGGGAGTGAGGTTGAGGCTGTGGTGGAGGCTCTGAGCCTGAGAGTGGGTCCTGCCCAGCTATGCAAGGGTGAGGGTGTCACAGTCCACTGTCTCAGAAAAGTGGGGCACAGGGGATCAACCACTGCCACTGCTGCTCCCACAGCCACTCCTGCCACCACAGCTAGCGACTCCCTGCTGCAGCCGGCTGATGGCAGTGGCTGCTCCGGGTGGCCTACTCCTGCCGTCGCTCCTGATGACAAAACGGAAGCCTTGAAAATGTATATGATCCATTCAAGACTTCATTAGATATCAGCACTGCAGCCACAAAAAGAAATTATTTTTCCTAAATTTATTTGTTTTGAAACAGTAATAGAAATTTTGTAAAATTATCAAAAGCAGTTATATTGCTTAAGTTACAAAAATATTATCTGTTATATTTATTGTATGTCGATTGTAGTCCCACTGTGGGAGCTAGGGTGCCGTGAGACAAGTAGACAAAATTTACTAAAGGGCCCTTCCCTTAAAGGCAATCATTACTTAAACGAAATGACAAAAACACTACACAACAACCGTTGGCATAAAATAGATGTTTAGATTATTTATCATAAACTACATGTGCTCTTAGAAACTGGAAAATTTAATGGTTAAAGTAATCTGGACTTTGGATTTGAATTAATAGCTGAAGAGGTAGATAGAGGATCAGGGTGTGATATAGTTATGTTTTGGTTATGTAACCTTGAGAATTCCACCCTATTACCATATACACTTTTGAAATAACACTGAAATGACAATTCTTCATTTAATCTTTTCTAAAGCAGGAAGAATCTATTCTGAGCCCTGTGTCTGCCTAATACTCTAGTATCAGGGAGTTGCCTCCTGTCTTGGGAAGGGCAAGGCCCCAGTGTCAGATAAGCTGAATTCAAGTTATTTTCTTCTCATGAACTTTGCAGTCAGCACGGTAACTCAGTTTTGTTATATTCCCATCTGTAAAACTGTAAAATTGCCTTGCTAGTAAAACACATGATTATAATACACGCCACACAGTAGGTGCTCAAAAATGGACAATTTTAATCTCACATGACCAACAGAATTATCATGTGCAGTGTACTCTGAAATTTAGGAAAGTTATTGAATATAGGTAATAGACCTAGATTTTATAGTAAACATAACATTTAGTCTTCAGTCTAGTACTTCTTTCCATGTCCTAATTTCACAACTTTACCATACCCCAAAACTCATATAGCAAGTTGAAGCACACCATGTCCTCCGTGAAGAGAAGGAACTTAGAAATCTGCAATAAAATTCAAAGTTGGTGGTGGTTAAACTTCGATGGGAAGTTTTAAACAATGCGGATTTTCTCTGGAGCAAATTATTCAAGTGGGAACTCTGCTAGAATTTATCAGCAATCTTCAGATATGTGACTCATGAATGAAGGACAGTGGGAGAAAATGATTGAGATGTGATCACATGAAGAAATGGTCTTGGGCTTCCCTTGTCCTGCTCTTTTACCTTTGAGGTGTGGCTTGCTGAATATTTCTGCCCAAGCGTGTTCTGTCATAAGGAGCCTAGTGCTCAAAGAAATTGAAGTAGGATCATAAGTATAAACCTAAGCTTTTGCTGTAAACACGACAAAAGGATGTAACCTCTTTAGAAATGTAGAGATCTATGAGTCTGGCTCATTCTAGACATTTTTATTTTGTAGAAGGTAGTGATGGTGGGCAAAGTCTCAGTTTACACCAAATAGGCCTAAGAAGACAGGCAAATATTTTACATGTTAAGAAGATTCCCACACTTGACTGTTCGTGTAGTCCAGATGGTGACTACATGGACCAAGAGACCAGTTAAAAAGCAAGGGGGTTACTGACTATAAGTCTGTATTCACAATTTTGTGTCTATGTATATCAAACTATTTTAAAAACTCTAATGTCAACATTAAAATCAATAAAATAACCACTTTAAAAATTTTTAACTATGTATAATTACTAATTTGTTCAAATATTTCAAAAGGTTGTTGCTTTTTACCCCCCTTTTCATACAGAGGTAATGTGGGGTCCATGGTATTCTGAAATACATACATAGATGTATCCTTGCAATCTGTACTGATGTAATATGCACACACATACACACACACACACACTCTCATGGCATCAGCAAGTTATCATTATCAGGCCATTTAGGCCAATATCTGAAATGGAAATAATGTTACATCATTTCCTGATTCTGAATCTCTTCAGAGGTACTATTAGGCCTTCCAGTAAATGTGCATGCCAAACCAAAATAGAGACATACAAAGCCAGTTCACGACTTATTTCCAGTAAGCAGAAATCTTACCTTTTAATTTCTCCAAATCACCGAGGGCAGTGCTCAGTGATACTGTACTGAAGATTTAGAGGAGTTGTCCAACAAGCAGCTACCCACACATGTTTTGAATTTCACAGATAAATAATTCAAAGTTTATCTGCGTACTTTCAAAGTTAACTTACAACCTCTGCCATATTCATGTTTTCATAACACTGCGGGAGTTTCCCAGGGAAGAACATATTTCTTCTCTGTTCCTATCATGAGGCTAGCATAAGTCAAATGAAAAACAAAACATTCAGAACTAAATTTGCGTAACTCGAACATTTATGTCATTCTTCAAGATATACAGTAGGATTACGTGGATTTAACATTATTGAGAATGAACATATATATTAAAATAATATTTAAGATCTTTTCTTCAACTGACTACTCTGCCTTCTTAAAATATGATCCATTTGGTCATGCTTCACACCGTAGAGAGAAAGATACCTCACAGGTCACGTTGTAGGATGTTAACAATTCTTTAAATATTATTTTTGATGATACAAAAAAAAGAGCCAAAGAGCCAAGTTTTCAAACTGTTCTATGAGTGTTAAGAATCCTGATTTCAATACCACCCTACTAATGTCTCACTCATTGATTCTGCCCAAGATAAACAATCATTTTTTAATTCCCCAACAAACAAAATGTTTACACTATGAAAAACTTACCTACTTCTGGCATTACTGTTTGTATCAGCCTATATGTGCATAACTCTCAAACAGCTACATTTAATCGACCTGCTAACCTAATATAGAGCTTGGCTTTGGAGAGAAATATCTAGAGGGCGGTTAGCTTAAGTTTTCACTTTTTACTAGTTTGTGCTTTCTGTGGATGCTGTGTAGTATAGCAGGAAGAACATTGTTTTTGACATTAGTAAGAGCTAAGTTTGAATTCTTATACTGTTTAGCACTGACAAACAATTTTTGACTCAGTCTCTTCATCCATAAGATGGGGACAATAGCATCTATCTCCTTATTGAGACTATGAAATGTGATTAAACATGTGGGAGAACATATGGGCAACAGAGTGCTCAGAGACTCAATAATTGATACCTATCATTCTTGTTAAAAACTTTCTCACTGCCTGAAAAGTATATATGCTAATAAAATACATTTAAAATTTTATTATTTAGCATTCAACCCTTTAATCTGCTGATTACTGAGTATGAATCGTACTCTTCTCTTATGAAAAACTGAGGTTTGTGTGAGCCAGTAGAATGGAGAACTTGATCTTGTGTGTCTCACTATTTCATCTCATCTATTTTATAGTTCTTCACTTTTGTCTTTCTACAAATAGCTGACAAAGCACAAATTGAGTCTGTTGACAATATCATTGATGTGATGTTTCCCCAGCTATGATAACCTATAACCAGAGAAATTATATCATCCTGAAAATTTCATTTCATTTAATTGGCAGGTGGAGCACTTAACTCATTTGCCATCAACCTTTTTAGAATTTGATAGACATTTGAGGGCACTGAGGTTATCTAACAGAAAAAAGAAATGTCATTCATTTGAATTTTTTTTAAACTTAGTCACAGAAAGCCTTGGTTAACAATTGTTCTTTTAATATTGTTGACATTTATTATCAACAGCAAATCATATTTTGAAATTAAATTGGTTTGAATAGAAAAAATAATTTACAAGTTTTACTTTGTAGATATAATTTCTGGCGTAACACTCTAAATCTATTTATAATGTTTTCTCTCTAAAAACACTTACATTTTTAGTTTTCCCATTCTTTTTTATTATCATGGAAGATATTGTGGCAATTTCTCATAGACCTAAAGACAGACATACTATTTAACCTAGTAATCCCATTACTGGATTATATACCCAAAGGAATATAAATCATTGTGTCATAAAGACATATGTATGTATATGTTCATTGCAGCACTATTCACGATAACAAAGACATGGATTCAACCCAAATGCCCGTCAATGATGGACTGGATAAAGGAAAGGTGATACATATATACCATGGAATACTATGCAGCCATAAAACAGAGCAAGATCATGTTCTTTTCAGAGACATGGATGGACCTGCAGACCATTATTCTTAGCAAACTAATGCAGGAACAGAAAACCAAATACTGCATGTTTTCCCTTACATGTGAGGGCTAAATGATGAGAGAACATGGACACATAGAGGAGAATGGTACACACTAGGACCTTTTGGACAGTGGAGGGTGTGAGGAGGGAGAAAATCAGGAAAAATAACTAATGGATTCTAGGCTTAATATCCAGGCAATGAAATAATCTGCATGGCAAATCCCCATGACACACATTTACCTATACAACAAACCTGCACATCCTGCTCATGTACTCATGAACTTAAAATAAATGTTAAAAAATAAAAAAAGATTATATCGCATAAAAACTATTATCTGAAGTAGATAAATAAATCAACAATATTTGAACTGGCCCTGGGGATTTAAAACCATGAGTCTGGATGAAGAAAGCAAAAACTGTTCTAAATACCCAGGCCTCTGTGCCAGTTTAGCAGCTTAAAAGGAAATCCAGAAATATTTGTAAAGAGCATGTAGCTGGAAGGACATGCTGATCTTGTTTTCTTTTATTGCAAACAAGCCAAGCCCACAGAAAAGTGCTAACATGTTCATATTTCTCAGTTTGGAAGATAAACTATTATGATAACTTTTCTCACATATTTAGATTTATAAAAAGTTAACTTTTTCTTTAATAACTGAATCTGGACAGTAAATTAAAAACAAAAAAGAAAAATGTAAACTTAAACTCTACATTTTACATTTTAAATAGTTTAGATTTTTTTTAAGTTGACTAATTTTAGTCACCCATTTATGTCTTTGCTTTTTATTATATTTATCTATCTCTGTTTTATACATATAATGCATAGATGAATACATGTTAACATGTAGTGTGTGTATATATACATTATATACATTATGAATGTTTGTGTGTGTATATATATGAATATATATGTTATGGTTTGGCTATGTCCCCACCCAAATCTCATTCAGAATTGTATTCCCCATGATTTCCATGTGTCCAGGGAGAGACCTCATGGGAGGTAATTGGATCATGGGAGCAGTTTCCCCCATGCTATTGTCATGATAGTGAGTGAGTTCTCACAAGATCTGATGGTTTTATAAGGCAGTTTTCCCCGCTCTTGCTAACTCTCTCTTTCACCATGTGAAGAAGGTCTTTGCTTTCCCTTTACCTTCCACCATGATTGTAAGTTTCCTGAGGCTTCCCCAGAGCCATGCGGAACTGTGAGTCAATTAAACCTCTTTTTTTTTTTTTTAAATAAATTACCCAGCCTCAGACAGTTCTTTATAGCAGTGTATAAACAGACTAATACAGTAAATTGGTACCAAGGTATAAAGAAACCCAAAAGTGTGAAAGTGACTTTGAAACTGGGTAACGGGCAGAAGTTGGAACAGTTTGAAGGACTCAGAAGACAGAAAAATGTGGGAAAGTTTGGAACTTCCTAGAGACTTGTTGAATGGTTTTGACCAAAATGCTGATGGTGATATAGACAATGAAATCCAGGTTGAGGTGGTGGGAACTGGAGCAAAGATCACTATTGCTATGCTTTAGCTACATGACTGGTGTCATTTTGCCCCAGCCCTAGAGGTCTGTGGAAGCTTAAACTTGATGGAGAGTATCTGAAATTGGAACTTAGTTTAAAAGGAAGTAGGCATAAAAGTTTGCAAAATTTGCAGCCTGACAATGAGATAGAAAAGGAAAACCCATTTTCTGGGGATAAATCTAAGCCTGCTGCAGAAGTTTGGGTAAGTAAAGAGAAGCCAAATGTTAATCACCATGATGAAGGGGAAGATGGCTTTAGGGCATGCTAGAAGTCTTCATGGCAGCCGCTCCCATCACCGTTCCAGAAATCTAGGAGGAAAAAAAAATGATTTCATGGAGTGGGCCCAGGGTCTTGCTGCTTTGTGCAGTCTCAGGACTTGGTGTCCTGGGTCCCAGCCATGGCTAAAAAGGGCCAAGGTACAGCTCGGACCATTGCTTCAGAGGGTGCAAGCCCCAAGCATTGGCAGCTTCCACATGGTATTGGGCCTGTGAGTGCACAGAAGTCAAGGACTGAGGTTTGGGAGCCTCCACCTAGATTTTAGAAGACATATGGAAACACCTGGATGTCCAGGCAGAAGTCTGCTGCAGGGGCGATGCCCTCATGGAGAACCTCTGCTAGGCAGTGCAAAGGGGAAATGTGGGTTTGGAGCTACCACACAGAGTCCACAATGGAGCACTGCCTAGTGGAGCTGTGAGAAGAGGGACACCATCCTCCAGACCCCAGAATGGCAGATCTACCGACAGCTTGCACTATGAGCCTGGGAAAGCCACACTCAACAGGTTCAGAGCTTCCTAAGGCCATGGGAGCCCACCCTTTGCATCAGCGTGCCCTGGATGTAAGACATAGATTCAAAGAAGATCATATTGGAGCTTTAAGATTTAATGACTATCCCTTTAGACTTTGGATATGCATGGGGTCAATAGCCCCTTTGTTTTGGCCAATTTCTCCCATTTGGAATGAAAGCATTCATCTAATGTTTGTCCTCACATTTTATCTTGGAAGTAACTGACTTGATTTTGATTTTACAGGCTCCTAGGTGGAAGGGAATTGCCTTGCCTCAGATGAGACTTTGGACTTGGACTTTTAATTTAATGCTGGAATGAGTTAAGGCTTTAGGGGATTGTTGGGAAGGCATGATTGTGTTTTGAAATGTGAGTGCATGAGATTTGGGAGGGGCCAAGGGTGGAATGATATGCTCTGGCTCTGTGTCCCCACCCGAATCTCATCTTGAATTGTAATCTCCATAATCCCCACACATTGAGGGAGGGACCTGGTAGGAGGTTATTGGAACATAGGGGTGGTTTTCTCCATCCTGTTCTCATAATAGTGTGTGAATTCTCATAAGAACTGATGGTTTTATAAGGCAGTCTTCCCTGCTGTTGGTAGCTCTTTCTTTCCTGCTGTCATTTGAAGAAGGTCTTTGCTTCCCCTTCACCTTCCACCATGATTGTAAGTTTCCTGAGGCCTCCCCAGCCATGCAGAACTGTGAGTCAATTAAACTCCTTTTCTTTATAAATTGCCCAGTCTCTGGCAGTTCCTTATAGCAGTGTGAAAATGGACTAATGCAATACACATATACATATAAGTATATAAATGTCTGTGTATATATACACATATATATGTATGTATACATATATGTATGTATACATACATATATGTGTGTATATATATGTATATATATATAGGAGCTTTATATATGTATATATATATACACACACACATGCATGCACATATAGTATTTGGCCAGCCTACCTCTGTATTAAGTTGGCAGAAACTAAGGCTTAAAATAATATATTAAGTTCTTCAGTATGCAGAAGCTTCCAATTTCTACCTGAGATATGAAGTCACTAGTAGTCAGGACACTAGATTTCTTTTCTCTGCCAAGAACTTTCAGAAAAATAGTTCTCCCTACACTCATCATAAAAGATGAACATACCTACCATATTAGAAATCTTACTTATAAGTTCTATCATTTTATCTAGATAGTTTAACATGTCTTTGCCAGTTCTAGCTAATTCTATATTTACTTTTGGAGGAGTGAAACTTGGGAAAGAATAAAGATCAGTTTTTGCTTATGTGTGTGTGCACACACACACATTATCTCAAAAGAAAAGCAAAAACTTTCAATTTTTATAGAAAAGGAAATTTTATGAAATTAATTCTGATTCTACCATTGCTTTTTCAAAACTTCTAACCCAACAAAGACCAAAAATCAATCTTTCATTCCTCTCAATATAGTTGGAATAAACTAAATTTAAAATAGATGAGTACATGCTGACTTTCTTCTGACAGTTGAAGAGGCTGAGTTTAAAGGGCACCTAAGAATCTACATTAAGAGACTCCTTGAAAATCTTTCCTTCAAAGCCTTCCATGGACTCTTCAGGATGAATTTTGACTATATCTCCTCCTGTATTACTACACAAACCATGCACTACCTAGCCCTCGCTGAGACATTGTTGACTTGGGTCCAAATTCATGTACTCTAGTCTTTCCAATTTTAACTCTTACTGCTATACACTTCCTTTCACTTATTGAGTCAATTCTTCCTGGGTATCTCATTCAGTTTCCCGGGAAGCATTTATTGGTTACTGCGGCGTGCTATGATCCTTTCATTTTTCT
Source organism: Pongo abelii (assembly GCF_028885655.2). Lineage (NCBI taxonomy): Eukaryota > Metazoa > Chordata > Mammalia > Primates > Hominidae > Pongo > Pongo abelii. The sequence continues at coordinate 88,389,650 of NC_072000.2, read as the reverse complement.
GAAATTTAATAGTACTTGCTGTTAAAGCCATTCTTATCATTTTAATGACAGTCTTCCCATATTGTTTGAAATGTGAAATATTTTGATCTGCTGAGTAACTCTTTCCTCCTAATGTAGCTCTTGATGCATAGTCGACCCCTACTAAGTATTTGTTGAAGGAATAAGGCCTTCATGACTAAGCTTACATATTCAATCACCACTGATTCCCCCAGGCAGTCAGTTGCTTATATTTCTCCTTATATAACATTTTAACAGTCAGACACTTATCAAATATTTTTAATTTTTTTATATATACTAGACACAGGTAAAGCATTGAGGAACAAAAAGTAACACGATAAACATGCTCTTGCACAATTTAAATTATTTATAGTACAAAAATATAGATAACTTTTTAAAAGCAAGTTCAAAAAGTAAGCTAGTTTTACTCAATGATAATTATATGAAGATAATAAAATGGGTTATGAGATAGAGTTTTACTGCAAATCATTACGGGATTACCTTAGCTGAGTTGTTATGAATGTCTTTCTGAGCAAGTAATATATGAGTGGAACAGGGATGATAAGTAAGAGCCAGCCATGTGTAAACCTATGAAAACATGGTGTAGGGAAAGCAAAAACAAGTGGATTTTCCCTGAGACAAGAAAATGTTTAACAGGTTTGACGCACAGATTGTGAGCAACTGTGGCTAGGCCATAGACCTGGCATAAAGAGGCAGATAAAAGAAACATCGTGATAGACTCTGTGACATCTTTTGTCCAAGATAAGAATCAAGACCTTATACTGATGACAGTGAAAAGCCAACAGAATGTGTTAAGCAAGGGAGTTGCATGGTGTGTTTTATTTTCTGCAGTATCACTACACTCTTACTTGTAGAGTGAGCTGTAGTGGAAGCAAGATTGAGCCCAAGAAATCAATTTAGTGGCTGTCATAGTAATCCTAGCAGAATAATAATGGTGACTCAGAATGAGGTGGTCTTAAGGGGAAGTTGAGTAGTGGTCATATTTATGACATGTTTTAGAGTTAAAGTCAGTAGAGTGTGCTGATGGATTGGAATTGAAGGTAGAAAGAGAGAAATCAATATGGGCTCTTTTCACACCTAGTGCCTAACGGTGGCATTAACTGAGATGAAGGAGATTGGGAAGGTACAGAGTTAGGGGGTGAATGAAGGAACTTTTTACGTTGCTTTGAAACCACATGACATTGAAATCTTTCCATACAATAGGATAAGCTCCTAATGGGCAAGGATTATGCTTAATTCCACCTTGATAAAGGTAGAATACCACATGTTTTGAAGACTAAGCTTTGAACTTGTCTTTCAAGTTCTGACTCAGATATCAGGTCTTTTGTTATGAAATGTGGATCATATTGGCAACAAAAAAAATTGCCCTTAGGAATTTAGACAACAAGTGTTTGGGAAGCACCAAAGACAGTGCCTGTCCTTTGCAGGTACTTAAAAAGTAGCTTTAATCTTTCTTTGTTATTTCAGTAACTAGCCTAATATCGTTTATATAACAGGAACCTTTTCCATGATATAATTACAGAAATATAGATGCTGACACAAACATTTAATTATAGATAAAGAGTACAGTAGGATGGCATTCACTTTTTTTCTCCTTGTAAGTTTAACACTCAATACTTTTATGTGCAAGCGTTGTGCCCAGCACTGGAAAGATGCCACAATGTGTTGGGTTGGAAAAATTAGATGCCTAGAGTAACCCTTATATGCGGTCCAGGAGCCTATTTTCTCAGCCTCACAAATGCCTAATTGCCTTATACCTGTGGATTCACTTTCATTATTTTCCCACTAATAAGTCCCCGGATCAGGAGCAAGAAAAGGAGGATATGATGAAAACTGTGCCCAGATGAACTTGCTGGTGTGCTTTCTGTTTGGAGAGTCCATGCAAGGAAGCAGGATGATGGGATCATTCACCTGATGATTTCAGGAACAACATATATCTTTCTGATCGTCTTCCCAAATGCTGTATATGAACAGAACAAATATCAGTTACACTAGAGCTAAAGGTGATTGGGATTGATTATGAGGACTTAGGAGTCTCTAAGCTGAACTGAGAGAGTTGAGTGTTAGCAATAGGGTTGCAGAGATTACTTGAAGCATAAACGCCAGTGGCCACAACAAAACCAACACCAGCAGCAGCAGTGAAACCACGTCACACCGCATCTTGGATAGAATTGTATCTCAGAAAAGATATTTTCAAGTCCTAACTAGGAGTACCTGTGAATGTTACCTTATTTGGAAATAAGGTCTTTGCTGATGTAATCAAGTTAAGACGAGGTCAGGCCAGGCGCGGTGGCTCAGGCCTGTAATCCCCGCACTTTGGGAGGCCAAGGCGGGCAGATCATGAGGTCAAGAGATCGAGACCATCCTGGCCAACAGGGTGAAACCCCGTCTCTACTAAAAATACAAAAATTAGCTGGGCATGGTGGTGCATGCCTGTAGTCCCAGCTACTCAGGAGGCTGAGGTAGGAGAACCCCTTGCACCCGGAAGGGAGAGGTTGCGGTGAACCGAGATAGCGCCACTGCACCCCAGCCTGGTGGCAGAGTAAGACTCCATCTCGAAAAATAAATAAATAAATAAATAAAAGAAGTCATACTGTTTTAGGGTGGCCCAAGTTCAATGACTGATGTCCTTATAAGAAGAGAAAAATTTGGAGATAGAGATAAGAGATATAAAGAAAAGGAAGCCTAGTGAAGACAGAGGCCAAGATTGGAGTGATTAATCTACAATCCAAGACACACCAAGGATTATGGTAACCATCAGAAACTAGGAAGAGACAAGGAAGGATTCAACCCTAGAGATTTCAAAGCATGTGTGACCTGACCAAGACCTTGATTTTAGACTCTTAGCCTCCAGAACTGTAAGAGAATACTTTCCTATGTGCTAAGCTACTCAGTCTGTAGTACTTTAACAGCCCTAGGAAACTAATACATATAGTGCTGAAGAAGTGTCACACAGGATAAATCAGGCATTGTCAACATACTTATAATCTATTCATGAATGCTTTTAAACAACAGATGGATAAATGGATGGATAGACAGATGCATGATATAGATAATACATATATAAAATATATTTTAAGGCATTATGGCACCAGTCTATGTTATATATTGTTTTATTGTTCAGGTTAAGTGTACAAGAATGTTACTATGAGAAATTCCTGGCACAAAATAGAGAGGCAGAAACACTGAGAAAGCCATCAGATCACAATGCAGGTCTGACCCCAAGTAAAGAAGAAAAAAAGAGAAGAAAAGAAAGTACCTTAGATAGAACCTTCTTAAATTGTTTTGCAATCTAAAAAAAGTCGAGAAATGTCACTGGGAGTCCTCAAGGCAAAGTCACCTGGAAGAATGTGCCATCTTTCAGGAATGCTTCTGTGTTAGCATCTTTCCACATTCAGCATTGGCTGGGAGTAGTCCATGGGAAGGATGACCTCAGCACAAAAGCAGTGATAAATTTCAGACCGCAGCACCGAGGACTGTCAGTCAATTACTTTATGGTACTTGGAAAACTGAGGACTGTCAGTCAATTACTTTATGGTACTTTGAGAACTGAGAGCTGTGTCCTCACGGTTAGGTAGAATAATAATATACTGGAAGAAAAAAGCTCTAACATTAACTTTGTAGACCTGTCAGCAATTTTGTGCCCACCGTTTGTATGGAATGATTTTTTAGATGTTGTTACCATCCTTAACTTGTCCAAACAGAAGGGGTTGGGATAGTGAAAAGGGGGTCAGGGAGAAACGGGAAGGTTCAGGTTGTTAGCCAGAGTCTCTTTATGACTTTTTCTATTTGTATATCTTTCTTATATAAGATGTATAAAGTGCTTTTCATGGAGGGAATTAAGATATCATTCTTGGAAGAAAAAAATTTTTTAATCTATTTTTTCAGTGTTGTAGCAGCATTGACACTATTTCAGCGTAACACTCTCTCTTTTGTCCTGTCTAATTCTGGGGAACTCCAATGTGAGTGTTGAAAATGGATTTTTCCAGGCCCAATAATGCCATTCTTTCCACTTTTATTTCTCACAAATTTTGCTTTTCTCTCAGCAGGCATTTACACTATTCTAACATCAGCGTTCATATTGTTTTCTGTGACTTCCCTTAGGTGGTCTTATTTCAGGTCAGCAAACATTTCCAAGGGACCTGATATGCACTGGACACTGAGCTAGCGTGTAATGATTTCCCAGAGAAAATATGTAGCCTCTGGTCTTCAGAAGTTTTCAGATAAGTGGTAGACATTGAAAAGAGCAATTTCAGTGTATTGTGATAGCTCCAAGTTAAAAGTAGTTCCAGGTGTGTTTGAACACAAAGATGAATAGTCAAATAAACCTGGGCTGGGGAGTGGAGGGCTGGTTACCATGCTAAACTCCCTGGTGGCAAAGAGGTTTGCATCTCATCTAATTTCCTCAGTCATGGACTTAACCTGACATGCTGCTTCAGTTTACCCCTCCTCCTTTCTGCCTCCAGCAAGTGGTTTAGGTGTCTGAATTATCATTAATGATTTAGTGCTATAAACTGTTAAAATAAAAAATCATACTTGTTGCTTCATATATGTCTGAAGTAGGCCAGAACATCTAAAAGTTAAGAAATATCCATATGCAAGCAATATATAAAGTGACTCAAGTCGTAAAACTACTTAATTGCGGAGAAAGCACATAATTAAACCATGGATTAAGCTCCAAAGCTTACTCTTTATATAAATTGTTTGGAATGCACAATACAATTTTCCCATAGAAAGCAAAGCTATATATTACCAGGCTAGTCCATGAAAGTCTAATTAGCTTATAATGTAGCTGGTATATTATATATTTCTCATGAAAATCATTAAAATCATATTATTCACCAAAAATTGGAAAGATTGAATATCCAATAATGGTGGCTTAATAAAATAAATTTTGTTTTAGCTAATTAGCTGTATGATAGAATGCTGTAAAGCCACTGATGATTACCCTGCAGAAGAATATTTGAAAACCTTATGAGTTTTCTGATTTAAAATATTAGGCAATACAAAGATATAAAAAGCACAAAACAAAAGTTTTTTCTCATTATCCCACCTTCAAGAATCATCCAGTATTAATAGTTTAGCATGTATTCCAGACTTTTTAAAAGAAAATTACTAATATAAATGAAAAAACTTTTAATGACATAGAATTAATAGACACGTAGCTATATTTATTTGTATTTTTTAAACCCATGACATTAATACCAAAAATATTTAGTCCTAGTTTGAAAACGGGTAATTTATATTTTATTTTACATTTTTTCTTTCTGGATTTATTTTATATATTTATTTGTGACTTTCTAAAGTTTCAGAATTTTCAAACTCTTTTCCTACAAGAGTTGGCTTCAGTGTTACTCTGCAGAGTAACTTCACCTGAACAATTTTTATGAAAATAACTATTCCTCTCTTTTCACCATTTTTGCCGTGGAGAGATCCCTTTTAATATGCTTTATCTCATAGCACATACCAACACTTAGCACATTATATACCTGTTTATTTAATGTTGTCTCTCTTGTACTGGAATGTGCATTCTATGCAAGCAGAGATTGTATCTATTTTGATTATTGCCTTATTTCCAGCAACCTAGACAAGTGCTTGGAATGTAGAAGGCACATAATAAATATTTCTAAAAGAATTATCAGTTGCAAACGAATGACTATATAATTAGAAAAATGCTATGTTTTCAAGCTGTGTGTATATAATAAGCATGCTATTTTAACTCTAGCTATTCAAACAGCAACAAAAAAACCACAAATGGGATAAAAATATAGTCTTATTGATATTAAACACTGGTCATTAAGGAAAAGAGTATTTAATTAGGAAAACAGAACAATATAGAAAGCTTCCTTTAGATTCTGATGTGGTCTTTTAAAATACTTAAATATTTTCTGGATGGTGGGTACCAACTCTGTTTACTGACTTTTTAAAAGGTATGCCTCCCACTAGGTCATCAGTCTGTTATTAGCACAATTCGTATGCATTGTATTATAGTTATGATTTTGTATATTTGGCTCAAAAAATAGAAGGTAAGGTAAGAGTAATTGAAGAGGAGGCAAAAGGAGCAGGGTGTGCTGAGAGACTTTTGAGAAGTTCTTGGACGATATTTGAATGAGCTGATGTAACCAAATGAATCATTCAGGATAAACTACACTAAACTGTGATGACAATACTAATATATTATTGGATTAAATCAACAAAACTTTATTTTTCACTCAAGCTGTGTGCATCAAAGATTGGAAAGGGCTCTCCTCCACATTGTCTTTGTCCATTAAAGAGGACCCAAGCCCAAGAGTCCCTTCTTTCTCTGACATAGAAAAAAAAAAAGGCCTCTGCCAATGAAAAAGTATGCACTCATTCTTTAAAGTTCTTTTTAGTAGGTGACACCTGTCACTTCTATTTATATTCTATTTGCCAATGCCAGGCATATGATCAAGAGTAAATTTCATGAGGTGGGAAAGGCCAATCTACCCTATCCCCAAAACGAGAGCAGTAATCAAATATTTGTGGACAGCCCTAATGACTGCACAGCAGAAGAATGAGAAAGATTTTGTATGTGAGAAATTGCATGCTTTAAAGGAAAAGAAAGAGCTCATTTAGCATCATCACTGTTCCTCCGTCTGGGTTGGAACTAATAAAACACTTGAATATGCTTCCTCAAATCAAGCAATGATGGAGCTTCCTTATTTACAATATAGCATGAGTTATGGGTCTGAGGAAGAATAGTCAATACATTTGTCATGGTGACATTTAACTTTATATTTGCATATTTTACTTTTACATGTTTCAGATACATCCTATTCTCAGCTACATACAACAGTATGATGAATAAGTAAATATAATTATAGCTTTAATAGTAATACTATCGGTATCTCTAGCCACAAATTAGAAGCATAATGAGAGCAATGTGTCTATCGATTTCAAGCACTTTACATCTTTAATAACGAGAAATGACAGGGCATCAAAACTTACAATGCGCTATACTTACTGGTAAGTAACTTGAGCTTAAAAGGATTCTGTAGATGAATTTGCTTTCAAACTTCAGTTATTACTATCTTCAAGTAATTTGCCTATTATTAGCTAAATCTAACAATCGTTAGTCTAGAAACCGAGGTATAATGGACACTTCTCTGATTTCTGTGATTCTTAGTTGCCAACATTAGCCACTTTATTTCCATCTTTCCCTTTATTATAATGTGCTAAGACATTAGTTTGCTCCCTCTGGATGTAAATACAATGCAGCTTTTAACTCTGTTTATGGGATACAGGAACACACATCCTGCCAGAAGATTTCACATTGAGCTACAAATTACTAATCACCGAGTCATTTTTTCCATTTCATTCTTCTCCTTGTGTGGATAGAATTAGTGTGAAGATCTCATTAGCAGTGGTACCATTACAGGCAGAGTATTTTTTTAAATAAGAAATCAAACCAAACAATTTCTATAGTGTCCAGGAATAAATGTATATTCAAAAAATCCGTATAGGTTATTTTTATCGTGAAAAGTAAATAACATTTAGAAACTTGGTGGGGTTTTTGTGTGGGTGTTTTTTTTTACTTCCATAGCTAAAGAAAAATATTAGATATAAAAATACAGAACGGAATCAAAAGTAGATAGTGAATTTATGAGGAGTACAGAAAGAATTTCGAAGAAATGTTCTATTTGCCTCTTTGGTAAATTTAAAGATCACTTCTCCTTTCTATTTTAGGACAAAGAAATTATTTTTAGTTGCATGCCCATTATTATTTTAACTATTTTAAATGTTTAATTGTTTAATTATTTTTGGCTTTTGAGAAAATAAAAAACATCAAGCAACATAGATTTGCAATGCTTTTTTCTCTTTATTTGAAATACGTTTGAAGCAATGCGTTAAGCTTTGTTGACCTGAGGTTTTAAAAGGCTGCAATACATATTCTTTGTCCAAAAAAAAAAAAAAAAAAAAAAACTTGCCTTAATAAGTCAACTTGTTTAGCTAGGCATATCTAATTTATCTGTAGAGTGTACAAGTTGGTACAGAACATGTAACATATCCCCAGTACTTCCCTAGGCACAGCACAAACTGAAATCTCTGCCCTCGTGAAGCTGACATGCAGGCTTGGCAGACAATGTGCGAAATAAACAATATGAGAGTCGGCTGGTAGGAAAAGAAGAAGTGCGATCCGTGGCAAGTACAGGGTATTCAGTGGCAATTTTAAAGTAAGGACATCATGGTACAGGGCAATGGAATCATGAGCTGAAAGTGAGGAGGATCTGAGCCATGGGCAAACCAGGGAACAGGCCAGGCAGGACGGAGGAATGGCTAATACGAGACACTAAAACCCCAGCATAAAGTGTGGGTTCTATTTTCATCAAGAGGGCCCAGTGTGGTTGGGGCAGAGGTGAGAGAAAGACTAGTCAGAGATGAGAGGGATTCTTCCATGTGGACCTGTTTCTTCTAGCATCCCAATAAGCTCTTTTGAAAATTGTGTAGAAAACAAACAAACATGAAATGAATGCTGCATCTTATACCATGAATCTTAATTCCAGAGTTGGACTTTGTGGCACCGTTTACCAGAACTTCGAGGCAGAGCCTTAGTTGCACACACGACTTCCAGGTAATACCTAGGAGTGTTTAAGTATATACAAGTGTCCAGAAAAAGAGAGAATGAGAAGGATAATGATACCTATGGTACACCACGTTTATTCCTTTTATCCTTAAAGTCCATTTTTTAAAAGTCATTTTACAAATGAGACAAAAAAAATTGGAGATTCAGGAACTTTCCTATTTGTGTACTGGGAACTCTTGAGCTGGGACAGTCACCCTTGCCTTTCTGCCTCTCAATTTTGCCTGACACTTTCCAGTGTGTGGTAAAGTCCCTTACCTGTCAGTTTCACATAAGAGACAGTCTGATATAATGGATGAATTAATTCAAAAGTGAGGAAGATAAGAAAATACTCTGTCTAGGGTCATAGTCAGTATCAGAATGATGGAATAAATAAAAAAAAAACAGAAAGGAATAGTTAGCAACAAAGAATATATGAAGCTTGAGCTGCTTATTGGAAGAATGGGCAGAGACAAAAAGATATAATTATTGCTATAATGCAGTGGCTGAAAATGAGTTGTGGGGTTTAAGGACCACTAGGAAGGGGCAAATAGTGTTAGCATTTGTTTGCAAGAGAAATAAAGGTGGTGTGATGCTAGAGATCACAGATGAATGAATTGAAGTTTTCTAGCAAAGCAGAAACTGAGGTCTGGCGTTGAACTTTTGTTACTAATTCAGCCTCACAATGTAAGCATTTTAACCTGAACAGGTTTGTATGCACTGGCTTCAAATTAATGAAATAATTGTGGTCATTAAGGTATGCATCAGTAATGTCTTTATAGACTTAAGGTGGTATAAAATGTACACAAAGTGCTAAACAATAGTAGATTTAATTACTTTCCAAACAGACAATTTTAAAAATCTAAACCAATGTTGGGTTTTTATGGTGCAATTGCCTTTCCATTCAAGGTTTTGTTTTGTTTTCATTATCCTTGGAGTTTATGAGAATCCCATTAATGGAAAAGAGCTGTTAAAAGCTAGGATGATTTTTTTTTTTCCCAGTGCAGTGAAGATCAATTAGCACCTTCTAATTTTGTACAAACAAGGAACAAAAACCAGGCAGAGCATCAACATTTTATGTTTATTGTATCTGGATTAGCTTTCTAACCAAAACTCTTGTTTTCCTTCCAAATCTCCATTGATGTGCCCAGGGCGATTTTGTCTTCAAGAAAATGGAATCATCCTGTGGCAATCAGACATGCTTATTGGACAAATGTACTTAAAAGGTTTTCTGGGGTTAACTTTTCCAGGTGAGAAGGAAAGAAAAAAGAAAGATTCTGGGGGAATGCATTCTGATATATTGCTAATTGTCTTCCAATTTATTGGGAGAAAGGAAAATATCAAGGCAATTTAAGAACTATTATTATTATTATTATTATTTTACAAAAAGGAAAATGGATAACTCAGTGGAACCTAGGGTACTAGGAATTGGAATTTAACGTACATTTTCAGTAGATGGCTTACTCGATGACTGTAATCATCTTCAATTTACTAACTTTTCCATGATGCCTTTGATGGATACTATACTGTCTGAGAATGGTCCTCTATGATCCCTCTTTATCGCTACTGATGGACTAAATAAAAGTTATATAATTACTGGTCATGGAAATAGAACAATATTACTTTCTTCCTGCCAGGTGAAAAGAAAGTTAACGCACTGTTAAACATATCTGTTCAAAGTTATGCTCCCATGAAGAAAGTAATTATTTTATCAGCATATATATTACTTTCATGCAGTATTTTCAGTATCTGTATGGACATTCTGCTACTATAAATTAATTAGGAATGGTGATCCCTTCTTAATGTAAATGCTAATGGCCAACATGATGCTATCTCTCCTAGTTACTTCTTCAAGGAATGAACAGTAAGAACTGTAAATATTATTTTTTAAAAAACAAGATAGAAGTATTTTCATATGGTGGTATGATTCCTTTGTCAAGCATGCCTCCATTTTGTTACATATTTTATATAATTTGTTAGATCACATTTATGCAATGACGCCAACAAGACTATCATAGTAAGGAAGATATTTGGTACCATGTTTCCAAATTGATTCAGCTATAGTTTATCATTTATTTATATACATGTATTATCTTCAAGTATTTTCTACTACTTCCCTTAAGCTCAGTCACAGGACAAAATATCTGGGAGGAGAATATGTTTCACTCTAAATTGAAGTTAATTGCATTTCTCATACTTTGTACCTGCAAAAACCCACAAAGCAACTGAACTCTTACCCTACTGATTATCATAACTATGGGGATTATCAGTGGTTATAAATGACTGAAAAGTTTTGCCAAATTTTACTTAAGCTGAAATTCAAGACACATATTAAATCCTACCCATAAGGACCCATAGCCTCGAGAATGATTTTAATGTGGCCAGCTAAAGCCTTATTTATTTTTTCCTTAAAGGTGGTTAGCTGTTAATAAGCCAAGAAATCTCTGCAAACATGTACTACCTCAGTCTGTGGATTGGTGCTTTACATTTATTTTGGTTTGTGTGAGTTTGTCCTTGCATTTATAATTTAAAAATTAATATGAATGAAAAGAAACAACAAATAAGAACTATGCTTTGATAATTAAAAGTATCATCAAAAACAGCCGGGCACTGTAGCTCATGCCTGCAATCCCAGCACTTTGGGAGGCTGAGCCAGGTGGATCACTTGAGGCCAGGAGTTTGAGACCAGCCTGGCCAACATGGTGAAACCCTGCCTCTACTAAAAATACAAAAATTAGCCAGACGTGGTAGTGTGCACCTGTAATTTCAGCTATTCAGGAGGCTGAGGCATCAGAATACTTTATAATTCCAGAACCCGGGAGGTGGAGGTTGCAGTGAGCCAAGATCGTGCCACTGCATTTCAGCCTGGGTGACTGAGTGAGATTCTGTCTCTCAAAAAAATATATAAAAAAAGTCCATATCAATTCAAAAATAGTACATTTTTACAGCCAGGCACGGTGGCTCACACCTGTAATCCCAGCACTTTGGGAGGCTGAGGCAGGTGGATCTCGAGGTCAGGAGATCGAGACCATCCTGGCTAATATGGTGAAACCCCATCTCTACTAAAAATACAAAAAATTAGTCAGGCATGGTGGCGGGTGCCTGTAATCCCAGCTTCTTGTGAGGTTGAGGCAGAAGAATCGCTTGAACCTGGGATTGTGCCATTGCACTCCAGCCTGGGTGACAGAGCGAGACTCTGTCTCAAAAAAATAAATAAATAAATACATTTTCCAACTCTTTTCTAGGTTGGAAGATTTGCCTAAATCTTTAAATGTTGCCCTTTTTGGTGATTGGAGAGTTAAGATAGACAGCTAAATGACTTTAGTCCCATTAGGTATAAAATCACCTCCATTACTCAGAAACTCATTTCTTGCTGCAAGAGACTTATGTTATTATAATAATAGTAATTACAATAATTATCATAGCACTTACATTTGCAATTATACAATGGTGACCATCCCAGTAAATCCTGGAACTCTAGAAAAGGAAATACAATGCATAGTTGGGAATCAGTTTGCCACTGAAATGCAGACATCAGTACAGTGCAAAAGATAGTAGCTCTCTTTGCTTTCAGGCCTTCCCAGCAGTTATTAGTTAGAAGAATGAACTTAATTGAAAGTCAAAATATGAAACATAATTTGTGAGAATTAAATGGAAACTGATAAAGCCTCAAATGTCTAGTTTTTTTTTAAAAAAAAAACATAGATAATATCCAAGAAAACCTATATATTTTTAGCCTTTTACCCAAAGGAAATACTCTTCTATTGTTCATGTTCTGCAGAAAATGTTTTTGATATAGACACACAAAGACAATTCATTGACTGGCCATTGTTTGTTGGCATAGGGTAAAGGCACCCGATAGCAATAAATTAAGCACACCCTTAGGATGATCCCGTATGGTAGGTGCTTTTGAATGTATGTTCCAAGCTAGAGAATCCAGGAGTAGCCAAGCCAGAGATTTGTTCCTTGTCTATGAGGAACATCTGAGCCCCTAGCCAGTCCTGGGAAACATGGGCTGTAGAGGGAATAGAGGCTCTGAGTTTGAGGTTGCATGAAGGTTGCCAGGTGGAGGTCATTAAGGGGAAGCTGTTAAGTGAAAATGCTATAGAAACTGCATGTTGTTTGCAAGTGGTTGTGGTTCTCCTGTCCAGCCCACTACCACTGGAGTCTCTCTCCTGTGTATAAGCCCCTAATAAAACCACATGTCTTGTTTGCTGACTCTGGGTCTCCTCTTCAGCCTCTTGAATCTGATGCTTCCACTATTGAAGTTAATAGGGGTTTGGCACAAGATTCAGCTATAGCATCTTTAATCGCAAGATATTAAATCAAATGGGTATGTACATCCCCTAAGTTTTGGAGTATTTCCTAGGAATCAGGGCAATATTATTTAGAATAAAGAAGGAAAATCCTTTAATTTTATCTTTGTAGCCCCTTTTGCTCCAGTAATTTCTAAGACCATGTCACGTTTTCAAGGTTTACTTTGGCTACATTGTGAATATAGGTGGATTGTACATCGACAGCTTTGCAATTTCAATGAGCCTATAAATGTAATAAAAATAGCTTTATTGTATCATTTAATACTTCTGTACATGATCTTGTCTGGAATTAGTAGTTTGGAATATTCTAAATATATAATATTCTAAAATTATATATATATATATACACACACACTCCTAAACTTCTGACGAAGTTCCTCATTGTTACAAGTTCTCCTTAACAACAGCTTCAAATTATACTTCAAGATAAAAATAATTTAGATGTCTTGGTTTTCTTCTCCCTCCTGTCTGCATTTCCATACCTAAATCTTTCTTATAATGCTACCTCCTCCACACAGAATGAAATGATAATCTTTCCTTTCTGAATCCCGTAACACAGGAGCTAGCTATTTATTTCTTAGAGCATTTAACCAGTGTATGCTCTGTGAAAGCAGAGTTGTTTTTGATTGGCACCATGAGCATTCATCGTCCTCGTTACATAGTAGGTGCTCAATAAAATTACTTTGACTTGCACTCAGGTCTTCCTTGTACAAAAACTGTTGCACAATCAGGTGTATGTCTTATCTTTAAAACCTACAATGCCAAATGCTTAGTAAATATTCAGTAAATAATAATGATTATTGTTACCTATACTAAAGATCTATAAACTCATAGAGAATAAAGTTCTCTTATTCATCATCTTATCTTCTACAGTGCTTTGTGCATACTATAGACAATATTTATTTAGTAAATGAATTCAGCCTGAGAGTTCTGTTCACAGTGTGCTTCTTAAATCCAAGTCTAGAGGTTTATATCCTGTATAGAATACTTGTATTCTATACAATTTATATTTAATTAGGAGTCATATTTCCAGAAGCACTTTGGAAACAAGTGGCAACTATTCCAACAGGCCTATCCAAACACAATAAATTTGAAATATATTTGAAGAGAAAGGAAATAACTCCTTCTCCCCCCCAAAAGAAAAGCTTGTCTATACTGAAGGACTTAATGTTCCTACCAGATAACTAAAAAATGTGCTGAATTCAAGGAAAGAAATTTATGTGTGGCCATCTGAACTTCAAGAAATAATTGCTCTGCTAAGATTTATCTTCCTTACAACTGAGTTAAGGGAAGGCTACATTTTCATGTGCAAAGAATCTTTTTTAAAAATAAAAGCAATTAAAACCTCTTAGGCACACCACCCTTATTTGACAAGAAAGTTGTTCTCGCATATAACCTGTCACAGCCAAGTCTGCAAAGTGCACTCCTGATAAGTTTTTAAATATAAAAACGACTACTTCTTGAAGATTGACAATATTGGCCATATTCTCCCAGTTATGTGTTGTTGAAAGAACAAATGACTTCCCAGGAAGAAAAAAGAGTTTAAAAAATCACCAAAAATATGTAGTAGTCATTTTTCACTATAACAGAAGACAACTCAGAAACATGGAGTACAAAAAAAAAAAAAGTCAATTTATGGAGATGCTTGCCCATTTACTTCTCTTAAGAATGTCTTCCAGGAACAGATAGCATGTCCTTGTTTGGTCGAATGAGTTTCATTTAGGTTTTAGATTAGCTGCTGCCCTAAAATCTATCTTGATGGGCTTGTGTTAAATGACAAGGTTGTGAAATGAAATACAAATTAGGCTTAACTAGGATAGATTGCATTAAAAAAATGTACTCGACTCAACAAGGAAGTTCAACCAAAGTTCAGTGAGTTCATGCTGGTGTGAAGTGGGGTGAGGGGCTGGGCACAGCATCACATCTGCTGTGGGCGGGACCTCACTAAGATGTCTTCTTGCTTCCAAACACAGGTGATGTAACGAGAACATACACAAACATGGGCTTTCCAGCGGTGACTGACAGCTTGTCGGATGCCATTAATTAGAGCCACACTCAGTTTTATGACCAGCATGCTCTCTATTGGTTTGCACTAAATACATGTTGACCAATATTTCAAACACAGCGTATATCTGCATCATGAATAGATGTTTCTGATTTTAAAAGTCATCATTCATATGCTTGTGAGCAAAAAGATGAATTGAATGGCATCAAAATAGATATTATCTTTTTCAACTATAATACACATTTGAACAATTCATTTACATAATTTAGAAATAAGTTTGAATTCACATCACATATCCTAAGAAAATTATTTTATTTATTTACATCAAGATATTTACAAATTTGAAACACTTTTTAAGTTCCAGATCTATCTGATAACACAGCTGTTTTCTCATGATATAGTCTAGGATCTAAAACAATTTGCATTGATAAAACATGGTTAACATATATGCTAACTGTTCAAATACTTTGTCTTTTTAATTCAATTCTCTCAAAATGCTATGATGGAGATACTATTATTACCTGTATCTCTGTTCCACAGATGAGAAGGCTGAAGCACAAAAAGAGTTAGTAATTTGCTAGAGAGGCCAGGCTTTTATGGAAGGGAATCCAGATTTAAACACAGGCAATTTGGCTGCAGAGAGGAGACCTTAAACCACCATATTGTGACATCCTGCCATCTTATGCTCAACGAAAGAAGAAGGAATTACAAGGGACACACAGTCAGAACACTAGGATGGTCCAAGTTGAGAGATCAAAAGTGGGGATGTACAAAACTGGTTTAAATAATGTTACTGGTTAAAACTGCTAATGGGTAGAGGGATTTATTTGGGGAGTAATGAAAATGTTCAAAAATTGATTGTGGTGATGGTTGCACAACTCTGTGAATACATTAAAAACCACTGAATATGTGTGTGCGTGTGTATGTGTGTGTGTGCATTTAATACATGCAATTTGACTATTTTGATTAATCTCTCAAATTGTTACTGAAAGACTGTTATCAGACCAGGAAAGACTAATGGATACTGTATAACTTTGTTTAATTGTATTTAAAGATAGTCTAAAATCGCAGTATAGCATTGCATGAACTGACATGTTCTTCCATACCATAGTTCCCCCACCCCCCCCCTTTGGTAACTCCATTGTCACATGCACTTCATTGTGACTTGATTATGACTTGTAATGTGATTGCAACATATACACAGTGTATCTTATGTATTTAGAAATCTTCTAATTACTTATAAAGTAACTCTACTCTCTCCTTTTTAAAACATTCTGATTAAAATTGAAAATACATTCAGATATCATTTTTGTTTTTTCTTCTTTATCTTCAGACTTGTTCTTTAAACTTCTTTTTTTTTCATTTGAACTATGGGACAGTAGAGTAGTTAATTTGGGGTGGGTCACTTTCTGACAACCTTTTAAAATAAATTGGATTTCAACTGCTTTTTTTCTTACCTGGAAGTCGACAGAAATGCTACCTTTATCAAAATAGAGCATTCCGTCTTCTATTTGTATTATGAGTATTCACAGTCTAATTTTCCTAAAGTTACATCTTCATATGTTAAACACAATTTTTGTTGCCCTAGGGAAAGATATATAGGGTAATTTAATCCCATAATGTATTAGACACCTTATAAAGTATTCATTTTTTTATTTTGTTTTACTTAAAAACATATTTTGTGGTATGAATTGTGAGAGAGGATAAAGCAAATGTACTATGTTTCATTTGTATTTACAGTGTGTTATATTCTTTTATACACATAATGAAAGGGTCTTACTGACCCTTATGTTGTAAGCTACATGAAAAATATGCATTAAGATTTTAATTATAAACAGATTTAGTCACCACTGTTTATGTTCTTTTAGTCTGCATTAGCACGGTCATTTAAATAAAACATTTGTTTGTAAATGTGTGCGTTTCACTTGATATAGCTAATTACAAACCTGGCTGGGATTTTTACGATACCTCTTTCAAAGCATAGTTTTTATGTAAATTCAAACATTTCATCTTAAAAATGCCTCGTGTTTGATTTAATATACTTGAATTAAATACATTCTATCTACTTGAATCTCTCTCTATTTAAAGGAATTTTTCTGAAAAACAGGCATGGCAGTTAACTTCCTGTCTGTGGCTTTCCAAGAATGAATTAAAATGTGTAAAATGATTTGAGATTCATGGTGAAAGGATGCTTTAGAGTGTTAATCCCCCATGAATTCTGCCTCCAGGATTCTGCCTAAATGAGCAGGAAACTTCTGGAATTGAACAAGCATTGTGGGTGGCCATGCTATGGTTAACAGGAAGAGAAGGGAGATTTCAATTAAAGATGTGAGTTAACTCACATAAATACTATTATTTGTGGGTGCTTGTGCACGTGTGTGAGTATAGGCCTGCACGCTGATAGAACAGAGAGACCAAAAGGACTGAAATATACATTCTCCCATCTGTCAGGAGAAATGCTCTTGGGAGAGGATAGATATTTTCAGGAATTTATTTTGTACCTCTTAACATACTTCAGTGATTTAAAATACCATTGAATTTGGCTATGATCAGGATTTTGGAGACTTGTAGATAAACTAAAGGGCAGCATTCTGTTTTGCTTTACTGTTGAAATTTTATAGCCTAAATTGTTTTTCCATTTCTATTTCCATGTTCTGGGTTTGGGAAGGAATGTAACATGCATTACTTCCTGTGTATTACAATGGGAAAAATTTTCCACATTTTACACACACACAGTTCAAATAGTATTGCTTTAAAGAACAGAATTAGAAATCCTGTCTCTGATGATTACTGCAGAAATTAATTTCTGAATTATTTTCTAGATTTCTTTGTTATTCGTTTACAATTACAATATTTCTGTGTTGAGGTATACTAGGAAAGTAGCTTTTTAATGTTTTCTTTAGCCATGAATCATGCATACACACACACACACACACACACACACACACACACACACACACACATAAATACATACATCTACAATTAAATTTGTAATATTGGATTGCTATTTATAAAATTGTTTAAAAGTAAGTAAATTCCTTCAATTTCTAAAAGCCAGATATTTAAACATTTCCACATATAATTTAAAACTAACAAATATAATCATTCCACTAGTCTAATTTCATGTGAAATATTATGTATGAAGTAGGGCAAGGTGGTGGAGGGTTGGGGTAGGTAGAAAACACTTTGTAAGGATATTAAAAATTAAGAGCCGAATGACTTTATCATTTGTTTTTTCATATAACTATCATTTGCATGAGGGACTTTGGTTTTGTTTCTTTTAAAATTTTTTGAGATTTGGTGCCCTGGTGTCTTTTCAAATTCTCATAGAACAATTGGAATTAGGCACCTAATTTTTCAACTTCTTAAGGAAAATTATAATGGATTAAGCAGCAGAAAATGCCTGAAGGTTTCACTGATGTACTCTTCCTTGTCTTTTAGAGCACACCTCATTTTTTGTGCTTTATTACTTTTTTCACCATTTTTCATGAATAATGGGGCTGGGCACTGCTGCTGCTTTAGGAATGGGGTTGTATCCCAATCACCATATTAGAGAATTGCCTGGTCCCATAGCAGGTATCCCTACTGATGAAATTCATAACGATTCCACTCAATGGAATCCCCCAGAGGGGGTTTGTTTAAAAATGATAAGGACAATATATCTAATGATAGTTTCTTTCTCTTCAGAATGCCACTAACTCTTGAGATGTGTTTGGCATACTATATACTCTTTCTACCCTTTAACAGCAAACACAATCATGTTTTATTGTTATTTTTATTTTTTAGCATGAGCAATATACCAAGAATTCCCTTCGAAGAGACATTGACTTGTAATGTTTTCTTCCACGTCCTGGGAGAGGCCCCACCAATGCATGCACGTGGCCATGCCTTTACCGGATTTGAAGGCAAGATAGTTTCCCTATGATTGGTCAAGTCCTCACCCACTACCACTCCAGCTCCCCTTCAGTCACACTTCCCCTTAGCCAGGCACCACTGGAGTGGTCACAGGCAATATTAGGATTTGGAAAAAGGAACTGAGTTGAATATGTGTTTAGTGTGTGTGCATTGGGATGATACAGATTTGGTTCACAGTAACTTCCACGTCTGGTTATTTGGGTCATGTCTATGCTGACTCTTGCTTGTCAGGACACAAAGGAATCGGTCCTGTACTGCCTGACACTGCAAGTATGCCCCTAATGGGATAGATGAGTGTTAGAAATATGTGGTATGAGAAGTCGGCTTTTGAAAATTTTTTCAATTATGTGATGTATACAATTTTAGTGGGGAATTTGGTTTTCAACAATGACAAATTAAAACAGAAAATCTTTTCTTTCAAGGATGTATGAAAATTTTCAGCATGTGTAAGTGTACAACACATTTTGTTTTTCTTTATTAGTGGAAATGGTATATTTGCGAAAATGTGGTATACCTTTTAAAGAGGAAAGATGTTTTGGAACATTTCAACTAAACAGGAAAGAAATGATAGACCATTTATGTGGACTTATGTGTTTTATGCCTTCTTTCATCACTTTAAAGTTATTAAAAATTAGGATTTTTTTCTAATAAAGTGAATGGAACCTGAAACATAAGTCATAATTATATGAGTGGTAAAATTAGTAGACATTTTATTCTAATATTGAGAAGGAAATTAAAACCAAAACTTTTACACTGTACCAAAAGTAGGAATTTGTTATGAATTAGAGATGTATTTCAATACAAGAAATAGGTGGATTTTTTATTGTTAATAATCTACTTAATGTAGGGGATACTGTTACATGAATACATAACAGAAAGATTCATTTTTCTGATTTTAACAAAAATATTAGTATTAAAAAAAAACAAGATGAAACTCATAATATGCCAGCACAATAAGAGCAAGCTCTGACAAAAAGCTGGTAATTGTGGATCAGAAAAATCAGAGAAAACTTAGGTTCTGTCAACACACACACTTTAAATTCTTCGAAATCAGTGAAACCCTAAAATTGACAACAACACTAACATTTATTATTGGCATGAAGTGTGAAGCTGAAACTTGTCTAAATGATTAATAATAATAATACAATTTTAACAATGCCACCTGAAAAACTGAATTATCTCTCTGTTCTCAACATAAACAAAATGGTGAAATTGTCATAAGATGAAGCCACCAAATAAGTATACAATTAAAATGTACACTTAAAAATATCAAGGAAGTATGTCAGATAAAATTAACAAGAAAAGTTGAGTTATTTCAATTTCTGATTCTTCTGGTATTGATCAAATTTTTTAAATTTGTAAGTATTATTTTCTCAAGATAGATAAGCTATATATATATACAGATTCTTTTTCAATCAATGTATCTATATAGAGACAAATTGAAAAATATACATATATATAGAGAGAGTGTGTGTTTTGCACACATATGTATATATAGAGAGACAGTTCATATTCACATATATAGACAGTTTGTGCCTAATTTTGTTTTAATAGCTTATATTCTTTTTCTTATAATGAGACTCCAAAATTATACAAACTTCAGGCTCCTCAAAACCTAGTTCAGTCCATGCCAAGGAATCAAATATATATTTTTAAGTACATGCAACAGAAACTTGGTGGGTTTAATTTAAGAAAAGTCGCATTTCTTATTACAGAAGCAAAGGAATAACTGAGCGACTTAGATTGAGGAAGTGGCAGTGCAGATTGTGGACAGAGTCTGGGTTCTAAGAGCATTATCTGAGAAACAGTTCTAGAGGATATCGCCATTGGTTGGCAGGTCCTCTAATCCTCATGCCTGCATCCTTAGTTGAAATTCAAAAGATGAGGAGGAAGATCCTAAGCTAAATAGAATTACATGGATGGAGTAACTTGAGTGACAGTTGTGAGAATGAATTGAAAGCCAGGCAGTTTCACTAGGCAAGCAGATATGCAAGGCAGACAGAAATAAGAGTTGGCTACAGTCAGATATTGTACTTAATGTTGGGATGCATGGGGATAGAGAGAGAGGAAGACAGCTCTATGCCTTCCAAGAATTTGTACTTTAGTGTAACAGATAGATAAGTAAGTAGATAATTTGCAAACTATGTTGGGTGCTAACAGAGCGCTATGTCCAGGGAAATTTGGAAGCATAGGATAGAGAAACAAAGCCCCAGATAAGCTTTCTTGGACTTGAAAATGGCTGAGCTAAGTCTTGATTCTGGGTCTAGTTTTATTTTCTTGAGAAAAATAAATGAAAATCAAATTTTAGAATATGAATTTTAAAAAATTGAAATCAAATACCTCCAACAGCACCCTCTTTAGATACAACTCCTAGAGCAAGTCCCAGAAAAATGAAGTAATTGACAGAAAAACAGATACTTGTGGCAAAATTTTACTGGAAACCGCTCTTCTTAATATTAGTCCATACTCTGTTTATCGTTTTATACAACAGAGAAAAGGAATTCAAAGAACTTGGCAAACATCAAAGTGAATCAAACAGGAATTTACAGTAGGTCTCATGGAAAGTAAGTAAAATGATCTGGTATTTATAATTTTAATTCAGGAAACATGACTAAGGACATGCATATAGAAACTTTTAAATCAAAACATAGTAAGTGCAGGTTAAAAAGAGCATGCTGTTGGGGAAAACGTAGGCATTTGATAATAAGGAGCCATAAGGTGGAGCCAATGGAATTTTTAAGCTAATTGACAGTATGTTCAACCATGAGAGCAATGACATATGGCAAATATCATTTAACAGACTTTAAATCTGCACTTAATAACAAAAGTATAACCCATTTAGACCTAGATTTCCACCTTTGATTTTTTAAGAATATATAGACAAATATACTTTCCAATGTATATTAACATTCATAATTTACAACATACACATGGATAATATTACTTAAAACTCAAGGCAGTGGATAATAGAAATCCCAGATTTGTATTACAAGAGTAATACTGAGCATGAGGGAAAAGATCAGGGCAACGAGAAAGTGAGAAGTATGTGGAACAGGCCCTGCACTAGAATGTAATCCCAACACATTCGATAAATTGTTTATAAACTGATTTATTTCTCCTCCTCCTGCTCCTCCTTTTTCTTCTTCTTATGGTCATGCTGACATTTCCCTTTGTAATCCTGGTAACTTTTCCTCATCATCACTTTAGTGAATATCTTCTTTGACTGCTATGTTATACAATTGAAACATCTTCCTCATTTCATTCCCTGAATTTATTACATTTCTGTAAGGTCCCACTCAGACTTTAGGTATGAATATGTGATTAATGAGGAATGAAACATGGTGATAAGAATATGAGCTTTTGTGCCAGACACAACTGAATTTGAATCTTTCATCACTTGGTAACATGATCACTTTGGGCAAATAAATGAGAAAATGAAATCTCCGATCTTCTTTTGTAATATGGAGGTAATAATAACACCATATCAGTGTGTTATTTAGAGTAGTAAGCCAAATAATTAAAGAGCAGAGCTTGCAATAAATCTTATCATCATCATCATTATCATAAACATCACTGATGAAAGCAAAATTTGGATGAATGTCTGTCTTTTCCGAAGCAAGTATACATGGTCTATACCACCTCTATACTTTTTCCCAATGATTCATTTGACTTGGCCCATGTTAATTTTCAGAGAATTTTCTACAGTAATTTTCTTTATGTGTGAACCTTTTTTTGAGTTTTTAATATAAAGTAAAAACAGAGAGAAGCAGAAATAGATAATAGTTTTGCAAAAATAGAAGATGTGTATATCAGCAATTAGCATAATGTATTAACAATTGAGTTTGAACTTAACTACTCTTATTTTTATTTATTCAGGGCATCTCTTTGTCTCCTTCAAGTACTGTCTACAGAGCGCTAGCAAATTCAAGCCTGCCATTCTTAATGTGAATACAGTAAACAACAATGTCATCTGATGAGAAGGAGGAAGGCAAGGGTGAATTCAGGGGCTGGAGTAAATTGAGTATGTTTTGAAATAGTTTCTCTAGGGAATTAAATAGGAATTCAACCATTAGGGAATAAAAGGATTACAAAGAAAAACTGAGTAGAGAAAGAAGGCATTTTCAATGGATCCAGATAGCCAGCTTACATCACTTTCTCTAACAGCTCAGCAATTCTTGGTTAGACATAAAGAGATAATTTGGACTTAAAAGGATGCTAACAGATGGATATTTGAGAGAACTTAGAGTAAAGTTTATCTTATTTGTGCTGTTTGGAGGCTGGGCGGGGCACTGGGCTATTTCTTTTTCATTATATATAACATTTTTTTGCGTGTTTCATGCAATGTAAAGAGGTTACTGTTTTGCACATGTAATATTTTTTTCTTATACTGAAAACAATATTTAGTTGTTAGGTGTTTAAACATAAATGTAAAAAAAATATTGCCTTCAATTTAATTTACCCACAATAAAAAGTTAGCAATTGGAGCTTTTTATAGCCATATATTTTATAAATGCATGAAGGAAGAGGCGGAGACTGAGAGAAGTCACTTTATGTATATAAGATAATACAATATGGAGGGATTTATAAACTGATACTTAAAAATTTAATAAATTATAACATGAAAACATTTTCTAGACTTTTAGTTGTCTTTCATAATTTGGAATTCCTATATGGAAACTACTTTAATTATTGGAATGTAGTTTATTTAATCCTAAAAGGTTAATATGCAGGTTTTATTCTGTTTTTACCAATAGATTCAAAATTGCGGTGAACACTCTACACTTATCCATTCATGATAATTTGTTGAGTACACACTCCTAGAAGCAAACTTACTTGATTGAATATATGCCATTTTGCATAGCAGTTTTATATACTGTCAAACTGTCCTGTAGAATAACTATTTTAAACATATATTTTGAATGTGTAAGGCAGTAATTCCAGAAACTTAACAGTAAAAACTTATGTTTTACTTCCATATATTAAAATTTTAAACAAATAGCAAATAGCTGTGCCTCTTTTGTCAAGAATTTTTAAACTTTAAAATATTTTAATCATGCAATGTCTTAAACATTTATAAGAAATCAAGGAAAATAATAAAACAGACACAAAAGTACCCATCACTGCAATTATATGGATAAAACATTCCCACATTTTTGAAAATAAATTAAACTTTACAAATATGTATTACTTTTATATTTACTTTTCTGAATACATTTGAAAATGAGCAGAATTGTCTTTGATTCCAACAATTTCTTCTTTTACCATGACTTACATTTCATTTCTATTTTGTTTCCTTCTTCTTTTGTGATTTCATGAGTTGAAAACATAATTCTTTAAAAAATTTTTTACATTATTTAAAAAATTCTATTGGCAATAGATTCTATTGGCCAAAATTCTATTGGCAATAGATTCCTTTTATTTTATTAATACACTTTATACTTATACAAGAAATATTACTCTGTCTTCCAATCTAGGACTTCCATATTTAGATAAGCAATGTTCTATCATTATACCTTTCACAAATTTGTAAAATACATATCTATATAAGATTTCTCTTTTCTTCTCTCTGCCTCTCTCTCTTTTCATTTTTTCTTTTGTTCTCAGCCAGAGAATTCATCCTGTCAAAAATTACAATAAAACTTGCTTTGCAAAATATATGAAAATCTTTAGACATTAATAACTACAGGTATAACTTATTTTATTCTTGCCAAGTAATATCACTAAATCTGAATGTACGGTAACTAAGTTCCATATTAGAGGACAATCAGATTTTTCATAATATTTTTGCTATTTAAATTCTGCAATGCATACTTCTGCTCACAGATCATGTATTAGAACAATTTATGTAGCATATATTTTGCAAAATGAAATTCTATGGCAAAAATATACTCATATTTTTAAAAGTAGACATCAGCACATACACTTGTAATATTATAGCAATTTATATTATAACCAACAATATATGAAAGTGGACATTTGCACATACTCTCATCTGCATTGGATGCTATCATTTATTTTCGTAAAAGTTGATGTTTTATTGTTGTTGCTTCATTAAATTAATTCTACGGCTATTAACTTCTTTCTGAATATAACCTTGGCAAGCCTTTAGAAGTTTTCTTATACCTATACATATATATGTATTTATGTGCATATATATGTATGTGTATATATATTTATATATGTAGCAATTATTTTATTTTCATTCCTATCTAAATAGATTTTTTTTTTTTAATTTCACCTCACCTGGTTTTCTATGTTCTATATTACCCTGGCTCAAACCCTTCATATATTATAACTTATATGCTCTGTTACTATTAAGTCTTTACGTGAAATTTCTTAGTTTTTAATATAATTTTATGTAAAAATAAATTTAGATTTATAGAAATATTGTAAAAGTAGAAAAGAGGATCCTTATGTAGCCCACAGCCCACATTTACGGTTCTCCTATTAACATTTTACATTAGTACAGTACATTTATCACAATTAATGAACCAATGTTAACACATTATTAACTAAACTCCTTGCCTTATTCAGATTGCCGTAATTTTCAACTAATGTTCTTTTCTCTGTTCCAAGATCCCATCTAGAATACCCCATTATGTTTAGTCATTAGGCCTCCTTAGACTTCTCTCGGCTGTGACAGTTACTTGGACTTTCCTTGCTTTTGATGATCTGGACAGTTTTGAGACATACTGGTTAGGTATTTTGTAGATTGTCTCACAGCTGGTATTTATGTAATGTTTTCTTCTCATTGTAAGATTAGGGATATAGGTTTGGGGGAGAAAAACTACAAAGGTAAAGTGCCACTCTCATGACAACATAGCAATGGTCTATCAAAGTTATGCATTGTCAACATGGCTTATCACTGTTGATGCTAACTACAGTTATCCGGCTGAGGCAGTGTTTGTCAGGTTTCTCCACAGTAAGTGACTCTATTTCCCCCTTTCCATACTTAACCCTTTGGATGGAAGGCAATATGCACAATCCACATTTAGGGAGCCTAGAGTTATACTCCAATTCTTTGAGGGAGGAATATCTATGTAAATTATTTAAATTTTTACCTTAAGTTTTCTCTTATTTCCTTATTTTATGTATTTATTCAAATGTGTATTTATATCAGCTTTGACCATTGGAAACATTGTCAGCTGGAGCCTGTCCCGTTATTGTGTTTTTTACCGCATACTCCTTTTCTGACTCTGTAAGATTCTTCATGGTTATCTTGGTTATCTTGTATATTTCCTGTCAAGGTCCTAAAATATGCCATTTCTGCAAGAAGCCCTGATTTTTTTTTTGTTGTTGTTTGTTTGTTTATTTTTATAGTGTTAGAAACAAAGTTCTGGGTGCTAGGTATGTACTATGGTTTGAACATATGTGTTTCTCCAAAATTCACATGTTGGAACTTAAACCACAATGTGATAGTATTAAGAGGTGGAGCCTTTAAGAGGTGTTTTAAATCACAAGATTTTGTAGCAATTATGTGTGGGATTAATGACCTTTTAAAAGAAGTGTAAGGGAGCTGTTCACTCCTTTTGACTTTCCATCCCTTCTGCCGTGGGAGGGCACAGCACCCAGGCACCATCTTGGAAGCAGAGACCAGGCCCTCACCAGACACCAAACCTGCCAGCATCTTGATCTTGGACCTCTCAGCCTCCAAAGCTGTGAGTGTGATGTTGTGAAATACATTTGGTCTTCAATACCCTTTCCTGGCATGTAACTCCTAAAATCCTTAGAAGCTTCAGGGTCTTAAGTGTCTTTTGTATGCTAATGAGTTGGGGATGGTTGGATGTCCCTAGACAGCTTCAGGATGGGGGCTGGTCACCTGAAATATCAAGGTGTGATTAAAGGGTTGGACTTTCAGCTTCACCACCCACCTCCAGGAAAAGGAAAGGGGCTAAAGGTTAAATTGATTACTGATGGCCAATGATGTAATTGATCATGCCTACTTAATGAAGCCTCCATAAAACTCAAAAAAACGAAATTCCAGATGGCTGAACATGTGGAGATTCCTAGAGGGTGTCCTGCCTGGGAGAGCATGTTGTCCTGCTTGAGAGAGCAAAGGATACAGGTGAAGAGTCACATAGGGTGAAGTATAGAGAGGTTGAGCACCCCGTCTCTACGCTTCACCTTATGTGTCTCTTCATCTGTATCCTATGTAATATACTTTATAATAAGCCAATAATTGCAAGTAAGTTTTCCTGGGTTCTTTGAACTGCTTTAGCAAATTAATCGAACTAAAGAGGGGTTTGTGGGAACCCCAACTTTAAGATGGTTGTGTTAAAAATTCCAGAGGATGGGACTTATAGCTGTTGTCTGAAGTCAGGGGGAGTTATGTGGTACTGAGCCCCCAATCTGTGGAATCTTAGGTTATCTCCAGGTAGATAGCATCCGAATTTAACTGAATTAGAGGACCCCCACACATTTGGTCACAGAAGTCTTTTTTATTTATTGTTGTGGTGGTGTGACAGCCAAGAAAAAATAGTTTGAGTTTTTTCTCCATACAGTAAAAAATAAATTTTTGCTCTTTATAAATTACCAAGTTTCAGGTATTTCATTAAGCAGCAAAATTAACTAAGACAGTATGGTTGCTACTTGGGTGTCATTGCTCCTAGGTCCCCTCAGCTGAAGGATCAAGGGAATATATGTGTGTATACTAACATATGTATACACATATACATATCCATATGTGCCATCATCTATATCTATATCTATATCCAAATCTATATCTATCTATTGGTGTCTATGTTAAGCTAAACATGAGTCCATAATGATGAGAGCCAATTGTAATCCCTTACCACATGGATTATTCTACCTTCTTGCCTGGCTTTTCTCTAAAGTCCCACTCCAGCAGTGACAAACCTGGCTTTCACTATATGCTATTCATTTACTTAATTGTTCAATTCTAGTATGCATGTGTGTTTCAGAATTGTTTACTCTTATTCCTATGGGAAAAATCTTTGTTAACTAGAGTAGTATTAGGCTCGGTTAGATAGTTCTTTTTGCCTTTAGTCTTACAGACTCTGTTCATTTCCAAAGTTACTAAGGTTATGACCTTTTTTCTCCATAGCCTTCGGTGATGTTGTTTTGTACCTTTGTATACAATTTTGTTCTTTTGCCACAGATTGCATGTCCTGTGATACTCTAATCTTTTAAATGGTGTGTTTACATTTATACACATTAAGATTTACTCTTTATTCTGTTTGCTTAGCATGTTCTTGTGTTCCCTTTTATTGCTGATAGTCTTCTTCTGAAGTCAGCTTTGTCTGAAATTAATATAGCTACATCAACTTTCTTTTTATTTGTGTTGCATTGTATTTCTTTCTGATCCAATTTACTTGTAACCTATCTATCACTTTATATTTAAGGTAGATTTTTTTCAAGACAACATATAGTTGTTTTTCTTTTAATCCACTCTGTCAGTCTCCACTTTTAAATTCATATGTTTGGATCATTCACATTTAAAATGATTAGTCATATAGTTTATTAATATCTATAATATTTATAACTATTTTCTATTCATGGCAATTGTTCTTTGTTTCTTTGTCTCTTTCGTTTCTGTGATCTCTTATTTTTAATTGAGCATTTTATATGATTTTATGTCCTCTCTTAGTGTATCAATTGTATCTATTCTAAAAATATTTTTGTTGGTTGTCCTAGAGTTTATAATATACATTTTATTTTATACTTTATTTATATATTTTTATTATTTTTTAGATGGAGCCCCGCTCTGTTGCCCAGACTGGAGTGCAGTGGCATGATCTCAGCTCACCGCAACTTCCGCCTCCCGGGTTCAAGTGATTCTCCTGCCTCAGCCTTCCAACTAGCTGGGATTGCAGGTGCCTGCCACCACTCCCTGCTAATTTTTGTATTTTTAGTAGAGACAGGATTTTGCCATGTTGGCCAGGCTGGTCTTGAATTCTTGACCTCAGGTAATCCACCCATCTCGGCCTCTCAAAGTGTTGGGGTTACAGGCATGAGCCACTGTGCTTGGCTAAAATATACATTTTAGATGATTTATGTTTACCTTCTAATATGACTATATTCCTTTATGTTTAGTGCAGATACCTTAGAATATTCTCATCACTTCTCAGCATTTTGGCTAAGATGAAGTGTAACAGAATATTCTCCATTTTCCTCTCCTTGTGACATTGCTAACATTTGTTTCATTTATCAATATGCTACTATTACCCAATACATTGTTACTATTATTGCTTTAAACAAATAATTATACTTTAAAATAAGTTAAACATAGTAAAACATATGTTTTATACTTACATCTTTCTTCTTTGATACTCTACGTTTCTTTATGCAGATCCATGTTGATGACCTATACTATTTTTCTTCATCCTGACGAACTTATTTTAACCTTTCATGCAGGATAGGACTGCTGATAATGAATTTCTTCTCTTTATCTGATAAAGTTTTTACTTCCTCATTTTTAAGGAATAATTTTATCGCATAAAAAATTCTAGATTTTTTTCTCTCAACCCTTGAAATATTTCACTCCACTCTCTGCTTCCTTCCAGTTGCTGTAGTTTCTGATGAGAAGGCTACTGTAATCCATATCCTTGTTCCTCTAAAAGTACATTGTTTCTCGCTGATGTTTTCAAAGATAATTTTTGTCTGTGGTTTACTGTACTTTGTATGCTATATGCTGTGTTGTACTCATTGTTGGTATTTATCTTGGTCGATTTTTCTGAACTTCCTGTATCTGTGGCTTGGTGTCTTTCATTCATATGGAAAAGTTTTGGCCATTATTACATGAAATATTCATTCAGGTTTGTTCTCTCTTCTTTTGGTGTTCCAATTATGTATATGTCACACCTTTTGAAACTGCTTCACTGTTCTTCAGTGCTTTGCTCTGTTTTTGTTTTGTTTTGTGTTTTGTGTGTGTGTGTGTGTGTGTTTCTCTCTCTCTCTTTGCATTTGTGCTTTGGAAGTCTCTATTGCATTACCTTCAAGCTACTATAGATGTGTTGAGTCTAACAATGATACTGTACAAGGATTTTTTATTATTTCTGTTACAGCACTTTTTATTTTTAGAATTTCAATCCTTTCTTAGAGTTTTCGTCTAGATAGATGTTTACATTACCATTTTCCTAGGTCTGGCAATGTCTTTTCTCTGGAGAGTAGACTTTTGTTATAAGCAGATTCTAGGTATATTTCACAATAGTTACTCTAAAAATCTCCATCTCCCCCAGCCAGAACCAGGGGGAGATTTTTCTTGTTTTGTTTGTCATGAGAACCTGGGGGGTTTCTAATGTAAGACCCACCAAAATGTGCCACCCTGTTTGAAGACTGCAGTTCCTAAGACTTTCTCACTCTCACACCAGTTTGTTTTCTGCCTCCAGCACCTCATCAAAACTATAATTTAATTGTTCCTACTAGGTTGTGGCTCCAGTGGCTTCTGCTCCAGCTAAGGAAATCTTCCCTGTGTCTCCCTCTGGATATACTTGTCTTTCCAGATTCCAGGGCAATGATTTTTCCTGTGACCTCAGTTCTCTAGTGAGTCCCTGAATAGTTATGGTTATTTTCAGTTTGTCCACATATTTCTTCTTGTAAAAACAGGCATCATAATTCCCAAGCTCTTTAAAATTCAGAGCGGAAGCAGAAGTCATACTTAAGTTTTTAGCACACTTTAGAACACTTTTCTGTCACTTCCTACAGTTAAATAGAATGTATATTTTTTCCCCAAAATGAAAATAATCTTAGCATTTTTTTCTAGTTTTAAAATTATTTCTTCTCAGTTCAAATCCATCTTTCTTAACACAGATTCGTGATACTGAAGCTGGACCCTGTAAACATTTCTTCTTTGCTAGCTGGCAAAATTTTAGGCTGCTCGGTAGAGGACACTGAAGGAGTTTATCTTACTGTTTTGAGTGTGCTTCTTCTGGCTTCTATGCCATGAAGGCCAATGGGTGCTTCTTGACCAATGGTGGACATGAAACCCAGTGACCCACACCATCCAACAAATATCACAAACACTCAGCAGGCATCTTTCTACCAAGTGTCACCAGCCAGTCTTGCCAGTCTCCAAGAGATTATTTATTCAATGATTTGTGGCAATACCCCAGCACATGGTTTCATAGTCAGCAGTTTCTGTTGCACCTCAGCAAACTTCATTCCCTGAGCACAGCTGCACCCTCGCCTAGTTGGTAGAACATTCAGCCTTGGGAAATGCTTCTTCAAAGATTGTCTTTCCCTTCAGTAATTCCCCTTGGCCCTAGAAATGGTGTCTATTTCCTACATCTGCTATTCCTATACTCTATAGATTTTTTTAAATTGCACTTGAGGCTTAATCTCTTTTTAATACTTAACATTTCTTTAATGAAAGTACCACTACTCCAATTACTGGTATAATTTTTATCACCTGACCCAGTACTTAGTGATTCAGCATCTTTTCACCACCACATAATTAACATATTGAAATCATGAAGTTTTAGATAGTAATCATGATCTTATCCTATATCAACAGCTATAAAAATTTGTAAGGTTTTTGAATAAATGTTGTTCTTTAAGTAATTTTCATTATAATTTCCACAAGTCCCCTTCCTACTATTTTTTTTTTCTCGATTTCGAGAATTCTTTGTGGATTTCTTGAAGAAAAACGAGGATTTCTCATGTTGATTTCTCTGGAGCATGTTTTGAGTTGTGGGTATAAAATTTTCATTTATTTGTGTATGCAATTACAGTTCTTTTCAGAAAACTATCAAAATTGCTATGCATATATTTTTTAATACATTCTTTTCTACCATATTATTAGAATTTGGGGATGTAGGAAAGATTCACTTGTGAGCTTATGCCTAAGTTTCTGCTGTAGTTCTAAAGCTCTAGTACTTTTTTTAACACTGTATCACACAGATTTTTGCAAATACATACCAGTGAATAGAATCTGTTCTGCCTCCATACACATGATAACACGCAACTTATTCTCCATTTGAAACTCGGGAGGTGGCAGAATTGTTCGAAGAGGAATTCTGTTAAAAAGAGGGTGATTAATACATAAAAAAAACTTTAAAATATTAATTTATTCTGTATATGCTACTAATTCAGATACATTTAATGCCTACATTGAAGCATGTAATATGTGTTAGCTACATTTGTATAGAAGCAGGCAGGTCAGAAACTGCTGGTGACCATCCAATATCCATTCTTCCCCTTTTCTCTTTGGTAATAAAATGCCCACATTTTTACTAAGTCTATGGTCACTCAAACAAAACTATTTTCATTCTTTCCTTTCAGGTAATGAGCTATGTGACTAATTTCTGGCCAATGGAATGTGAAAAGAAGGAATGTTTACAAATATTGGATAATGTTCTTAATGGGAAAAGAAGTGATTTTCATTTCTTATCCCCTCCCAACTGTATGGAATATAGATTTGATGGCAGAACCTGGATTTATACTATTAATAGAGGACATCTGTATGTATGTCCTCTAAGTATGGCAAAAAGACAAGCTAGAATCTGGGACCTAGCTTCAGGTCTGGAGGCTTAAGCCTCCTATTTACAGGGAGATGACTGAAAAAAAAAAAAGTCTCTCTACTTTAGCCCACTGTTATTTTTGCCATTATTTTAGCAATTGAACCTGTATCTGAAATAATAGAGAAAGCACAGTTAAATATAATTTTTGTTTTATTTTATATTTTTGAGATGGAGTTTCACTCTTGTTGCCCAGGCTGCAGTGCAGTGGCACCATCTCGGCTCACCGCAACCTCCACCTCCTGGGTTCAGGCAATTATCCTGCCTCAGCCTCCTGAGTAGCTGGGATTACAGGCATGTGCCACCATGCCCGGCTAATTTTGTATTTTTAGTAGAGACAGGGTTTCTCCATGTTGGTCAGGCTGGTCTCAAACTCCCGACCTCAATTGATCCACCCGACTTGGCCTCCCAAAGTGCTGGGATTACCTGCATGAGCCACCGTGCTTGGCTTAAATATAATTTAATACATGTTAAAATATATGAGCATTTTAAGAAAGCCATCATTTTCAGCAAACTAACACAGGAACAGAAAAGTGAACACTGCATGTTCTCACTCATAAGTGGGAGCTAAACAGCAAGAACACATGGACAGAGGGAACATCACAAACTGGGGCCTGTTGACGGGTGGAGGCAAGGGAAGGGAGAGCATTAGGACAAATACCTAATGCATTCGGGGCTTAAAACCTAGGTGGCGGGTTGATGGGTGCAGCAAACCACCATGGCACGAGTATGCCTATGTAACAAACCTGCATATTCTGCACATGTATCCCAGAACTTAAAGCAAAATAAAAATTACAAAATTTTAAAAAATATATGGACGTTTAAATAATTTAAATATGCTATGCAAAAGTGCTTAATATGTTAAATTGGCATAATTTATTAGCATAATAAAAATTATTTTTTACATTTTAAGTATATTTATACTAGATACAGTGATACATATAATATGCTGTTTCTTTACTTTCCTAAAGTGTTATGATGGACCCAATGTGACTGCAACTTCTAGGTGTTATGAAACAAAAGGAACGACAACAACAGCAGCAGAGTTAGCTTAATCTGAATAAAACATATTTATATTTAATATGCAATACTCTATATTTAAGTTTATTTCTGTCTGCTTATAAGTTTAGCCTTGCGGGTTTTCTCATAGCTCCACTATCAGATGGTAATAGACGTGTGGGGACAGTGCCTTGCATGACCTCCTGGCTTTGGCTGGAGGGAAGAGGACACATGTGATCATCCTTATCTCAGCATGTGTGCTGGATGATTTTTGTGCTTGTAGAAATGGTCACTTCCTGTCATTGGGAATCCTTATGTTTTCTGTTGTTGATATCTCTGATTCATTAATTTATAATATTTCTTAGTTCTGTCAGAATCCAGTGGCCCTTTCCTGCTAGTTGGGCTTCCATCAGTCCTCCCTGGTGTTACCAACTCTTCTGATTATCATACATATCCTTCATTCTTGTTCCCGTCCACTCATCCTACAATATAACAGTGGTAGCAGTGTAAAGGCAATGCACTCCTGCATAGAAGCCTCCATGTTTGGCCTCTCCCCACTTCATACAAAAAATGATTAAAGCTTGGAAGTGAAAAATTAGATTTTTCTCTACCTGACAATGTTGTTTTGTTTTCTTACTCTTCTATTGCCTTTTATTTGACCTCAGGGAAATCCAATATTAGTTTTTCCCAAAATATAACCAAAATTATAAAACAGTATTTCTGGTCCTCAGAGATTTCCTCAACCTTAATAACCTTCTCTGTGATTTGAGAAGTTAAACCTCCAGGTTGAAGATAAGTTTTGACTATCTGTATCTTCTAACTCACCTGTTTTCTTTCCTCCATTTTCTTCTTTCATTCCCTTTCTTCTCCCCACCATTTCTCAGGTTTGAAAATGTGGAGTTTTTTTGTTTTTTTGTTTTTTTTCCAATTTCAGTCTTCTAACTAGCAAAGTAGTTGCCATATTTTTTCAAAGGACAGCCTTTGCTTTGAAATGTTTAATATAAGTTAAAAACACATGGTTAATGCTTTTTATTTCTTTGATAATGCCTAGATTTTGAGTCCATTGTCTTATTTCTATTTTTCTTAAGCCAAATGGATTAGCATTGTCATTTTTCATCTTATTTCTAACATTCCTAATTACTATCTCTTTGAAGGAATATTGCTATTTCAATTCTATAGCCCCATTACATTTTATATGAAGGTAATCTCTATACATATACTAGAGGCCAGAGTTCAATATTTGAGCTGGCTACTAAGCACCGTAAGTTATTTTGTCAAAATAAAAAAGGATTTAATAACAGAGTAGAAACATTAAACATCATAGATGGAAAATTTTTAGTTAGGATATATCTAAACCTTCCCATTATCATGAATTCTTTTTTTTTTTTTTGATTTGGAGTTTCACTCCGTCACCCAGGCTGGAGTGCAGTGGCGCGATCTCGGCTCACTGCAAGCTCCACCTCCCGGGTTCACGCCACTCTCCTGCCTCAGCCTCCGAGTATCTGGGACTGCAGGCACCCTCCACCACGCCTGGCTAATTTTTTGTATTTTTGGTAGAGATGGGGTTTCACCGTGTTAGCCAGGATGGTCTCAATCTCCTGACCTTGTGATCCACCCGCCTCGGCCTCCCAAAGTGCTGACATTACAGGCGTGAGCCACCGTGCCCAGCCTCATGAGTTCTTTTATTCCTAGACTGGCTCTTTCAATATTTAATAATATGCACTTACAAAAGGTCAAAAAATTTATTTTCTTGAGATTTCAGATTGCAGTAATATTGATAGCTATTAAATGAATAGGTAAACTATTCATTAATCTCTGGAGACATTCTTGTTAGAGAATAAACTATGAGTGCTGATGATTTTATTTGTTCTATGTATTGAACTTATGTAACTTGGTTAAATGTCTTTTTCTTCCATTAGTTACCAGGGTGGGTCCCCACTGCCCTGTAAAATATAACCTTAGATTTGAGATTGTCTCTATGTGAAAATCAAATGATTTATACACATCATTAATGTACTACAATTGAAGAATTATCTTAAAATTTAACAGTTATATATAAAAATATGACATAAAATGATTTCAGCAAACTAACTTAAATAAATTATTTAGTGAAATTTTTAAGTTAAGGTTTTTCTAATTACAATATTTGTTTCTTGCCACACAATGAAAAGGAAAAGATATGGAATAATTTTCTGAGTAATTGTAACTATAAGATTACATTTTTTATTAGAGGTAATTATGACAATGGGAGCCTCAGATCATAAAATTGCTTTAAAGAAAACATATTGTTTCTACAAATTTTATCTAAACATATTTGGAGCTTAGAACATTAGCTTTCCACAATAGGCATTGATAATTTTACAGATATAGACCTCTAAGTTAAGAAAATTCAGGAAAGAATAAAGATAAGCTCAAAAAGGAGAAAGTTGAAGATTAAAATTTCATAGTAGTTTCAATAGTGAGAAACCATTTGTGATGATTTTTCCAAGCTGGAACTGGTCTGCACTGAACATTGCAGTGATCCACCAAGCATCGGAAATTATGAAGTAGGCATATATCTTCTCTGAAATTTTACTTATTCAAAGACTTGGGAAGGAGAATTTTTTATTTAATTTTAAACATGTATGAATATGCTATGATGTAAAATGAAAAGTTAATATACATTACATCTTTAAAGGAAGATTTCAAGCACACTAGGGCTGTATGATCCTGTCTATATCTCATAAATGTTTCTGTGCTATAAATTTCATTTTTTCTCTCTGCTAGTAATTCTTTATTGGAAAAGATTCAAAAGCAAGGCTTCGAGATTGGAATTAAAATCATCATTATATGAAATAGGAAAAAAAGCATTCCGTTCATTTTAGCAAGAGAAAGATAAAGGCTCTTAGCCTAATTTCGGAACTAACTTTGCTATAGGTCTGTTAGATCAACAGTCAAGCAAGACCTGGGTGAGGGTGAATTGGGATCCACAATAAAAACTGGAACCCATAAATAAAAACAGGAACCTGTGCCTGTCTTGCTACATTCAAACTTGATGTGGACAACATTCAAGAAAGCATGACGCTTTCTATCACAGAGTGGCACAAGTTTATGTCAGCATTCTTTTCCCAGAGAAAGATTTGACAGAAACTAGGAAGGGTTTAATTTTGGAGAAAAGCATTTTATTCAGAAGATTCTCAAGTGAAGAAATGACAGGCTTATAGTTAGGGTAGGAATGTATTCACTTTGCCTGGGATTCAGGATGGGAGTTTCATCATTGAAAGAAAGTAGGTTATAAAAACCGCAGGTGGGTTTGAGCGGATTCTGGAAAAATGACAATTGCTTGGTCTAGCTCATTTGAACTATAGGCACTCCCTTATGATTAAAGACTAAATTGAAATTTTTGCTTCAGGAAGGATTTCATAAATAGGTGGTTACTGGAGGTACTCAAATGTAGTTGCTTCAGGGAATAAAGAGCTGGGGAAGGCAGGGAAAAACTAACAATTCCTGAAAACCAAATAGAAAATAACCAAGGAATGAGGGAAAGAAAGGAGGGAAGATAAGTAAAAAGGAAGGGAAAAATTTCTATCAAAACTTCATCATACAAACACCCTTTATAAGTTATTTAATCCTTTCAACAAATTTATGAAACTGTGTTTATTACTTGTTATTTTACAAACGAATAACTAGAAATGCAGAGAATTAAGTAATTGACTTCCTAAGAGATAGCAAATGTGAGAGTGGAAACTCAAATTCAGATTTATCTCATTTTATTATTAATGTTCACCCTACAATCCTTTCTCATGAATCCAAGCAGATCATTACAAGATGACCCCTCTTGATAGCTTTTGACTGTGGCAGTTTTTCTAAAACTACTGTGGTTGGCTTCAAAATTCTCTTTAGGTTTAAAGTTGCAGATGGAGAAAAGCTAAGGGTTATCTTTGAACTTGCATCATTGTAAGATTACTGATTTGTAAAATAATATAAAATATGAATTTTCATACTTATGTTTAAACTACTGCATACCAAAAGTATCTGAGACAGGTCTCAATCAATTTAGAAAGTTTATTTTGCCAATGTTAAGAATGCACTCATTGGCCAGGCATGGTGGCTCACGCCTGTAATCCCAGCATTTTGGGAGGCCAAGGTGGGTGGATCAAGAGGTCAGGAGATCAAGACCATCCTTGCTAACATGGTGAAACCCTGTCTCTACTAAAAATACCAAAAAACTATCCAGGCGTAGTGGCGGGTGCCTGTAGTCCCAGCTGTTTGGGAAGCTGAGGCAGGAGAATGGCGTGAGCCTGGCAGGTGGAGTTTGCAGTGAGCCGAGATCGCGCCATTGCACTCCAGCCTGGGTGACATAGTGAGACTCTGTCTCATAAAAAACGAACAAAAAAAGAATGCACTCATGACAGCCTCAGGAGATCCTGATGACATGTGCCCAAGGTGGTTGGGGCACAGCTTGGTTTTAGACATTTTAGGGAGACATGAGACATCAATCAATACATGCAGATTGGTGCAGTCTGGAAAGGCAGGACAACTCAAAGCAGGGGCTTCCAGGTCATAGGTAGATTTAAAGATTTTCTGATTGTAAATTGGTTGAAAGAGGTATTGTCAATAGAAAGAAATGTCTGGGTTAGGGTAGGGGGTTGTGGCAACCAAAGTTGTATCATGCAGATGAAGCCTCCAGGTAGCAGGTTTCAGACAGAATAGACTGTACGTGTTTCTTTTCGGACCTAAAAAGCCTGTTCTATCTGTAATTTCAAGAGGGAGGAGGGTATAATGAGGCATGCCCATCTCCTCCTTCACATCACGGCCTGAATTAATTTTTCATGTTAACTTTAGAATACCCTTGCCAAGAGGAGGAGTCCATTCAGATGGTTGGGGGGGCTTAAAATTTTGTTTTTGGTTTATACTACATAATTTATTTTTACTATAGCCTATTAGTGGAACTAGTCTAGTGATTTATTCTTCCCTTTCTGGTTTCAAATAATTTGCTGTGTTTGTTTTTCTGGTAATTGATAGCATTTCAGGGAGATCCCACTTTTGCCACTTGTGAATCTTAGAATTGTATTAATTTGTGGTCATACAAGATTCATTTAATCTACACCTCTACATCACATTCAATTAAAAGTCTTAGTGTTTCACCCATTTAAGTCTCACCTTGTCTTGTCTCAGCATCTCAGAGGCCCACAGTGGGGATGTGTGTAGGGATTGCGTCTCAGAGTCTCTTTTTCCTTCTTCTTGCTCCAGCCACCACCGTCTGCTCCTTCCCTACCCCCTTACCCCCAGCAGGCTGTGTTAGCTTTTGCCAAAAGTGTGAGAAAAGTTAAAAAGGCTAAATAAATAAATAAATGAAAAGGACCTTCAGTAGGTACTGCAATATATTGATTACATGTAATGTTTCATGGCAGATGTGAAAATAATGGGTATTTTCCTACAGAAGTCATGGACATTTTCAATATTCCTCACGTTCCAGGGGGCACTTGCAAACTGGGGAACTTTGCAAGTCAACCTTGGTCAAGCACACAGCTGAAGAGAGCATTTCTAGTTGGCCCTTCTGGCAAGCAGCCACTCTCTATTCAACCAGTCTTATCAAAACTCTCACTTGGTTTGGGAAGGGAGGGAAAAGCTATCCCCTCCCTGTCTTATCAACACTCACTCAACACTCTTCCAAATGAGCTTCATTTGCCCTGATAAATCTGTAACCTGAAAATACAGATGGCAAGTGGGTGTTAAACAAATGATGTCAGAAATGGTTTTGCTCTTTTTTAGTGCGTCCCACAGATGGGTCTAGGTACTCTCTTTAAAATGTGCTGGTACATTAAAGCAAGTAGTTTCAGCTTTGGACATTAGCCAAAATATTAAGACAACAGAAAATCCCATTTAACATCCTGATACCTAAGTACTTACCTTTGAGAATATTCAGAGACTATATGCCATAAGAATACATTGCGTTAGAGAGACATGATTTTCCCTGTTGGCTAATCACATGTAGATAAGGTAGTTCACCTGACATAAAACAGACTCGCTTTTTTTTGTTTTCCAAAGTAAACAAGTAAGCAGCATGGTAGTCAGTTATTCTGGTAAGCAGGAATTAGGCCAAAACTATAGCGTGCGTGCGCGTATTGTTATACCTCAAAAACGATTTCTAGTACTACTTTCTAAACTGTTTGCAAAGCATTTCCAGGTTGTTTTTGGAAATCTACAGTTGTTATAAAAATACTGGCAGAATTTTAATTATAATAGTGCTACTGGGCACCATTAACCGCTTGCAGATTCATTCATGTTAAAAAAGAAAGAAAAAAAAAAAGGTAACTGCCAGGCATCAGTTTTTTAAATAAAGACAGGTGTTACCAAGTCTCTGCTGGTTTGCCATCAACAAAAGAATCATTCTTTTGAAGCAGCCAGAAAGAAAGGGAAAGAAGTGGAAGATCAGCCAGGTCAAT
This sequence comes from Pongo abelii, assembly GCF_028885655.2. Taxonomy (NCBI): domain Eukaryota; kingdom Metazoa; phylum Chordata; class Mammalia; order Primates; family Hominidae; genus Pongo; species Pongo abelii. The sequence continues at coordinate 88,349,913 of NC_072000.2, read as the reverse complement.
TGCTGAATGTTGTTCAAAAACAAAGGTGGCTTGTCCCAGGCTGCAAGCAGAAAGGCACCATTGACAGCCCGGGGTGGCAGCAGCACTTACTGTTGGTCCCTAACAAGGAGTTTTGTATGTGATTTTTATACTTTTGGCTAAGAAAGGAGGGAGTCTGGTTTTAAGAAGTACGCATACTTATATACACATAAATATACTTTCTCCCCTCTCCTTCCTTCTCCAAACGTGTTGGGTAAATGCATTTTGCTGAATTTAAGATGCCATCGGACACTAGAGTTTAAAATGTTGGACCTGGCTGCAAGTTAAAGTGAGTTATTTTCATTTCTTCCCTTTTGGAAACCCTAATTTTAACTATTAATGAAATAATGTCTGTTCTGCTTTCTAGGTGCACTACATATCCAGATTTAAAAATCATTAGGCCTCAGATTAGCCCTAAATTTGAAATCACCTTTGCAAAAAATATATAACATTGAGAAAATGACAAAGGTGAAAAGAGATCTGACCAAACCTACTGCGTCTTGCTTCTAACCTCTAAGCTGCCCTTGTTCAAACTAACTTTGGAAGGAATTTATAGTTTAACTTTGAAACAAAGGTGATAACAGCTATTTCCCAAAACTAAATTCCTTCTTGCTTGGGGACCAGACTACTGCCTCTGTAAGACTAACAAAGTAGCCAAAAGATTAGAAATTATGGTTTAGGAGTCATGCAACCACAGGCCACAAGATTCCAAACCTCCCCAGTTGCTTTACTATTGTAAAACCTAAGATTGGTGCTCAAGATATTTTTCAGACCCTGCATTCTGATTCACCAGGTGGTGCCACCGAGATAGGTAATCTGGCTCAACCAATTCTGTGATCCAACTAGGAACAGAAGACAGCAAGAAGAACCCAATTTGACTCCCTGTGATTTCCTTTCTGACACCCCCAATCAGCAGTCCTCACTCCCTGGCCCTGTGCCCACCAAATTATCCTTAAAAATCCCCAGTGTCCAAAGTTTTGGGGAGACAGATTTGAATAATGATACCCCAGTCTCTTATATAGCTGGCTCTTTGTAAATTGTACCCTTTCTCTATTGCAGTTCCCCTGTCTTGATAAATCAGCTCTATTGGGGCAACAAGAAAAATTAACCCATTACAAGTTTACCTATGACCCAAATGCTTGTCATATATTTCTGCTTTGATAACCATTTACATGGGGGAATAAAACATTTACAAAGACAAGAAATTTGCACTAAATGAAAATGTGGCTGCCAATTATTTGGCCTTTTTAAAGTCACTCCCATGAGAGTAAATTGTGGCACCCCAAAGAAGAGGGTAAGGCTAAGTGGTAAATGATGCTACAGGTTATTTTTTTTCTGTGAATCTCTTTTATGAAGCCTTTCTTGAACTCTAACCACTACCCTAATGAGATTACCAGGCATGACAGTCAGTTCTAGCCACTAGAGAGAGAGAGAGAGATCACACACACACACACACACACACACACACAGTACTCTGCAAAACATGTGACATGCTTATTCTCTTTTACTTTCCCTCAAATGTCCCCTTCTCTGGGAATCAGGTTGTGCAAATTGGGCTCTTTGTGTAAGCATTCCACCAAGCATGATGTGGCCATGAGTGAAATCATAGGATGTCTCTTGAAGAGGGACATAGCCTCTGCCTGTTGTAAACATTTTCTGATTATTTACTTCTTGATCAAGTGGAAGAAAAAAGGTAAGAAGTAAGAAGTGTTTTGTACAAAATAATATTGAATCCTAGATATTTAATATGGTATGTTTTAACATGCTAACTTTAGCAAAAGTTTTGTTTTACAATTTGTAGCTAATCATACAAAACTGTGTTCCTAAATTTGTACAGTAAGGAAAAATGTACGAGATGAATTTAATCTGGAATACATTCTTAAGTTCAGGACCATCACATAGTGGAAATGCCTGCCAAATCAAAGCACTCAAAAGGAAAAATTGCTGATAAAGATACAGATAGCCAAATCCACCCTGTCCTTGATACAGGACGTCAGCCTAGATTAAATATAGTACTTTTAAGCTGATCCTCCCCGGTTGCACCACCAACAACCAGCCTTTCTCTGTGCTTAGCTTTTAAGACTGGAGTCTGGTGCCTGGGGTGTATGTGTATGTATTGGGGGTGGGGTATTTATGGAGGAAACTGTCTGCAAATCAGAAAGTTTCTCCTGCTTCAAATACTTGCCTTTTGAACCCAGTCAAACTGTCAGCTGGTTGGTGTTGGTTTGGTGCATCTCTCAGACATTTTCTTTCCAATATACCAAGAGACTCACAGATCACAAACATGAGCCTCCAGACCTGAGTCATTAGGCCTCTTTTGATCAGCAGCTTATAGATCCAATCACTGTTCTGAATTAATGTCTCTGTGTTACTATAAATTGCAAATGAACGACTGGATGGCATGAGATTTTCTTTTGTACCATTAGTTGGACTAAGAATAGAGAAGACATTACTATTTATACCTTAAAATAGTCTTAATTATATCTAGGAACATACTCAAGCCTATTTTGTTTTTCATTCTGCTATATTCATTTAAAAGATTAGGTAAGATTTGGTTAAATATCAAGTATGTTTTTTTCTACAATGATGATAAAATAACAATCCCTTAATTTAATATCCTGCTGAATACACTCCTGGAAATTTGTGTGTATGCATCTATATCTGCTAACATTCCCCACAGTCTCTTGAATATTGAATATATCTTCTGTAAAATCTCTTCCCTTCTGTCTTCTTCCTATTAACTTGCCATGTACTATATGGAAGCAGAAAAATAGTATCCCTTTTTGCCATCTCAAGGAAGTTCAATGCTAGACCTCTTATCTTCTGACTGGAACTATGAAATTACTAGGAAATAAATCAACTAAAAAATGGTGCAAAATAGCTGGGCACGGTGTCCCATGCCTGTAATCCCAGCACTTTGGGAGGCCGAGATGGGCAGATCATTTGAGGTCAGAAGTCTGAGACCAGCCTGGCCAACTGAAACCCGTCATACTAAAAATACAAAAATTAGCTGGGCATGGTGGCACATGCCTGTAATTCCAGCTACTTGGGAGGCTGAAGCAGGAGAATCACTGGAACCCCGGAGGTGGAGGTTTACAGTGAGCCAAGGTCATACCACTGCACTCCAGCCTGGGCGACAGAGAGAGACTCCATTTAAAAAAAATAAAAGGTGGAAAACAAAAGAAGAAAGAAAAAGAATATAAAAGAATAATAAAACTTTGTTTCGGTAAAATACCATATCGATCACTTTTTTTTAAAACTTATTTTCAAAATAAAATAACTTTTAAATATATAATTCACATGTATAACACATTTGTCAAGAACAGAGAGCTCAGTGGGGGAGGGAAAGGAATGGAATCTTCATTTATTAGCGTCTGGTAAGGTGCTAATTTTTTCATTTACTTCCTTCCTTTCCTTGCTATAAACTGGCATATTGTGGGCACATGCCTTTCTGTGAGCCTACATGTTACTGTCAGGAGTAACAATTGCCAAGAGACTATATTGTTAATTGACTTTTCTAGTTAAGTTAGAAATAATCAAGAAACACTTGCTACCAAACATATTGTCTAAATGTATAAGGTGTTTCTTGTACTGTGACAGTCCATTCTAGTGAGCATAGCAATCTGTCTCTATTATGACCATGTCTCTGGAAGTGCCAGTTTCATTCTAAAGATCATTCTTACATGCCCTGCCTGTGCCACAGGTGTAATAGGTGTAGATACTTCATCTGAGTGTACTTGACTCAAGAACTTTAGGAAATTTATCTAAGGTCACACAGACAGTAAGAGACAGATTTTCAAAAGAACTAAGATCTTCAAGGCTCCAGCCCAGGTGATAAGTCTTTGTCTCAAAAAGGATGATCAGCTCTGCTAAATTTTCTAGAAATCATTTCCAGAAGGAAAAAATATAAATATATCTGAAAATCCCCAGAATCTTTGAACAGTTGATAGGAGATCATCTTTTCCCTTCTATCTTCTTCCTATTAGCTTACGATGTGCTATGTGGAGGCTATATTTAAAGTATTCCCCTCATACTGTGGGGATCCTCTGTGTTTCTAAGAGCCTCAGTACAATGCCACTGCGGATGGTGCCCAAGTTATCATTATTTGACAACAATTTTTCAACTTCGTGATGGTGCAAAAGTGATACGCATTAAGTAGAAACTACACTTTGGATACCCACACAACCATTCTGTTTTCCAATTTCAGTACAGTGTTCAATAAATTGCATGTGCTACTCAACAATTCATTATAAAATAGGCTTTGTATTACATGATTTTCCCCAATGAGGCTAAGCTATGCTGTTCAGTATGTTAGGCATATTAAATACATTTGGCTTACTATATTTTCAACTTATGATGGGTTTATTAGAATGTAACCCCATTGTAAGTCTAGGAGCATCTGTATAAAGCAGAGCTGTGTCTGGATATTCATCTGGGTATGCATTTCAAATGCTGCGCTGAGCTAAAAAGGATGAGGTCAGAGCTTCTGGAAAATTGCACAGAATGCTCTCAGCATCTCCGGCATTGCCCTGGAATATAATAATTCCAGAAGCTTGAGTGTGCATGGTTTTGTCTCCTGTCCGCCTGTTATTGCTTAATGGTTGTAAGTGGCAGATTAGCCTGTGTATTACTCTGAGAAAATGTATCTCTTCACATCTTACCATTGAGAAAGCCCTCTTTCAAGAGAGTTATATATTTGACATGAGATTATTTTCTTGCCATGTATAGTTGGTGTTGTGCCATCGATGTCATAGAAAGCAGAGAATAACTGGAATATCTGCATTTTAAATAAACAGCATTGAACTTAATACTGGAGCGACTGAGCTCTGGGAAGTAAGACAGGTCAAATTAATGCCATACTTAGCAACATGCTCTTTTATCATGAATATTCCAATAGTGTAAAAATGCACATGCTTTATTAGTGGTGCCAATTTGTACTCATGCTTCAATAGGTAACGGGTCCCCGATAATCATCAACAGGAAACTTCCAAAATGGTCTCCATTTGTAATTTACCCTCCAAAAGCAGTAGAGATGGAATTCTTCTGAAAGAGACTGGAAAGGGAGGGCATGTGTGTTTTCTCTTTTATCTAACTCCTTTCCTTTGTTTCATTTTCACATGGCAGGCTGTAGAGATCTTGCCCTGTTCTCATGCCCTGAGGTCATACAGTTAAATGGCACTAGAAACAGGCAGCTCTATTTCATCACAAGTGACAAAACCACATCCTCTAAGTTTGAAACTGGTGCAGCTGAAAATATGGTGAGAAATGAATCACATGCAGATGACATTTTTCAAGTTCTCTTCAATCTGGTACAATCTTGTGGTTCTCTCCTTTCTGTTTCCTCTTGAGCATGCTACGGTTTATGAACTTGAGTGGAATCTGCCAGCAGTTCCCCAGGCTAAGGACATAGGGCAAAATTTCCATAGGGTGTGGAGATTTGCTGATTATAGTTTGGCATCACTGTGTCAATCTATTCACCATATTTCTTGTTTCTATGATCATATTACAGTTAATCAGCCAGGGACCCTTTTTTTTTAAAGATGCAGATGGTAAATAGTATAATGTTCTTAAATGTTTTAAAGTAGCTTTTTACTACTCAAACACACCCATACACACAGATACACGACATCACCTTTTATATATCTTTATAATTACAACATTTATTTTAGAACATTATACCAATTAGCAACAGTTGATAATGATTCTGATATGTAAAAGCCCAAATAGATTTTGGTAAGTACTGACCTCACATAGAATGTAACTTACATGGTATCTTCTTCACCATCAATAGCTTTGTTTTCAGAATGGCTTGTGGAACAACAAAAACTACAATTCATTTTGCATTTTTCTTAAATGAGTGCCCATGAGAAAATGAGAGATAAAATACTACCCTTTAAAAATATTCTCTCTTTCCCTTTTTTTTTTGCCACCCCCGTAGAGACGGAGTCTTGCTCTGTCGCCCAGGCTGGAGTGCAGTGGCGCGATCTCGGCTCACTGCAACCTCCTCCTCCCAAGTTCAAGCAATTCTCCTGCCTCAGCCTCCCGATTAGCTGGGAATACAGGAGCACACAGCCACGCCAGGCTAATTCCCTTTGTATTTTGGTAGAGGAGGGGTTTCACCATGTTGCCCAGGCTGGTCTCTAACTCCTGAGCTCAGGCAATCCGCCCGCCTCTGCCTCCCAAAGTGCTTGGATTACAGGCATGAGCCACCGCACCCGGCCAAAAAATATTCTCTCTTTATTAAATCACATTGTTGTATTTATGTCTATGTTTTGAAACTTCTGCAATGGTATAACGATCGTAACTAAAGTCTTAAGTCACCGAACAAAATAAACACTTTGGTATGATTACATGATGAGCTTCTATAAACAGTTTCATTCATATTAATTGGGACTTTTAGAAACTACTGTACATCTGTTTGTTACTATATCACATCAGGCTATAATCTCTGGATTATTATTAATATATTATTACAGTAATAATTATTAATTTATAGCTGGAACTCGCAGTTGGTCCTTATCGCACCAGGGTTACTGTTTAAGCCCAGTGTCTGCAGTTAATGGCTAATTCACTGTTTACCTTCCACTGTACAATTCTCTTCATTGCTCTACTCATTACTGCACTTGAACTCTTATAACCAAAAAAAGAAAAGAAAAAGCTGATTTTTCTCTTCATTCTTTAATGCCTCAAATATTAAAGTTTAGTAACTTTAATGTAATGCGTATGTAATCTAAATCTAGATTATCTGGACTGAGAACTTACTATTCTGTTGATAGCAGCAGGACATTAAATAGTATAAGGTCTAGAGACAGAGATTATTAGAAAAAAATTTTGGTTACCAGGTCAGTTTGCAACTAAATGTAGCTCTCAAAATAAAGTTATAATATTAATTTCAGTAATATGTGAAAGATAGGATTTTGAAAGTATTAGAACTTGTAAATTCTAAGTATATTTTCAGAGTTTTAAGGCCTCTAGAAAAAACAGTTTAGTCAGACTGTCTCTAGAGTTTGAGAGATAAAGTAGTACATTATTATTAGTAATAAAACAATGTGTTGATAACTAACATCAAAGATTATTTTACTTAGCTCCTATTTAAAGACCTTTTTAATTCCAGTGATTAGAATAGCAGTCACAAAATCTTAAGCAAGAAAAGATCATGTATGGAAACATTATTTTTATAGAAGTATGAAATAAGTTCTAATATATGTATTTCTTTACACATGATGTAGCCTCATTAATTTTTACCTCAGCATAGTCTAAAGTAGAACTACTCAAAACACAATTTGGAGATCTGTTTATTTGTGGAATGTTTGTTACGTTTCCTCTGAGACAAATGTAGACATTCAGAGTGTTTCAAAAAATGTAGACAAATTTGACATTGCCATGGCATTTAAGTGTATAAAAAGGGAGCTTACATTTTTATGTCCTTTTTTTTTTTTTTTTTTTTTTACATTTTGCATAGTTGGACAGACTTACGCTAGGGGTTGTGTATATTTCTAGTTGCCATGAATTTTCTATTCTTTTTTTCTTATCTTTTTTTTTTTTTTAATTGAGACAGAGATCCCAATCTCTTGGCGAGGCTGGTCTTTTAACTCCTGGGCTCAAGCGAACGTCCTGACTTCCAAATAGCTGGGACTACAGGCATATCCCACCTTGCTCAGCTCCTTCTGTCTCTCTCTTTTTTATCATACACATTTATTTATTTACTATTTATTCCGAACTCAAAGAACCCAAGATCATACACACTTTAAAGCTCTCCAGAGCAACTTAATGTAGTATGTATGTACCATTGTACAAAGTGAAATTTCATACAAGTACATACAGACAAAAGACTCTTCAGCTATGTTCTTACTTTGGAGTGTATTTAAAATTTGAAGGAACACCACTGTTACAATCCTTGGAGAGGAAAGTCACACCATACTCTCAAGGTATTACACTTTTGGATCCCAGCCTCCAACTATTGATGAGATAGTTGTCTGTTCTGGACCACACTTTGGGAATACTTGCTGCTCAACACATTCTTAATAGCTAAAATAATGCAACTCAAAGTGTCTGACTTCAGAAAGCCAGCCATTCTCCCTAGAAATTAAAAGGCTTCAGAAAAGGTCCTTCTTTGCATTTAGGCAAAGCAAAGTGCTGAGATTACACCTGGTAGAGTCCTATAGAATGAGTAGGCCATGGATCATTTGTCTCAGTAGAAAGAAATGGCAGTGTTTCCTAGTTTTTTTTCTGATACTCCAGGAGATACACCTCCTTATTCCAGCCAATCAATTAGGATAAACTACTACACAAAAGAGGCTGATATTTTCTCAGCAGACTTTTAGTAAATATTAGATGTCTAGCATGTTAGATATCAGGGCTTCAATTGTAGAGATGTATTAGATAATATTTTTGAGTGCACACATAATTGTAAGACACACCTGACAAATCTGAATTTGCTTGTTTTTATGTAAGACTTTGGAATGTTCTTCAGAATTTGCAGAATTTGCAGTGGAGGTGTTTGCTTAGTTTTGCCCTTGTCTTTCCAAGGAAAAAATAAAATTTAATGGCAACATCATTGTATCTGTTTCAGAAATTTGGTTTTCTCTACAATTGTCTGTATATGCTGTTTTAGGACTTCTGTATCCCTACAGGCTCTCAAAAATGGTAGGTAGTTGGTGTACATTTTTACTAGTGTGATGGTCATTGATGTATTTGCTATTATTTGGGTAGTTGCAAATTTTAAACCATGACTAATGGTTTGGTACAGGACTGCTGCTCTAGATTTATAAAGATATCTTAGAATCTTTTTTTCTCTTTGTCATTTTGGGTTCTGGAGTTGGGCCACTTTCTTCAGCCTATGTGCTGGATGAAGGAGAAAGTTTGCAAAAATCTTGGGCAATAACAATTTTTTCATCTGTTGCACTAAATCCCTGAACACCATAAATTATTGAATCCAAGCTTTTGGTTTAATTTTATATTTTTTCCTTAGAGACAGGGCCTTGCTCCATCACCCAGGGTGACTCAGCCTCCCAAGCAGTTGGGACAGTAGAGGAGCCTACTACCCTGCCAGGATAATATTTCATTTTTTGTGGAGACAGGGTCTCATGATGTTGCCCAGGTTTGGAACTCCTAGCTTCAAGCAATCCTCCTGCCTTGGCCTCCCAAAGTGCTGGGATCACAGATGATTTTGTTCTAAACATTTCAAATGCACTCGAATAACGGCTGTGAACACACACAAATTATACTTATGGTAAAGTGTTTTTTTTTTTTTAAAAAATGCTCAAAGCAGTTATTAATTCTATGGTAGTTATCTAAGTCCCAGTATCAGTAAAATATACTAAGTTGAATTTAAAAGGCATATTTGACACATCACATAATTAATTTTTATTTTTCTGTTTCTATACTTCTCAGTGTAAAGTATTTCACAATGAATGCAATTATGAAGTTTACATTCTCATAAATTAAAAAAGCAAAGAAAGAAATTTACTACTTTCCATGGTGCTTACACAGTTCATTCATTCATTTGACCTTTCATTCAACAAGTGTTTACTGAAAATATATCAATTGCCAGGTAGTGTTCTAGGCAGTGAGGAAAATGGGGACTAAATTGAATGAAAATATCAGCTTTCATGGAGCTTATTATTTAGTGATTAAAAAGAAGAATTCACTGATAGATTTTTATAATACACATGCCCTAAGTTTAATACCTCTGATCTTTTTCTCCCCACTTTTAGGTCTGTGGTTAATCACTAGGCTTCACCTCCTAAAGTATTATGCTCTCAGTAAATTTTAATCATTAATTTCTGCAATGTGTTGAAAGAGCTAACAAAACAGGTTCAGGATTTAAGTATAAATAAAATATTTAGCCATCAACGTGGAGCTAAGTCTCAACAATTGATTTTTCTATTCAGTCTTCATTACCACTTAAATTGCTTTATATTTAAAAATACCTCTTCCAATAAATGATAAATATTTGAGATGATGGTTATGCTAATTACACTGATCTGACCACACTATACATGTATCCAAACATCACTATGTAGCCCATAAATATGTACAATTATTCTGTGTCAATTTAAAATTTTAATTAAAAAATAAAAGGTAAATCTATAAAAATTAAATAAAATTAAATTTTTTAATACTGGTGAACACTGAACTTTATTTCCAGGGACAGGCAATTTCTTTATACATAACTTTAAGGTTTTAAAGTTTATGTGTTGCTGTTTTATATATGAAGTCAGGAAGGCAACAAACCTGCTAATGATGCCACAAATGGTCACCTACGTTATTATTAGTTGGATTGCTTTTAAAGAAGTAAAAACAATAAACATACACATTTATAAAATGCAAACCATACAGAAGGTAACAAAAAAATTTGTGAAAGAATATTTTATTTTCTCTTACTCAAACTAACAATTGTTAGTAGGTTCTTTTAACTCATTCGTCCCCAGAATACAGTAATAAATACATATACCATCACATAAATATTCAGGTATCTACTTATCATGCTTCAAGCTTATTGACACAAAGACATCATATTATACAGATTCTTCTGTGCTTCCCTTTATGTAATTAATACTACATTTTATCTTCACATCACTATGTGGAACTACTTAATCCCTTATGTTTATTGTTTTCCATCATGCAAATGTGGCATTGTTTACTTCTGCTGTCTCCTATTGAGGACACTTTTATTGTTTCTATATGTAAATATTTCTTAATGCAGCAGATAGTTAATTAACGATTTACAGGAACTCAAAGTAACATCCCAAGCTTTTTTTTTTCTTCTTCTTCTTTTTAAGAGACAAGTTCTCACTCTCACTCAGACTGGAGTGCAGTGCAGTGGTGCAGGCATAGCTTACTGCAGTCTTGACCTCATGGGCTCAAACAATCCTCCTGCCCCAGCCTCCAGAGCAGCTGAGACTACAGGTGCACACTACCACATACAGCTAATTTTTCTAATTTTTTTTTTGTAGAGGTGGTGATATGGTTTGACTTTGTCCCATACAAATCTCATCTTGAATAGTAGTTCCCATAATCCCCACGTGTTGTGGCAGGAGCCAGGTGGAGGTAATTGAATCATAGAGGCAGTTCCTGCCATGCTGTTCTTGTGATAGTGAGTGAGTTCTCATGAGATCTGATGGTTTTATAAGGGGCTTCACCCTTCTCTCAGCACTCACTTCTCTTTCTGCCACCATGTGAAGAAAGACATGCTTGCTTCCCCTTCTGCTATGATTGTAAGTTTCCTGATGCCTCTCCAGCCATGCTGAACTGTGAGCCAATTAAACCTCTTTTCTTTATAAATCACCCAGTCTCCAGTATGTCTTTATTAGCAGTGTGAGAAGGGACTAGTAGAGATGCAGGTCTTTTTATGTTGCCCAGGCTGCTTTCACACACTTAGCCTCAAATGATTCTCCTGCCTTGGCCTCCCAAAGCACTGGGCCCGACTGTTTTTGATTCAGGTTCAACCACAGCTTGTCAATGTGTGTTTTCTACAAGACACTTTAGAACATGTCCGTTCTATTCTGGAAAGTATCCCGGCCTAGCTGCAGAGGAAGGCTGCATCCCAGGGCTGTAAGAACTCATTGACTCTGCCTGTGAGTGTTCAGGTTGGCTTCACAAGGAAAAAAAACATTAAAAACTGTTAATCTGGTAGAACTAATCCTTCCTGGGACCTAGCCTAGCAGTAATCCGTAAAGAATCAACTCTCAGTTACCTGTGACAATGAGTGATGTAGTGTGGAGGACAAAGACTTGGAAAGGAAAAAAAGTATATCTATATCTCTATATCTATATATCTACATCTATGTATCTATGTACATACGTATATAAAAATTAAGTTCTAATTATGTATCAAAGAGTGACTTTTGTTTCACTTGTATTTGTCCCTCTAAGTGCTAATAGTGAGGTTCAAGATAAAAACTGCAAAGTTAAAAAAAAAGGGTACTAGAAAGGAATGAGATAAGACACTAAATGAATAATTTACTCTTATCAATGGAAGTAGTTATTTTTAAAAAACCCAAAAGCAGGGTCATTTCTTTGTGATTTATCACCACACATTGTTTTTATACATGGACACCCACAATAAAACATATAGGAAAACAATAAGAATATATTGGAGACTGCAGCTTTTCTCTAAGGATATCCTGACAACTGCAGAGAGCTTTTGGTATTTAAGGAAAAGGAAGGACACACTATCAATATAAAGAATGGTGATGCTGTTGTAGACACTGAGATAGATTGGTTTTGGAGGGAATTTTTGATAAGGGATTTGATTGGAAGGGATTGCATTTGGCTTCTCTGTGTTGATGACAACTGCTTCTGGAAGTCGTGTTTAGCTCTCTTCCCACGACCTCAGTCACCACCACTGCTGAGCTGACAAGAATGGCCATTCCCACTGGAAACTCTTACAGTCACTGGCTGCCAGATATTGCTCCGGAACTACCAGGTGTTCACTGTACAGAGGTCAGGATTAAATACCTGCTTTTTGGTACTCGCTGCTGAAGACTAAAGTATCAATGTTTCTTCTCTCACTGAAGAATAGTTAGAGGTTAGCAACACGTAACTATGTAAAGCTTGTTAATAATACAATAGAGAAGCAATTACCTAGCTTTTAAGAATTTTATTTTTATTTATTTTTTAGATTGACCCCCATCTTATTCCAACTACATGGGAAGCCAGTTAATCCTTACTTTTTACTTATTTGTTAATGCAGAAAAACAACAATTTCAAATGTGAAAGCTTTATTAGAGGAAATGAAATTATGAATAACACAGCTGTCCCCGTGCTATTTTATGCAACTGTTATCTATTATAAATTGAATCTACGTATAATAGGGGTAATAAAAGACAGGAAAGGCAGCTAGGTCAACAAGGGTGCCCTTTAAAGAAACCTTATTAGTCTTACAAAAATGAAAATGGGAAAAGAACAGTAGCTTAATATGCTAATAGAGATCTATTTGTGAATTAAGAATAGAGGTAACTAATTTAGAGAAAATAAGCCAATTTTTAACTATGAGATAGAATTATAACAGAACGACGTTTCATGTTCTGTGAGTGACTTATTTATTGCTTTTTATTCAGAATGAAAGATAGGCTTCCAGTTTCTTACACCAATATTACTGAAAAAGAAACCCCTATATGCTTATTTAGTTGGAAACTCATAGGCATTCTATGAGTTGTGTTTCTTCAGGAATATTTTTAGAGGGTGATCTATCGAGTTTTTTACAAATCATTTCACCTTCTAGTGGTTTAACCAATGAAATAATAATTACTATCGGAGTATAGAATTTTCACCCTGCTATTGAGTGAGACTATGGAGGCAAGGTTTCAGCCCATTGACAATTATGTGAAAAATAGATTTTTTGTAGATGCATATTATTTGGTTAACCTGATGGCATTTCATGCACTCATTTAGTCTATATGTGCACACACACACTTGTGTGTATGTGTGTGTGTAGTGAATGGAAAAACTAGAAGGCACATTTTAATCATATTCTAAAGACACTACACAATTGTAATAGGCATTCCCCCTTTGTGTCAATAGGAAAGACTAAGAAGAAACAATAAAACTTATCTTTTTTTCCTAGAATTAATAGTGGAGCAGAGACTATGATTAGAAGAGATATTGGTGAAGCAATTGCAATAAATGTTCATATATGCTATAACAGGGAACTTATATGTCAGGGGAGCATGTAGTAAGTACCCCTAAACTAGCCTAAGAGTGACCAAAAAATGCTTTCTGAAGAAAGTGGTATATGAGTTATTAGACTGTATAATAACTAGACTGAAAGTTAATCCCCCAACATTTCCTCCTCCTTTGAATCCAACCCCTTGTCTTCTCCATGCTTGCAAATATAATTATGCATTAATTTCCTGGGGCTGTTACAACAAAGTACCACAAACTGAGGGGCTCAAGACAACAGAAATTAATTGTGTCACAGTTCTGAAAGCTAGAAGTCTGAAATCAGTGTGGGCAGGACCATGCTTTCTCTGAGGCTTCCAAAGGAGGATCCTCTCTGCCTTTTCTGGCTTCTGGCAGCTGCAGGGGTTTCTCGACTTGTGGCAGCATCGCTCCAGTTTTCCATATTCACATGCTGTCTTGTCTTCCTTCTGTGTTTATATATCTCTGTGTCTTCTCATGGTGTTCTATCTGTGTGTCTATGTCCAAATTTCACTATTCTTATTTTATCTTTATGAGGATATCGGTCACACAGGACTAGGGCTCATCCTAATAACCTCAAGTTAACTTTTTTGAATCTCCCAAGACCCTATTTCCATACAAGATTATAAACACAAGTATTGACAATTAGGACTTCAACATATCTTTACTGGGGATAGAGAAGACACAATTCAACCCAAAACATTTATTAACATCTCTTTGCTCCCAAAGCACAAGTCAAATATTGCTCTGATGTTTTATCCCTGGACAGTATGTTACAATTTACTGTATAGAAGTGGCTACACATACAACTTCTAGTGGGGAATTTTCTTAGGTACTTTACTGTTTTATCTGCCTCCTTACTTTTTTACCTACTCCAGCACAATGCTTACTTGTTAAATACTGAACATACAGATTAATAAAGAAGCAAAAGATATTTTATTTTCTAGAATGATTTTTCAATTGATTTCAAACTTATTAAGAAAAAGAAAAGAGAAAAATTCCCTGCAGTTTATGCACTGTCTCACATTAACTTGTAATTTGTCAGAAAAATACCAAAAGAATAGCAAAACTCCCAAGGAGATAATATGAAATAGCCTAATATATTATCCTGACAACATCCCTACAGGCTGCCAAGAAATATGAAATTCAACAAGAAAAGATGCTCTGCTGCAAAAACTTCACTGTAAGAGCAGGAATGATCACCTTCAGAAACTGTACTCAAGACCACTGCAACTGCAGAGGAATTGTATGCAGAAAGACATTATCTCTCAGGCTCAGAGCACAGTGCTTGGTAAAGCTAATTATATTCCATTGGAAGCATTTGAACAATTTTTAACAATAATGAAAAATCGATATGCTTCTGTAGTCTCTGTTTAAGAAGAAAGAAAATAAATTATAAAGATTGGCCTGGCGGGTAAAGAATTAAACCTCTAGATGTTGCGTTTTCCATATCACTTCAAATTTATAGAATGAAATACATTTCATTTTATCTTCAAACTGTACTTTTCTTACTTCATTCCTATAGTGTTAACATTAAGTTAAGAAAAGAGGTCAGTAATGCAATAAGTAACTATAGTGTGATCAAGTCACGGTGAACCAGAATCTGCTCTTAAATTTACAAAAAACAACCCTTTATTCTAATATTTCAGATTTCGTCAGACTGTCAGTGACCAATTCATGCTAATTATCATACAAAAGGTGCTTCTGGGAATCAGAATGTCAACTTATTAACTTTTAAATCACATTACAATAGCAATATAATTTGCTCAAATTCAAAAGTAACAAAAATTCAACTTAATGAAAGAAGAAAATATCCTATCAATCTGAAACTACTAAAAAAAGAGCCATAACAAGATTTCTTAAAATAATATGAGGGAATAGACTTTCAAGTATGTCAAGTGTGATTTAAAATAGGATCATTTTTCTGAAGGCCAATTTGACAATATGCACCAGGAATTTTTTAAAAAGCATACACCTTTAGGTTCTGCAATAAAACTTCTAAGAAATTATCTTAAGTAAGTAGTCAGATAAATGTGCAAAAATTTCTGCTTAAAATTATAGTATCACTTATAATAAGAAAAATATAAAGTATTAAAATATCATTAGTATTAATATAGGTAAAAATTTTATACAGTGAAACACTATGTAACTGAATCTGAACCTGATCAGTTCTCTAGATTGAATTCTAATTTATAAGAAATACAAGGGCAGAAGAACATATTGAATGACATCATGGAAATGTAATCAGTGAAGTTCAGTCTTGACAAGCTCTACAGAATAAAAGATTCCATCTTAAAACAAATTGCAAGGAAAAAAAGAAGTGAAGGAGTAAGAACCAATCATTTAAAAATAACTTAGAAATACATTATCCAATATAGGATTTATTTGGATCATAAAGCTCATAAAGAATAATAAAAAATATTGATGCCAAGCAGAGAGATTTAAGCATTGAATGACATTTGATTACATTAAGGAACTGTAATAACTTGTTAGATAAGATATTGGTATTGTTATGTTATTAAAAAGACATCCATATTTGCAAAACAGATTCATTGTATATTGGTTTCCAATGTGTCTGAGTCTGGTGAGACAGAACACAGTCATATGCAACAAGTTACATGAAGTGGATGTTTTTTCTTCCAGATAGGCAGCAAGGGACAGCAGAAGCCTAGAATTCATTGTGAGCTAGTCCCTCAAAGCTCAGAAAACCTGCCAGGGTGGATGGAATCTCATCTGCACATGCCCCCCTTGCAGTTGAGGGACCTAGTATAGCGTGGCTGTGTCCCCAACCAAAACCTCTTCTTGAAATGTAATCCTCACCATCCCCATGTGTCAAGGGCGGGACCAAGTGGAGGTAATTGGATCATGGGAGTGGCTTCCCCCATGCTGTTCTTGTGATAGTGAGTGAATCTCAGGAGATATGATGGTTTTGTAAGCATCTGGCATTTCCCCTGATTGTGCTCACCCTGTTCTGCCACCGTGTGAAGACGGTGTTTTGTTTCCCCTTCACCTTCTGCCATGCCTGTAAGTTTCCTGAGGCTTCCCTAGTCATTGCTGAACTGTGAGTCAATTAAACCTCTTTCCTTCATAAATTACCTCGTCTCTGGCAATCCTTCATAGCAGTGTGAAAAGGGACTAATACAGAACCCTAGAAAGTAGTCCGCCCAGGGCATTCTGCCACAGAGCCACATGACCCTTTAGGTCAGATAAAGGATATCCCAATTCTAGGGGAGATGGGAACAGAGCCTGGGCTTTTCTGGCCAGTCCTTATCTCAAGATGTTGCATCCAAACTCTTTCTACCATTATTCTTGAGAATTACAAGCAAGAAAAAACTGAGAACTGGGCCAATTCAAAGCCACCCAGAGAACTTTCCTGCAATTTTTCTCAGATATGTGTATAGACTAATTGATATAATATCTGGGGTTTGTTTACAATAATTCAGAACTGGGGGTGGTGGTAAATGTGTGAGGTCTGGACAAAAATGATTCAGTTAATAATTTTGAAGCTTAATAATCAGAACATGGGTGGTCATTACAGTTTCTCTATTTTTATAACATTTTAGAAAAAAATAAAAATTTTAAAAATGTGTGGAACTAAATGAAAAAGCATAACATATAACTACATATAACTTTTCTTTTTGTGTAAAATATATGACAGTCAGCACACATACATTGTAGAAAAAGCTGGAAAGATAAGCCAAATGTTAACAGTAATTATCTCTGGATGGTGGCATACAAAGATCATTAATTTCAGTATACTTTTCAGTAAGTTGTGACATTTTGCAATACTAAGTGTAGAAGAAGAAAAATGGAATTTTGTCACCTTAAATATTATATTTTTTATTTACTGTATATTTCCTGTGAACTAAATATTTACATCTTTATCCAAACAACTGCATTATTTGTGTCAAAAAAATATTTAACTGCATTAGAGAGGCTTAAATAACAGTTCATATAGTCACCAGCATACTAAGTGTTTCAGAGGTTGGAATTATCTGTCCTGGAAGGTGTTGACAAAAGCTGCCAAGTCCTCCCTCTTTGGTTTAATTTTTTTAAAACTATGCACAGACCACCTCCTTTTGTTGATATATTCTCTTTTCAGAAATACTTGCCAATTAACTCAGCCGGAGTTTAGTTTGCTTTTCATTTCGTGGCGTTGGTTTGGGAAATACCCAGCCCGCTAAGGATTTCTACATATATTTAAGAGAAGCCAATTTACATTGATTTTTACAAGTTCAACTCTTTGGGCCTGCTTGTGCTTCTATACTTGGGGATCCCATTCTACAGACCCCTAATTTTGCTGTTCTTCTGGATGGCTTAGAATGTCAAGTTCAGGTTTTATTGTCCATACCATTTCTGCTTCTAACCAGTGGGTCACATCACTCACCGTAATATATATTGTACTGACCTCTACGCATATTTCCCATATCACATTTTAAGCTTTTTCTTCCTTTCATGCATTCTGTTCCTTGATATCTTTCTATTCAATGCTGGTTGAATTTAACTTTCTTTATCTTGCACATCTCTCTTTTACATAAATTGTAAGGCTATTTTTTCCTTCCTTCCTTCCTTCCTTCCTTCCTTCCTTCCTTCCTTCCTTCCTTTCTTCCTTCCTTCCTTCCCCCCTCCCTCCCTCCCTTCCTTCCTTCCTTCGTTGCCTCCCTCTTTTCTCCATCTGCTTTCTCTCTCTGCTTGTTTCCATCAAGATCTATCCACCTTCAAAATTTCCATTAATCTGAATTGTTGAAAATGACAACACAAGTGTTTTAGATTAGTTAGAAATTACTGATTAGGTGTTTGGGGCTGACTAGAGGATGCCTTGATAATGTTACTCTAAATGATGTATACTCTAAGCAACCTCCACAATCTCAAATATACATAACATATGACTCATTGAAGTTCATTCAGATTTCCCAATGACAGGAAAATTAGTATGCTTCTGTCATTTCAGTGACCTATTCTATGTTTTTTGACAAAATTTGGCGCATAGTAATTTGTGCAGCATGAGATCATAAATTGTGATCCAAAACATACTATCCTTTTGTGAACATACATGTGATTACTTAAAGGAGACTATAAAGAAGAGGTGAGTGAGCTTTGTGGCACTAGATAAAACTCAGTAGCTCATTCTTTGGGGCAGTTCATAAAGTAGGAAGCAGGAAAGCACACTCTTGAATAAACATGACTAAATTAAAAATTTTGAAGATGGAAGATAGGAGGCAGGACTAGCATGCAGCTCCCACTCAGATGGACAGAACAGTGTGTGGAGACTCACATCATAAACTTTTCCTCCAAGAACTACTACAGCAACACACCAGGAAAGTTGAGAGAATCCACAGACCCTTTGAAGGAGCTACATCACTGCTGCAGGCGCTCTGAGATGCTGAAACACTGTGAGTCTGCTTGCTTTCTCAATGGAGAGGCTCATGGTATGGGGCAAGTTCTCAGCCCTGGTCACCAGCTGTCTGGAAATAGACTCAGTGCTGTTGACGGGGCATGGTAAGAGTGAGACTGGCACCTTTGAGACTGTGGGCTACATAGAAGCGGGATGAGGCCTGTGACTGCCAGCTTTCCCCCACTTCCCTGGTGACCTGTATCTCTCAGTAGAGGCAGACATAATCCCCCTGGGAACATAAATTCATTAGCCTGGGAACCACATCCCCACCCCCAGAGCAGCTGCAGCAAACCCCACCTAAGGAGAGGCTGAGCTCACATATGTCTGCCTGCACCCACCTGGTGGTCTTTCTCTACCTGCCCTGGCAGCCAAAGACAAAGATCATAATCTCCTGGGAGCTCTGTGGCCCTGCCTACCCTGAAAAACCTGAATACTTAACCAAGTGTCCCTAGGGCAAGCTTGCATCCTCCCTATAGGAACATGCCACCTCCTGGCTAAAGGCCAACCAACACAAAACCAGCACACTAAACAAAAACACAATCAAGGACCCTCACAGAGTCCACTTTACCCTCCTGCTACCTCCCCTGGAGCCGGTACTGGTGTCAACGACTGCAAGACCTCAAGATGGATCACATCACAGGACTCTTTGCAGACATTCCCCAGTACCAGCCCAGAGCCTGGTAGCTCTGCTGGGTGGTTTGACTCAGAAGAGCAAAAACAATCACCACAGGAAACCCCATTCCTAGGGGAAGCTCTCAGGAAACTCCATTCTTAGGGGAAGCCGGAGAACACCACATCAAGGGAGTACCCCCTGGGACAAAAGAATCTGAATAGCAGCCCTTGAATCCTAGATCTTCCCTCTGACATAGTCTACCCAAATGAAAAGGAACCAGAAAAACAATTCTGGTAATATGACAAAACCAGGTTGTTTAACATCCCTAAAAGATCATAACAGCTCACCAGCAATTAATTTAAAGCGAGATAAAATCTCTTTATTGGTTTTGAATTGCCAGAAAAAGAATTCAGAAGGTTGATTATTAAGCTAATCAAGGAGACACTAGAGAAAGTTAAAGTCCAACTTAAAGAAATCAAAAACATGATACAGGATATGAAAGAAAATTCTTCAGTAAAAGAGAGCATTAAAAAAAAAAAAACAATCACAACTTCTGGAAATCAAGGACACACTTGGAGAAATGCAAAATGCACTGGAAAGTCTCAGCAATGGCACTGAACAAACAGAAGAAAGAATTTCAGAGCTCAAGGACAAGGCTTTCAAATTAACCCAATCTGTCAAAGACAAAGAAAAAAGAATTTTAACAAATAAGCAAAGCCTGCAAGAAGTTTGGGACTATGTTAAACATTCAAATCTAAGAATAATTGATGTTCCTGAGGAAGAAGAGAAAACTAAAAGTTTGAAAAACATATTTGAGGGAATAATAGAGGAACACTTCCCCAGTCTTGCTAGAGATCGAGACATCCAAATACAAGAAGCTCTAAGAACACCTGGGAAATTCGTTGCAAAAAGATCATCACATAGGCACATAGTCATCAGTTTATCTAAACTCAACCTGAAGAAAAGAATCTCAAGAGCTGTGAGGCAAAAGCATCAGGTAAGCTATAAGGGAAAACCTATCAGATTGACAGCAGATTTCTCAGCAGAAACTCCACAAGCTAGAAGGAATTGGGGTTCTATTTTTAGCCTCCTTAAACAAAACAATTATCAGCCCAGAATTATTTATCCAATGAAACCAAGCTTCATAAATGAAGGAAAGATACAGTCTTTTCTAGACAAACAAACACTGAGAGAATTCACCACAATCAAGCCAGCACTACAAGAACTGCTAAATGGAGCTTTAAAGCTTGAAAGAAATCCTCAAAATACACCAAAATAGAACCTCCTTAAAGCATAAATCTCACAGGACCTATATAACAAAAACACAATTAAAAAAGATATTCAGGCAACAAACAGCAGGATGAATAAAATACTATCTCACATCTCAATATTAATATTAAATGTAAATGACCTAAATGCTCCAGTTGAAAGAAACAGAATGGAAGAATGGATAAGAATTCACCAACTAAGTTTCTGCTGTCTTCAGGAGATGCACCTAACACACAAGGGCTCAAATAAACTTAAGGTAAAGGGGTGGATAAAGATATTCCATGCAATTGGACACCAAAAGTGAGCAGGAGCAGCTATTCTTATATCAGGCAAAAAAACTTTAACTCAACAGCAGTTAAAACACACAAAGAGAGACATTACATAATGATACAAGGACGAGTCCAACAAGAAAATATCACAATTCTAAATATATATGCACCTAACACTGGAACAGCCAAATTTATAAAACAATTACTACTAGCTTCATTCTTCTACATGAGGGTATCTAGTTTTTCTAGCACCATTCATTGTAAAGAATGTGCCTTCTTTATCATGTGTTCTTGGCACCTTCATGGAAGATTGACTGGCTGTAAGTATGTGGTTTTATTTCAATGTTCTCTATTCTGTTTCATTAGTCTATCTGTCTATTTCTATGCCAGGACCATGTTGTTTTGATCACTATAGCTTTATTGTATATTTTGAAGTTGGTTTATGCGATGCCTCCAGCTTTGTTCTTTTCGCTCAAAATTTCCTTGGCTAGTCAAGGGCTTTTGTGGTTCTACATGAATTTTTAGATTGTGTTTTTCCATTTTTGTGAAGAAAGTCATGGAATTTTGATAAGAATTGAATTGAATCTGTAGGTTTATTTGAGTAATATGGCTATCACAATAATATTAATTCTTCCAAAGTGTACACATGAAATATCTTTTCATTTATTTATGTCTTCAATTTTGTCATGAACTTATTATAGTTTTCAGCATAGAGATGTTTTACACCCTTGGTTAAATTTCTTAATAGGTACTTCATTTTTTTAAAGCTATTGTAAGTGGGATTGTTTTCTTGACTTTTTTCAAATAGTTTGCTATTAATATGTACAAATGCTACTGATTTTTGTATGTTGATTTTCATCTGCAACTTCACTGAGTTTATTTATTAGCTCTAACAGGTTTTTAATGGAGTCTTCAGGGGTTTCCTCATGTAAGATCATATCATCTGAAGAAAGAGACAATTTAATTTGTTCCTTTTCATAGTGGGTGCCTTTGTATTTATTTATCTTACGTAATTACTCTGGCTAGGGCTTCCAGTGCTATATTGAATGGAAGTGATGAAAATGGGCATCCTTTTCTTTTTCAGATCTTAGAGGAAACGCTTCCTTCATTATGATACTAGCTGTGGATTTGTTATGTATGGCCTTTATTATATCGAGGTACATTCCTTCTATACCTAATTTGTTGAGAGTTTTATCATGAAAGAACATTTAATTTTCTCAAATAACATTTTTACATCTATTGAAAAAAGTCATATAGTTTTTTTGTCCTTCATCCTATTAATGTGATATATCACATCTATTGATTAGCCTATTCTGAACAATACTTGCATCCCTGTGATGAATTACACTTGATCATGGTGAATGATCTTAATGTGCTGCTAAATTCAGTTTGTTGATATTTTGTTGAGTATTTTTGTATCTATGTTCATCAAGGATATTGGCCTGTAGTTTGTTGTTGTTGTGTCCTTGAGAATAACTACTTTTAACATTTAGGCAAATTAGTTTAAAGCTGTCACTACTGGTGTTAGTGTAAGAAATGAAACACCAGAGATAAAGTGAATGTTCTCTTTGTCTGCAACACTTAGACACTCTCTCCTCTCCCACTTGTTGACTTAAACCAATCTCATGGGTTTGGCATGTTTATTTTCAGTGAACTTTCTACTTTTTATATAAGCAAAATAAATACATTTGCATAAGAAATTTATAGGCTTTGTTTGAGTGGTTTTAATGTAAAAATGTTTTTCCAGCCTCAGGACAGGACTTGGTCGAAGCACCTGGACAGGTACCTTTGGCATGGACATTCTTGAGCAGGGAGTGGACCAAGCAGATTCAGGAAATGAAGAAGAATAGACTGGATGCCAAAGTTGGGTTTCAGTTGATGGGCTAGTTTGTGGGAGCAAGTGAGGAACATCCAAAAATAATTGCAAGACACTTTAAAAAAATTGAATTTCTAACAATTTTCCAAGTGTAGCCTTAAAGACAAAAATGAGGTCACTCAGAAAATTCAGAGACACCATTATTTTGTAACCACAGATTAATAAAGCCTGCTTCATGTGGATTGCTCAATGTTCATTCCCTTGGCCCTTTTAAGATTTTCACAGACATCAAAAGTAACTTCTTATTAAATATCATGCACACGTCTCTTAAAGATCAGCACAATGGTTAGCAAAGACTAATTTACAACTCACTTAGGATTCAAAGCTATGTGAGAACAAGAACACTTCTGTAAAACTTGGGGGTCAGGTGGCTGGCAGAGTGGGCTCTGAGATGAAAAATTATGGATGTTGGGAGATCAATACAGGGAAATTGGGCATTGATTCTCAAATAGCCTCTTCATAATTTCCTTACAACCCAATATCTGATGATATTTTAAATGAACAGAGAAAATACATTATTTTTACATATTATATGTGCATTACTAAATGTTTTCTAAAGGGAAATGCTGATATTTCTTAGAAGGTTCTGTGTCACAGAAGTCAATTCTTCTAATTTTTGGACCAGGCTTATGTTGTTATGTTTCTGGCATCTCCTCAGCCACCTGTGCAACTTTCTTAAATTTTCATTTCACAAAACCCAGGCAGTCTTTTTATATGCTTAATAAAGTCAGACAAGGCAAACTTCAGGCTTTAGGGATAGAAGAATAGGGGAAAATTAGAGAGGAAAATGCATATGGAAAAAATAACACTGGGCTTGTTATTCTAGTAAATGGTCACATTTGTTTTCAATATGGTTTTGAATTTGGTGTGCAAGATTGAAGTTTGACTTTTCTTCGAAGTCAGCTTCAACCCAACAAAGAATGGAAGAAGTTATTGAAGAATGCAAAGAATATCCGGAACAAAGAAATATTCAGATATGAATAATTTCCCAGATATTACTTAGGTTAATTTGGTTACATTTTCCTCAAGGGTAAAATAAACCTGCTAATAATTGTCATGGCTGGGCATAGAGTATTTTCAATAATTTTTAAATTTTATTTCTAGTATACAGGTAATCTCACTGTTATTTTAGTTAAAGTTAGTTTAAGCCAGAGGTTGTGTGATCAGTAATGCCAGAAAATGAAGAGAAAGAGCAATATCTTTGACTGAAGAGGAACAATAACTCTGCAATGAGAGGCTCCAGATAAATTTCTCCCTAGTGATATTTGCCACTTTGTTGGTCTTTTATGTGCATTTATTTTTAGTAATGACAGAACAACAGTCAGCCACACCGGATGAAAACGTCCCTTGACATAGGGAATTCCAAAGGAAAAATCATTTTTGATTTGTATTTTTATCACTTTAACCACCACTTTATGAATATGTTTCAATAGAAAACCTGTCTAGCCTGTAAATACTTTGGGCGCGTTTCGTGATTCCCTCCCCAGACCAGGATGGAAAGCCAAGTTTCACTTAGGGTTGGCTGAATGTCTTGGCATAAGAACCTTGGCATTTGGCAGTTGAATTTCCAGACCTTTAGCTGACTGGCATTTTCCTCTACAGTTTACTATGGTAGTTTGGGGAAAGTGTATGTTAAGAAATAAACTGCCAACTTGAGTGTGCCTAATTGTGCAATTAGGTGAACCATGGCAAACTTTATAGCATTATTGGATGAAAGCTATTACTTGCTGCCATACAAGTGCTGTGAGGGGGAACCAAAAAAATGTTCCCACAGCCAACACAGGAGGAGCCAGTCTTGCAGTCTGAGATATGTAGAAATGCAGCATCCATTAGAAGACGCTGAATGCCAGAGAAGTGAGCTGATGGAAGAAAAGAACTTTGGAGTGTGATATCAAAATGAAGGACACAATATGTTAGCTTAGGCCAACCGTATAACCATTACACATTTTACATTAACTATAGGCTCTGAAGGACATCTCTAGGATACTTGGATAACTTTTAGGTGGGAACACTACCCATAAAATAAAATTAAAAAAAAAAAAAAATGGAGCCCAAGTTTCTAAGTCTTCCTGTGTATTTAGCAATACGAGGAGAATAAAAAGTTTAAAGTCCACCTTAACTTTTAGAATTCTGTTGACTCTACCAAGTTTTAGCTCTTTTATGGAAAAGTATTGCTCTTTAACACAAATATATAATATCATCACACACTCACACATACACATGAACAAATATTTTTGTACAGACAGAAATTCTACTCTGAATATTGGTAAAAGTAGTAAAATTAAATAATGTAGAACAAAGAAAACAACTTGTATCACAAGACCTGGTTTAAATCTTGATATCCTGATTTACCTACCAGCTGTATAGATGTGTGTATATTAGATGTGTGTATCTATGGTTTTCTCATTGAGCAACAAGAGCCAATAACCCAGATCTTTTGTGGAAATTTTATCAATATACATAAATATTAATGACCAAAGTATTTAAAAAATTGATATTTTTCTCTATCAAAGTGACAAATGCTAATATAGTACCCATGGGTAGCAAAGTGGGAAACAGACCAACATAGAATAAGATTAATTTTTTCATTCTTTCTGATTGACAAATTGGCAGTATATACCTACAATTAAACTGGTATACACTGAGATTTAAAAAGTCTACTTCTGGGAATTTATCTTAATAGCAATGCAGTAAACATAATTGAACAAAAATGGATTTCGCTTCTCTACCAAGATATTTAAAATAGCAAAGTTTTGTAAATAATTTAAATTGCAATTAATTTGAGATGATTATACACATAGGGTAAATGCACATAACAAAATACTATTCATAAATACGGTCTTAGAAAAAATCAACTAGACATTTTGAAGGGAAACCGTAGATGAAAGAGGGGCTCATGTACTGCCTTGTTTGTTTTATTTTATTTTATTTTGTTTTTTATTATTATTTTTTGAGACAAAGTCTTGCTTTGTTACCAGGCTGGAGTACAGTGGCAGGATCTCTGCTCACTGCAACCTCTGCCTCCCGGGTTCAAGTGATACTACTGCCTCAGCCTCTTGAGTAGCTGGGACCACAGGTGTGCGCCACCATGCCCAGCTAATTTTTTTTTTTTTTTTTGTATTTTTAGTAGAGATGGAGTTTCACCATGTTGGCCAGGATGGTCTCGATCTCTTGACCTCATGATCCGCCTGCCTCGGCCTCCCATAGTGCTGGGATTACAGGCATGAGCCACTGTGCTCAGCCTGTTTTGTTTATTAGACTAGATGATGAGCTACCTGTTTGGGGGAAGGATAAAACCATTATGTGTTATGCCTCACGGACATACATGCATATGTGAAGGGCTGAAGTTGTGAACCCTTTATGGACCAATGTCAAAAGTACGTAAGTAGTTTGAAGAGAGAGAGGGAATGAGCGAAAGAAATAGAGATAGAGAGAAAGAGAAGACAAATTAATGATATGAAGGGATGCATTGCTTATTGTTTCGAGGGCATGCAAAGAATAAAAGGAGTGGACAGAGAAGGCAGCGCTAGTTATCTTTGCATTTTCTATCCTCTTTTTCTTTGACAAAAACGCTTCTTATAATGAAAAAGGAGAATCAAATACTTAGTTAATCACAGGATTAGAAAAAGTGTTTGTAAGACAGCAACAGGTACTTTAATGAGTTCAAGTTTCAAGGGCCAATTACATATTAAGTAATTTGTGGCTAGGATTACTAATACATTGTCAATATTTCAAGACATTATCAAATGTCAGAGGTAAGCAAATATACCAAATTTTAATAACGTAGTAAGAGATTAATTGTGAGCCTTATAAACCTGTAATCTC
This sequence comes from Pongo abelii, assembly GCF_028885655.2. Lineage (NCBI taxonomy): Eukaryota > Metazoa > Chordata > Mammalia > Primates > Hominidae > Pongo > Pongo abelii. The sequence continues at coordinate 88,323,005 of NC_072000.2, read as the reverse complement.
ATTATCAGTATTTTAAGGATTCTTGAAAGACTCATTAAGTAGATGTTCAGGGAGTTGTTAGCAAAGCAAATAGAGATGTGGATAGAATAAAAGAGATTCAGTCTTCAGACAACAATTATAAAATATTTGTTTAAAGGCATGCTTCTAGAACCACTGGGAGTGAGAGAGACATAAAGATGAAAATGATAAGATTGTTTCCTCAATCATTATATAATCAAGTTGAGGTAATGAAGATAGCTAGATGATAGATAAAAAGTAGATAAAATATACATTGATAACTGTAATGCAATACAAGTTATATTGCTTGCAAAAAGGGTTGTAATAAGTATTGCTTCTTCTCTGAAGCCTTCCCCAATACCCTTGGCCAAAATTAATTTTCCTATAATCCAAGTTCCATGAATCATCAATAAGAATTTGCATTGAAACTGAAAGACCAGGATGATTTTACCACATAAACAATGAAAAGTACCTTTAGGTAAACTATCATAAAAAATAAACTGAGGTATAAAACATGAATGTTTTGTAAACATCCAATATGATGAAGTTATTGTGTCTGTAAGGGGAGTTTTATTAAATGGAACAGAAAAGAGAGGTGTATGCAGATTGAAGAACTTCTTACTGTAGACTATGAATATATGTAAACATTCATGGTCTATGAATGAAATATGTAAACAACTATATTTGAAGAAGGGAAAGTGTCTTAGAGAGAGAGTGCTTTGGAATGGAAAATACCAGACATAGCAAACTCAGGTCATTACCAACATTGGAGATGATTACAATATGAAGTAGCATGATGGGAGAGGCAATGATACACAAGGGAAATCATCAATATTTTGCAGAAGAAAGGACAGAACATGCTAAATAATTAGAAATCTTCAGATAAGAACATATTTGAGTAGATATTTTTTGGATATGGTCATTTTTAATGACTGTCCTCATAGATATCTCTAACACATTTTTGGAAACAAAGGTCATAAACTATACTGAGAGGTATTTGCATTAAGATAAGCCAGGTTATGCCGACAAAAGAAATAACCCTTAAGCTTCAGTGATTTTACATAATAAATGTTTATTTCTCACTCACTTTTCATTTCTAACATATCCAACAAAGGTCACTAAAGTAATCTTCTCTGTCCAGAGGTTCAAGGACTTGAACTGATGACAAATCCAGTATCATATAGCTTGACTATTAAAACACAAGTTGTCTAATATTCTTGCGTCAAGGAATGAGACAATATTTAGTGCCCATGTTTTTGGTTGTGCCTTGTTTCAGGGATGAAATATGTAACTTCAACTTACAGCCCAATGGCCAGAAGTAGTAACATGGTCTTGCCTAGCTGAAAGAATGCTGACAAATGTCAGATAAGCACATGGATTCTCCGTGTACAAAATATATTTCTGCCACAAGAAACCAGCGTTAAAAAAATGAATCTACGAATAACTAAAGATTGTTAATGCAGGAAAATAAGTCAGATAACTTGTGATGAGAGTAATAGCCAATACAAGAAGAGAGTTGAATGTAGCACTGTATTTACTACAGGAAGAAAAACAAACAAAGAAAATTGAAACAGACAAGGATGAAAGTAGTGAGCTGAGACTACTGCCATGGAAGTCAAAAAAAGAAAGTTTTAAACAGTGGAGGGGTTCAGCAATGTCAAGTGGAGCAAAGAAACTGCAAAAAGAGAGAAGGTCTTTGGATCTCCCACATGCAAGTTAGGGAAACTATTTCAAAAGAAAAAGTATGGAATAATCTTGATGATGACTTTCAGATTGCAGATAATGGATGGCTAAATGGATTGAGAAGTGAAGACAGTGAATATAAATTTAATTTTCTCTTATAAACCCAACAAATCCCAACAACATGAATCCTTAGGTAAATATCTTCATTTCTCTTAAATTCTGTTTGTTGTTCTATAAATTAAGGCCTCTAAAAAGCTTAATTCCAAGGTTGCCTCCAGCTCTAAACATAATACTGATAATACTAACAGCAACGATAATAATTATCAACTATTAATTGTTAACGATGTGCTAGGTGTTGTGCTCAACATTATCTATGCACTATCTCATATATAATTACCTCCACATTTCAAAAAAGAGATTAATGAGATTTAGATTAAATGGTCTGTCCAAAGTCACACACTTATTATGTGGATAAATTTGAATTAGAGCCCAAAGTCATATGTTTCCTTACCCACAACTGTTGAATGATCTATTAATTTTATAATCAATATTAAAAATGTATGAATAAGGATAGCATAATTTTAATATATGGTCAAGATCAATAAAGGATTTATCTATAGCATACATCTAATCTGTCATCAACTATTTATAAAGCACATTAATTAGCAGACCAATGATAGATTAGAGGGAAGCTCTAGCATTTGACCCTAAAATTTCATGAATGATTTTGAAGAGCATGGGTAAGCATTGGTGTTTATTAAATCTAGTCTCCATCTTGGTGAAGGGAGGAATCCTGTGGAGTTTAGAACTTACTGAAGTTGCAGAAGTAGAGAGCAGAGGTGACTGTCCTAATATTTCTGCTGAAAAAGCCCCAGAAATTTAGCTGGCTGAAAGTTCCATGAAGCTAACACAGTCAAGCACTGCTAATTGCACTGATATGATCAATTAATGCATGGGTAGGGCCTAGGTAAAGGGCACCAATGATCCCTTTGAATGTAGCATCAACTGAATAGAAGACATCTGGACTTAAGACATAGTCACTACATTTTAAGAGTAACATTATAACCTGGGGTCTGTTCAAAAGAGAACTACCAAAATGGTCTTGGCACTGGAAGCCACCTCAAATGGAAAAAGATTGCAGATACTGAGAATATTTAGTTCGGCAAAGATAAAAATTGAGGAGTTACAAACACTTGAAGGGCTAACATAAGAAGATACTGCAAAAATTAGAAAATATATTTCTTTATTGAGTTACACATGGCACTGTATAACTTTCAATTTTAGTTTTCAGTTTTATCCTCTGTATTAAGAATAAATCTGATACATATAGTTATAGCTGTCCAAGGGAAATGAGCTGCCATTAAAATAACCAAAGTTTTTAGAGTGCTATGTAAGTAGGAACACTGTATTGTTCATTTTTCAAACTGGGTCACTTTAGCTAGTAAAGAGTGCTAATAATAATTATCCCCAGAAAATAGGTATAAACTTGAATTGTCTCAGGTAAACTGTGGTTTTTCTGTCTTACTGAATTCTCTCAGCTACTACATAGGGTCCATATAATCATTGCCTCTTTTTCTACAGATAAAAAATCTGAGATTTTATCATATGCCTAAAATCAAACTGATAGTACGTGGCAATCAGAATTCAAATCTGACTCCAGTTTCCGGACTTTATTTCACTGCTCCATTCTTGGGAAGACATTTATTCTGGGAAACTATTTTCATAAAGACTGGACAAGCACCCCTTTTTTTGGAAAAGAAAAACACTCATATTCTACAGGAGATAATGGTCAATGTTTTTTCTGCCTTGGAATCCAAAGATATTGCTGAGTCTACAAATTAGGCAGGTGTGAAAAGGAGAGAAAAAAGGCAGGGAGGAAATGGTCTGTAAGTTTCCTTCCAACTTTAAGATCCTGTAATATCATAGAAAACACGGCCTTGAAACCTTAGATAAGGCTTTATGAAGATGACCACGAAGCAGGACCCAGGTATATTTTGTTCACCGTTGTCTGCTTTGCCGATAATATGTGCTCAATGAAACTGGTTAAGTGAGTAAAAAAGAATCACATGAAAAAAAAAATCATTCCTCGCACACTTGATGCCATGTATAAGCCTCCTTTCCAGACAAAGAACCATTGTTATTTTTATATTAACTTGTCATTATTTGCTTTTAATATCTTCATCACTTGTCTATAAATATATCCACGGCCACCGTCTCTGAGTAAATTACACAGACTACAAAGTCTGTCATTCTGAATTTAAGCCCATTCTCTGCCTTTTAAAGGCTGACTTGCTGTGGTCAATTTAATTTAGTCTGCCTGTGCCTCATTTTACTCATTTATAAAAAGAACAATGTAATAGTAACTACCTTTCAGAGTTGTTGTGATAAATAAATTGCTTAGCATAACATCTGGCACAAAGTTAGCATTCAATAAATATTAACTATTCTTATTTCTGTATGTATCCACATCTTCACGCTAAATTTTGTCCACTTACTTTCTTGCTGAATTAAAATAGTTTCTCATCTCTAGAGAGCCTGAGACATAACTCACCAGGAAGATACAGGAATCATCATAACCTTCATTTTATTTTTAAGATTTAAAAGAGCAATGCTACATCTAGACATAAGAGCTGAGCAGATTGAAAGGTGTTGATTTGCTGATCTGTTCCAAGCTACCATTGAACTGATCTTAAAAATAGAGCCAGGCTCTGATCCAATGCCCTCCGTGTTCGATGGTGCTGGTTTTCAAGAATTATGTCAAGGCTGAAGAAAATATTCACAGACTGAAAAGGGAATAAAGAAAATGCCACACTCTGAGAAATCTAAGTTGGACATTTTCCACAGAAGTCATCGAGTATTTTCTGACTTAAAGTAGCAGACTATTTCTGAGTACTATTACTAAAGCCTTCTTCCACTTTTTCAATAGTATTTACTATTAATAATATTTTTGTTTTTGCAGTGGAAAATCTGAAAATGTGGAAACCCAATCCCATGAGTCATTTATGAAAGGATCACATGTAAGGTCTGGGAAGATGGATCTCTACTCATGGTGTGACAGGAAAGGTTGTCCCTTCCTTCAGGGTTTGTTAAAGAAGTAATAAGTCAACCAAGAGTGACCTGCTATTGGAGCAAAACAGGGACACACTGTAAGTGTCTGCAATGAGCCCTGCCCTTAGTAGTTTACATTTCTGACACACAACACAGAGACACCTCTATCTACACTGATCACTTAAATAAAGATTGCAATGTCTGGAAATCAAAAAGGTTCATAAGCAGGTATAATTAGGGAAAGTATGTTGGGGGAAGCAGGAGTTGGAGGCAAGCCTTACGGGTGGATAGAATTTGGATTGACAGAGAGGAGATGCTGACACATTCCAGTTTCTTTGACACATAGAGAGGCTCAATCACTGGCGATCATAAAGAGCCAGTGATGTCTCGTTCCTCCTCCTTCCCCAATGTGCGATCAGATCTGTTCTTAGTTGTACCATCAGCCTCCAAAATGCAACTGCTTTTGACCTAGAAAAACATCTAGCTAGCCACATTTTATTTTAATGTGTTTTAATTTTACTCTATTATAAATATAAACGTGAATATAGAAACTGAGTTCTAAAATTGTTATTTCAACAAGGACTGAGATAAAATGGCAATGACCTATTTTCCATTTTCTTGGCTTTCAGTCTAATTTTATTAATACTTAAACCCTATAGTTACTCATCATTTTGGGACCAGATTTGGTGATGAGAACTTTCTCTTTCAGCATGAGCCAACTGCTAATCTAGGAGGTATTTGTCTGGTTTGTAATATTTTATGTAGTTGTTAACAGCTATGACTTGAACATTTATTTTATAGAATTAACTGTTAATATTTTTCATTTCTATCCAACAGTTTGAAAATCTGTACTTTTGAAATCGTATATTGTATTACCCTAATTAAATATAAGAAAATTGTTTTTAATTAAATAATCAGAGCAAAGAAAGGTTTACTTTTTTGGAGAGCCTGAGTAGTATTCTTATCTGTGCCCATAAGATCCATATATTATTATAATTAAACTGAACTGAGATATGATAGATTTTGATATTTTTCTTTGACTTTTTTTGAGAGTTCTTCAGAAACTCATAGAATCTATTAATAATATTTTTCAGTAGGAAAGCAAGTCATGTTCTTCATTATGTATTTTTAAAAATATAATTCAGCTGTTCTCATTAAGTTGCATTTACTCAATTAATATTTTCATCTTATTCTCCTTTAAGATAAATCTTAACAGAAATTAATCCCTGATGACAGATTCTTAAGACTCAGCTGATGATTTACAATGATGAGAATTGTTCTGGAGACCTTAAATTGCCCATTCCACAAGGGTCTAAAATGAACTCGTCTCAGCTGTCTGGATCATAATTCCATTCACAGACAGTTTGATAAACTACAGCCCATAGGCCAAATCCCAGTTGCCACCTATTTTGTTAAGGCAAGTGAATGAAGAATGTTTTTCCCCATTAAGTGGTTGAAAAATAAAAGATTAGTATTTCATGATACATGAAAATTATAAAACATTCAGAGTTCAGTGTCCAAAAATAAAGTTTTCTTAGAACACAGCAATGCTCGCTCATGTACATATTGACTGTTACTGTTTTTATGCTCCAGTAGCAAAGTTGAGCAGTTGTGATAGAGAACACATGACTGGAAGAGCCTAAAAATATTTACTACCTGGCCCTTTACAGACACAGCTTGAAGATTCTGTTATATAAGGCTCTAAATTTGAATTAAATTAAGGAGATCTTAGACTTAGTCCTTGATCTGCCATGTGCTAGATACGTAACTTTGGGGAAAGTTTTTAACCTTAGTGAGACTCAGAATTCTCATTGATAAGATGAGATAAACAGTAAATCTGAACTGTAGGGAGACTAATGGTGAAAGCACCTGTTAGACCATAAAAGAATGTAAAATGAAAGAAGATAACATTAAATTAGAAGCATATATCCATTTGTGACAGGCAATTAAAACAAGTATAATATGATCAAGGCTTTCCACAAGGTATGCATTCAATTTTAGAAAAGCAATTTTGGTTCAAGGAAAAGAAAAAGAAGAAAAATCTTACAGATTATCAAGTTCAAGTCAATAATTCATCTAGTATAAGCAAAATTGCTACTTTCTTGATCTTTCGAAGGACCTTGCAGACAACTTATGTAGTGAAATGAGTATAAAGGTTAGATTCACCTTTTCACTTTAGACATGATGACAAAATATATGTGTGCATATAGACAGTGGGTATGAGCATTTTTTAATATATGCACATAAATGTACATGAGGAAGAGTACCGAAGGGACCCACTTAGACTTGATGCTTCTAACATTCTTCAATTAATTAAAGTGTCAGTTCAGAAGCAACCAAGTTGGAAATAAATCACAGCAAGATTCACTTTCAGCAGGGGGCTGAGGGCAAATGTGTGTGTCTTTAAGTGGGTACTGAACTTTGTGTGTGTGAAGACAATTGAAGGAAGCTTCAGGAAGCCTGGATGCTGGACCCTTAGGCGGCCTGCTAGTAAGAGGCAGACAGACAGCCCAGGCTTTCCTTGTGCAATCACAGTTTTTCCGGTGACATTCCACTTTACAGAATGATGCCACTTTTGTCAATGAGCCAAATTCCCAGTTCAAGAGCGCCAATCTACTCTGAACAAAGAGAAGCACCTGGGGCATGCCTGTTTTGATAGCCTGCCTGGCTCCTGGAGTGGCTTATGTCCAGAGAGGATGTGGATGACAATGCCTTTGACTTGGGTCCTTGGGGGTTCATGAAGGTGGAAAATTATAGGATCAGAAGGAAAACTGGCTCCTGGGTTGGCTATAAACCCCAAGGCAAAATTACAGGATTAAGGACTCATCAGTGGGTCAGAAGAGACCCCTAGTGGGGTCTACAGCTATAATCTCTTCAGTGAAAATTCTCTCTGCCATAATACCTGTTTATGGTATAGTAAGGAGGGACCACACTTACATTAGGCACCACTTGATGAAGGGTATAAAAAGAAAAAGAAAATGAGAAATAAATTAGAAATCAAAGTAAGAGGGGAAAAAAATTAAAAAGATAAAGAGAAAGAAAACAAAACAGAAAAAACTCAAGTACCAGAAAAAAAAAATAAAGGTAAGAATATCTACATTGTCTTCCTGAGAATTTATTTCCCTTAGTGAAGCAGGAATTGATGACAAGCATTAAAATAATATAACCATATCACTCTTCAATTCAAAATCCCCTCAGCACCTCATATTGATTTTAAAAGTAGAAACGATTCTCCTTTGCAAAGACTGCAGGACCTTACCTGCAGCTTCTATCTTGCTAACCCATCTTAACTTGTGTCTTTCTTGCTTACAAGCAACACTGCTTGTTTTTTGGTTCCTCAAACTCCTCTTCCCACTGAAGTACGTGGGCACCCACTGCTTCCTCATCCTGCAATCATCCCACGGCTGGTTCCACCTTGTCATTTCATTTCAGCTTCAGGTCTACTCAGAGAGGCTTTCTTCATCCAATCAAACTGAAGAAATCACCCTCCCTCATCACCATCACTGCATCCTATTTTATTTGTTTCATATAATTTATCTATCTAATAATCTCATGTAACCTAATTTGTTGTTAATATGTATGTTTGTCTATTTCACTGAAATGCAAATTTCCTGAGAGCAGGGTCCTAGAAACATGCTAATCATGTAGCAGGTTCTCAGTATAATTTGTGGAATGGATGAATGAATAAATACTTGAAAAGAGTTGCTTATGTAGACATTTTTAAAAGTTTGATTTGAAAGTGACTTGGAGGCCTTTCCATCCAATCCTTTCTACTTTTATGTTATGACCGAGAAAACTAAGACCCTTAGAATTTAAGTGAATTATACAAGGTCATATTGTTATTTGTGTCAAAGATGGGCAGAACTACAACATTTCACTATATCTATTTTGAAATTTGTATATAAGTTTCTCATTCCAGAAGTGAAACTGGATGAGTGATTCCATACAAAAACAGGCATGCTACAGTATGATAAACCTCAAGAAAGCTATTACACCACCTTGTGTCCTCTTTCTCTAGATAGAATATGGAAGAAGAGGGATGATGTCTAGCCAAATAAGGAACTGAAGGTAACATTTTTTTGTTTTTGTTATTCTAGACAGTATTTGGTGAATGTTAGTGGTAGAAAATGCTTGGTGGCATGATTCTTCTATTAGTGGGTTCCCAGAAGACTGAGTTCTTTCTTGTACAGTAAGGAGGGACCACACTTACATTAGCAGATCTAGGTAGATGGAAACTCAATATCTTCTCCCGAAAGTTCTGTCGTCTTAGTAGGTTAAACCTTAGATATAACCAACAGATCCTTTATGTATCAAGTAGGTGAAATCCTGGCTTATGCTAAAGGATAAGGATCATTATGTTAAGGCAATGGCTAGGTTTCACATTGAGGTTGCCTGGGTAAAATTAACTGACTTGTTCTCTAAGATGTATGGAGAAAGGTCAATTGCATAATTGTATTTTAAACACAGAACCTGCATCAGCAAGTGCATTCATTTTCTATGACTGCCATAACAAAGTACCACAAACCAAGTGGCTTAAAACAACAGAAATATGTTGTCTCACAGTTCTGAAATCAAAGCATCAGCAGAGTTGGTTCCTTCCAAAAACTATGAGGAAGAAACCTGTCCCGTGCCTCTCCCTTAGCTTCTGGTCGTCTGCTGGCAGTCTTTGGCATTCCTGTTTGTAGGCTGATCATCCTGATCTCTGCCTTCAGATTCACATGACATTTTCCCTGTGTATGGGCTCATCTCCAAATTTCACCAGTCATACTGGATTAGGGCTCACCTTAATGTGCTCATCTTAACTAATTACATCATGAACAAACCAATTTCCAAATAAGGTCACATTCTAAGCTGTGGGTTTCAGATCTCAGCATATGAATTTTGGGGAGACACAATTCTATTCACAACATCAAGTTCAGCTTCAATGACTCTAAGGGACTGATTACCAAAGAAAGACAATCTCATTATAAAGTAGTATTTGCTGGGATGGAGGTTAAGTTCAGGGACCACCTTAAAAAAAAAAAACTATTGACTTAAATTCCAACAATTTTCCCATTACACAAAATGGCCTTTATATTCTAATAATTTATATACCCATCTGAGTTCATTGAGCATCTAGCTTTGTCCAGGCACTGTGCTTTTAGGCACTGGAATCCAGCCAATGACCAAAAATAATTTCTAACTTAGTAGGTGGCAGCATACTGCCCAACTTTGTGCCTCCAACAGAATGTATAAATTCAATCAATATTATTTGGAACTATGATAACAATATGAACTATGGGGTTTTCAAAGTAGAAATGAGTGTTGGAAAGGATTCTGAGCGGAGGTAATGTGCAAGCTGAATAGTAATAAATCAAACTATGATGTTGCTTTCACAACTGTTCTGATCCATTGAGACATGATTTTTAGTTATCACCAAAAGTAAAATCTATCAAGTATGAAGTCTTAAGTGATCTTTAGGGTTTTATCCTCGTGTAGTAACTTTGGGAATGACTTTGTATTTGAAAAACACATATTACGTTTGTATAGTTCTCTAAATCTGAAGCATTCTGTGCACACCTTTCCGAAGCTGGTGCTGGCAGGATTTTCTTATATTGCTATGCCATTTCTGCTCTTGTTTACTAAACGCCTTTTCAACTCTTCTTGTGCATTTATATCTAAAATCTCCTCTTTCCTTCTAGTGGAAACAGGGGAATGTAATCCTGCAGGGAGACTGTTTGTTAAGGTTTAACCTGTAACACGAACATGTTTTATCTGGTCTAGCACAAGCTGTAGAGCCTGAGAAGCTTGGAGCCATTTGTCTCCGTAGGGTCCTCAGGGTATTGAAGTAATAAGCCATCACGGGGTCACAAAACAACAAAGAACATACCTCCTAAGGATTTGTAGATGTGTTTCAAAACTCTCAAGCTGCAAGCAAGTGCAACCTACTTATATGAGATAACTCGAGAAGGCCTATGGAATATTTTATAACTAAAGGGAATGTCAGAATTGAGTATGCATGAAAAATGGCTCACACTGAGCTCTTTGAATTGTATAGAGGTAGAGGTTTGAATGAGGAAGAACACTGGCCTGAGGGAGGAAGTCCTGGTCCTCTCATTCATTGTTCTCGTGTGAGTTGTCATTTAATGACTCCAGACACAACTGTTCTCATATGAATTAGAGTCTGAACTAGATCTGTTTTCCAAAAGTTCCTGCTACCAACAGCCACATATATTATTCCTGCATCCTACAGGTTTCAGAACTGGAAATGTATTTTTATGAAGTTTTAAATATTCATTTGTTTATTTATTGAGTTATAATTTCCATACATTTCAGTTTTGATTTAATTTTTAAAACTGTATAGCTACTAGTCAGAAATTGCTGAGCACAAAATTATAAGGAATATTACCGTGTGGAGTTATAACATTTTCAGGCAAAAATTAAGGCATTTTTTCGGCTTATATCACTGTCACAATTTTTGAAATGCTGCAAATTGTACAGGCCACTGTGATTTCCAGGAGTCAGATAAAGATCACTGGGAGTAGAAAGAATCTCTATGATTCTTTCCCTAGAACCTAAAGATTCAGGAGTTAATTTGCATGCTCCCAGTTACGGAAGTGAAAGGAAAAAATAAATGTTAATTATTGCCTTGAGTAATGGAACATTTATAGGATCCACCTTGAGTCTCCGACTAATGATACCAATTTGAGTTCTTTACTGCTCAGAACTACCTTTAGATTAGGGCAATGGAAGGCCACCTATATAGTACAACTGGAAAACATATCAAACCACTGCACACTTAACATCCTGGGCATAGTATAGAAACCTAGAGGCCCACTTTTACAGAGACCAATGCTTTAGAAAGAAGCCATTAGCATGTCTCCCCCACACCCTTGCATTATTCTTTTTATTTTTTTTGAGACGGAGTCTCTCTCTGTTACCCAGGCAGGAGTGCAGTGGCGCAATCTTGGCTCTCTGCAGCCCCCACCTCCCCTCCCGGGTTCAAGCAATTCTCCTGCCTCAGCCTCCTGAGTAGCTGGGACTACAGGCATGCACCGCCATGCCTGCCTATTTTTGTAATTTTAGTAGAGACGGAGTTTCATCATGTTGGCCAGGATGGTCTTGAACTCCTGACTTTGTGGTCCACCTGCTTCGGCCTCCCAAAGTGCTGGGATTACAGCCGTGAGCCATCGTGCCCAGCAGCATCATTCCTTAAATAAGAAATATCTTAATTTCCGTGGCACATAAATTATTCATCAAGCTAAAAATCAATTATAAAGTATCTATTGGTGGCCAGATGCTGTACTGACCCCAGGGACATGAGAGTTCTAATCTCTGCCTTCAGGGAGTTTACAAGCTAAAGAGATCTGTAGATCAGCCAAGCAGTAAGGCACTGAGAAATGAAAACAAAAAGAATGAGGAAGAGAAGATTGGAGTTCTTGATGAGGAATAGGAGTTGCGATGGGGAGAAGACTAAGAATGGGGTGAAGGGAAAGGAGCAGGGAAGCACGTGGTAAATATAAGGAAATAAAAGAGTGGAAGGAGGAGGTGACAGAGGACAAGAGTTGGAAGCAAAGATTACGTTGTTTTAGTAGAACCAGATGACACTGCTACCCCTGCACAATTTGCCATGATCAGCTCCACTCTATATTACTTCTGAAAGCATTTACACATCAGCTTACTCTGCTGTGCTGGGTTGTGACTGTCCTCTGAGAAGTAGCACAGTGTAAGTGCCATCCATCCATTGGTTGTTTGGAGCACACACTGCCAATACAGTGCTTCAATTAAGAAAATAAATTCAGGTGTTTGTGAAATAAACATTCTTTCACTGTAGTTTGTTGAATGTGCATTCATCATGGAGCTGTGTCTCTTGGAATTTTTCTCAACCTTACAAATTCAACCACTGCAGCTAGATGTTTACGTTATAAGTCTGGTAAAGACAAGCGACAAATGGCCTCATTTTCTCCTCTACTGGATGTATTTGCAATTAACAGGTACTCCAGAAAATGAAGAAGCAGCATAGTTTAGTGAGGGGGGAAAGAGTTTTGGACAAAAGTGAAAATTTCTCTGCCCTTGTCCTGCCTCTGCCAGCAGGTTATTTCCAAAAGGTTTGTTTATTTATTTAATTTAAAGCATTTTTTTTTTCTCTGCTAAACAGTGAGAGGGCTGAGGTCTTATTTCTAAGGACATACCCAGCTCTATTATTCTATGACTTGGGTCTAAAATTATAGTACTGGGTTGAGAAATATTCCCAATGTTCTATCAAGAACCTCTCTGCTCTTGGAAGCATGCAAGATATTATATCAAAAGTCAGAATTTCTTTTATCCCTGCCCTCCTGCATTCTAGGGGTTCCTCCGTGTTGACAGTGTCAATCGACGCATGCACGCCACAAGGGAAGACAGCTGTCAAGTGCACACTGATTTAAATCAGCCTACTATGAGTCATTATAATGAGTGTGACGCATGTTCAAAGATGTGTGAGATAGAAAAATAGAAATGTTCCCTGAAATGATATGTTGGGACAAAGCGGCAATTGAGAAAGTAATGCTCTCTTATCCAGTCATTCTGAGAGAAGTGGCATTGAAGAGATGCACATTCAAGAGCTTCCTTCATGAAGACAAAGGCTGGCCAGGAAGAGAGGAAGTTTAGCCAGGGAAGTGTATGGCCCTTGGAAGCAAACACAAAACAATCAAGTAAAGTTACATCTCCCCAACAGGAATGGATAAGCCTGGCATGAAGTAAAACAGCGTGATAGCAATGGTCAATCTCAGCTTTAATATTGCATTGGGAACTGGAATTAAGGAGAGAGGGCTATTGGTTTCAGGTGACACCCAAATGGTTCTTATTGTCGGATTCCACATGACTTGGATAAATTATGAAAGAAGCCACTTACCAAAGAAATGTTTAAACACGGCCGGGCGCAGTGGCTCACGCCTGTGATCCCAGCACTTTGGGTGGCCGAGACCGGCGGATCATGAAGTCAGGAGATTGAGACCATCCTGGCTAACACACTGAAACCCCGCCTCTACTAAAAATACAAAAAAGTAGCCGGGCGCGGTAGCTGGCGCCTGTAGTCCCAGCTACTCGGGAGGCTGAGGCAGGAGAATGGCGTGAACCCGGGAGGCGGAGCTTGCAGTGAGCCGAGATGGGTCCACTGCACTCCAGCCTGGGCGACAGAGCGAGACTCCGTCTCAAAAACAAACAAACAAACAAACAAACAAAAGAAATGATTAAACACTATACCTGATCTATATTATAAAACGTGAATCAGCAAATTGATTACTTTAGATAAAGCAACATAGAATAGTACAAAGAAGAAAGAAATAAATTCTAAGCAATTCTCTTTCTGAAATCACCAAAAAATAAAAAGTAGAAATCCTAAAAACATAATGTTGTGGTACATGAGTTATAGTGACCCTGAAGTCTACTCCTCTACTTGCTTGTTATGTAAAAGATGTGGTACTGTATATGTTTGTGTGTATGTTTATAAATATGCATGTATGTATATATATATATATATATATATATATATATACACAGTTGTCATGCACAATCTCTGTCATGATCCTACAGATTTGATGTAAAATTAAATATTCTAGGGAAAAAATATGTCTTCCCCGAATTAGGGAGATCCATAACAATAATAAAAGCAATTTCATGGATTAAAAAAAGACCTAAAGGAAAAAAAAAAATGGTTTCCTCAATATGTTTTTCTTTCCGATTAAATAGTTCAAATTGTTTTGATAAATAAAACCCCAAGCAAAACAATCAGTCGATCCGTTAAAAGGACTAGGGTAAAGTGTGATTAAACTGAAACAAAAGAAAGATTTTGAACAGGGGAGTGTTATATGTTGCAATCAGTTCTCTACAGAAGTTCCAGTCTTCTCTTCTGGGATTGGGCTGAGGGCGTTGGTTGTTTCATCTGCTCAGAACACTTCCCTGCTTGAGGATTTGAGATCCTTTCATATTGAGAAAATTCTCCCAATTCCAAATATGTGAGAGTAGAGGAGGATGGCCACCCAAATATGATACCCCATGCACTGAAGGAGATTTCTGAGTGAAGGTGGGTCCATCAGAATCCATTTCAAGGATTTTTTTTTTTTTTTTCTAGTTGAAATTAAAGAAGGAGCAGTGATCTCTGCTGCTGGTTATCAAAGATTTAATCATGAAAACTATGGTGATGGAGAGATGAGTCGTGTGTTTATAAAACCAGTGTCTTAGTCAGAACACAGTGAAGCCCATGCAGGAAAGGTTTTTTAAAAAAATTATTTTTCAATCACGACCTTAAACCATTCTCTGCCTAATAGACACTCCCCTCTCCTTTGCAACATTTTGGGCAGATTCTCTAACTCCATGACTTTTGTTGATTTTAATAAAAATCTCCAGCGCCATGTGGAAGTTATTGCTAATATTCCATTGAATGCTCTTCTCCTAGCTCTTAGGTCACCATTTGTTTGATCCACTGCCTTTTCTGTCTCAGCCTCTCCAGTTTTAGGGCAGGTGGTGAGGGATTATGAAAAGAGATAAATGCCTTCTCTTTAGTTGATGCTACGGTCATTTTCTCTTGGCTGGTAACACCTTCTGTCTAAAGAGTCTTCTCATGGGGCACATGTGTGAGTTGTGTTGAGGCCTCCACACAGTACAATTCTTTGATGTGTGAGAATCTTCCACCCTTTCTATGCCCAGCCTCTGTCCACAGGTCTGGTACCTCTCAGGTGAGGTACCAGAAACTTTGCTCCAACCTATTTCCTTTCCAGACAGGAAGATCACATATCACGTGAGGAATAGATTACGACAGTCCTCCCTTTCTTCCATTCCACCACAGGTTGCTCCAGTCAGCCTCTGTCGTCTTCTGGTGCCAAGGAGAAGCCGCTGCTTTGGTTCATATACCCAACTCCTGGAGCACGTGTCAGATTCTCCAAAGAACTCTGCTTCTGAGCTTAAGGATGGCAGGCACTAGGCAGGTCTCTAAGTTTCTCAATTCAGCAAACATACAGCTGCAGAGAGGTGCCAGTTCTACAATTATAATTCCCCTGCCACTAATCAAGTTCCATGGGGATGCGTGTGGCCACTCTCAACTTTGGGGTTTCTGCAGAGAAATCTATGAAAATGAAAGAAGCTCATCTGCAGAGGGAGAAATTTAAGCCAAATCACAGGGAAAAGCAGGCATGAGAGAAAGAGTGATATCCCAGTTGTGTTCATGTCTTTGGTGCTGATTGTATTTAGGACCAGTGCTGCCTCAGACTTGCCATGGTGTAATTACATGTGGCAGTTTTTCTTTCTGCTTAAGTAGGTTTGAGTTTAAACATCAGAATCTCTCTCCCTCTCTCATATATATACATATATATACAAAATATATACACACATATGTCTGTATATATATACACAGACATATATGTGTGTGTATTTATATATAAGGAGAGAGAACTGAGGAGTCTTATATGTTGCAGTCACTTCTTTGCAGAAGTTAGAGAGAGAGAGACAATATTGCAGGTGTAAACTGAGATTTTGACACAATGGAGAATTAGGGTTTGTTATCTCTTAAAAGCTCCACATTTTTTTCTGAAGTGGATAAATACTCAAGGATGTTTCAACCAGCAAATTTATGTTTGCCAGCTACTGGGTTGACAGTATTTTATTCATTTTAAAGGTGAAAATTTATAAATCTTTCATAAAAATAGTTGAAGCCCATGTGTATTTGAGTTTCATTAGTTTTGAAACACACACACAGGCACGTACACAGAAATCAAATGTATCCAATTAGAGGTCACAAAGGATGTTCTGGGTCATCAAAGCCATCATTTGATAAAATATACTTCAATGTTCTTAAAGCATTTATGGTAGTTAATTATCTAGTCTGGCCTTGGGAGTCTCCAGAGATCATGTTCCCGCTGCCTTTTGTTCCATTAAATCTATCAGTTTGCATTCACATTGGTAGTAGAGGAGTTGAAGCAAGAAAAAAGAAGAAAAAACATTTTTCCCCTTATAATATAAAGCATCACTTCATTCTAATACACACAGATATTATTTTGAAAACCTGACCCCATTACATTTTGCTTAGTTTCACATATTTCCCAAATTCCAAGCTACATTGTAGGACACCCAACAGAACTGCCTGCGAAGCTTCTGAATGCTAACGTCATATCAAATCCTCCAGCACTCACATGGGGAAGGCGTTGAAGTCATTTTGTCCCAGAAATACTTTTGTCCCTGAAATATTTATTCAAATTTAAATCTAGTGAATAGTCTGAAAACCAACGTTTTAATAACAAAACAAAACAGCTTATGGTTCAAAGTGAATGTGATGCCTGGTCTGATGCCTGAAGCTCTTTATCTGAGTATATGCTGACATCTAACAGCAGTTTCTAAGCTGCCTCTGATGGCGGGCGGCCATCGCATTACTTCCCCATCGGATCATTCCCGCGCTTGACTCCATAAATGAGCTTGTTCAGTTCTGAGTGGTAAATTCTCTGTTCTTTCCTTCATGTCTCTTCGTGTTTTTCCACACACACAGACAACAGCTTATCAGTTTGAAAATCCCAAACTAATTAGTAAGCAAGTAAATATGTGCAAAAGAACTATATTTCTTACTACCAAAATCTGTATCACAAATATCTTTCCTCTTAAAAAGTTTGATTTGCCTTTCCTTCTGATACCCATTATGTTGATAAAGAATTATGCATCTTTGAGGTTATACATAAAAATAATTGAAGATCTCCTCACTACAAATAATGTGACTACATTTGCAATTTTGCTGAATTTGATGCGTGGTTAAAAATGAAACTCAAAATTTAAAGCAGTCCCGAGACTTAAAAAAAGAATCTTTCCTTATTTCCTTACATTAAAACCTTAAATCTAACCACATAAAAGTGTTCTTATAGGTGATGGAAAAGTTTGGATACAGAGGGCATGTCTGGTTCCATGAAAGATGGGAAGTTAAAGTAAATAATAAGTGTGGAAATTTAGTGCTTAAAAGCTTTCTCATGAAAATGTGAGGTGGCCTGGGCTCTGGGTCACAATGCTTTCTTTAATGGAGCTTTTAGTTAGTAAGACAAGGAATGCATTGTTACTGGACTATATACCTATTTGAAAAAAAAAAAAAAAGTCTAGTAGAGGAAAATAGATTGCTTTTTATTTGATCCTCAAATCAAAGAATATTAGTGATGGAAAAGGTCCTAGAGATCACCGAGCCTAACACCTTCCCTTTACAAATAATAAAGGTAAATCACAGAGAGGAGAGCTAACTCTACAAGGCCACAGAACTAGGTGAGTCTATTTAGGTAGTGATATCATGATTCCTTTAGGTGCAGCATCTTAACCATAAATTCCAATATTCTAGAAAGAACAATGAAGGAATTTTGAAACTTAGGCTGACTGAAATTAATTTACTTTTTCAACTGTTTGATTACTTTTCTCCAAATTTCTAAGTAAACCTGGATGTTGTGACTATATTATTGATTTACTTATTGATGGAAATCATACATTTAAAAAAGTGTGAACCAAATGTATTTTCTTGATTTCAATAAGATGTTAATTGTAAAAGAAGCAATTAAAATGGCTTAAAATAATCATTTAGACTTTCTATTTCTTCTTATTCCTCTTTATCTTCTCTTTCTTTCCTTTATTTTCACCTTTTGAACAATTCCCATCCAACAGCCATGAGGTCTGCCTGGGCAAGGAAGACTGGGAGGAGTGCAGTGGCACTGTGGGGCCTAAAGTTGTATATTAAAACCCAGTGAGGGTGAGAATGGCCTTCATTTGGGAATGGTGGCAGCCCAGCACCCAGTGTTCGATCCAACTGTGGTGATGAGGTTAGCCACATGGATAGACAACCCGATATTCGTAGTCAGAATCCAAGAAAGGTGAGCAGGGTGTCTGTGCATGTGAAATGTAGTAGCAGCAGTGGCCTGACCTGAGGTGTTAGACAGAGTGGGCTAAGGAGCGTGAATTCACAGAAGGGTGTTCTGAGGGTATTTTGGTGCCAGCTCGATGAGAAAAGTGTCCCCACAGGAGAGTGGTCTAGCATGTGGGGGCGGGGGGGAGGGGAACAAAACGCCACCTTAGCTGATTTTGTTGCATTGGACTGAAGTTACAGATGTGATTGTGAACACGTGGTTTTAGTATACACAGGGACACACAGAAATAAATATTGGTATAAAGCTGCATCTCTCTATTTTTAAATATCTATATCTATATCTATATCCTATATACATCTTTAAATACATTAAATATATTAAATATATATGTCATATATTTCTGTCATACTCTGCTTGAGTAGTTACAATAAATTACCCCAGATTGGATGACTTAAATGAGAAGAAATTATTTCTCACAGTTCTGGTGGCTGGGAAGTCCAAGATCAAGGCACCAGCAGATCCAGTGTCTGGTGAGGGGCTGCTTCCTTGTTTCCATATGATGCTGTTCTTACTGTGACCTCACATGACAGAGAGCAGAGAGAACACAACTGACCCTAGAACAACAAGGCGGAAACGGGTGCTGATCCCCTGCACAGCACCCCTTCATATGCAGTTATATGAAAATCTGCATATAACTTTTGACTTCCCAAGATCTTCAATACTAATAGCTTACTGTTGATCAGGAGCCTTATAGATAACATAAATAGCTGATCATATAATTTGAATATTATGTGCATTATGTGTTATATTTTTACCATAAAGCAAGCTAGAAAAAAAGGTTGTTAAGAAAATCATAGAGCCGGGCACAGTGGCTCATGCCTGTAATCCCAGCACCTTGGGAGGCTGAGACAGATGGATCACTTGAGGTCAGAAGTTCGAGATCAGCCTGGACAACAGGGCAAAACCCCATCTCTACTAAAAATAC
Organism: Pongo abelii; assembly: GCF_028885655.2. Taxonomy (NCBI): domain Eukaryota; kingdom Metazoa; phylum Chordata; class Mammalia; order Primates; family Hominidae; genus Pongo; species Pongo abelii. The sequence goes on along the minus strand of NC_072000.2, from coordinate 88,303,457 downwards.
AAAAATTAGCCAGGCGTGGTGGTGCACAACTGTAATCCCAGCTATTCAGGAAGCTGAAGCAGGAGAACCTCTTGAACCTGGGAGGCGAAGGTTGCAGTGAGCAGAAATTGTGCCACTGCACTCCAGCCTGGGTGACAGTGCAAGACTCGGTCTGAAAAAAAAAAAAGAAAGAAAGAAAATCATAAAGGGAAATGTATTTACTATTTATTAAGTGGAAGTAAATCATCATAAAGATCTAGACCTTCATCATCTGCATGGTAAGTAGGTTGAGAAAAAATAGGAAGAGGAGGGGGTTTGTCTTTCTGTCTTTGAGGTGGCAGAAACAAAGGAAAATTTGCATATAAGCAGACCTTGGCCAGTTCAAATCCGTGCTGTTCAAGTGCCAACTGTATAGAAATAGTTTCTGAAATAGTTTCTATTTCATAGTTCTAAGGCCGAATTCCCTGTTCTCCCAGTAAATTTCAGTTTTGCTGTTAAGGCCTTTCAACTAATTAGACGAGACCCACCCACATTATCCAGGCTAATCTCCAATATGTAAAATCAACTGATAGTAAATATGAGTCATATCTTTAAAATATCTTCCTAACAACATCTGGATTACTGTTGAACAAAACAACTGGACATCATAGCTTAGCCTCGATGACACATAAAATTTACCATTGCATATACTGACATTGATCTGTTGGTTTTGATAGAAATGGTGTGATTATATAGACAAATGTCTTCGTTTGGAAATATGTACACATCAAAATGTTAGGGAGTGTTTGGACATGATATCAGCATCTTACTCACATGTGATCTGAGGGGGCAAAATGACTGTGCTGTACTCACATACATCCTGCAAGTTTGCTATTGCTTCATATTTAAAAATTGAAAAAAATAAGACAAATGAAATAATCATTTGAGTGTGTGTGTGTGTGTGTGTATGTGTGTGGCCTATTGCAAGTATAAGTCCCATTTTGAGAAATATACGGTTATTCAAGCCTATATTCTGCAATCGATTTGTTTATCATTTTATCCACTCTGGGCACTAAAATTGTGAGATCTGTTAAGAGTTTGGGGCCATACAGCCAGGACATTTAGCTCTACTATTTAATATAAAGATAACAAAAAATTACTTAAACAGAATTAAATTTATACTAGAGCAGGGGCATTCACTAGCACTGTATATTGAGAGAAGAAACTTCTAGAGAGCATCAAGAAGCCATGCTAACTTTTTCTGTGGTGGTAGTGCTTTCTTTGGCAGAGAGTGAGCTCACAGGCAAGCCCATAGTTTATTTGTTCATTCTCAGAGTATGAATATTTTCTACTTACATTAAGTCATGAACAGCCTCACCTCTGGAGTCAATATGTGTAGCTCAGAGTTATACAGAACATTCTGAATTTCATTTGGAGTTAATACTTGTTCCTATGATTTTTCCCCTCTCCTGGTCTGTCCCTCCTGGAGCTCAGGCTGGTGCAGATGGGAAGCCCTGCAGCAGAAAAGGTGGACATGGCCAACTTGCCTTCTTTGCTTTTCACACTATTAGATCTCCATCCACACGCACACACATCTCACCCTAAATAACTGTGTTCTGACCCCTCCATGGCAGGAGGGAAGGGGTGTGCAGAAAAATTGCAGAGGAGAGGAAAATAGGTTATTTTTGACATTTCTATAAACCTGGTGTTGCCCAGGCTGGTCAGAGTTTAAAGCTGACCCTTTTTGGTGTGGTGCTTTCTTGTTTCGGAAGAACCCCTTGCTGAGAACTTTTACCCTGTGGAGGAGACATGCAATCTGTCTGGCTTCTTAGGGTCCCTCTTGGTGATGTTGGTTCTCAGACCATTTCCACGCACTCTTGCTCTCAAGAAGTTTCATTGCATCTCTGGGAGGGTCTCGTGTGCAAACCACTTAAAGATGGCTCTAGAATGACTCATCTGCTTCTGCATGTCCCTTGCGCTCTCTCTATTCCACAAGAAACATCTGTCTATCACATAAGTGAAGCAAGTGTCATCTACTCTGGTGAAGCAAGCTGCTTCAGTTAGCTGCTCACTTGTGTGATTACTCCACTGTGATGCAGGCTTCAGTTCACTGGGTCCCAAAATTCTAGAGGACATAGAACAAGCTTTGCAATTAGTCCCATATATTTGAAGTGAGGACAGTCAGCATCTCTTTTCTTTCTCCATAGGAGAGGAGTAAGGAAAATGCAAAGATATTCCAACAGCTTTTTCTAAAGATATTCTCTCACCGAATGCAAATTCCCTGGCCATTATTCTTGGGCACTTTGAGTGGGTAACGAGTCAAGTATTTTAAAAGAAGTTTTAAACTCCCTTGGTAGTGGTAGTAATTACTGATGTTTGCACAAAAATCTAGTTCTCCACCTCTCCCATGAGGTTCCTTCCCTCTATATCTTTCCATGCACGTGGTAAGATTGCCCTCCCAGGTCTCACTGATTAGTGGAGTAACTAGGCGTAACTAGTTCTAGCCAATGAATTGTAAATAGAAGTGACAAAAGTCACATGTAGGCAGGAGCATGCAATACAGATGCAAAACCTACCAGGACCCACTTTCTCTGTGGCATGACAACTGGCAATGTTCTAGACAAAGGACTTGCCTTCAATTGAGATCTCAGAATAGAGATGATGAAGGGAAAACCCCACCCAACTGGCGATACCAGACAACTTGAACAAGAAAGAATCCATTGCGGATGCGCTACTGGAAGGCTGGGTCACTTTTTACTGCAGCATAACTTAATGAGCCCTAACTGATTTAGAATTTCTACAAATTCAGCAAAGTGCCTCCCTTTGGGATGAGGAAGCCCTTATGTTTGTTTGTTCTCTCTGATTTTTGAGGTCTCTGCTAAAACTGAGGCAGAGTTCCATTTAGCATTCTTCAAGTACTTATAATTGTGGTTGACAGCACTGCACAGATTCTGAAGACACAGTGCCTGGCTTCCAATCTTAACGAGATTGTGTACTGGCTTTATGTCCTTGGACAAGATGTTTGACCACTCTGTGCTTCAGTTTTCTCATCTGCAAAACATGGATAATAGTAGTTCCTATCTCACGGGTTGTTATGAAGATGATTATAGTTAACATTTTTAGTGGGTTTGGATTAGTGCCTGCAACATAGCAATTTCTACATGCATGCTTACTAATAAGTGTGATATAGTTTTTAACTTCCATCTCTTTATCACTAGCAAGGTACAGCTGAAATGTCTCCAGCTTGCTGCTCTTTCTTCTCTGCAATGCTCATTGCTTCACTGAGGTGCTAAAGTCTGTCTCTGCCTGTCTGTGTGAAAGGCCACATCTTTGAGTCAGGGCATTTATTATCCTTTGCTGTAGATTCTTAATTTCTTTATCATTTTTTTGCTTACAGTTCCAACATCAAATATTCCTTAGTTCTCTGATATGGTTTGGATATGTGTCCCCTCCAAATTTCATGTTGAAATGTAATCCCCCATGTTGGAGATGGGGCCTGCTGGGGGATATTTGAGTTGTTAGAGTGGATCCCCCATGAATGACTTGGTGCCCTCCTCATGGTAGTAAGTGAATTCTTGCTCTGAGTTCATACAGTGGCTAGTGTTTAAAGGAGTCTAGTTCCTCTTCCTCTTTCTCTTGCTCTCTCTATCACTGTATGATACATGGACTCCTGTCTCACCTTCTGCCATGATTTTAAGCTTCCTGAGACCTCATTAGAAGCCAAGTAGATGCTGGGGTCATGCTTGTACAGCCTTCAAAACCGTGAACCAAAAAAACCTCTTCTCTTTATAAATTATCCAGTCTCAGGTATCTCTTTACAGTGATTCAAATGGACTAATATAGTTCTCATCAAATCAATTTCTACAATTCTTGTTAACTACAATTGCTGCTTAGATAGATCTACATAATGCAGGGCTATGGGAAGCTTCCTTGCTGCAGGCTCCACAAAACACCAGCGGCAGCTACTTTATTATGGGAATTGGACACACTTTTAAATTTGTGTTATTGTATCTATGATCCACCATCACTTTGATTACAGGAGGGGTTAAATTTGTATAGAATTCAGGGTGACAGGGGCACATGGAGCAACTTTCTGAATTTTGACAATTTGAATATAGCTTTCTTATTTTACTTTATTGAAATTACTACTATTGTTGAAACAGCAACTCTCTACACAATGCTATGACACATGTTCTCTTGCTGTATCTAACTTGTGTTTTTACCATTTAACTGTTTCATGGTTATCGTTAAGTAGGCAAGGTAGGCCTGGCTCTAGTATTCTGGAATTGGGTGATTAGATCACAGGAGATAACAGTATGTGAACTAGCGAGAAAATATACACCTCTTGTTACGTATGGTTCTTCTGTTTTAGATAAAGTATGTTATTTGTTGTTTATATGTATTTTACAATTCTATTTTTACTATAATAATTCCCAAGCTGGGTGCAGAGGCTCATGCCTGTAATCTCAGCACTTTGGGAGGCCAAGGCAGGAGGGTTGCTTGAAGGCAGGAGTTCAAAACCAGCCTGGGCAACATGGTAAGACCCCATCTCTACAAAACAATACAAAAAAAAAATTAGCTGGGCATGGTGGCATGCACCTGTGGTCCCAGCTACTCGGGAGGTTGAGGTGGGAGGATCACTTGAGCCCTGGTAGAGGCTGCAGTGAGTTAAGATCATGCCACTGCACTCTAGCCTGGGTGACAGAGTGAGACCCTGTCTCAAAAAAAATAAATAAATAAGTAACTCATAGAATCTTATAATTATGTTATTATACTGGATAATAAATTATAAGCAATTTTACAGTGATGTAGGAGAAATATAATTTTTATGTGAATTACTAAAATATCTTTCTCTTTCATAGAAACTTAATAGAAATGTTTCTGTGAAATCTAAGATAACCTTGGAATGAGTCTATTCTCTTAGAGTATATGTTCTCCTTGGGCATTTATTAGGGACTCTAACATTTTATTCTGCTGTAAATTTTAGTTGCTATCCTATTCTTTACAACCAACTTTTCAAAGTTTAATGTCAATTCCTAATTTGACTTTAAACTTGGCAAGTTTTTGAGTCTATGTGATATAATACGAGTTTCAACTTCCCTCATTAATCTTTTCTGCTTTCGTTGAATTCCTTTGGGAAGCAGCAAAGACAACAGGGATAAGTTGGCATAAATCGTAATTGTTATTTGTGGGAAGAAGATGTGCTGAGATGCTTGCTGAAAATGTGCTCTCTATAATCCTCAAGTTAAGAACAGTGTAGAAAAATACATGTGGAGGAGACAAATTTCTCCTTGAAATAGTTTGTTAGAGTCATTGGTTTATATTAATATGTCTTTTGAATATAACAGTTATTCTATCTAATATTATTTAATGCATATAATCAAAGAAAAATAAGCAATAGACCTGTTGTTTCATTCAAATTTTTCAGCATGGAGTTTGAATTTTCCAAGCTAAAAACTTGGGATTTTGAAAGAAGTAAGATCCCAGTTTGGGTTGTGTACCCTGAAACTCACAATAGATCAGAATCACATGAACTTATACCTGGGATTTTTTTAAGAAATAATTTTATATTTTATAAGAAATAAGAATGAAGACCTTAGATTGAGAATAGATATTGCCAGAAATGTTACGTTTTGTCTACGAAATGTTATATACATAGCATATACATCATGCGAAATTAATTTATTAAAACAAGGTACATCAGTATTCAACAGAAACCTTATTCTAATATAAGATTGCATTATGTTTTACGATACAAAAGTTTTATTCTATTTTTAAATATATCTTGTCCTTATACTAATGCAATAAATTAGAAGAATTTTTTAACCAGGATCGAAGAATTCAGAAAAGTTTCCTTCAGTAGACTTTCATAAATATCTTTGGGGAAAGTTGAGTAGACTTAAGAGCATTCCAAACCTTTAGGAAGAATATGGTCTAATTTGATTTCTTCCTTGAGTTACTATAAATGTATCTTTAGAAACCATTGCCTGTCTTTCCAGAGACCATCAGTTTCATCCGTCACCCTCTGATATGCTGTCAACTTCACATCCTGCCCTCAATATTAGATGTTAATTACATCCCAGATAATGTACTAGGTATTTGGTTGCTGCTCCAAAGACTCTGAAGTAGGTACTATCATTATCTTTCATTTCTTTTAAACTAATGAAGACAGTTGAGAGGCTGCATAATTTCACCAAAGTGTCAAAGTTAATAGTGAATCAAATATTCAAGTTCAGATATGATTGTTGTCAAAATCTAGGCCCTTTTAACTGCTTTACAATTCTCTCATCTAAAAGTTCAGTCTCATTTTAATGCACTGTTTGCATAAAATCAGAACTGTACAAATAACACAACTTGGACACCTTAACATGCCTTCAAGTCTATTTCATGTTTTTTAAATTAAGGAAATTATCATTGTCCTTTATCTTTCACTGGTTTAATTTACGTAATCTTCTCTCCTTGCACCATTTGGCTCTTCAAAAAACTTTAAAGATTTCACTATACACCCCATGAACTAATTTCCTTTTGTTATCCACAGGTTCTGGTGAAACCACTTGTAAGTTTCAGCCTGGTTGCCTGGCTGTGCTACAGACAGTTGAGGTCCAGGCACTTTGGGTACAGGGTACAGATGAAGAAGGAGCACCCTCAGGAGGCTACAGTGTGAAGGCAGTTCATTGCTAATGTTATGAATCTTGAAGCAGTAGCTATGAATTTTAGAGGGAAGCTCCTCCTTGTGAGATTCGTTGCCTCCAGGGGGACGTTCTGCATACCTACCTGACCAATGATTGTTATTTCAAACCCCATTTTCACATAAAGAAATTCCGGCTTATTAGGGTCATTTAACTGGTATATGGCAATATTGAAATTCACTATCAGGATATCAGTTGTTTCTAAATTGCAAATAGCTTCTTATGACATACAAGACATGTAAAAACAAGGAATAATTCAAGATCCAGAGGACATGAGAGAGTGGCTGAGGCAGTAGTCTTGCTCTCTCAGGATAGATCATCAAAACTATGACGATCATCAAAATTATGACGATAAATGACAAAAAGTAAACTCCCACCTGTGACTTGCTCATGTATTTACCTTAGTACTGTCACTTGTATGATTATTACTCGTAAATAGCTTCATGATGGTGAAATTGTTGTAGAGGACTGAAAGGATAATAAATATATTATTATTTATTTTTCTGGGAATCAAAAACTTATGTTGAATTGGATTATATGTATGGAAACAAACGGCTCTTCAAAAAGAGATGAAACTGTCATTTTCAAACTTTAAGTTCAAGCAATTACCTTTGCAATTACATGTACATGTTTTTATTTGTTTATATATAAAATAGCTATTCATGTGAAATCTACATTCTGTGGAGTGACTGCAGGTGCTTAATTGCCTGCCCATAAGCAAACCATTACTGCACTATAACTCTATTATAGTACACAGAGAAAATGCTATGAGTAGAAATGGCTTTTAAATAAAGTTTTACACCCTATTTTGCAACCAATTCCCCCTCCATCTTAAATAAATGTATTTCACTGAATGTTGCTGTTTTTATTTAATGGACCAAACAGATATTGGAAAGTGCAGCTGTTGTACTTCACTTGCCATATCTGGTTAAAAGTCATGAAGAGTACCGGAATTTGCTACCCCCAAATATGCTTCTTTAGCATACAGATTATTTTGAGTTAAAAACCAGAGAGAACAGCAGATGAAGGAAAAGCCTTAAAATTAGGGCACAAGTTTTCCTTTTGTAAAAGAAATTTTCGTTTGTAGAGATACAAGTTTTCCTTTTGTAAAGGACATTTTTATCTGTAGAGATACTTCTCTCTCATGCCAGGAAGAGAAGAATTTTTAACAACTCATCAATAGATAAGGCATGGACTTAAATCTGCATAACAAACCGTATGCAGATTTCCACTTTTCCTGGTCACCTTCTCATAACTTGTCTCTCCCTTCCAGAAATCCCAAACTCCTTTTCTTTTGTTTTAGCCTAAGATGATACATAAACCCAGGTTCTAACCACCCCATTGGTTTTCGCATCACTGGGTGCCCCCGTGTGTATATGTGCAATGCACATGTTAGTAAACATGTTTGTTTTTCTCTCATTAACATATCTTTGGCCCGTCTAATTTATTGAGACCCATCTAGACAGCCTAAGTTTTTTTTTTTTTTTTTTCCTCTCCATACTCAACATAACAGGAAGAATCCACATTCTACTTCCCCGTTTTCACATGCAGGAGTACAGAATGAACTATTAATACCCAAATGGATTGATTGTGAGCATGAATCATACATATGCTAATTATTTATTAGGTAATGCTTGGGATGGTAATATAGTATTTCTTGAAATACCTATAATCCTTTTGGTGGCATAACTCATCATATTCTCTGTTCAAAATAGTTAAGCTGCTATTATGTCCTTAAGTTCACTTGTAAGTATACGAGAGGAAAAAAATCTCTTTCTCTAACTACCCTGGGTTTATGGCTAAGCTCACTATAACAAAAAATCAATTAATAAAGAAAAACATACAAACTTATTTAATAAGTTTAATGTGACATGAACACCTTCATAAAGAAATGAAGACCTGAGGAAACGGCTAAACCTCTGTATTTCCATGTCAGGTTTGATGAAGAGTGGAAAGGACAGTCATGGAGAAATGTGAAAGAACGAAGTGGGTATAAGTTGATGGTCATTACTGAGGGAAACTTAGCAAGGCCTGTTAGTCCAGAATCTTCTCTGTGACCTTTTGTCTTTAGAGATAAAGATATTCCCTTCCTCTAGGTATGGTATGAGGTATATGTGACCGTCTCATATGAGGGTCTCATATGAGGGTCTCATGACCTGTTTCCAGGGGAAGATTAGAAAATCCTTCCTAGGTTTTACGACCTACTTCAGAGAAGAAGGGCAGGGGAAGACTATGAAGACTGTTTGGCTTCTGCTGATTTTCAATATACTGAGGTGGCGTATTTTGGGGTTGTGTTCCCTGAATCCCATCATTAGGTGTTTAGGCTTTAATCTCTCTCTCTCCTCCCACCCCAACATCTAGGCGGAGGTAATGTTACCGGGTGGTCCTTGCTCCCAGAGCTCCCAAGATGGTGGGGGGCCACTTCCAAAAATGGCGGTGGGCTGCTTCCAAGATGGTGGCAAGCCTCGTGTTCTCTGACCTGGGGCTCTTGGCCTCAGGGATTCCAAGGAATGGAATCTTGGGCCACGCGGTGAGTGTTATAGCTCTATTAGAAGCCGTGGGTCACAGAAGAGAACTGTGGAACCCAGTGACTAGTGTTCAGCTCCATAAGGATGAATCTGGGCACTTAGCCATGCAGGAACAATGGCAAGCCTTTAGCCTGATCGGGAGTGGCATTGAGCGCCTCACTGGATCAGGAGCAAAGCAGACACCCTGCTGGATCTGGAGGGATGGAAGTCAGCGGCGGGTCTGCCACTGTGGCAAACAGCAGTGGTGGGTGGCGAGCAAAAGCTCAGCTCCAGCCATAACAAACACGGACCAAAAGAGAGTGCAGTTGCAAGATTTAATAGAGTGAAGACAGAGCTCCCATACAAAGGGAGGGGACCCAAAGAGGGTAGCCCTTGCCTATTCCAGTGCCTGGGTTTATATCCTGATCATTGTCCCTCCCGCTGTGCTCTCAGGCAATAGATGATTGGCTATTTCTTTACCTCCTGTTTTTCCCTAATTAGCATTTTAGTGAGCTCTCTTTCCTACCTGATTGGTTGGGTGTGAGTTAAGTTGCAAGTCCCATGTTTAAAGGTGGATGTGGTCACCTTCCCTGCTAGGCTTAGGGATTCTTAGTTGGCCTAGGAAATCCAGCTAGTCCTTTCTCTCAGTAACAGGGGTCAGGGGTCAGCCATTTACTGATAATCATCTGAAATAAATTTTGTATGTACAAAATATACAAAAATAGATTTTGTATATTTTCTCTTATCTTTGGGTATTTTAATTGACAGTAATATAGAGACAGGGAGGAAAGAGTAAGAAAGACTAGGAAGAAGTTAATATCTAAAACTTGCTGTTTCACTAAAGATGTCACTACTATACCTTCCCACCAAAAGAATTATAAAATCCTTCATTTATTTATTTTTCCTTTTTGAAGCCAAGGTGATTGTTAATATTTTTAGGCCAAAATGAGTGTCCAACTGCAAAAAATTTAGATTTTTTGCTTTCTTTGCTATCAATCTTTTTTAATTTTAATTTTAATTTTAATTTTTTTAATTTTATTTTTCCCTAAGTTATTGGGGTACAGGTGATATTTGGTTACACGAGTAAGTTCTTCATTGGTGAATTGTGAGATCCTGGTGCACCCATCACCTGAGCAATATACACTGCACCATATTTGTTGTCTTTTATCCCTCTCACCCCTTCCACTCTTCCCACTAAGTCCCCAAAGTCCATTGTATCATTCTTATGCTTTTGCGTCCTCATAGTTTAGCTCCCATGTATCAGTGAGAACATACAATGTTTGGTTTTCCATTCCTGAGTTACTTAACTTAGAATAACAGTCTCCAATCTCATCCAGGTCATTGCAGATGTTGTTAATTTATTCCTTTATATGGCTGAGTAGTATTCTTATATATATATGTATATGTATGTATATATGTATATATCAGAGTTTCTTTATCCACTCATTGATTGATGGCATTTGGGTTGGTTTCATGATTTTGCAATTGTGAATTGTGCTGCTATAAATATGCGTGTGCAAGTATCTTTTTCGAATAATGACTTATTTTCCTCTGGGTAGATACCCAGTAGTGAGACTGCTGGATCAAATGGTAGTTCTACTTTTAGTTCTTCAAGGAATCTCCACACTGTTTTCCACAGCAGCTATACTAGTTTACATTCCCACCAGCAGTGTAGAAGTGTTCCCTGATTGCTGCATCCACGCCAACATCTACTGTTTTTGATTGTTTGATTATGGCCATTCTTGCAGGAGTAAGGTGTAAGGAGTAAGGAGTAAGGTGGTATCGCATTGTGGTTTTGATTTGCATTTCCCAGATCATTAGTGATATTGAGCATTTTTTCACGTTTCTTGGCCATTTCTAAATCTTCTTTTGAGAATTGTCTATTTATGTCCTTAGCCCACTTTTTGATGGGGTTGTTTGTTTCTTTTCTTACTGATTTGAGTTTTTATTATTTCTCTACCCCTTTCAGAAACCTGTATACTATATACAGGTACTGTATAAATTAAATTTAAAAAATAAAAAAGGAGTAAATGGATAACAGACATTGAAAAATTCAATAAAAAGTAAGTAGCACATAAATTTTGGAAAAGGTTTGGCCTCCATAGTAATGTAAGAAATAAAAGAAATATACACTTATAAAAATAAATAATATTTTACAGCTGTTTTTTACACCAGATTTTAGTTCAATAAGAAACAATTCTGGTGATTTAATGATGTATGGATGTGCTCTAACCATGATGATGGCAGTAAAAATTGGAGTAATCTTTGATAGGCCAATCTTTAGATCATCCAATGTAGAAACCTCAGTTCCCCAAAAAATCATGCAAAGCAAAAAAATGCTAATATTTATTGTATCATTATCTGTAATAAAATGATTAAAAGAGCAGAAGGAAAAAAAACTACAAAGAAAGTGTCTGCATGAATTTTGAGGCATCAACTTAATTAGATATTATGTACTTTACAACATGGAAAGGAAAGATTTTTGAAGTTGCAGATTCAAAGATGAATTTAAGTACCTATTTGATAAGCATATGCTAAATCCATTCACAATTATGTTCTCATGAAATTATTAAAACAACAGTATAAAGTAAAAATTGTAAACACTAGCATATACTATGTACATTGTGACAAACATTACATATTTGTTCACAAAAGTGATTTAAAAGTAATATAAGTAAATAAAAACAGGTTTGTTCTGTGACCCTAGGATTTTCTGTTCTTTCAAAATAAACTTTTCTACTCTTATAATATTATTTTTACAATATAAAAAACCATAGGGATAGCAAAGTATAAACATGGCAAAAATATTGTTTTTACAGGGTCTGAGATGGTAATCAGGTAAATGTGGATGACAGCAGACATGAATAGACAGAATGTCCTAGACACTAAATAATAAAAAATAGAATAAATCTTCTGTTTTAGAGAAAGTAACATGGCTTAGTTAGATAATCATCTTACATAATACAGACAAATATAAATGGCCCATTTAGTTTTTCTTTTTGCAACTTTGTTGATTCTGAGAGCTCAATTTTGTTTTTTCATTAGTTGAAACCGTCAGTTTAATAAACTAAACTAAAATAAAATAAATATCTGGAAATATTACAAGGGATTTTTTAGAGGTAGTCATTTAATTGGCTTGAAAAAAAAAGTTGGTAACAATTCACTTGTCATAAATATATCCCCAGTTCAAGTTATTTCAGTTTTTCTAGTAAGGTATTTCCTGGATTTAAGTTCTAGGCTAAGTTGCTGAATTGAGTGGGAACAGGAACACTTATCCATTGGAACTTAAGAGAATGTTCTATTCAACATAGATAGAACTTTGGCTTTTGAAGTCAGAATCTTGCTTCTCATTTGTATTGGGGGAACCTGCCCCCAATATTTCCATGTAGGTTCTTTCTATTTTCCGTAAGTGTCAGCCAGCTGATAAATAAAGAGAGACAGTACAAAGAGAGGAATTTTACAGCTGGGCCTCCAGGGGTGACACCACATATCAGTAGGACCATGATGCCCACCTGAGTCTCAGACCAGCAAGTTTTTATTAATGGTTTCAAAAGGGAGGGGGTGTAAGAACAGAGAGTAGGTACAAAGATCACACGCTTCAAAGAGCAAAAAGCAGAACCACTGATAAAGGTCTAACAAGATCATATGCTTCTGAGGGAACAGGGCAAAAGGCAAAAGCAGAACCACTGATAAGGGCCCAATAAAGGTCACGGGACAAAGGGTAAAAGCAGAACTACTGGTCAATGGTCTATGTTCAGTAGTACACGTGTTGTCTTGATAAGCATCTTAAACAACAGAAAACAGGGTTCAAGAGTAGAGAACCGGTCTGACCAGAAATTTACCAGGGTTGAGTTTTCCCAATCCTATTAAGCCTGAGAGTTCTGCAGGAGAGGAAGGCTTATCTTAGTCCTTATCTCAACTGCACAAGACAGACATTCCCAGAGCAGCCATTCATAGACTCTCCTCCAGGAACGCATTCTTTTCCCAGGGTATTAATATTAATATTCCTTGCTAGGAAAAGAATTTAGCGATATGTTTCCTACTTGCATGTCTGTTTATAGGCTCTCTGCAAGAAGAAAAATATGGCTGTTTTTGCCTGACCCCGCAGGCAGTCAGACCTTATGGTTGTCTTCCCTTGTTCCCTAAAAATCGCTATTATTCTGTTCTTTTTCAAGGTGCACTGATTTCATATTGTTCAAACACACATGTTTTACAATCAATTTGTACAGTTAACACAATTATCACAGTGGTCCTGAGGTGACATACATCCTCAGCTTATGAAGATAACAGGATTAAGAGATTAAAGACAGGCATAAGAAATTATAAAAGTATTATTTGAGAACTGATAAATGTCCATATTAAGATGAAATCTTCACAATTTATGTTCCTCTGCCACAGCTCCAGCCAGTCCCTCCATTTGGGGTCCCTGACTTCCTGTAACAATTTGGACTCTAAAGACCAAACTTCACATTGTATGTCGAAACCTGGTCCTTCCAACTAAGTAGAAATAAACTATGAAAATAATTTTAGGAGAATGCCAGCTATTAGAAAATAAAAACTACTCTCTAACTGTTTTTAAAAAATAAAAATGAAAGACAGTTTTTACAGGTTGCTCAGTTGTAGTGGAAATCTTTAGAAAAAGCAAATATTATTTGTTTGTTGATATTAAAATATTTATTTATCTTATTCCAGATCGTTCACTTAAAAACATAATCATTTTTCTTTAGGAAAAAAAGAAGAAGAAGAAGAAAAGAAACAGACTTGGTATCTGCAACAAGTAAAATCAGAAAGGACTAGAATATAAAAGGTTAAAAAGATGGTTGAATGGAGAATATTGCTCAGAGGGAAGTTTGTATTTTTAGAAGAGGAGAGGTAACAGCATTGGTAGAAATGGGTAAGAAGCCAGTAAATATAGCAGCCTATGAAGAGGCCACATGGACCTTCTGGAGAGACAGACAAAATAAGGAGGCAGAAGCTAAAGAATGTTTACATTCTTACAACCATACATGTAAGAGCAGCTAAAAGCAGAGCTGAATTTTCACATAATAGAACAGAGGCTTCGACCAACATAAAAACTGCAAACTCTACAACCAGTTGCTTTGGGAATGACGTTGCTTTCAATGTGGTAGTGAATTTACAGTGAGAAAAGCTGCGTTGAAATGAAATAAACACTAACTGAAAGCACAGCCACATGAGTTTCACAAAGACTGTTTCTGAAAGAAATTCTAAGGGAAGTTTAGAGAGATTTTTTCTATAAGAGTGTTAGATCGGCCGGGCACAGTGGCTCATGCCTGTAATCCTAGCACTTTGGGAGGCCAGTGGGGGCGGACTTTCTAAGGTCAGGAGTTTTAGACCAACCCGGCCAACATGGTGAAATCTGGTCTCCAAAAAAAAAAAAAAAAAAAATTAGCCAGGCATGGTGGCAGGCACCTGTAATCCCAGCTACTCAGGAGGCTGAGGCAGGAGAATTGCTTGAAACTGGGAGGCTGAGGCTGCAGTGAGCCAAGATCACGCCACTGCACTCCAGCCTGGGCAAAAAGAGTGAAACTCCATCTCAACGACAACAACAAAAATAAATTAAAAAAAAAAAGAAAAGAAAAGGAAAAAAGAGGGTTAGATTGTGGATAAATGTTTAATTGTGATTTCAAGAGTGTCCAGGTTCTGTCATTTCTCCCTCTGACTCCACCTAAGCTCATATAATGAATCAATCCTGAAGGTAAGACATGCCCATATTGTCTCACTTAATCTTTTTATGGATATTACCATCTGGAAGCAATGGTAGACTGTATAAAATGTGATGTGCCTGGTAGATTTATCAAAAGAAAACATACAAACAAACAGAAAGCAGGCAAATCAGTTACATTTAAATTTCAGATAAACAATGAATAATTTTTAGTATAAATATGTCGATCCAATATTTGGATAAACAATGAATGATGAATATATTATTTAATTCTTTAACATATATATGTCCTAAATTTAGCAAGTAACATACTTATACTATGAAATTATTTTTTATCTGAAATTCAAATTTAGTTGGGCGTCTTCTACTTTGTCTGCCAATCCTAAAATGTAGCTATATAAAAAGGGACTTGAAGCCTAGGTAATACAAGCACCAGGTTTACCTTGCAATAGCTGGTGGTTCAGGGATTTTGGTGTTTACCCACCTGGAGCAAAGCAAAAGTGAAGCAAAATCAACAGAGGCCATCTAATAGATAACACTCCAATTTTAATGGAACTTGAAAAATCCCCAAGGTTCCTTCTATGAAAGGCATCTCTCACGGATTCTAACTTGGTGAGTCTTGGAAAGTTCTTGATATCTATATTTTAACAAACACTTCAAATAGATCTATTATACATCATCTTCAGGTTTCATATTGAGAAATATATCTAACTTAACCCTCCTTTCTAAAACATAAGAAGTCCAAGGAAATAAAAGCTTCTTTAATCTACCAATACTTGCTACATCAAACATTAAAATGAAAAAAAAAAGTTAATATTTTGTAAACAGTTTATTTAAAAATAATAAGACTGGTGTTTTAAGAATAAAATCTTATGCATGATTTATAAAAAAATATATTTTCCAATACAGAAAATAATTTAGTGACAATTGCTTTATAGTTTTTCATTAAATTTTTGCAAATTTCTTTAATGTATGTTTGAAGAAAGACAGCTGGGTTCTCAAATCTTCTGCACTTATTCTGTTTTTATATGTTACTTAGGTTGAAATGCATAAAGAAAATGTAGTCTCACACAAATATGTAGTGAAAAAAGAGAGATGCATTTTAAGGGACTTTTCAATTAATAGTGGATATTCTTTTTTCAAACACTAAATGGGCAGCAATTTTATATTAGCTCTACAATGACTCTGTCTCATAATATTTTCCAGGCAATCAAGCTTTTAATATAAAATGTGGAAAAATATTAAACAAGGCAATAGTGTTTTATAAGCCTATGCCTGGAACTTAAAAAGAATCATATGTGTAAACCTTTAATGGGAACATTTTAACAACAAAACATCTTTGGATTTTACTAGACAAATATAAGTTACCTGTGAATGAGTTATGAATATATATGTGTGTGTATATGTATGTACATCATATGTCTATTTTATATAAGTATGCATATATGTGTGTATGTTTTATATATACTCATTGTATATTTATGTGTATGCATATATAATATGAAATAATAGATTTTTCTCTTTTGTTCCAACAACCAAAGAACTAGAGTCTCTTTCCTAAAGCTGGGTTATTTCTAAAGGCAAGATAATAAACTTGATAAATTTCTGAGTAACTTTAAAATCGTTTTTCATATCATAATTCTTAATGTGCCTTAAATACGCTCTACACAGGGTGTCTCCATTCCAACTATAATTTTTCAAAAAAAAAAAAGAATTTTAAAAGAGGTGTTGAAAATCCAGAGAAAATAATACATGTTCAAAAGTTGATTCTTCAGATCTATTTTATGCTATTGTCCCAAAAGCTATACTGGGAAACACTGCTGAACCAATATGCATGCCTCCTTTCTGCCCTGGAAGAAATATGGCTGAGCTAAAGGAAAAAAAAAAGACTCCTAAAAAGCACTCAGAATTAATTCTAGTAGATAATTATGGTCTCTTTTTTGCCTGCAATCTATCACTCACTTAAGTAGGTGAGCAAAGACAGGTAAGGGCAAATTCATTTCAAAGAAATATCTGGAAGAACCATGCAGTGCACAATGGCCCCTCCCTCACTTATCCCTTCTACCTGTGTGCTACCCAGGTTCCTTACTTCAGCCCTCTTTTATTTTCTTCCACTGTCCTGTTTCATTTTTTAAATTTCATGTATGTATTTATTTATTTATTTTCTTGAACTCTTCTCTGCCTTTTTTCTGATACTGCTACGGTGTTCAGTTGTAATGAGGGTTTCCATCCATCTTAGCTAGAGCAGGCATATACGTGTCAGTAAGGATTATACACAGAAAGTGAGTCACACATCACTCACAGTCATCAACACACTAACATGTTTTTAGCACAACCTGCATGCTACGTATGTCAGCAAGTACTCCAAATAATAAACATGCACATTGTTTTAATGTGCCAATTAAAATGTGTATATGTTTAAACAATCACCATGATTACATCATCACATAATCAGAAAGACTAGAAAGTGTTGTAACTATCAAAACTCATTTTGGGGATCAAAAGGATCATGAATGGATAGGTATGTATGTGACTATGCATATGTGTGCTTTACACTGTCATCCCCTATATCAGTACTGAATGAGAAATAACAACTCATCTCACGAACTTGGTTGACACTTGCATAGAAAGAAGATGATAGGGGAAAAAAAAAGTGTACTTAAAGAGTTCAAGGAGAATATGGGATAGGACCTGGATTCATAACCATGAAAATTGCTATTAAGGTAACCATGTAGGAAAGAGTTAATTTGTACAAACTTTATAGAAAGCAGTTGGACAGCATGTATTAAGAATCCTAAAGGTGTTGATTTTCTTTGACCCAATTAAATCAATTTCTTATAATTTACCCTAAAGCAGTATTCAGAGATAAAAAGAACAATTTTTATATAAGAATATTCATTGTAGCATTGTTTGTAATAACAATAAGGGATAATTGTGAGCAACATAAAATAACTGACAAAAAAGGATATTTTCAATAAATCATGAAATATCTGAGTGATTTAATAAAATGCTGTTATCAAACATCTGGTTTCCAAAGATAACTATGATTATAAAATAGATAGAAACCGACAGACATAGATAGCTATGTGTGTGTGTGTGTACATGTGTAGGTGTGTGCCTGTATATGTAATGTGCATATGTGTGTGTATATATATTTGTTTAGTTAAAATACAAATTACTTAAGAATGTAATTTCTCACACAAGATTTTTGTGAGCATGGATACAATTTTGCATAGAAAAAAGACTGATAGGAAATATACTAAGATGCTAATAATGGATGGTAAGATTTGGGGTAAATAAAAGCTTCATATATTTTCACTTTCTTAAATTACTTACATTGGTCCCACATTATCAGTAATGAAGTAGTAAAATTACATCCAAAAAATTCTCATACATACAGTATTTATATCTCCAAAATTCATTGCTAGCTTTCCTCAGTGATTTCTGGTCTTGATGCAGTTTGTAACTGAGCAGGAATGCTACAAACACTTTCAAAGTCACCCTTTCAGCTGCATTCCTAGGGACTTATTAAGGTGATAAACACCTTTGGCCAAAACCTATGGTCAGCAACATTCTCAGCAAAATCAAATGTTCCTGTTACTTTTGTTTTTTATGTGTTTGAAACAAGGGCTACCCAAGCAGTTCATTGTGGCACCCCAGGCTGTGACCAGATTGTTCATCCTCGCACTGAGTTTGGGTCTCTAAATGAACCCAGGTATGTTTTAATAACCTTGGAACTAGGAACTCTTTTTGCACCATTTCCATACCCAGCCAGTTGCTGTATATTTTGGCAGTGGCAAGCTTATTTCTAAGGAAAGAGAAATATTTCCATTCTTTAATAAGTCATTCCAAGTTTCCCGTGATGTTATAAATAATCGGGCAAACAGCCGGCTTTATTCTGCTTAATCTGATGTGGCAGATTTGAAATGTCAAAAAGTTCACTCTCAACATAAGCCATGCAACTGGACTCTAACCAACAGGACTCTCATTCCTGATGGGATAAACTTTATCATCAAGCTCACTCAGGAAGGCAGCTGGGACCCTGCTTGCCCTTCCCAGGCGCTGACTGATAAAGTAGTCTGAGTTGGCCCTGCATGCCGTGAGCATGAGGTCAGCTCTTCCTGGGTTTTCTCTTGGGGGACAGGCAACTAGCCTGACAAACTTGGCTAATATACCTGTCACTCAAGGGCAGAGAGAAGGAGGCCAAAGAAACAAAGTTGAAATTAACATGTGAGTAATTGGAAGAAGAAGCATTAAATATCATTTCAGGGTAAACATTTCGATAAAAGAGTCATATTTTAGTCTCTCTATAACACTCTGTGTCACATTTCCTTTCACGATCAAGTTCAAGGGCTGATTTACACTTTGGAAGTCCACAGAGAACTGAATTCTGGGCATAGAGATGAAGGTCACCTGACTATAGTGGTGAAAGATAAAACTACCATAAATTCAGATGCTTGGCTGAGATTTTTAAATCTGTTGAAAGAGCTAAAAGGGCATTTTGCCAATTAGTTTGATGTTTAATAGGATATTTTGTTGTTTTTAGTCCTTTGCCTTGTATTTACAAATCAAACAGGCTCTGATGAAACAGCTCAAATGTGGTTTGCATTGATTCAGAAAGGAGTTATTTAAAAGGGAAAAAAAAGTTGTTGAACTTGATTTAATGAGTTTGAATATTAAGCAATTTCCTTTAATAATACATTTGTTTAAAGTAAACTGTTCATAGTTCATCTGGTCTTATTTTTAATTTTGTATTTTATCCAAACCTGATCTGCTTTTCTTCCCAGTTTCTTATTATTCATAAGGCTGTTCATGTTCCAATTAAGATCATTTTAGAATGTGTTTTCTGGAAATAAATACATCAAGCTGATTAGGAATAGCCAAGATCAAATGTGAAAGGAGAGATCAGGTTTTGAATGCAGACAATGTTTAAAATGTATGGGTTTCAAATTTCCTTAAAGCCAAAAAAAAGAACATATTGTTTGTAAAAACATAAAAAATCTTGTGCTTCTGAGATCTCACTTGAATATTTACTTTACTTAATAAATACACCTTTGGCTTTGAAGATAGGCTGTAAACATTGTGTGAGAGTCTTGCATACGGTGGGGCAAACACACAGGGGTTTTCACATAGCCATTGACAAGTAAATAAATCCCATAGGCTTAAGGGCTCCCCAATTCCTTGCTACACAGCCCTGTTGTCCACGGTTCACTTTTTTCCACAGGACGATTCTTAATACTTTACCAGATGGAAACACCACCACCACCATCTTTGCAGTTTCAACTCTCATGCATTAGGCAGCCATGATATCTTCATCTTACTTCCTTCTCGGGCCTTCTTTCTCATTCATGCCATCTCAAGGTGGGTGCATTAGATGAATAAATAGTGCATTTATTTCCTAGGGCTGTTGTAATGAAGCATCATAAACTGAGTGACTCAAAACAACAGAAATTATTGTCTCTCAGCTCTGGAGGCTAGCAGTTGGAATCCAGCAGTGTTGGCAGGGCCATACTCTATCTGAAACCTGTGTTACTCCTTACCTCTTCCTAGCTTCTGGTAGTTTGCTGGCAGTGTGTGGAACCCCTTGGCTTGCAGCTGCATAACTACAATACTGCTTCTGTCCTCGCATGACATTCTCCCTGTGTGTTTCTGCCTTTATACAGTGATCTTCTTAGAAGGACAGCAATAGAATTAGGGGCCCACCCTATTCCAGTATGATCTCATCTAACTAATTACATCTTCAATAATCTTGCAATTACATTCTGAGGTACTAGGGGTTAGAAATTCAACTTTTTGTTTGGGTTGGGGGGACACGATTTAACATGTAACAGGTGTGAACAGGCAATATGTATAACTGTGTGTATAATGTTGCTTTACAAAAAGTTGGTCAGTAACTATGGCTGTTGTTCATTTTTAAAAATTTTAAGCAACAATTATTTGTTAGAACTCCATGGGGACCTTCATAGCAATATTGAACTCAAAGTAAAGATGTAAGCTTGAGGTTTCTTCCTGTGCAAGCAATGTCTAACTTTCAAACTTCTCAAACCGTAGGGAGACAGGAAAGGAATCACCTCATATAATGCTCGCAGGTTTGGAATCAGTTGAAACGGCCTAGTTTAAAAAGGTCAGTATAGAGTTTAATTGGGTATATTTAACTGAAGTATTAAATAGAGACATTGCTGGCCTGAAAAAGATCTCATGCCAGATAAAGGCAAATATAATAAAGATGTCAGGGTGCTTCTCTGGAGCAAGTGAGATCATTATGCAATTATGTTACTTAGAAAGGCAAAGGGCAGAATACAATTTATACTGTGAAATGTTATATTTCCCAGTTTCCGGAATCCACTTTTTCTTCTCATTTCTTTGCAGGTAATCCACTGGGCTAGCGATAGGTTATAACTAAATGTTGTCATGATTTCCAGTTAGTTTAATATGAGAGAATTTACTTAAAATCATCAAGTCTTCAGACAACTCTATGATGTTCTAAACACATTCTGACAATTAAAAAAATAGAATTAAATATTTGCCTCGATATAGAGCTGAATAGCCATACCAAAGAAGTTCTAGAATTTTTTGACTATCTTAATTTATAAATTTAACCACAATTTGTTAACTATTTACTATATTCAAGTCATTATTTGATACTCGGCTTGTAAAGTAAAATTGAGTGAAACATTTTAATTTTCATAAATTGTGATTTCATAGATACATGTGTAGAGGTGACTTTTTAAGTAGCCTATAATAAGTGTCATACCCTACGTATAAATGTAGTGATGCTACAAAGAGCAAAGAAAGCTTCTTTGTTACAAGGAACAAAGGCAAAGAGAGCATCAAATGTAACTAAACAGATGAGAGAATCATAAGGTACACTAGTTAGAGTAGGTTAGGGTAGGCCACCAAGCCATTCCAAAATTTCGGTAGCTTAACACACATGCAAGTGCACACACGCAGGCATATGTTTTTGTGTTTATTTCTTTTGCAATTCATAATATGTGTTCAATATGGTTCACCTGGGGGTGGGAACCTTGCTTCAGTGCTTCCCTGATCACCAAGACACATAAAAAGAAAAATGGCAAATCACTCAATGGCTCTTCAAGCTTCCATCCAGAAGGATCCATAGTACTGTTATCACTTCTGGCCAAATCAACTCATGATACCATTAAAAAATTAAAAAAGCAAAACTTGTCAGGGAGAGAGGGTCCATATGTAAGACATACAATCATAAAGTGTGCCCAGAATTTGAAGAATGCTGGCATATTTGCATGCACCAAAATGGATATCACTGTGGGCATCTGTGAAATGAAGAATGATATTTCAGTAAGTGGAAATTGTGCCAGGGTCTCAAAACACTCAATAGAGTGGAAAAGAAAATTGGGAAACAGTTGACAGCACTTTTGTTTGTTAAGTGGCAAAGATTTGTGCATGACCAACGGTGGAAAACAAATATGGCAAAAGTATATTATTATTGGACTACCAAGAATCTTGTATTAGTTTGAGTTCTCTCAGAGCTGACCTTGAGACTAGAAATGAGCTCAAGTAGTTTGGGAACTTGCAATGGCTTTCCTGAGGTGTCTACTTGGCTAGGCTACTGTCCTCAATTATTCTAAGACTAATTAATCACCAAACACTGACCTAGGTGTTGCTGTAAAGAGATTTTGCAGATATAATTAAAACTTCTAATCAGTAGACTTTATGTAGTGAACACTGTCCTGGATAATTTGTGTGGAGCTGAATGAATCAGTTGCAAGACCTCAAAAGCAGGGCTGAGGTTTCCCAGAGAGAATAAATCTCACCTGTAGACAACAGCGCTAGCCTGTCCCCAGAGACTCCAGCCTGCCTATGATATCCCTTTTCTGAATGCCAACCCCATGATATCAACTTTTTAGCCAGCTCATGCATTTGTAAATTCGATTTCTTATAATAAATGTCTTCCTATATTGTACTGCTACTGGTTCTGTTTCTTTGGTTGAATCCTAACTGATATAAAAGGGATCATAGGAAGTATAATCAGGCAGCAGAAAAATGAGACAGAAAATAATGCAGCTCAATAAAGTGTGTTTTTATGAGCAGATGACTGCTGTGGGTGGGTATCTGGGCTCAATCCCAGTGGAAACCTTCTAAATGACTGTAGACAAGAAACCTCCAAATGATTGCATGAATGGTGGAGAAAACCAGGGTATTTCTCCATGAACTCTAGTTACTTATTGTTTAAGAGCACCTGTCGCCTACACTTGTCCATTTCCCTCCTTTCCTGTGACAAAAGAACCCCTGCAGGAAGACAGTGGAAAAATGCCACAGGTGGCTTGAAAGGATACGGGCTTGGAATGCACAGAATATGATACAAGTCTACTTCAAAGACAATGGCTTTTATTCTTCAGTGACTGGGCAGGCAAGAACATGTTTTCAAAAGGGGTGTAAAATTTGTGATTTAATCAACACATACTGAGCACCTAAAATGTGCCAGGCACTTTGAAAGAAACTGAATAAATATGAGTGAAGTACAGTCTCAGCCCTCTAGAAATTTCGGATTCATTAAAAGTAGAGTTGACCTTTGAACAACACAGATTGGAACTCTCTAGTCCATTTATACATGGATTTTCTTCTGCCTCTGTCACCCAAGACACAGCAAGACTGGCACAGTAAGACCAACCCCTCCCCTTCCTCCTTCTTTTCAACCTACTTAACCTGAAATCAATGATGAAGACATTTGTGATGATCCACATCCACTTAATGAACGGTAAATATATTTTCTCTTCCTTATAATTTTCCTAATAACCTTTTTCCCCCAGCTTACTTTATTGTAAGAATACAACAAATTATACAAATAACATATAAAATATGCATTAATGGATTGTTTATGTTATTGATAAGGCTTCTGGTCAACTGTAGGCTATTAATAATTAAGTTTTTGGGAAGTCAAAATTTATACATGGTTTTTTGACTGTGTAAGAGATCAGCACAGCTACCCTCCACGTTATTTAAGGGTCAACTGTATTTGCAATGAAATTTCACAATATTTGCAAAAGACATGTATTCCTGTTGAGAAATAGAAGGGTTAATACTAACCGGAAACATGTAGAGGCTATCGAAAAATAGAGTATTCACCAAGCAATCATGGGAGAGAAGACCATTTCAGACCATTCCTTGAGTGCCACATTCAATTCTGGGTGCTATCTTTCAGTGAAAACAAGAACAAAGTAGAAAACAACGTAAGAGAGATAAACAGCATTGCAAAGTCAGAGTTGTACAAAAAATTTCAATTCTTTAATTTGCTAGGAGAAAGAAGACTGGTGAGGTGGGGAAGGATTGGGCATTGGAGTGAATTTTTAAAAAATATTTTTGGCCGGGCGTGGTGGCTCACGCCTGTAATCCTAGCACTTTGGGAGGCCGAGGCGAGCAGATCACAAGGTCAGGAGATCGAGACCATCCTGGCTAACATGGTGAAACCCCATCTCTACTAAAAATACAAAAAATTAGCCGGCCTTGGTGGCAGGCGCCTGTAGTCCCAGCTACTGGGGAGGCTGAGGCAGGAGAATGGCGTGAACCCGGGAGGTGGAGCTTGCAGTAAGCCCAGGTCGCGCCACTGCACTCCAGCCTGGGCGACAGAGCGAGACTCTGTCTCATTTCCCCAATTGTCCACAAGTAGACGCTCCTCTAGAGAAATGAGAAATCTTCATATCTGTCCCTGTTTCTCTATTTGGCCGAGGGCTGAGTCTTACCTCAATATACATGTATTTTTAATGCCATGTCCTCTGTTTTTCATTTCAGTTTGATATTTCGGGGGAAGCAAAGAGTTCGCCACTGTATTTGAGCTCCCTCATTCTTGTGATCCAGCTTCACATGCTGCCGGTGGCCAAATCAGTTTGAGGCCAATAAGCACTTACCTAGAACCAGCAGGACGGAGGAAGCAGAGCCCACCTGTCTTTTTGCATCCAGAGGTGCAACATTCCTGTTCAAAATCCAGGCACGTGGCAGCCGTATGCTGGAGGAGGTACCTGCTTTGTGCCCAATTCAGTAAAATATTAAGAATTATACAATTTTAAATTACAACGTTTCATTTTCTCTGCAGCCTGACCTAATTGTTCCCAGCAGGGGGAGTTGGCCAATGGCATTGATTTTGTTGTTTTTTTTTTTTTTCTCCTTGGCCTGTAAGGAAAAGGCATTCGTCTCTCATTTGTTTTCTTTATTTTTCTTTGAACACTGCCGAAGTATTCCATGCCAGCTCCTCCTCATACCTTCTTTGCCATTTTATAAGTGCTGATTCACTTGTAAAACACATTTTTATAAAAGCCAGAGAAAGAACAGTGGCCATAAAAAGCTCCCATGGCTTTGCATGATCCTTGTTGTTAGCAATCCAGAAAAGGCCCCCTGCTCACAGCAGACGTTGCCTGGCAGCTGCTGCCTTGACTTTTTTCTTCTCCAACCATTGTGCTCACAAGCCTGGCAGGGTCAGAACAGAAGAATGCATTTTTTTCATCATCACTTGACAGTGTTTTCTTCAAATCTCCAAGTTTTACAAACAAGGTGATAGCCATAAGAGATTTATCCTGACAACTCAAAGATTGGCGCATGTTTTGTCTGAAGGGGTCAGAGAAAGCAGGAAAAATAAAGACAGATCATGCAAATAAACCTAGACATATTCACACACATCCAGATGCCTTTTAAATTTGCACAGGCCACATTAATTTTTTTTTTCTTTTTCCTTTGGCTATTTATGTGATGCACAGGAAAATATTCACTTACAAAAATGGACAACATGTATTGCCTTTCTAGTTTTTGCTAGAAAAGTCTTGAGGAAGCATGTCATTACCATTTATCTCTACAGATAAAATGTCAAACCCTTCAGAAAACTTAGGGTAAGGTTGGCTGATGGCAAGGATCATCTTTGTATACTGCTAGTAATCCCAAACACTTGTAATGGTCATATTATTTGCTCTTTATATCATCCTTATATGAAATACTTGGCCATTCATGAGTAGATTGGTATTGTTGACATTCCAGAGAATGTTGTGCAAATAAGTCAGAGTCTTAAATTCTGTTTTCTGGAAAATCAATATTATGAGATATTGTCAGGTCTTCTGTGATAAGAGGTTCCATAGTAAATAATTTGGCCAATACTGTGTTAACAAAGTTAACAAGTTTATTTTCTGCAAGATTTCTTGTACTTTATGATAGAATGCATACTAAGGTCTTAAGGAGCTAGAGTTCTCCAAAACACAGTTTGGAAAACATTTGGAAAGTAAAGAATACTTCTTGGCTTTTTACTTTTCTAATTCCAGGTCTGACTCCTGAACAAAAGTCCAGAAGTATATTACCCACTGCTTATTAGACATCTCTTAACATATGGGACCTGTTCACCATTTACCTTCAGTGTGTAACAAAGTGCCTGGTACACAGTTGCTAGTTATATTTTGAATAATATAATAAATCTCTGAAGTCAGGAAAGTATGTGTTGGTCTCTTTCATCTTCTTTAAAATCCAAGTTTGAAAAACCAGAGTTTAGTAGACACAATGGAACATCTGGCGTAGAAGAAAATTTATAAACTTATACATTTAGTTTATTTTTCTTAAAGAAATAAAAGCTGAAAATTCTAATGGACTTACGTTATGTGTGTAATCATATGGGGCCAATTGTTTTAGCTTGTTGGACCACCAATATGCTTCAACACCACACTCATGACAAAAATTCCCAAATATGCCTTAAATGAGCGATAAAGTCTTGCTTGCTCTAAGATATCATAATATTGTTCTTTCTGTTGAGTTAACTAGAATGGTTGGGAAGGCTTTGCTATATGTCATTTTGACTTCTTCATTTGGCAGGCTACAACTTATCTAAGCATACCAAGCTACAGTTCATGCGACATTAAGGTGCAGAACCATGGCTTCTTCTAGAAACAGGGGTTAGGTAGGTGGGAGGTGAGATTTGCACTGTTAGATATATTTCAGCTCCACACATGTTTTTTAGTAACTCCAATGGGCACTGCAAAGAAACTTTAAACAATAAGTGGTAGTGTTTTTTTTATTTGTTTGTTTGTTTTTTGAGACAGAGTCTCTTGTAAATGGTGAACAAGTCCCATCTGTTAAGAGATGTCTAATAAGCAGTGGGTAATATACTTCTGGACTTTTGTTCAGGAGTTAGACCTAGAGTTAGAAAAGTAAAAAGCTAAGAAGTATTCTTTACTTTCCAAATGTTTTCCAAACTGTGTTTTGGAGAACTCTAGCTCCTTGAGACTTTAGTATGCATTCTATCATAAAGTACAAGAAATCTTGCAGAAAATAATCTTGTTAACTTTTCTCACTCCAGGCTGGAGTGCAGTGATGCGATCTCGGCTCACTGCAAGCTCCGCCTCCCGGGTTCCAGCAAGGTAGTGTGTTTCTTAATTCAAACAGAATGAAAGAGATATGGAAATATCTGAGGGATCAAATGACTTTGGAATAATTTTTTTGTTTGTTTTTGTTTTTCTTCCAGAGGACATAAATAGTACTAGTGAATGAAAAGTTCAAGAATGTGGATCTCAAGTCAGAATAAGATTAGAGAAACTAAAGCTACTCCAAAATGAAAAAAAAAATTAATGCAATAAAATAGTATTTTTCTTTTTTAAAAAAATAATTCCAGCTTTTATCGTAGAATTAGGGAATACATGTTCAGATTTTTTACATGAGTGTATTGCATGATATTGAGTGTTGGGATATGGATGATCCCAACACCCAGGTGGTAAGTATAGTACCCAATAGGTAGTTTTCAGCCTTTGCCCTCCTCTTTCTCTCCCCCGTCCACTAATCCCCAGTGTTTATTTTTCCATGCTTATCTCCATGTGTACCTAAT
Source organism: Pongo abelii (assembly GCF_028885655.2). Taxonomy (NCBI): domain Eukaryota; kingdom Metazoa; phylum Chordata; class Mammalia; order Primates; family Hominidae; genus Pongo; species Pongo abelii. The sequence goes on along the minus strand of NC_072000.2, from coordinate 88,275,794 downwards.
GTTGAATTTCTGCTTATAAGTAAGAACATACAGTATTTCGTTGTCTATTTCTGCTTTAATTTATTAAGATAATGACCTCCAACTGCATCCATGTTACTGGAAAGGAAATTATTTTGTTCTTTTTAATGGCTGCATAACATTCCATGGCGTATATGTACTACATTTTCTTTATCCAATCTACCATTGTTGAGTACCTAGATTGATTCCATGACTTTGCTACTGTGAATCATGCTGCAATAAACATACAAATGCATGTGTCTTTTTAAAAATTAACAAGTCAGACCTAATTAAACTAAAGAGCTTCTGCACAGCAAAAGGAGCTATTAACAAATACCTTACAGAATGAGAGAAAATATTCACAAACTATGTATCAAACAAACAGATATTATCCAAAATCTGTAAGGAACTTAAACAATTCAACAAGCAAAATGCAAATAACCCCGTTAAAGAGTAGGCAAAGGACATGAACAGACATTTCTCAAAAGAAGATATACAAGCAGAAAATAGTAATTTAATAAAGCAGTAAAGTCCTTATTGTTAAATATTTTGAAGAAGTTCGCTATTCATCTGATATTTTTGCATTGAATGAGATAATGGAGAAGGTGATGCCTAAGATATTTATATAGGCTCTCCTAGCTACAGATGCTTGTGATACTTAGAATAGTCTAGTTTATTCCAGTAGTGTGACTTAGTATTGCTTATAATTCTTAGAGCAGCCAACACAATGGTCAGTTCAGAAAGTATTTAGTATTATTATTCACTGTGTATAAATATCAGGCTTAATAAAGACATTTCAAATAAAAAATAGGCAAGAGGAAAGAGAAAAAGGAAGGAAGGAAGGGAGGGAGGAAGGAAAGAAGGGGAAAGGGAGGGAGGAAAAGAAAGAAAGCAGGAAGGAAAGAAAGAGAGAGAAAAAAAGAAAGAAAGAAAGAGAAAGAAGGAAAGAAGGAAGGAAGGAAAGAGAGAGAGAAAGAAAAAGAAAGAAACGAAGGAGGAAGAGGGGAGAGGGAAAAGAAAGAAAGGGGAAAAAGGAAAGGAAGAAATAATGAGAAGAAAGAATCCTAAACATCTGAGGCATAAAAGGGGATAAAAATGGTATTATAAATAAATCACTGTATAATCATTAATGATGCTTAAAATGCCCATAATATTTCAGGTTGTATGTGTTGTGGGGACATATCATCTCTCAGGACATATTTTCCACTTCTTTTCCATCTCGGCTTCCACCACACTGGCTACCTTATTGTTATCTGGATATTCTGTCACTCTTTATCCCTGGGGCCTTTATTTTATGGACAATGATGAAGGAGGAGCTTCTCATTTGGCTAAATTCTAAACAATATACTTAGTTGTATGCACTTTGGAGAAATGTAGTAGTGACTTCAGGTATGGATATACACAGAATCACAATCAGTGGTAAAATGATTGTCTTTATTTAGAGGTCTGGAAGAAACAAATTTCATGGATCAGAGGTAAGCAAGGAAGCTTTGGGAAGGGGAACGTAGAGGGGCATATGGGGCTTAGAAGAATGTGTACATCTTTGGTCTTCGAATTAATAACATTCAAAGCATATCCACAACAGAGGTACACTCAAAAGTCAACCAGACAAGATGGTTCTTTCAGAGGAGGTCAGCCAGTGTTTCTCCTTGGTACTGTACAGCCTAGTCCATAAGGCCAGAAATTAAATAGCTATGATGAGAAGGATGGATGTTTATCAGCCCAAAGCACGGATTCCCTGTCATTAAGGCTGGCTAAGCTACTACCTCTGGTGAATCCCTGGTCTGTCAGCAACAAAATCCAAAGCTGTTCACGGATAAGGCAGCATTGCTAAAATAATCTGACTGTCCACTTAATGGCAGGTTGATTATACTGGACACCATCTATCCAGAAGACAGTAACTTGTCCTTCCCAGAATGAATACCCATATGTACATGTGTCAGTACCACAGCCTAACAACTTACAAAATTTCTGATTTGCTACAACTGGATTACACACATAATTTTCTCAGATTGTGTGACCCTTTTATAGTGAAAGAGATATAACAAACCTCACTTTACTCTGAGACCCATTGATACTATTACATACTGTATCATCCAGAAGCAGGAAGCCTAATTAAATGATACAAAGAAGAAGAGATCATTTTCAGCTCCAGGACAATTCCCTGAATAGTTAGGAAGTAGGATTGGACATTCTCATCAACACTCTTCGTGTTTCATTACCAGAATATGTGCTATTGATCATGACTTTTGAATCAACTGGATTATTGATCCTGGTTCCTTACAGAAAACATTTCCAAGAAGTAACACAGCAAGGATTCCACTGAAATTGTAGGTAGATCACCATGTGGTGATTTGGGTCTCCTCATGCCAGTACAATGACAGGGAGACAGAAAAGGGTGTCGACTCTTGTTACCGCAAGAATTTATAGTAGCTGAAAGGACTTCATTGGAAGTCATGAGATTTAGTATGTATCTATGGTTGCTTCACTGCCCAGTAATAACTAAGTAATCAATTACAGTAGCCATAGCCTGACAACAGCAAAGCAACTAAAGACTTGTAATATCTGATGATGAAATTCTGAGATGACCCCAGTGGTTAAGTGGTGGCCAATGGAGGAGTGAGGGTATGGATATCAATTGTGGCTTCAAGCCAGTTATAACTGGAGTACAAGCTTCTTCCATTAACCCTACTGTCTTCCTTCTTTTCCTGGTGGAAATAGCCAGTCATCACCTGAGGCTCTGTGAAACACTAGGCTTAAGAGAGATCACAAATGGTTTCAAATGGTGCAAGGTTAGACACATCTTCTGCCCTGCTCAAATCCTCTCAGTCCATCTCTTTTTTTTTTTAATCCTATAAGTCCACTGCTGCAACCAAGTACACAAAGACTTATATATTTAACATTAGATTCTTGATTGAAGTAATCTCACTTATTTGCTAAATATTCATTAATTTTTATCAAAGAAAACAGCAATACAATTGTTATATATAAAGTTTCAGTGCTGCAAAAGAAATAGCACTCGAATATAATTTTTTTTTTTTCTTTTTTAAAATTCTCAGCAAGGCAAGGTACTTCTACGGAAGGGTGCAACCTCACGGATGCGGCAATGGTGAGCAAACACCTGGACAAGGGAGGGAAAGGGGTTCTTATCCCTAATGCACGTGTCCCCTGCTGCTGTGTCATTCCCCTATTGGCCAGGGTTAGACCGCACAGGCTAAACTAATCCTGATTGGCTAATTTAAAGAGAGTGCTGGGGTGAGTGCTTTGGCAGGAAAAAAACGGTTATGCGGGGTGGAGAATGAGTCAGGGCAGAGCAGTTAATCAGAATGAGTTAAGGTGAAGCAAGTGATAGGAATGAGTTAGGGTGGAGCAGGTGATTGGAATGAGTCAGGGTGGAGTAGGTAATCAAAAAGGGTTGCTTTACGAGGAAGTTAAGTTTAAAACTAGAAGACAAAGAATTGAACACACTGACATATTAATTCTTTGAAGATAAGTTTAGAATTCACATTTAACACAATGAATTGAGAGGGAATAAAATAAAATATCCTGTAAATCATCTCACCCACATAATCTTTGTTAAGTACTTTACCCCTTTTTCTAATTGTATTCAGTTTTTTTGATGAGTACATAGTAAATTAAAATTTTAAAATATCAAAATTGAAGTTTAAAAAGCCATTTCCACAAACATTTTTGTTACTGATCATTATCTAATAGTAAAAGTAACATGTCTTTGTCAATTTTTATCACCATCATCATCCCCTGCTCTTTACTTTCTTAAATGCAAGTTGTCTTGTTCAATGTATCTTAGAAATAGGAAATAATAATATGTAATTCATACCTTCAGAGGACTTGCAAGTTATTTGGGACAACAAACCTAATCTCCATAACAATTGCTAAATTGTAAATCTATTAGAATGTGAAAGGTAGATAAGTATAGAAAATTTAAGATATAACACAGATTAATGATGGTAATTCAGATTACCACAGATAAGAACAACTAAATGAGTACAGCAGGTAGATAGAAATAGAAAACTAAAGGATATGACATAGTCTTGAGGGTATAGACGATTAGATCAGAGGCTATAAATTGGAATGTTTGTGTCCCCCTAAAATTCATATGTTGAAACATAATCCCCAATTGCTATGATCTGAATGTTTGTGTCCTTCACCCAAAATTCATATTGAAAACAAATCTCCAATGTGATAGTATTAAGAGTTGGGGCTTTGGGGGAAGTGATTAAATTAAATCCTGTAGGCAGAGCGCTTATGAAAGAGATTTGATCCCATATAAAAGAGGCCTGAGGGAGCCTGTTTATTTCTTCCATTATGTGAAAACACAGATAGGAGGCATCATCACTAAATCAGCTGACATCTTGAGCTTGACCTTTCCAGCTACCAGAACTGTGACCCATGAATTTCTGGTGTTTATAGGTCACTCAATCTGAGGTATTTTGTTACGGTAGCCTGAACAGACCAAGACACCAATAAGACAGTATTTGGAGGTGGGGCCTTTGGTAGGTAAGTCTCCCTCATGACTGGAATAAATGTCCTTACAAAAGTGACCCCAGAGACCTCATTTATCCCTTCTACTATGTGAGGACATTGGGAGCAGGCTCTCTGAACCAGAAGTCAGTTCATACCAGATACTGAATGTGACAGCTTGTTCCTCATAGCCTTCAGAACTAATAAATCTAGTTGTAAGAAATACATTTCTCTATTTATAAGCCACCCAGTCTATGATATCCTGTTATTGCAACCCAAAGTCACTAGGACATTAAGTAAAATATCATAATAACATCTGTGTTATGATGTATGGGACATAAAACCAGAGTACTTCAGAATCGACGTACTAGGAAATTGGTGTCTGTCAGAGATTTTTTGAGTAGTCAAATAACATGGAGAATGTGGTGTTCAGTAACACTAGTCTGATAGTCTTAGGGAGAAATAATCTAAATCATGTTGTCCAGAAAGAAATCTGTGGAGATAACCCCAGTTTAAACAAATAAAGAAAACCAAATTCAAATCCATTTCTTATCCAAGTTATGGCAACTGGCTTAAGAGTCTTCAAAGATAGCAGATAGATTCTTACTGACACTGTGGTAGTAGTTATTAAGAAATTATTTTAGGCAGATAGAGAGGAAAAAAAAGGGGTCCTTGGAAGATTTTTTTTTTTTTGCAGCTCTTGTCTAGCATGAAAGTTCTGGCTCTTAGACCCTGCTGGCCACCTTTGATATGCAAATGCCAGCCATAAGAAACTGGTCCACCCAACATGGTGATTCCCACCATTGTCCTCTTGCCCTTGCCCCTACATGTGGCTGGCAGCATGGCCACCCCCACATATCCCTATGTGTGTGGAACATCATGGCGCCCTACATTTGATATTAAAAGGCTAGGGTGGAAGGGCCAGTTTTTTCAAGGGCTACATGAATAACATGCCTGGTCAAACCCATACCCTGAGCCCTATGCAAATCAGACACTGCCTCCTCCAGCCATCAGATATAGCTGACTGATATTACCTGAAAGTGGGGTTCCCTCTCTTGCCTTTGGAGGCCCCTCCCTCTGTCTGTGCACAGGGGAGCTTCTTCTTTCTTCTCTCCCCCTTCTTTCTTAAACTCCCTATTAAACTCCCTGCTCTACGTGTGTCCGTGTCATTTTCTCTAATTCAACTCGGGACGAAGAACCTGGTGTTTTTCCACTTATCAGAGCCGAATCAATACTTTATTAGCTATCTTGTTAAAATATCTGTTGTTGATACGCTAGTCTACATATCTGGTGAATTTTTTTCTGAGAAATATAGATTTGGTACTAGAAATTTGTTCCGTGCATGCCTAAAGTCTGAAGTTCCTATTTGGAATTTGTTGTCCAATACAGTTTAGAAATATAAGATAAGACTTTATGCGCGTCCGTGTGAAGAGACCACCAAACAGACTTTGTGTGAGCAACCAGGCTGTTTATTTCACCTGGGTGCAGGTGGGCTGAGGCCGAAAAGAGAGTCAGCGAAGGGAGATGGGGTGGGGCTGTTTTATGGGATTTGGGTAGGTAAAGGAAAATTACAGTCAAAGGGGGTTGTTCTCCGGTGGGCAGGGGTGGGGGTCACAAGGTGCTCAGTGGGGGAGCTTTTGAGCCAGGATTAGCCAGGAAAAGGGATTTCACAAGGTAATGTCATCAGTTAAGGCAGGAACAGGCCATTTTCACTTCTTTTGTGGTGGAATGTCATCAGTTAAGGCAGGAACCGGCCATCTGGATGTGTACGTGCAGGTCACAGGGGATATGATGGCTTAGCTTTGGCTCAGAGGCCTGACAAAGACACATTTATCCTTTTTGTCCTTCTTGTTAAAAAAATTATAAACACTAAGAAGATTGTATTTTATAGCCATAAGCATAAAACTTACTGAATTAAGAATGCTGTATAGTGCAGAAGATTCCTAGATATTGACAATATTGTGTGCTGCAGAAAGACTTTCATGTCCTGCAAAGCATTTATTCTGATGTTCTTGCTGTTCTCCTGACGCTGGTTCTTGGCACACAGAATTGTTGATAGTGAATGCCAAGTACAAGTTGACATATACATTTGAAAGGAGACTACCTTGTTCCCTTGGCTTTTGAGCTTAGGCAGCAAGTCTCAAAGAAGTTTCTCAAGTACTTTTTAGTTTTGTCTTTGGTGTTTCAAAGGAAAGACTCAGTAGGGAAGCAGGATTAAGTGGATTAAGTTGTTTATTTCAAACAACAAACTCAGAATTTTGATGCAGTGATCCATGCACTAAGCATATGAGTAGAGATGATTCTTGCCCATGCTCTGTAGCTAGACCTAAGGAATGCAGCCAATGTCAATTCCTGCCATGCCTGTCAGGGATACTTTGATGTCTAGGGCAGTGGACTGGTGTCACATTCCAAGAATCAAAAAGGCAAAAAGCCTACAGTCAGCTGTTGAGGACTCACTCTACTTATTAAAATGCAAAAGATGCCTTTGGAATTTGCTGTACTGTGAAATAATACACAAAACGCCCCAAGCCAAACAAACAACAATTTAAATATTTCCACACAAACAATAAACTAAAACTAAAATATTTTACCTGGTTGCTTTAAAGTTGATGTTTACTCCCAAACTAAACATTTCAGCAAAGTGAGAGCTTGGAAACCATATTTTACCAATCATGATGTATTTAACTAACAAAGAGATACCTTCAAAAGAAGTAAAATATGTGACAGGACCCTGGTGTATTAGTTTTATTTGCCTTTGGTATGTGAAACTAAAGGAAACATTTTAATTACAGAGCACATTTCTTAAACAACAGTGCTATGTACCTTACACTAAAAAAATGAAATCCAGATGTACTAAAGAGTTGAATGAAAAAATAAATCATTCAACCATAAGAAAATGTGGGAACATATGTATTAGTTCATAAGACAGGGAAAGGTTTCTTATATATAAAGTAAGGTAAAATTTACAGAAGAGTTTTTCTCTGAATCAAACAATAAACTAAATAAATTAAAAAGCAAAAATGAGTTAAAAAGCAAGAAAAGTGAAAAAAATAGGTAAAAACAGATGGAATGCAGGTTAACTATATACCCACACACATGGACACACATATGAATATATATTGAACATTGTTTCTACAGAAAATAGAAGGTTAGGTTCCTGTGAGCCTCTGATCATATTTTCATCAAGCAATCAATACATAACTTTGTTTTATGTGTGTTTATTTTTATTGGCACCTTATTCAATACATATGGTTGATTTATTAACATTGAACTCATCAGTAACACTATAACTTGTGCTTGAACTGTTAAAGAAAAATTATTCAATGATAATTGTTAAATCACGGTAAGAAAAACTTTGTTCAGGACTATTGTGAGAGGTATAGGAACTACTGCAATGGGGTCTTGCAATGAGGGAGAGAGACTGAGCTCAACTCTGAATACAGCATGGGCAAGTAGAAATTTATAGTCAGGGATATATATATATACACATATACAAGGATATATATGTATATGTGTATATATATCCTTGACTATATTTTTGAGCGTGTGTGTGTGTGTATATACATATATAAATATATATGTGTGGTGTGTGTATATATATATATATACACAAAATAAAAGAGAGAGGAGAAGAAGAAGGAGACAAAAAGCAACAGTAAACTTTTTTGAAGAGCTAATTCACGAAAGTTTGGCATTGAATAAAAATGGATACTCAATATTAAGGAAGATACCCTTCTAATGGAAATGCAAATTGAAATAAACCCTCAAAATTAACCTAATAATATATGTGAAAATCTTACAACAGCCATAAACATTTGTTACAGGAAAGGGGTCCCTTCCATTTTGGGGAAAGTTGATCTGCTGGGGATCCTTCCTTCCAAGTTTTTAATAAGACCCAGTCTCCCAGCTGGGTTATAACAAGATTCTCTTTCTTAGTGGGGGAAGGGAGTCTTTGATTTCCATATTGAAGGAATACATTTTGCTCTTGTCCTAAGTTGATCACTTAATTCTGTAGCTTGAAAGTATCTATGTCTATTACGAGATCTGTAGTTAAGAAAGGTCTTTCATACATTATTGTAAAAGGTTTGAGCTGCAGATTTCCGTTAGGGGCCACTCAAAACCATAATAAGGCTACAGGTAATAAAGACAGCCAGGTTTCTGATGTCTCTTGCCATAGTTTAACAAGAGTCCTTTTTAGAGTTTGATTAGCTCTTTCTACTTTCCCTGAAGACTGTGGCCCCCATAGCGAGTGAAGGTGGTACTGAATTCCTAGGGCTGAAGATATGTTTTGGGTAATTGTCACTGTGAAAGATGGTCCATGATCCTTCTGTAAGCTCTTAGGCAGCCCAAATCTAGGAATTATTTCCTTTAGTAGGAGTTTAGAAACCTCAGTTGCCTTTTCAGACCGGATAGGAAAAGCCTTGATTCAACCGATAAAGATGTCAACAAATACTAATAAATATTTAAACCCTTTCTATTTGCCAGTCTTCATCAGGGTGTGTTTCCCTACGCTGAACAGGCATTACTAGAGTAGGAGGTAAAGACTGGTTGAGTTATTTGGGGCACGTAGTTCACAGGCCCAAGTTACCTGCTTTACGGCTTTAGGTAAGCCTTTTCCTATAAAAAGCCACGACATTAATTGAAACAGGGAATCTTTTCCCAAATAAGTAGAGTCAAACAAATGCTTAAATATTTTCCACTGATTAGCCCCTGGTATTAACAGCTTGTTGTTATTGATAAGTCAGCCAGAAGGATCTTGAATTAAACCCTGATCTTTAGCCCATTTTTGCTTCTCTGTAGTTTACCTAGGTTCTGTCATGACAGTTCCTGAGGGCACTAACATACTCACAAGTCCAACTGGCTCCTTTAACCTACTTCCTTAGCAACTGCATCTGAAAAAAAGTTTTCCTTAGCCACACTACAGTCTCCTTTTTGATGTCCTCTGCAATAGATTACAACTACTTCCTTGGGCAGCAAAACGGCATCTAATAGATTTAGAATTTCTTTCTTTTCTTTTTCTTCTTCTTTTTTTTTTTTTTTTTTTTGAGATAGAGTCTTGATCTGTTTCCCAGTCTTGAGTGCAGTGGCTTGATCTCGGCTCACTGCAATCTCTGCCTCCCAGATTCAACCGATTCTCCCGCCTCAGCCTCCCAAGTAGCTAGGACTACAGGCATGTACCACAATGAGTGACTAATTTTTGTTGTTGTTGTTTTTCTGTATTTTTAGTAGAGACGGAGTTTCACCATGTTGGTCAGGCTGGTCTCAAACTCCTGACCTCAAGTGATCTGCCCGCCTTGGCCTCCCAAAGTGTTGGGATTACAGGCGGGAGCCAACGTGCCCAGCAAAATTTAGAATTTCTAAGTCATGTTTTGTAGGGGAGCCCTTAGCAGTTAGGAGTCCCCATTCCTTCCACATAGCAGCATGAGCACGAAGCACCAGAAAGGCATACTTAGAATCGATGTAAATGTTAATTCTTAAGTCCTTTCCCAATTGCAGGGCTTTAGCTATTAATTCTGTCTTTTCAGCTGAGGTAGAAGCTGGTAAGGCCTGAGATTTTATTGCCTTGTGTTGACTGGCAACAGCATACCCAGCTTTCCTGTTTCCCTGGTGTACAAAGCTCCTTCCATCTGCAAAACATTCTACCTCAAGATTATCTAGAGGCTCATCCTTTAAATCTGGATGGCTGGAGTAAACTTGCTCCATAACTTGTATATAAGTATGATCTAGAGTGCCAGCGGGTTCAGGCAAATAGGTAGCTGGATTCAAAGTTTGGCATACTTTAAGTTTAGCAAAAATGCCTGATATTTATTTACAGGAAAGGAAGAGCAATTTCTGTGTGCCTTGTGATTTCCAAAAGATACTACTGTTCGCAGTGGAGTTAACAAATCCCTTCCCAACAATGGGTGGCGCATTCAGGAGAAAACTAAAGCCCCTGAAGAGCAGCTTAAAGGAAAGGTAAAATGGCATTTATAGGCTTGTCCATTTGTCCTTGTGACTATACAGTTTTGGGGTGACCCATCATAATGGGTCAAAACAGAGTAAGCAGTCCAGAAGGATGATAATGTTCTTACCTGCCACGTCATGATTACCCAAGGCTTCTCTAGAGATATGGCTAGTTGTCTGAGAGCTGTGGCGGAAGGTCTCAGGCTCCATCACTTTTGGGATTGCCTGGCTATTTCTGCCATCATTGGTTAGGCTGCCGATGGCTCCCTTTGGTATGCTGGGCAATCCCTCTTCAAATGGCCAGTTTTCTTACAGTGTGCACATTGATTCGTGCCCAAGGCACAGTGACTCGGACACCCAGCTTTGGGTTTCCCACCTTTCAGCTTCCCTTGTTCAGGCCAAGAGCTAGGAGAGCAGCCCCAAGTGGGAGGTGCAATTAAGGATGCAGCCAACAGCTGCACCTTGTGGGAGGTCCTTCTAGCTCTTTCTGCTTCCTCTGCTTTGTCCTTGTTAGTAAAAACTAAAAATGCCATATCCAAAAGCTGTTCCTTAGGAGCTTGGGGACCCATAGCTGCTGTTTGTAGTTTCCTATGTATTTCAGGAGCAGACTGCGTTATAAAATGTAGTCCCAAAAGGGTTTGTCCTTCCCTTGAGGTAGGATCAGTGTTAGTATATTTCCTAATTGACTCAACTAAATGCCCTCAAAACAAAGTTGGATTCTCATCTTCACTCTGAGAAACTTCCTTAACCTTTTAATAGTTAACAGACTTCTTCATACATTTCTTCATCCCTTCCATCTAACAGGTGACCATATGATCTATCTTCCCCAAGTCCTCACTGCTCTTTGATAGTTCCACTATGGGTCTTGAGCTGGAACTGCTATACCTCCTGCCTGATATATATTATGGTTCAGATTGTGAGCCAATATCTCATCTGCATGGGCCCTAGCTGTCCCCAAAATGCATTGTTTCTCTTCCAGTGTACAACTCAGAGACAACCAAACATGCAGAGCCTGCCAAGTTAAACTATAGGTCAGAGTTAATTTCTCAAACTCATGATGAATTTTCCTGTATCTTCAGAGAAATTACATAGAGCCAAATCAGGCCTAGAAAAGGGAACATGTATTCTCGCAGTGCCTTCTTCTCTGTTTGCCACCTTTCTAAGGGGACAAAGATTTTCCTTTGGAGGTGGATAGGAGGCTCCACTACGAGTAGTATTAATTGGGCTAAGTTCCTCAGGGAGTGATGGGTATAGAGTGGGACTAGACAGGTATGGAGGAGGGTATGAAGGGTTCTCAATAGAACTTTCAGTTGAGCTAGAGGGAGAAAGAACTGACACATCTGAATTTTTAGAGCTGATAGAAGGAGGTTTTGCTCCACCCAAAACTGTCTGCTGAACCAGGGCGGCTTGAGTTAAAGGATTGTCTAGTATGTTTAGCTCCTTTTCTTCTTTTCCTCTACTCAAACATGATTCACATTATCCAAATAACATAAATAACATAACATAAAAGCCATAAATCTTAGATAAACGACAACATGGACTTCGACAAAAATGTTGAATAAGGCAAAGGGAATGAAGAGGATATAGATGGGAATGAGCAGAGCAAGCAGGTTCTGGGCAATAGTAGCAGTGTGGATTGTACAAGCAAAGCTGGTTTGCCTGAATCCAAGAAAAGAAAGAAGTTTTTTAAGTGTCCAATATGAAACAAAACAGCAAGGAGAAGAGTCCCCTAATTTCCATCCTAGTGCTTCTTGATCACAGCTAGTCAGCATAGCAGCAACAAAACATAACCATATCTATCTAATCTTATTGCTCATAGCTGTTAAATACCATATCTCAATCAACAATCTTAGAGACAGAGCCTTCAATGCTTTTTGTTCCCAATGTTTCACAAGCAGACAGATGGATATCGGGAGGCACATAGGAAGGGAGTAAGTTAAAATCCCTAAGACCAGTTAAATAAAGTCTCCTGAAAATGACAGTGAAACAGAGACCAACAAATTGATTTGTGCAACAAGGAGGACAAGGCAGATTAATACAGAGAGCATAGCCTGTGGTGCCAAATCCATTTTTAGCTGAGAAGGACTTTACTGAGAAGGCCTCTAACCGCCTAAATCTTAGAAGAGACTCTAACCCTCCTAAATCAGGCCTCTAACCTGAGGTTGGTCAAGCATGCTTGCCTTTTATTAAGAGGGGCCTCTACCCATTCTGTCTTAGGAAAGACTCTAACTCCCCTAAGTTGAGCCTCTAACCCAATCTTATTTTTTACCTGGGTACCTACCACTTACTCAAAGTCATCCAATCAGTGCTGCAGTCTATTTTGGGGGTTTGAGGGGGTGGGGTCCTTCAATATTGTCCCTTCCATAGTTGACCAGAACTATGTTACAGTACCCCAACACTTACCCAAATGTAGCCATTTGATCAGGATTTCTGCACTATAATCCCATCTGGGTGGCCAGAAATATGTCACAGGACAGGGGTCTGGATCCAGACCCCAAGAGAAGGTTCTTGGATCTTGTGCAAGAAAGAATTCAGAGCGAGTCCTCAGTGCAAAGTAAAAGCAGGATTATTAAGAAAATAAAGTGATGAAAGTATAGCTACTCCATAGACAGAGTCAGGGCGAGTCCTCAGTGCAAAGTAAAAGCAGGATTATTAAGAAAATAAAGTGATGAAAGTATAGCTACTCCATAGACAGAGTAGGGCATTCCTGAAAGTAAGAGGATGAAGCCATCCACTCTAGGTACAATGCTTGTATATATGGGCAGATGTGTTCTGCTACAAGGGTTTGTGATAAAGGATTAATTTTCTTAATGACTATATTTCCAAGAATCAACATTATTATCTTTAAAGCAAAATTAGGGCCTTCGTTCTCCAGATATTGGGATATCTGGACACTCCCAAGTCGGAGTCTGTTTTAGTAAACATTATTAACTTATTCCCCAACCATAAACATCTACAGGCTAGGAATGCCTAACTTTCTGAGAATGCATCCCTGCAAGTCTCAGCCTCATTTTCCTAGCCCTCACTCAAAATGGAGTCACTCTGTTTCGAATGCCTCTGACACATTCAGCATTATATAATTACCTTTTAGAACAGGGACGATTTATTATTATAATATTTCTTATACTTAATAATAATACGTGTTATTACATAGTTTTACTCGATGTTGTTATGATTATTTAGAAATGATTATTAGGTAAGAGAGGTGCATTAATTGCTACTATATTTAGAAGAATCAAAACTTTAGAATAAATCTTAATATAAAAAATTAAATTATAGCACAGTGTCTTAGTCCATTTGGACTGCTACAACAAAATGTTAAAAACTGAGTAGCAATATTGTAAACAGCTGAAATGTGTTTCTACAGTTCTAGAGGCTGCAAGTCTAAAATCAAGATACCAGCAGATTTGGTGTCTGGTGAGGGTCTGTTTCTCATAGACAATGTCTTTTAACTACTTCCTCACAAGGTGGAAGGGGCAAAACAGCTCTAGGACCTCTTTTGTAAGGGCACTAATCCCATTTGTGGGGGCTCCACACTCATAACCTAATCATTTCCTTTTGTTCTAACTCCACAACCTTGAGGGTAAGGAATTTCAACATGTGAATTATGGGGGGAGTGCACACAAACGTTCAGAACACAGCACTTGGTATAAAGTAGAAAACTATACTGCCATTAAAAATCACAATGTGAGAGAATATTTAATAAAATGTTTAAATGTTTAGTACTAATTAAAGAGTCATAATAAAACATTCTCTAGAAATATGTGTAAATTTCAGTAAATTTCAACATCATATATATATATATATATATATGATCTCTTCCAGGGTAAATAACCACTGTCGATACTTTACTGTAACCTTGGGTGTTTGGTTTGTTAATAATTTTTGTTTTATTTATTCTTTTCTGCAGCTCTACAAATGTTCTGTATGAACAATTTTCTGTAATTTATAAATGTTTTATAAACCCAGTGTTATGATTATATAAAAACACATTAAATTATTTTAAAGCTAATACATTGTTTTAAAATAATATATAAATTTAAAAGGATGAGTAATACCCACTTGCTATGATCCGAATGTTTATGTTTTCACAGCACTCGTATGTTGAAATCCTAATTCTCATGGTGATAATATTCAAAACTGGGGCTTTTGGAAGAAGACAATGTGGGCGTAGTCCTCATAATTAGGATAAGTGTCCTTATAAAAAGACCTGAGAAAGCTAGCTAGCACCGTGTGAGGACAGCAAAAAGTTGATATCTATGAACCAGGGAAACATGCCCACACCAGACATCAAATCTGTTTGTACCTTGTTTCGCACTTCCCAGCCTCCAGAAATGTGAGAAATAAATTTCTCTTTTTTATAAGCCACCTAGTTTATGATATTTTGCTATGACAGCCTGAATATACTAAGACACCATTGGTGGCCATAATTTAAGAAAACAGGGACTCTCACGTATTATCAATGATGTTACAATTTATACATACCATTTATTTTTATTTTTTCCTTCCTTCCTTCCTTTCTCCCTCCTTCCTTCCTTCCTTCCTTCCTTCCCTGCCTCCCTCTTTCCTTCCTTCCTTTTCAGATTTTCAATGTTG
Source organism: Pongo abelii (assembly GCF_028885655.2). Taxonomy (NCBI): domain Eukaryota; kingdom Metazoa; phylum Chordata; class Mammalia; order Primates; family Hominidae; genus Pongo; species Pongo abelii. The sequence goes on along the minus strand of NC_072000.2, from coordinate 88,260,776 downwards.
GCCATATTTGGCCTACTTACCTATTCTTCTCTTCCTGGGGTTTTTGTCTTTGTAACAACGGTTTTAAATAGCTGTGGTAAGAAAAACAGGATTTTTAAACTTTAATTTTATTTTTAATAAATATGATCAACAAGGCCAAGATAAAACAGATTTTCAGTAAGCAAGATGTTTGCTAGGAGATGCAGTGTTATAATTCAAACCATCTCCTTAGGATTGTATCCTTTTTCCACTTAATAACACCCCATAAGTTCCTTTATGGTGGAGCTGGCTACTACCACTTCTAATTATTGTTGCTTCCTTTGTATTTCACTTGTTTTATGGCCCAGATTATAGTCAATAATCTGGACTGAGGACTGGCCCACCCAGCCCACCACAGCCACTGCTAACACAACTGCTTTCCACCTGGGGACCTGAGAGTTGTCCCACTACTACTGTGACCATGCATGCTGTCAAAGGGCATGAGGACCCACCCGCCCCCACACCTAGCCCACTGCTGCCACTTTTGGCACTAGAAAAAACTCTCTGGAGGCCCGAGAATCGGCCTGCTTAGACCCACTCACACCAATTAGTGCTCATGTATATTACCTGGAGGCCCAATAACAAGCGTCCTTAGCTTATTGATTCCACCACTGGGGCCTGAGATCTGGCTCACCTGGCATCCCTGTTCCCAGAAAAACCTCACCACAGCCTCTACTATCAACTGTAGCCTATGCCAGCAAAGAAGTCACAGATACCACTGATTGTATTTACAGCTGAAAACATCATATAAAAACTACCACTATATTTACCCAGAATCAAGGCCAAAATGCCTTATTCAACCAACACCATAAATACATATTTAGGAAAAAATATTTCCCTATGAAAGCCAAAAAAATTAGAAGAAGTGACTGTTACATCAGATGGACAGATATAAATGTAAGGACATGAGAAATATAAAAAAGCAAGGAAATATGATGCCTACAAAAATGCAATAATTTCTCAGCAAAACATTTTAATTAATATTTCAATCAAAAATGACTTTATAAAATGCCAGAAAAATAATTCAAAGTAATAATAATAAAGCACACGATGTGATACAAAAGAAAAATAAACAATAAAAGGACAATCAGAAAAAAATTCAAGATGTAAATGAGGAATTAATTAAAGAAATAAATAACACACACACAAAAAATGAAAATCCTGTTGCTGAATATTTTAATGGATGAAGTACAAAAAAATCTCATTTGAGAGCTTCAACAGTAAACTGGATCAAGCACAAAAAAGAATTTCAGAATTTGAAGATGTTATCTTTTGGAATAACTCAGTCAGACAAAAAAGAAAAGAATGAACAAAGATTATGTAACACATGGAATGCCAAAAGCCACTGAATATTCAAATTTTGAGTTTTTAAGAAGTTTAAGAAAAGCCTAAAGCCATAGAAAACCTATTTAACAAGGTAATAGCTGAAACATGTCCAAGTGTAGCAAGAGTTTTAGACATCTGGATGTAGGAAGCTCATAGGTCCCAGATGGATACAACTCAAAAAATCTTCTCCATGGCACATTATAGTCAAAGTATCAAAAGTCAAAGACAAAGAAAGATTTCAAAAACAGCAAGAGAAAAGCACCTATCATATAACAATTCATATTAACAATGAATTTCTCAGGAGAAACTTTATGGGCCAGAAGAAAATGGGATGATATATTTAAGCGCTGAAAGAAAGCAACTAGCAGGCAAGAATACTGTACCCAGCAAAGCTATACTTCATAAATAAGAAAAAAAATAAAATCTTTCCCAGACAAGCAAAAACTGAGAGAATTCATCACCACTAGACAGGCCATACAAGAAATGCTTAATGGAGTCTTACATATGGGGGCAAAAGCACGATGTCTACCATCTAGGATAACACATAAAATTATAAAACTCACTGACAGAGCAAACACACAAATGAGTGACATAAAAAACTCAAAGAGTACCACTACACAAAACCACCAAGTTACATTAATAAGCAAAAAGAGATAAAGGAAAAGAAATTATATACAAAATGACCAGAAAACAATTAACAAATCAACAAGAATAAATCTTCACATATCAATAATAACCTTAATGTAAACAGATTAAATTTCCAACTTAAAACATACAGACTAGCTAAATGGATTTTAAAAAGTGAAAAATCGTATGCTGCTTACAAAAAACTCACTTCGCCTATGAATATACATATAGACTGAAACTGAAGAGATGGTAAAATATATTCTATGCAAATGGAAATCAAATTTGAGCAGAACTAGTTACACTGATATCAGATAAAATACACTTTAAAGTCAAAAACAGTAAAATAAAACAAAGAAGGTCATTATATAATGACAAAGGGATCAACTCAGCAAGAAGATAATAACAATTCTCTCTCTCTCTACATATATACACCCAACACCAAAGCAATCTTTTTATAAAGCATTATTAGATATAAAAGGAAGAAAGAGACTTCAATACAATAATATTTGAAAACTTCAAAAGTCAACTCTTGGCATAAGGCAGATCTACAAAATAGAAACTTAAGAAAGAAACAATAGATTTAAACTTCACTTTAGACCAAATTGACTTAATAGTCATCAACACAACATTTTATCCAACAGCTGCAGAATATACATTCTTCTCATCAGCACATGAAACATTCTCCAGAATAGACTATGTGTCAGACCACAGAAGAAGTCTAAAGAAATTTTTAAAAATTATGTACCAATTCAGACCACAATGAAATAAAACTAGAAATTAATAACAATAGGAGGTTCGGAAAGTGTACAGATACATGGAAATTAAGCAAAATGCTCCTGAGCAACCATTGAGTCAGTGAAGAAATTAAGAAGACAAAAAATAATTTAAACAAATGAAAATGGAAATACAATATATGAAATAACCTATAAGATAAAGCAAAAGCAGTACCTAGAGGGAAATTTATAGCAATAAATACTTACATTGAAAAGGTAGAAAGACTTCAAATAAACAATCTGTTCACCTCAAATAACTAGAAAATCAAGAACAAACAAAAACCAAAATTAGAAGAAAAGAAAATTTAAAAATTAGAGCATAGATAAATAAATATATCAGAGAATTTAAAAGATACAAAGAGTCAACAAAATAAAAAGTAGTTTTTTAAAAAAGAGAAACAAAATAGATAAACCATTAGCTAGAGCAATTAAGAAAAACAGAGAGAAGACCCAAATAAACAGAATCAGAAACAAAAAAGGAGATATTACAAGTGACTATATAGAAATACAAAAGATCTTTGGAGACTATTATGAACAACGATATGCTAACAAACTGGAAAACTTAGTGGAAATGATTAAATCCCTGGACACCTACAACCTACCATGGCTGAATCAGGAAGAAATAGAAAACCTAAACAGGCCAGTGATAAGTAACAAGATTGAATCAGGTGTCTCCCAACAAAGAAAAGCCCAAAAACAGATGGCTTCACTGCCAAATTCTACCAAACTTATAAAGAAGAACTAACACCAATTCTCCTTAAACCATTCCAAAAATTTAAGAGGAGAAAATTCTTTCTAACTTTCCACAAGGCCAGCATAAATCTGATACCAAAAAGGATAAAAAAGAAAACTACAGGCCAATATTCCTTATGGACATAGATGCAAAAATCAACATAATACTAGCAAACTTAATCCAACAGCACGTTAAAAGATAATATATCATGATCAGTGGCTTTTATCCTACGAAATGCAAGAACAGTCTAGCATACCTTAATAAAAATGTGCAATACACATACATGGAATGAAATAAAATATTATCTTCATTCTTTGGAATCTCTTAGGATTAAGACATTCAGGAAAAGCATTTCATAAAACTCAACATCTTTTCAATATAAGAACTTTCAAAAACTAGGCATGAAATTAACACATACCTCAAAACAGTAAAAGCCATATACAATAAACTCATAGCTAACATCATACTTAGTGGAGCAAAGCTGAAAGATTTTCCTCTAAGAACTGAAACAAGACAAGAATACACACTTTTACCACTCCTATTCAGTATAATACTGAAAATCCTATGCACAGCAATCAGGCAAGAGAAAGAAATAAGAGGCATATAAATTGGAATAAAGAAAGTCAAATTGTCCCTCTTTGCAGATGACATGCTCTTATATTTAGAAAAATTTAAATGCTTCACTAAAAACCTTCTTATATCTGATAAGAGAATTCAGCAAAGCTGTAGGATATTAAATTACATACAAAAGTCAGTGGCAGTTCTTTTCACCAATAATAAAATACACAAAAAAAAGAAGTCAATCTCATTTACAATGGCAACAAAAAAATACCTAGGAATAAATTGAACTAAGGAAGTGAAAGGTCTCTAGAAAGAAAACTACAAAGCACTAATAAAAAAATTAAGAATGGTACAAACAAAAAAATTTTTATGCTATGCATCACATGAAATAATATGGTAAAATTGACCACACTACCTAAAGTAATCTATAGATTCAGTGCAGTCCCTATCAAAATACCAATATATTGGTATTCGGTGGCTTTTTACTGTCCAATATGTCACATAGACTTTAATTCTTTTTTTCTTCTCTTTTTCTCTCACTAGGTTATTCCAAAAGACTCATCTACAAATTCTGAAATTATTTCTTCTGCTTGACACAGTTTATTGTTGAAAAAATTCTACAATTTATATGGAAGAAAAGGGGGAAAAAAAAAGCACAGATAGCCAAAGCAAAGCAATACTGAGCAAAACAAAGCTGGAGGAATTGTTATCTGACTTCAAAATACATTGTGTTTATAGTAAACAAAACAGCATGTTACTGACATAAAAACAGATACATACACAAATGAAACAATAGATAACCCAGAAATAAATCCATGTGTTCATAGCCAACTGATTTTTACAAAGGTACCAAAGGCATACATTGGAGAAAAGACGCTAATTCATAAATGGTGCTGGGAAAACCGGCTCTCCATATGAAGAAGAATGAAACTAGATCCCTATCTCACTGTATACAAAAATCAATGAGTTAAATAACAAAACATAAGATGCCAAACTATAAAACTACTAGAAGAAAACACAGGGAAAACACTTTAGGATATTTAAAAGATTTTATTACTAAGACTTCAAAAACACAGTCAACAAAACTAAAAACTGACAAAAAGGACTATATTAAAGTAAAGACCTTCTGTACCACAAAGGGAACAATCAATAGAGTGAAGAGACAATCTGTTGAGTGGAATAATATATTCACAAGTTAAAGAACTCAGACAACTCAACAGGAAAAAAAATACCATTTTAAAAAATGGGCAAAGGACATCAATAGACATTTCTCAAAAGAAGGCATACAAATGGCTAACAAGTATGTGAAAAAAATGCTTGATATCAATAATCATCATGGAAATGCAAATTAAAACCACAAAGATATAGCATCTTACCCCAGTTAGAATGGCTATTACTAAAAAGACGAAAAATACCACATGCAGGTGATATTTACTGTTGCTGGAAACATAACTTTGTACAGCCATTATGGAATACAGATTGCAGATTTCTTCAAAACTAAAAATTGAGCTACAATATGACCCGGCAATTCCACTACTGGGTATTTATCCAAAGGAAAGGCAATCAGTATATCAAAAAGATACCTGCATCTTCATGTTTACTGCAAATGCTATTCACAATAGCCAAAATAGGGAATCAATCTATGTGTTTATCAATGGATGAATTGATAAAGAAGTTGTGGTATATATACATAATGGAGTACTATTCAGCCATTAAAAATAATTAAATCCTCTCATTTGCAGCAACATGGGTTGAAGTGAAGGTTATTATATTAAGCAGAATTAGGTAAGCACATAGAGACAAATACTACATTTCTCACTTACATGTGAGAACTGAAAAAGTGGATCTCATGTAGCTAGAGATTAGAATGATAGCAGAGGTTAGTGTGTGGAGGGTGAAAAGAGATTGGTTAATGGGTACAAATATAGAATTAGAAAAATAAGTTCTAATGTTTGATAGTAGAGTAGGGTAACTATAGTTAACAACAATGTATTTTATATTTCAAAATGGTTAGAAAAGAGGACTTAAATATTCCTAACACACATAAATGACAAATACACAATGTGTTGGATAGTCTAAATATACTGACTTAATCAATTCACATTCTATGCACATAACAAAATATCACATATATCCCTAATACCCAAATATTATGTAATATGAATTAAAAAATAAAAATACATTTTATCTACATCTGTTCTTCACATTTTATTGTAAACATTGTATTATTTAATTATACTAGGTTCTCAGAGAAACAGAACAATGTGAGAGACATAAAGATATTTACTCACAAAAGTATGAAGGAAGAGCAGTCTCATTATCTGCCATATACAACCTGAAGACCCAGGAAAGCAACAGATTTCAGTCTAGGTTTGAAGGCCTGTGAACCAGGAGTGCCAAGGGCAGAAGGTTGATGTTCCAGCTCAGTCATTCTGATAGTGAATTCAACATTACCATGTCCTTTTTGTTTTGGAATGGCCCTTAATGTATTGAATGATGCCTAGTCATGTTGGCAAAGGTTGTAGGCTTTACTCAGTTCACCTATTAAAATGGTAATCTCTTCTGTGAGACACATCTCATAGAAACATCCAGGAATAATGTTCAACCAGCTATCTAGGCATCCTATGGCATAGTCAATTTGACACATAACCATTATAGTCATTATCTAGAAATCTTAAAATGTTTATTTTGATAATTTTAGACTTCAAAAATTTACAAAGATAGTAAGCAGAGTTTTTTAATACTCCTTACCCAATTTTATTCATTTTTTATCCTTTAGATTACGATGGTATATTTACCAAAATAAAGGAATTGACACTGTTACATTGCTACATCTAGCATACTTTTGCTGAGAAGGATTAAGTCCCACCTTTTATGTAGGGGAAGTATCTACACATATTATTTGGAATTACTTTGTAAAAGTATTTGTCTTTTCTCCTTATTTATTCATTAATTTATTTATATTAGTAAGGACTCATACATATTTATTTTATACTTTGGTTGCTAATTGACTAATATGTGAATTTTTTATATATATATATATATATATATATTCTCAAATTGTTCAGATTTTGGTCTTTGGGAGGTCACTTTTAGGTTGGCTTTGTGTCCCTTTGACATGCCTTCATATGTTTGTTTACTAAGTATTGTTTCCTGGTCAAAAATGTGTTCCAAACTCATCTGATATTTCCACTGTCCCAGTCTTAGAATAAGGCATTTCTCCAAGTAGTCCTACATTTTGTCATTGGAGAATAGTATTTTAAGACACGAATCTGGGTAATAGGTGAGTTCATTGCCTCTGATCACTCTCAAAATACACAGATATGTAATATCCTTATGTTTACTGATATGGTTTGGCTGTCTCCCCCCACAAATCTCATTTTAAATTACCATGTGTTGTGGGAAAGACCCAGTTGAAGGTAATTGAATCATAGGGGAGGTTCTTTCCTGTGTTTTTCTTATGACAGTGAATAAGTCTCACAAGATCTGACAGCTTTATAAGGTGGTATTTCCCTGAATAAGCTCTCCCTTTGCCTGCTGCCATCCATGTAAGATGTAACTTGCTCCTCCTTGACTTCCACCATGATTGTGAGTCTTCCCCAGCTATGTGGAACTGTAAGTCCATTAAATCCTTTTTTTTTTTTTTGTATAAATTACCCAGTCTTGGGTATATCTTTATCAGCAGCATGAAAATGGACTAATACAAGTAGGTGGTACCAGGAGTGGGGTGCTGCTGAAGAGATACCCAAAAATGTGGAAGTGACTTTGGAAAATGGGTAACAGGCAGAGGTTGAAACAGTTTGGAGGACTCAGAAGAAGACAGGAAAATGTGGGAAAGTTTGGAACTCCATAAAGACTTGTTGAATGGCTTTGATCAAAATGCTGATAATGATATGGACAATGAAATCCAGGCTGAGGTGATCTCAGATGAAGATGTGGAACTTGTTGGGAACGGGAGCAAAAGTGACTCTTATTAGGCTTTAGCAAAGAGACTGTTGACGTTTTGCCCCTGCCCTAGAGATGTGTGAAACTTTGAACTTGAGGGAGATAATGTAGGGTATCTGGAGGAAGAAATTTTTAAGCACCAAAGCATTTAAGATGTGACCTGGGTGCTGTTAAAGGCATGTAGTTTTATAAGGGAAGCAGAGAATAAAAGTTCAAAAAATTTGCACTTTTATGTGATAAAATGTGATAGAAAAGAAAATCCCATTTTCTGAGGAGAAATCCAAACCTGCTGCAGAAATTTGCATAAGTAACAACTAGCTGAGTGTTAATCTCCAAGACAAAGGGAACAATATCTCTAGGGCACATCAGAGGTCTTCTTCATGGTATTCCCTCCCATCACAGGCCCAGAGGCCTAGGAAGAAAAAGTGGCCTCGAGGGCCAGGCCCAGGGTCCCCATGCTGTGTGCAGCCTAGGGACTTGGTGCCCTGCATCCCAGCCTCTCCAGCCATGGCTGAAAGGGGCCATCATAGCGCTCAGGCCATGGATTCAGAGGGTGCAAGCCTCAAGCCTTGGCAGCTTTCACACGGCATTGAGCTTGCCAGTGCACAGAAGTCAAGAACTGGTGTTTGGGAAACTCCACCTAGATTTCAGAAGATGTGTGGAAATGCCTGGATGTCCAGGCAGAAGTTTGCTGCAGGGGCAGGGCTCTCATGGACAATCTCTGCTAGGGGAGTACCAAAGGGACTTTAGGGGTTGGAGCCCCAACACAGAGTCCCTACTAGGGCACTGCCTAGTGTAGGTGTGAGAAGAGGGCCACTGTCCTCCAGACCCCGGAATGGTAGATCCACTGACAGCTTGCATTATGTATCTGGAAAAGCTGCAGACAGTCAACACCAGCCCATGAAAGCAGCCAGGAGGGCAGCTGTACCCTGCAGAGCCACAGTGACAGAGCTGCCCAAGTCCATGGGAACCCACCTCTTGCATCAGTATGACCTCAATGTGAGACATGGAGTCAAAGCAGATCTTTTTGGACGTTTAAGATTTGACTGCCCTGCTGGACTTTGGACTTGCATGGGTTCAGTAACCCCTTTGTTTTGGCCAATTTCTCCCATTTTGAATGGGTGCATTTCCCCAATGGTCGTACCCCCATTGTGTCTAGGAAGTAACTAACTTGCTTTTGATTTCACAGGCTCATAGGTGGAAGGGATTTGCTTGGTCTCAGATGAGACTTTTGACTGTGGAATTTTGAGTCAATGCTGAAATTAGTTAAGACTTTGGGGGACTGTTGGGAAGGCATGATTGGTTTTGAAATATGAGGACATGAGATTTGGGGGAATAAGGGGTGGAATGAGATAGTTTGGCTGTGTCTTCTCTACTCAGATCTCATCTTAAATTTCTACATGTTTTGGGAAGGAAATTGTGGGAGGTAATTAAATCATGGGGGCAGGTCTTTCCTGTGCTGTTCTTGTGATAATGAATAAGTCTCATGAAATCTAATGTCTTGTAAGGTGGTGTTTCCCTGCACAAGCTCTCTCTTTGCCTGTTGCCATCCACGTAAGACATGACTTGCCCTTTCTTGCCTTCCATCATGATTGTATTTCCCAGCAACATGGAAATATAAGTCCATTAAACCCTTATCCTGTATAAATTGCCTATTCTCAGGTATGTATTTATCAGCAATGCGAAAACAGACTAATACATTTACTAATCCACATACACTCACATATCTGTAATTGTTTCTGCACTTACATGTGTATATTTGTATATATATCAGGCTAAGCATCTAATCATTTATAGTGAAATCTGTGACTTTTAAAATTGTATGAATTGACATTAAATTATTTTCATTTTTTCTTATAAAAATCTTGCTGACTTGAGCTTCTCTAGCTATTTCTATATATACATATTATAGACACACATTCCCCATGACTTTCATCTATTTAACATCTATCTATTTAACATCTATCTATTTATTCAAAAGTAGATAGAAAAATAGATGTAATACAATCATCTAATCTACAAACTTAACAAAAATAAGCAATGGGGAAACAACTCTCTATTCAATAAATCATGCTGGAATAACTGGCTATCTGTATGCATAAAAATGAAACTGGACTGCTACTGCTTGCTACATATAAAAATTAACTCAAAAGAATTGAAGACTAAAATGTAAGACATAAAACTATAAAAATACTAGGAAAAAAACTAAGAAATACCCCTCTTGACATCAGCCTTGATAAATAATTTATGGCTAAGTCCTCAAAAGAATTGCAACCAAAATAGTCATTGTAAGTGGGGCCTAATTAAACCAAAGAGCTTTTTCACAGCAAGAGAAACTACCCAGGGAGTAAAAAGACAACTTACAGAAAGGGAGAAAATATTTGCATATTTTATATCAAACAAAGGTCTAATATCCAGAATCTGTAAAGAACATAAAAAAATCAACAATAAAAAAAACCCCATTAAAAAGTGGTCAAAGGACATGATAGACACTTCTCAAAAGAAGGCATAACCATGGGCAACAAACGTGAAAAGATGCTTATCATCACTAATCATCAGAGAAATTCAAATCAGAACCATAATGAGATACTGTCTCACATCAGTCAGAATTGCTTTTGCTAAAAAGCTAAAAAATAGCATGTTGGCATGGCTGGAGAAAAGGGGACATTGATGTATTGTTGGTGGTGATGTAAATTATTTCAGCCACTACGGAGAGCAGTCTGGAAATATCCTAAATAACTAATAGCTGGTCTACCATTCAACCCAGAAAGCTCACTACTGGGCATACACCAAAGGATAATTAGTCATTCTACCAAAGGACACTTGTACCCATATGCTGATCACAGTGCTATTCACAATAGCAAAAACACTGAATCAACTTAAGTGCCCATTAACAGTGGATTGGATAAATAAAATGTGGGACATATACACCATGGAATACTATGCAGCCATAAAAAACAATAAAATAATGTCCTTTGCAACAACATGGGTGCAGCTGGAAACCATTATTCTAAATGAACTAACAGAGAAACAGAAAACCAAATATTGCATGTTCTCACTCATAAGTGAGAGTTAAACATTCGGTCCATCTGGACAAAAAGATGTGAAGAGTGGACACTGGGGACTACTAGATGTGGAAGAGACAGAGGGAACTGCTGAAAAACTATCCATTGGGTACTATGCTAACTACCTGGGTAACAGGTTCTATCACACCCCAAACCTCAGTATTACGCAATATACTTTTGTAACACAGCTGTACATATATCTGTTATTTCTAAAATAAAAGTTGAGAAAAAAATCAAACCAATAAGTTTTTTTTTAAAGATTGCATCAGCTATCCTTCCACTCAATTACAGTGGTCGTAAATGCAACATGTTGATGTAGTTTGTGTGGAATATTGAAATTATAATTATATATTCATACATATTTCTAGCATATTAGTGAGATTATATGGTTTTCAATTTTACCTAAGTTGTTTCAAGCGTGAGATTGGTGATACAATTCTTAGTGCACTGGTGTGGTTTTACTATTTTTTAAGTTTTATATTAGTAATGTTTTCAAATTCATAAGCTATAAAAAATAATTACTGAAAGTATATTCTTGTTAACTTAGTCTGCAAAATATACTATGTTTTAAAAATTATTTATTTCCTTTAATTATTCAGTAAGTTGTTGATAAGGACTTATTTTATACTTACTAAGTGTAAAGAGCAATAAGACAGAGTTTTAATAACATTGTATATCAAATATTTATATTTAAATTTTTTTAGTCACTAATATTCTTTGTCATCAAAGGGTAGATTTTCCTTTGCCAGAGCTTTGTACAAATAGAACCATACAGAATAAACACACACACACACACACACACACGCACATACACACACACAGTGTCCTGACTTTTTAAATTCAAATGTTTAATTTTTTTCTCTCAAGTGCATCTGGCTTTATCTTCAACAATAATCTTCCTCTAAAAGCTTCCAGACCCCAGACCATACTTATCATCAAAACCTGAAATGTTTTTGATACACAGTAATCAATTTTAAGGTAATTTACATTATAGGTTAGTGAGCATGCAAGAAAAAATAAAAGGTAAAAATTATCAGGTGCAATGCAAGTATAATATTAATTTTATCAGTAAGAAATGGTCCATTGAGATTGTGAGAAATTAACAAATGTCTTTTTGTCTATCACTTTTGTTACAACAAAAAATCTTTACTTCCAAGGGAAGTCACACATAGTAAATATAAAGTTAGTTAATGGGCAACTAAAGGCTATATATATAAAATATATTGTAAGTGGGACCTAATTAAATATATTTAATTTAATTTAATATTAAAAATCATATACTAAATATAAAAAATTAATACATATATATATATATTTTCTAAATCAAACATCGTCTTTACCAAGGCTCATCTCAGACATTTTGGCCCTTTCCTATATAACAATTAATATGGACACAACTGCACCCCGGGACATTATACAGCAAAGAGAGAAAGGGGCTGTGCTTATTCTAAGCTGATCAGCTTCCTCACTGGCATTGCCTCTTCTGCCACCCAGTGTTGTTGTTAGAGTTGCTCTTTTTGCATGATGCCTTTTCCAAATCTCAGCGCAAACTGTGCCATTACCGTTAGGTAAGGTTTATTACATGTCATTTAAAAGAAAAAAAAAGTTAAGACCAAAATCATATTGGCAATCTTTGCTTACTTCACATGCCTTATCAGTCCTGTTTAGACTGGCACTGTCCGTATTTCATTAGGGTTAATATGGGTGTCCATTGAACTTGTAACTTACCACTCTTATCCAACTTTCTTCAAGGCATTTCTTCAAGGCATAGTACTATAATTCATCAATCTACTTTTAAGAATATAAGTGAAACTAAATTATCATACATTTATGTAGTAATAAATATTATAATCAATTGATTTTTAGTTCATAATAAATAACACCATTACTCTCATGAGACTTTCTTTTGGAAGAAAGTGGTAAATTTATTTGTTGAGTTCTGCAGCAAAATAGTTTCTCCATGTTGCTAATAATACTTTTTTTCTCAAAATGTTGTGTTTTGGGTCAGTGGCAAGATCAGCCAAAAGACAGTGTTTCCAATGTTTCAATCAAATTACAATGTAGACAGGTTAAACTGAACATTCTAACCTAACATTGCCATGCGAATATTTACTTGAACTACCACTCTATATTGAAAAATGTAAAAATATTCAAATAAATTAGCAATAAAGTTTTAAGAAACCAAGTTTGTCATCAACTTTCCTTTAGATTTGCTTTCTGGTGGTGTTACTTTCACAATAAAAGATGACTTAGCTTAGGAGTCAGGCTCCCCAGATCTCAGCAATCCCATGGTAAGAAACAATGGGAGCAGTACAGTGACAAAAACCTAAAAGTGCCTGCTTACGAGACAGCATTGATGATATGACTCTAGATAGAACACATACTTTTCCATTTCTATTAGATAACTGGAAATGGGGACAAAAAGAAATAACGTAATCAAGATTTTAGATACATTGGGTCTTCAGACAAGGAAGGAACATAGGTCCAAAATTAACCTCTTGTGGGAAGGTTTGTCTCAGTTAATTTAAAAATCAGTCACCATTGGATTCCACATAATCAACAGAGATTGATATGCATCCTGGTAAGGCAAAAATCAAGATTTTTGTCTATGTGTCTTCTCTTGAACTGAGCATACGAACAAGGAGCTGTCCTTCCTCTCTGCCGCTCCACGTTCTGTCTCTCCTTGGCAAGCCCTCACCTAGGTCCTTTTCCGATCCAGTGTGACTTTGATTAGATTGTAACATGCTAATTTGTTTAGATAGCTTATTTGCCCCTTCCATTAAGTTATGTCTTCCTATTTAGCCTTTTTTTTTTTTTTTGGTACTAAAGGGCATATTTTGGTTCCCCATTTACTCCTCCCTTCTCAATTAATACAGAAATTGGGCATGATGTTTTTAAGTATCTCAGTATCTCTGACAAAGGCATATCTCTGAGGCATACATAACTCATTATGACAAAAGGGGCATATCTGAGAGATAAGCCTCAAGATTAAGAGAAGAGATTCCTCTTAGAATAGAAGAAGCTTTCACAAAATTTGCAGAAAAAGGACACAGGAGAGGTTATAAAAGATACCTTTATGGTTAGGACCAAACCAGGCTGCATGCTAACAGCAATGTTTAAGACAGTCCAGATCAGAAAAGTAAAAGGGATTCATGTCTTCCTTTTTTTCTAGAATTAGAGTTTCAGGGAGATAACAAGATTGTAGAAAGAAATCATTGCCTGATACAACCAGAACGAAGGGACTATCCATGGCCTTGCAAAAAGATTTATGTACCAGCCTTGCACAATGCATTAGAGTACACCTGACTATTTCAAGAATATTAAGGATGCGGTAGAAAGGGCTATCAGATCTCAGGTGTCCAAATAGCTAGAAAAGAACCACTCCTCAGTGGTGGTTCATCGTGCTTTCAACCAATGCCAGGCAGAACAATAGAATTTCCAGGGGCTACATGGGTAGACAGGTCTCTCAAGAATCATGCTGCAAACCCCTCTACTTCCTACAGTACCATAAAACCGGGAAAGTTCCCAGAACTTAAGCAAAATGTTCCACAAATGTGGGGTTTATGTTGGTTTGCTGAATTGAACGAAAACAGATTTCAACTACTCTCTTACTGTGGAAATCATATTGAATTAAGAAAAAGTTGTTTTTTCTACACACCCAATTTTGTAGAATCAAAACTCATAGCACTGGGAAAATATAAAATGAGCATACTTCTATCACTCTGGCTGTACGAAACTATTTACTATTACAAAAACTTTTAGAAAACTATTTACTATTTACAAAACTATTTGCACGTGATATTACAAAAACAGCTGTTAGGACCTTCTCCCTTTCTTCCCTACTAGTCTTAGACAAATGATTTTATTTATCTCAACTCTTTCTTATGAGACATAGTTTTACTATGTCTCATTGCCATTTTCCGTAAGTATTTGTTGCTATTCCTTTTAAAGAGTAGGACCCTAAATCGCTCTTAATAATCCATGTTGGTCTGACAAATTAAGGGCAAAATGTGAACAGCATTTCTCTTGTTTTAAGTACTATACTCTTAGAGCATGAATATAATCTAAGATTAATTATCATGGTTACTACACTCCACTGTGAATTCCCATTGATTTCGTCATCAGCTAATGCCCTTAGGTCTTCTCCTAAATGGCTTTTTAATAAATAATGTCTCAGTCATCCTATAGCCATGAAGATTTTTAAAAAATAACTTTTAGGATTACATATTTATCACTATTAACCTTCATTCTGTTAGACATTAATCTATATATAGTATTGGCTAAGTTATTAATTTTGTAGTAATATGTTTCATCAGTGCCTCATTAAGTTCATAACCATTTATTTGGAAAGACAGCTAGTTGGAAAGAACTCGGAGAAGGAGGATGGGATTGAACATGGAATTACTTAAATAATTGACTTGTTGCTATTGCGCACCTGCCATTGCATTTAGTTTTGTTTTTAGTGGAAATTAGGGACAAGTGGAATGGATGATTTACAGGACATTTTGTTTCACTGGAGGGCTGCATGGATCAAGTAAAGATACATAATGGTAATCTATAAAAGCCTCTACAGAAGCAGAACATTTGAGAGTCGCGTGTTTTGATAAAACAGAAGGAACTGGCAGAAGGGAATGGAATCCTAGACCTATTAAAGCATTTGCCCAAGGCCGTATAACTATTTAGTAAAAGATATAACTCTAGAAACCTTTTAAATCTTAATAAAGTGTTCTTTCAATAACTTTGTTAATCTTTATGGTTCTATAAAGACTAAATCAAATGTCTTTTCTCCCCATAGCATCTAAAGACAATTTTAATGTTCACAATCATCCTTCTCTTCTCCAGGGTAAATATTTGCTATTCCTTAAATTTTCTTCTTGAGATCATTTCCAGATCATTCACTCTTCTGACTGCCTTTTTCTGGATGTTCCCCAGTTGGTCATTACCCAACTCCAAAATATGGAGAACTGAATTACACAATATATTTGAAAGCAGAATATTAGGTGTTCAACATACAACTTTTTGAAAAATAAAAGCAGGCTAGTCTAACACATATTAGTAGCAAATTTAATTTCTATTGTGTAAAATGCAGACTTCTATGTAAATTTTCTTCTGCACATTGCCCCAATTAATGTCTCAAATCACAGAGTTATGCATTCAATTCAATATTCTACCACCAAAGATGGAAGAGAGATCTTGACAGAAACACACTAAAGCAAAATTAAAGACTCAAGATAAATTGTTTTGCTGAGAAATAGATGCCCAATTATTGCCATATTTTGTGGATATACGTTTAACCTTATTTGATATTGTCAGCTCTATAAAAGGACATGATCATAGATGGTATCAACTGGATGTATTGAGGGGTTTTCTAATGAAAGTTAAGCACATTTTATAACAGTCATTAAATCTCTCTATGACAAATTTCAGTTATTTAAGATTCTGGTAGAACTTTCTCCACAGTACTGTCATATAGAAAAGTATCATCCCTTTGTTTCTCCTTCCTTCCTTCTTCCCTTCCTTCCTTCGTTCGTTCCTTCCTCCCTCCCTTCCTCCCTCCCTCTCTCCCTCCTTTCTCTCTCTCTCTTTCTTTCTCTTTCTTTCTTTCTTTCTTTCTTTCTTTCTTTCTTTCTTTCTTTCTTTCTTTCTTTCTTTTTCTTTCTTTTCTTTCTTTCTCTCTCTCTCTTTCTTTCTTTCTCTCTTTCTCTTTTCAGATAATGGGTCTTGCTCTGTCACCCAGGCTGGAATGCAGTGGCATGATCATAGCTCCCTGCAGCCTTGAACTCCTGGGATCAAGTGATCTCTCCTCATCCTCCCAAGTAACTGAGACTACAGGCATGTGCCACCATGCTCAGCTAATTTTTAAATGATGTTTTTAGAGATGGGACTTCACTATGTCTCCCAGGCTGGTCCCAAACTCCTGGTCTTAAGCAATCCTCCCACCTCAACTTTCTAAAGTGTTGAGATTACAGACATGAGCCACTGGACCTGGACCATTTTCTTTATTTCTAATGAAAAAAAATACTTTTTGAAAAACTGTATGTGATCAGAGATATGTAAGTGTGCTAAGGTTGTAAAAGCACAGAGTCACATTTTTATTAAAGACAAGGATCACACTTTTTTTTGCAGAAGCATGGAATCAATATGGGAACCATGCAAGTTTTAAAACATAAAAATATTTAGAACTTAAATAACACAGTTATGTGTTGACCACAATGTTATCTCTGCTACTTTATCCTTCCAACCCAAGACTAATTACTTATTCTATGTTCAAGATTCATTCTTAAACTTTTCCCCAAGACACTTCATCCATGACTTTCTCATCTGTCTGCAAACAGCTCCTCCCTTCTGGTTCCTTTTCCACAATTTAGAAATGTTTCCATCTTCAATACAAAACAAATAAAATCTAAATAATAATAATAATAAAAAAACTTCTCCATTCTTAAGGAGAATAAATTGCTTCAACTTTTTGGAGGGTAATCTGAATATATCTGTTAAAGTTTAAACTTGACATTACTTTTTGTCCCCAAATTCTATTTTTACAGTTATATTCACATAACGTAAATATATGTATATATTATATAATAATTTATATAGTATATAATATATATATATTTAATAGCCCTGTAATGGTAGTGTAAGGAGATCTACAGACCCCTCCCCAGTGAAACAGCCACAACAAGTAAAAATTATTTAAAAAATAACGATTAAAATCTCCAGCTCAACAAACGAAACATTTATTCAAGAAAATTTACTAAATATCAGTAGAAAACACCAACAATCTGTAGCACTTGAGCCACAGTCTGTTCTCTCCCCACCACCCAGATCAGACTGACAGAATCTCCAATCTGGTTGAGTGTTGGTGAGAAGACTAGACACCCTTTGCTCTCATCTTCCACCTGTGGATATGAATTCTCACTTGGAGGGGCAGGTGACCAGCATTTCTCATTCACTTAAACTCCAAGTTGCAGAAGATACATTTTTAATGAGTGCAACTAAGAAGTCAGGTCTCTTTTTCTTTATGCAGCCACCATTCATAGGTTAGAGGCTATGCCCCAGGCAGGAGAGGATGGGAATCTTAGAGCCCAATCACCCTCTCACTCCAGCATGATCATAGGGTAATATTCCATGCAAAGAGAAATAAGCCAAGAAGAGGAGAGGCAACAAACTCTTCTCAAGTTCTCTCGTCATTGACCCAGAGATTTTGATGAGAGAGAGAGAGAGAAATTTCCTAAGAACAGAGAGCTCCAAAACTCTTTCCCCCAAAAATTGACTTATATGTAGAATATATAAAGAACTCTTACAATGTAATAATAAAATGACACATATTCCAATTAAAAATGGTCAAAGGACCGCAATAGACATTTTTCCAAATAAGATATTTCAATAGCTAATAAGAACATGAAAAGATGCTTAACCTCATTAGCCATCACGTAAATGTAAACCAAAACCACATGATATATCACTTCACCCTCAATATCATGGCAAAAATTAAAAAGTTAATTAAAAAAACTTAGTGAAGATGGGGAGAAATTTGAAGCCTCATAAACTGTGATTAGGAATGAAAAATGGTGTAGCCGCTTTGAAAAGCAGTGTATCAGTTTCCCAAGAGCTTAAACAAGGACTTATCACGTGATCTAGTATTTCCACTCCTCAAGAAAAATGAAAAGAAAATGGCTATGCCAAAAAATAGAAGCTTGAACGTTCATAGCAACATTATTCATAATAACCACAAAGTAGACACAACCCAGAGGTCCATTACATGATGAATGTGTAAATAAAATGTAATATGTCCATTCAGTGAAATATTGTTTGGCAATAAAAATAAACTACTACTGATAAACGCTACCACATAGATGAATCTTATAAACATTGTGCTAAATGAAAGAAGTCAATCATAAAAGACCACATAATATATTATTCAATTTACATAAAATATCTAGTACAAGCAAGTCTATAGAGACAGAAAATAGATTGGTATTGGCCTAGGCCTAGAGAAGTTGGGAATAAATGGGGAGTGACTGCTGATGGATACGGAATTACTTTTTGGGGCAATGAAAATGTTCTAAAATTGATTGCGGTGATGCTTGAACAACTTCACATTCTAGGCATACTTTAAAAGGGTATTTTTTATGGTATCTGAATTATATCTCAATAAAACTGTTATACAATTATAAGCAAACACATTCAACACACACACAAAGGTGTGTATTTGGAATCCTTGCTTGCCATAGTAAAAGAACACCTGAATACCTAGATTGATTAAATTATAAAATTTTAATATAAAAGACTAGGCATCTACCTTGAAAAGTAATATATCTGAATGTGTTGACATGACTAGATATCCAAAATATCTTTCTCTGGATCTTTTAAAAATTAAATATGTTTCAAACAATTGTGTTGTAATATTTCTCTTTAAAAATTATGTATACAATTTTCCATGGCATATTAGTATTTAAACTAAAAAATATCTAGAAAAATATACCTCAAAATATTAACAGTGATACCAGAAGTGAGACATAGGGAAATGTCTACATATTCATAGAATTACTAGGAAAGTAGCTGATCTGTAGTGCTTTTGAGTGAATAAATAATCACACTCTGAGAGGCTATAATATATTGGTGTTATTAGACCTTACACATGTGAGTGGATGGAATTTGGGTGCTGGAAGTACAGGGAAAAGCTAATGGCTTTTAATTCCCTTCTGCTATGTGTCAGATACTGTGCTAAGCACTTTCATTAAATAACTAGTTGAATTAGCTCTGGTGTAGCTATTAATACTTTGAAAAGCAGTCTGTCAGTTTCTCAAGCGTTTAAACAAGGATTTATCATATAATCTAGTATTTCTATGCTCCTCAAGAGAAATGAAAAAAAAGTCTACATAAAAATGGAAGCATTAATGTTCATAGTAACATTATTCATAATAGCCACAAAGTAGACAAAACAAAAATGTCTATTAGCTGATAAATGTATAAATAGAATGTGATATATCCATTTAATGAAATAATATTTGGCAATAAAAATATCAATAATTCTTCAAAACGGTATTTATATCATCTGATTGAGTTAATTGAATTAGATGATAAATTTGATTATCTTAGCAAATTATTTGGAAAAGCAAAATGAAATATAATAAGAATTATTAAAACTCTTACTATGAGCCAATATTCTGAGCACTTTACATGAATTAAGTAACTTTTAATCCTCAAAACAATGTAAGAGAGAATTTGTAATCATTATCTTCATTTTACAGAGGAGATCATTGAGGTCCAGTGAGCTTAATCAACTTACTAGGAGCTATACAAATTTTTTTTTTTTTTTTTTTTTTTTTGAGATGGAGTCTTGCTCTGTCACCCAGGCTGGAGTGCAGTGGGGTGATCTTGGCTCACTGCAAGCTCTGCCTCCTGGGTTCATGCCATTTTCCTGCCTCAGCCTCCCAAGTAGCTGGGACTACAGGTGCCCGCCACCATGCCCGGCTAATTTTTATTTTTTGTATTTTTAGTAGAGACGGGGTTTCACCGTGTTAGCCAGGATGGTCTCGATCTCCTGACCTCGTGATCTGATGGCCTCAGCCTCCCAAAGTGCTGGAATTACAGGCGTGAGCCAACGTGCCTGGCCGGGGGCTGTACAAATTTTATCCAGGTTTCCTGATTCTATCTCATGACTTCTAAACTATCAGAATGTCTGTAATAATTCATAATTGCTATTGGAATAATGACAGTAATGATGGAGTTTATAGTAATAACAGATAAACCGGAAGCAAAAGGCAAAATACAAAACATATCTTGAAGTGCAAAGTAGCAAGCTTGTTTTAAAATTGAAAATAGTAAATACTGAAAGTCAATTACAAGTTTTCATTGAGAAACTGAAAAATTTTTGGTAATCTAGTAATCTGGGCAGAAATAGAAATTGTACTGAGGAGTAAAATAATCTAATATATTTAAAAATATCTTTGGTAATGGTAATGTACTATGTGAATGAAGAGAACTACTATACAAATAATACCAGTTATATAAACTGCACAACATCATCATTTATTAAAGGTAAGTTAATAGTTAAATTTATAAAAGTAACAGTAAAATAAGGAGTCAAGGGAAGCATTATGGGACTGGTATATTATGAGGATATGGAAGGGTGAGTGAATTCAGCAAGGACAAAGGACTCAAAAACTATTTCCTCAAAATTTTCCATAAGCCTGTTGACAGTCAGTGCTTAGATATCTTTGTTTTCTTAATTTATACAAATTTATGGGAATACATGAGAAATTTTGTGTATGCATATCCTAGGTAGTGATTAAGTCAGGGTATTTATGATGTCAATCAGCCAAGTACAGTACATTTTGTTAGATATAGTCCTCTTACTCCGCTAACAGACATTGAATGTATTCCTTCTATTTTATTATAGGGTTGCAAACTTCAACGCAGTTTTCTTCATTCTCCCCCTTTTCCCCCGTTCGCCCTTCCCAGTCTCTATTATTTATCTCTCTACTCTCTAACTCTATGTGATCAAATATTTTAGCTCTCACATCTAAGGGAGAACGTACAATATTTGTGTTTTTGTGTCTGGCTTATTTCATTTAAAATAGTGACTTCCAGTTGCATCCATGTTCCTGCTAATGACAGGATATTATTCTTTTTTATGGCTGAATAGTATTCCACTGTGTATGTATACCACATTTTCTTGATGCATTCATCTGTTGATAAACACTAAGGTTGATTCTGTATCTCTGCTATGGTGAATAATGCTGCAGTAAATATGTGAGTGCAGGTATCTCTTTGATCTATTGAATTATTTTCCTTTGGAATTCCAATTCTAGTAGTGGAATTGCTGGATTGAATGGTAATTATATATATTAGTCTGTTTTCATGATGCCGATAAAGACATACCTGAGACTGGGAAGAAAAAGAGGTTTAATTGGACTTACACTTCCACATGGCTGGGGAGGCCTGGGAATCATGGTGAGAGGTGAAAGGCATTTCTTATGTGGTGGTGGCAAGAGAAAATAAGGAGGAAGCAAAAGTGGGAACCCCTGATAAACCCATCAAATCTTGTGAGACTTATTCAATATCCTGAGAATAGCAAGGGAAAGACCAGACCCCATGATTCAATTACCTCCCACCAGGTCCCTCCCACAACATGTGGGAATTCTGGGAGATACAATTCAAGTTGAGATTTGGGTGGAGACACAGCCAAATCATATCATTCTGCCCCTGGCCCCTTCACATCTCATGTTCTCACATTTAAAAACAAATTATGCTTTCTCAACAGTTCCCCAAAGTCCTAACTCATTTCACCATTAACCCAAAAGTCCACAGTCCAAACTCTCATCTGAGACAAGGCAAGTCCCTTTTGCCTATGAGCCCATAAAATCAAAAGCAAGCTATTTACTTTCTAGACAGAATGGGCGTGCAGTTATTGGGTAAATACAGCCATTCCAAATGGGAGGAATTGACCAAAACAAAGGGGTTACTGGGCCCATGGAAGTCTAAAATCCAGCAGGGCAGTCAAATTTTAAAGCTCCAAAATGATCTCCTTTGACTGCAGGTCTCACATCCAGGTCACACTGATGCAAGAGGTGGGTTGCCATGGTCTTGGGCAGCTCCACTGTTGTGGCTTTGCAGGGTACAGCCTCCCTCCTGGCTGCTTTCTCAGGCTGGCATTGAGTGTCTGCAGCTTTTCCAGGCACACAGTACGAGCTGTTGGTGGATCTACCATTCTAGGGTCTGGAGGACGGTGGTCCTCTTCTCACAGCTCCACTAGCTAGTGTTCCAGTAGGTACTCTGTGTTGGGGCTCCAACCCCACATTTCTCTTTGGTACTGTCCTAGCAGAGGTTCTCCATGAGGGACTCACCCCTGCAGCAAACTTCTGCCTGGGCATCCAGGCATTTCCACACATCTTCTGAAATCTAGGCAGAGGTTCTCAAACCTCAATTCTTGATTTCTGTGCACCCGCAGGCTCAACACCACATGGAAGCTACCAAGGTTTGGGGCTTCCACCTTCTGAGGCCACACCCCAAGCAGTACCTTGGCCCTTTTCAGCTATGGCTGGAGTGGCTGGAACACAGGGCACCAAGACCCTAGGCTGCACATGGCACAGGGAACCTGGGCCTGGCCCACAAAATCACTTTTTCCTCCTGGGTCTCCAGGCTTGTGATGGGAGGGGCTACTGTGAAGGTCTCTGACATGGCCTGGAGACTTTTTTTCCCATTGTTTTGGGGATTAATGTTAGCCTCCTTACTACTTACACACATTTTTGCAGCTGGGTTGAATTTCTCCCCAGAAAATGGGTTTTTCTTTTCTATCCCTTAGTCAGGCTGCAAATTTTCCAAACTTTTATGCTCTGATTTCCTTATAGAACTGAATGCCTTTAACAGTACCCAAGTCATTTCTTGAATGCTTTGCTGCTTAGAAATTTCTTCTGCCAGATACCCTAAATCATCATTCTCAAGTTCAAGGTTACAAAAATTTCTATGGAAGGGGCAGAATGCTGCCAGTTTCTTTGCTAAAACATAACAAGGGTCACCTTTACTCCAGTTTCCAACAAGTTCCTCATCTCCGTCTGAGACCACTTCAGCCTGGACCTTATTGTTCATATCATTGACAGCATTTTGGGCAAAGCCATGAAACAAGTCTCTAAGAAGTTTCAGTTTCCCACATTTTCCTGTCTTCTTCTGAGCCCTCCAAACTGTTCCAACTTCTTCCTTTTACCCAATTCCAAAGTCACTTCCACGTTTTTGGGTATCTTTTCAGCAATGCCCCACTCTCAGTACCAGTTTACTGTATTAGTCTGTTTTCATGATGCTGATTAAGACATAACCAAGACCGGGAAGAAAAAGAGGTTTAATTGGACTTAGTTCGACATGGCTGTGGAGGCCTCAGAATCATAGTGAGAGGCAAAAGGCACTTCTTACATGGCAACGACAAGAGAAAGTGAGGATGAAGCAGAAGCAGAAACCCCTGATAAACCCATCAGATCTCAAGAAACGTATTTACTATCATAAGAATAGCACGGGAAAAACTGGCCCCCATGATTTAATTACCTCCCCATGGGTCCTTCCCACAACATGTGGGAATTCTGGGAGACACAATTCAAGTTGAGATTTGAGTGGGGACACAGCCAAACCATCTCATTATACTTTTAGTTTATTGAGAACTTTCCACAATGTTTTCCATAGTGACTGTATTAGTTTACATTCCTACCAACAGTGTATACTAGTTCTCTTTTCTCTGTATTCTTGTCAACATCTGTTAAAGGTTTTGTCTTCTTAATAATAGCCATTATCAATTTTTATTTTAAAAATTTTAGTTGTATTAATTTGTAAAGGCATTATTAATAATCGCTTTTTAAATAATAGTCACTGACTAGTTTAAGATAATATCTTATGATGGCTTTGATTTGCATTTCTCTAAGGATAGTGATGTTGAGCCCTTTTTCATATGCTTGTTTGCAATTTTTTTGTCTTTTTTTTGAAAAATGTTCATTCATGTCCTTGCTTACTTTTTAATTAGATTTTTTTTCCTGTTGAAATGAGTCCCTTGTGTATTCTAGATATTAGTAACCTGTCAGATGAATAGTTTGCAAATATTTTCTCCCCATTTAACAGGTTGTGTTCACTATGTTGCTTGTTCCCTTTGCAGTGCCAAAGATTTTCAATTTAATATAGTCCCATTTGGTCTATTTTTGTTTCTATTGCCTGTAATTCTGAGGTCTTAGTCATAATTTTTTTTGCCTCGATCATTGTCTGGGGCAGTTTTCCCCAGGCTTTTGCTAGTACTTTTATAGTTTTGAGTCTTATGTTTAAGTCTTTAGTTCATTTGTTTGATTTTTTTATGTGGTGAGAGATAGAGGTCTAGTTATGTTCTCTATATGTGGATATCCAAATTTCCCAACACCATTTATTGAAAAGGATGTCCTTTCCCCAGTGTGAGTTATTGCTGGCTTTATCAAAAATCAATTGACTGTAAGTATGTAGTTTTATTTCTAGGCTCTCTATCCTGTTCCATTGGTGTATGTGTCTTTTTATACCAACACCATATTGTTTTGGTTACTACAACCTTGTAATATAATTTGAAGTTAGGGAATGTGATGCCTCCATCTCTGGTTTTTTTGTTTTTTTTTCTTTGCTTAGTATTATGTTGGCTATTCATGCTCGTTCTTGGTTCCATATGACTATTAGTATCTCTAATTCTGTGAAAAAAATGATGTTGGTATCATGACAGGGATTGTTTTGAATCTGCAGATTGCTTTAGGCAGTATGGTAATTTTTACCATTTCGATTCTTTCAATTCATGAACATGGGATGTTTTTCCATTTGTTTGTGTCATCTTCAATTATTTTCATCAATGTTATGTAGTTTTCCTTGTAGAGATCTTTCACTTCCTTGGTAAAATTTATTCCTAGGGTATTTTTGATAGCTATTGTAAATATAATTTTTCTTTATTTCTTTCTCAGCTAGATCATTACTTTTCTATAGTAATGCTACAGATTTTTGTATGTTGCTTTTATATTCTGCAATTTTATAGGATTCTTTTATCAATCTAAGAGTTTTTTGGTGAAGTCTTAAAGATTTTCTAGATATAAGATGTTATCATCAGCAAAGGGGAACAATTTGACTTCCTGTTTTCCAATTTGGATGCCTTTTATTTATTTCTCTTGCTTATTTTCTCTATCTAGAGCTTCCAGTACTATGTTGAATAGGAACAGTAAAAGTGGGCATGCTTGTTTTGTTCCAGTTCTTAGATAAAAGGCTTTCAATTTTTAGCTGATGTTAGCTGTGGATTTGTCATAAATGACTTAATTAATTTGAGGCATGTTTTTTTAATGCCCAGTTTGTTAAGAGACTGTATCATGAAAGGATGTTAAATTTTATCATAGGCTTTTTCTGTGTCTTCAGAGATGACTATAAGGTTTTGTTCTTTCTGTTGATGTGCTGTATCGTATTTATTGATTTGTGTACGCTAGACCATTCTTATATCCTTGGCATAAATCCCACTTTATTGTGATGTATTACCTTTTTGATCTGTTATTGGATTTAGTTCACTCATAGGTATTTTCTTGAGGACTTTTGTGCTTATATTCATCAGGAACATTGGCCTGCAGCTTTCTTTGATTGTTGTGTTCTTATCTGGATTTTATATAAAGGTGATGCTGATGTCATAGCATAAGTTAAGGAGAATTATCTGCTCTTCAATTTTTTGGCATAGGTTCAGGAAGATTGGTGTTAGTTCTTAGTACATTTGGTAGGATTCAGCTGTGAATTCATCTAGTTCTGGGTTTTTCTTTGCTGGGAGTCCTTATTACTGATTAAATCTTTGTTATTGGTCTGTCTAGGTTTTCTATTTCTTTCTGATTCAATCTAGATAGATTGTATGTTTCCAGGAGTTTATCCATTTCCTCTAGGTTTTCCAGTTTGTTAGTGTATAGTTAGTCATAATAGTCTCTCTTTTTTTTTTTCTGTGTTATCAGTTGTAATGTCTCCTTTTTCATTCTGATTTTGTTTATTTGGGCCTTGTCTTTTCTTGGTTAGTCTATTGAGCATTCATCAAAGTTGTTTATGTTTTTGAAAAACAACTTTTCATTTCATTGATTTTTTTATATTTTTTTCAGTTTCTATTTTTTTAAGTTCTGCTTTAATGTTTATTACTTCTTGTCTTCTGCTAATTTGGGGTTCTGTTGGTTCTTGCTTTTCTGGTTCTTTGGGGTTCTTCAATAGATTGTTAATTTATAATCTTTCTACTATTTTGATGTAGGTGTTTATTGCTATAGACTTCCCTCTTAGCACTGATTTTGCTGTATCCTACAAGTTTTGGTATGTTGTGTTTCCATTTTCATTTGTTTTGAGAATTATTTTATTTTCATATTAATTTCTTCATTTATTTAATGGTCATTTAGGAGCATGTTGTTTAATTTTCATGTATCTGTATAGTTTCTAATGTTCCTCTAGGTATGGATTTCTAGTTTTATTTTGTTGTAGTCTGAGAAGATACTTGATAGAATTTTGAGTTTTTAAAATTTTTTGAGGCTTATTTTGTGGCCTAACATATGTTCTATCATAGAGAATGTTCCATTTGCTGATGAAAAGAATGTATATTCTGCAATTGCTGGGTAGAATGCTCTGTAAATGTTTATGTTTATTCTGTCTAAAATTCAGTTTAAATTCAGTGTTACTTTGTTAACTTTCTGTCTAGATGATTGTCTAAGGCTGAGAGTGAGGTGTGTAAGCCTCCCACTATTTTTGTTGTGTAAGATTTCTTTCATTATAGATATAGTAATATTTGTGTTATAGAGCTGGGTGCTCCAGTGTTGGGTGAATATATATATATATATAATTCTTATATCCTTTTGTTGAATTAATACCTTTCCCATTATATAATGACTTTCTTTTTTTTCTTTTTAACTATTCTTGACTTGAAGTCCTATTTTTATCTGATATAAGTATAGCTACTCCTCCTTGCTTTTGGTTTCCATTTGTGTGGAATATCTGTTTTCCTCCCTTTATTTTCAGGCTATATGTTCCTTCATAAGCAAAATATAGTTGGATCATGTTTTTTATTCCATTTGGTTGTTCTATAGCTTTTAATGGAAAATTTAATCCATTTATGTTCAAGGTTATTATTCATATGTGAGCCTTTGTTAAAATCATAGTGTTAATTCTTTTCTGGTTGTTTTATTTATTCATTGTCCTTTTCTTTTTCTCTTATGGATTATCATTGTGTTTTGATAGTTTTCCTTCAGCACTTTGAATATATCATCTCATTCACTCTGGCTTACAAAATTTCTCCTAAGAAATTTGCTGTTAGTCTGATGGAGTTTCATTTATAGGTGACTTTTTCTCTTGCTGTTTTTTAGAATTTACTCTTCTTAAAAATTGTTTAAATTTTATTTTAGGTTTAGGGGTAGATGTGCAGGTTTGTTATATAGGTTAATTGTGTGTCATTGGAGTTCAGTGTACAGATTATCTCAAAACCCAGGTAATCAGCATAATACTTGATAGGTAGTTTTTCCATCATTCTCTTCCCACCCTCCACCCTCAAGTAGACCCCAGTGTCTGTTGTTCCCTTTGTGTCCGTATGTACTTAATATTTAGCTCCCACTTATATGTGAGAATATGTGGGTTTTTTTTCTGTTTCTGTGTTAATTTGCTTATAATAATGGCCTCCAGTTCCATCTATGTTGCTGCAAAGGACATGATCATGATCTTTTTTATGGCTAACTAGCATTTCATGGTATATATGTACCACATTTTCTCTATTCAGTCTACTGTTGATGGGCATTAGGTTGATTCCATGTCTTTGCTATTGTGAATTGTGCTGTGATGAACATACGCATGCATGTTTCTTTATGACAGAATGATTTATATTCGTTTGGCTCTATGCTCAACAGTAGGATTGCTAGGTCAAATGGAAATTCTGCTTTGAGTGTTTTGAGCAATTGCCAAACTGCCTTCCACAGTGGCTGGACTACCAGCAGTGTATAAGCATTTCCTTTTTCACAATCTCACCAGCCTCTGTCTAAGGCAATCCTAAGCAAAAAGAACAGAGCTGGAAGCATCACATTACCTGAATTCAAACTATACTACAAGGATACAGTAATCAAAATAGCATGTTACTGGTACATAAACAGACACATAGACCAATAGAACAGAATAGAGAGTCCTGAAATAATACTACACACCTGCAACCACCTGATCTTTGACAAAGTTGACCAAAACAACCAATGATGAAAATAATCCCTTCCCTATTCAATAAATGGTGCTGGGATAGCTGGCTGGCCACATGTGGAAGATTTAAAGTGGACCCCTTCCTTATACCATATTAAAAAATAAACTCAAGATGGATGAAAGACTTAAATGAATAATCTAAAACTATAAAAACCCTGGAAGATAACCTAGGAAATATCATTCTGGACATAGGCCCTGGCAAAGATTTCATGATGAAGACTTCAAAAGCAGTTGCAACAAAAATGAAAATTGACAACTGAGACCTGCGTAAATTAAAGAGCTTTTGCATAGCAAAAGAAACGATCAACAAAGTAAGCAAACACTCTACAGGGTGGGAGAAAGTATTTGTAAACTGTGCATTCAACAAAGTTCTAATATTCAGAACCTATAAGGAATTTAAACAAATCAACAAGCAAAATAAACAAACAACAACAAAAAACAAGTAACCTCATTAAAAAATATGCAAAAGACATGAAGAGACGTTTCTCAAAAGAAGACATACACAAGGCCAACAAGCATATAAAAAAATGCTCGATATCACTAATTATTAGAGAAATGCAAACAAAAACCACAATGAGATACCATCTTATACTAGTCAGACTCCTTTTAATTCATTAAAAAGGAGTTGCTCTTTTTCTTTAGTTGTAGACAGTTTGACTATAGTGTGTCACTATAGTGTGCCTTTCTGCATTGTATCCACCTGGGAATCACTGAGCTTCCTGTATCTGAATGTCTGAATCTCTTGCTAGACTTAGAGCTTTTTCACCTATTACTTAATTAAATAGGCTTTCTAATTCTTTTTTTTTTTTTTTTGTCTCATTGCCCTTGGGGATACTGATAATTTGAATGTCCAATTGCTTTACACTGTCCCAAATGTCAGGAAGGCCTTGCTCATTTTTTAAAAAATTCTTTTTTGAAACTTTTTGTCTAATTATATTATTTCAAAAGATTTATCTTCTTCAAGTTCTGAGATTATTTCTTCTGCCTCGATTAGACTATTGTTGAAGCATCCAAATATATTTTGTATTTCTTCAAGCAAATTCTGCAGCCCAAAATTTTTATTTTGTTCTTTTAAAAAATATCTATCTTTTTGGTAATTTTAAAATTTATATCCTGAATTGTTTTCTGATATCTTTGTATTGATTTTTATCATTCTCTTATATCTCACTAAGCTTCTTTAAAATCAAATTTTGGCCAGGCACAGTGGCTTACACTTGTAATTCCAACACTTTTGGAGGTCAAATCAAGAGAATCATTTGAGGCCAGGAGTTTGAGACCACCTTGGACAACATAGTGAGATGCCAAGATGCCATCTGTACAAAGTAGAAAAACTTTGGCATGATAGTGCATGTGTGTAGTTCTAGCTACTCATGAGGCTAAGGTGGAAGGCTCACTTGAGCCCAGGAGTTTGAGGCTGCCGTGAGCTAAAATCCTGCCACTACACTCTAGCCTGAGCAGCAGGACGAGATCCTGTCTCTAAAATAAATAAATATAATAAAGTAAAACAAAATCGACTTTTAAATTATATATCTTAGAATTCAGAACTTTCTTTTTGATTAAGATCTAGTGTAAGATCTAGTGCTAGAGAGTCATTTTGTTCCTTTGCAGCTGTCATATTCCCCTTTTTTTTTGTTTCATGTTTCCTGTTTTCCTATGTTGATATCTGCACATCTAGTGTGATAATCTAACATTGCTATCAAGAACTACCTGATACTGGGTAATTTACAAATAAAAGAGGTTTAATTGGCTCACACTTCTGCAGGCTGTACAGGAAGCATGGCTGGGGAGGCATCAGGAAACTTTCAATCATGGCAAAAGGTGAAGGGGAAGCTGGCACATGCTGGAGAAGGAGGAAGAGAGTGAAAGGAGAGATGCTACATACTTTTAAACAACTAGATCTCATGAGAACTCACTCATTATCACAAAAACAGCAAGGGGGATGTCCGCCCTCCTGATCAAATCACCTCCCACTAGGCTCCTCCTCCAACACTGGGGATTACAATTCAACATGAGATTTGGGTGGGGACACAAATCCAAACCATATCAATTACTTCTTCCTAATTTTTAATTTATTTTCATAGGGGAATAAGTTTTTCTGAAGACGGATTTATGGTGTTGGTTGAGTAGGTTACTTTGGCTTTGAATCTAGGTAATGTGGTCTTTGTGGTAACATAGTTTCTATATGATTTCTTTGGGTGTAAATAGCAACAGTGGCATATGTGATTCTCTCAGAGGGTTATTAGTGGAGGTTGAAGTTGTGCTGGAAGCTGTGATACCAGGTGGGCCAATCTTTAGTCCCCCATGATGGCAGTGGTGGGCTGAGCATACTTATCTTAGTGCTCCAGGGTGGTATACACTGGCATTTGTTTTGGCAATTACCAGTGGGCTCATTCTTGAACCTCCAGGTGGCTTGCTTGGATGCCTTTAATAGCAGTGATAAACTTGGTGGCTGATCAGGTTCCTAGGCCCCTGAGCAGCTTGTATAGCATTGGGTGATGGCAGTAGGAGTGATGGGACAATTCTCTGGGTCCTGAGTAGTGCACATTGATGCTGGTGGTGGCTGCAATGGGCTGGCTGGGTCATACTCCAGTCCCACAGTTGGTGCTCACGGTAGGCGTCAGCAGAAATGATAGCAGCTGGGAGGTTAGGCCCAGCCTCAGGCCTCCAGGAGGAGTGCCCAGGTGCCTCAGGCTCCCCAATGGTGACAGCAGGAAGCAGCCACGGTTGGCATGGGTGGGACAATCCTCAGGCTTCAGGTGGAGCACTCAAGTGAGGCATAGTGGCAGCCATGGTGATGATGAGGCCATGCCACTGGAGAAGGTAGGACCATCCTCAGTGGCGACAACTTGGGCTGGTAGGTGAGGTATGTGTCATCTCTCTTACACCCAGTCACGGCAGGGCTCTCCATCAAGCCTTGACAGCCTTAGCCTGCACCAAGTCACATCCCCATTCCAGCTGCAGGAACCCAAACCCAGTGGCCACTCACACCCCACTTGTGTCCCAATCATCATCTCACCATCACTCGCTTCCTGAAACAAGTAGCTGCAGCCCATGTCTTGCCTGATTCTTAGTCCTGGTGGTGGGAATGCTCCCAGCTCACTTTTCTGTTATAACAGTGACACCCTTGTTTCCATAACACCTCACTCCCTGAGCCACTGTGCCCCAGGGCAGTATGCAATTTGCCAAAGAATTGAAAGTGGATCCTCGCTGTAGCTCCTTAGTTCTCAGAAAGTTTGTTGGGCCTAATTAAACAGTCTCGCTGGAGCAGTTTTGTTCCGCATTCTTCCGGCAGCTTGTGTTAGTTTCAGGGATTGGGAGGTTCTTCCATGGCCAGCATTGCACGATTCCACGGTAGGGACATGGGCCACGGGAAGTCTTTCATTCACCCTTTCCTTGCATTTAGACATCACTGCCAGCTCCCAGCAAATCCCAACCAAGCAGGCTGCCTCTCTCTCTTCTTCCTGCAAGCTTTGGTGTTTTTTGTCACTTCTCTGTTGAATTCCACCATTCTTTCTTGGATAATACATTTGAAGTGTGACTGTCTATACACTATTTTGGTTCTTCTCAGTGGAGGAGGTGAGCATAAAATGCTTCTAGTCAGACATCTTGAAGCCTCTCCTTCCTATTCTTTTATTAATGTTGTTATTACTTTGTATGTCCTCTCTTTTTTTATTCAAACAGCATTATATTACTTTAATAATAAATTTTTGTCCATAAAAAATAGTATGTTTCTTTTTCTCTTTTCAATTTTTTTTTTTTTTTTTAAGACGGGGTCTCACACGGTCTTTCAGGTTGGAATGCAGTGGCGTCCCACGCTCACTGCAGCCTCCACCTCCCAAGCTAAGGCAATCCTTCAGCTTCTTGAATAGCTGGAGCTACAAGAAGGCAGCACCATGCCCAACCAATTTTTGTACTTTTTGTAGAGGCAAGGTCTCACCATGTTGCCCAGTCTGGTCTCAAACTTCTGGGCTCAAGCGATCCTCCTACCTCAGCCTCCCAAAATGCTGGAATTACAAGCATGAGCCATCACGCCCAGCCAAAAGTAGCATGTTTCTAAAGGGATAGCCTAAATATTAGTGACCGTTTTTTTTTATGATTTTTGCTACTCCATAATGTCTTTAACAGGAGTCCATTTATACTTCCAAAAATTGGCTTAGCATGTGTGTATTATGTTAGACTTTTTTACTCTCATTATTATTATTTTCCTTTTTGTGACACACTGCAAACTCACAAATTACTCCATTGTTCAAGCTGAAAATTTTTAGATTGCACAATGTACATTTGTACCTAGGGGGTATTTTTGAGAAATAATAATAAACTAAGTTATTTGTTTAAAATTCAGCTTTCAATATATGTGTACATTTGACGCTTATTAAATTGAAATAACCTAAGGGTTTTAAGATGAACAGTTATTTCTCTCATGGATCATAATAATTACTTTAGATCAATTTTTTAATTCCTTTTAGGCCTGTTTTAAAAAATACACCTGGGATCTCCAAAGATTGCATTATGTTCAGTTAGGTAAATAATGCATTTTAAAATAATGATTTAAATATTTTTAAAAACATT
Source organism: Pongo abelii (assembly GCF_028885655.2). Classification (NCBI taxonomy): domain Eukaryota; kingdom Metazoa; phylum Chordata; class Mammalia; order Primates; family Hominidae; genus Pongo; species Pongo abelii. The sequence goes on along the minus strand of NC_072000.2, from coordinate 88,227,441 downwards.
TGTGCTTCTTTGTAATCAATTGTAAAATACTTGAGATTTTTTGTTGTATGTTAGTTGATCAGATTTTGCCTATTCCAATGGTTATTACACAATAAGAAATCTCAGGTATCAAAGTAATAAATTATTATAATCTATAGTTTATTCATTTTTAGAGAGGGAAAGAGGGCTGTCTTCTCTGATAATAAAGGCAAGAAATCATTTAGTGCAATTATTTTAAGGAAAATTTTTTCTAGATCAATGAGTAGGGACGCAGAATGAGGGATACCTCATTCCTTAAGAAATATATCTTGAGCTCATAAATTACTTCAAATGGCTCACAGAGCCTTGAAGCTGAATAGCATTCAAAAGACAGATTAATAGGAGGGATTATAATTGTTTAAAAGCAAGTTTACGATCTTCTGTTTAGATAATGTGCATGTATATTCATTAAGCTTCTTGAAGTCTCACAAATTTTTATACCACTATAACTGTATTAAAGGGTATCAGATAAAATTCTAAGGAAGATATCTTTTTAATAATATGCCCAAAACATTACACATATTCTAGTGTAAAGTTGAAAACTTGAAAAAGGAAAAAAAATTAACTCCAGACTTCTGATGATGAAATCATATTTCTTCCATGAGTTTATACCAGAATTCTATTTTGGCGAACATAAGTACTCCAATTTTAGATTTCTCTTGATGGTTGCTTAATTTTCAGACATAAGGTAATGCCACAGGCCGCAACATGACATTGTATTAATGTGTAACATGTGAAAAGTTCATAAGGGAAGGGAAATGCTTTTTATTCATGTTTTACTCCAAAGTACAAATGTACAAATGTAGTTACATACGTATTAGAACGTTACCAAAACATTGCCTTTGTACTATACTATATGAGGAGTATGTGTGTGTCTGTGTGTGTGTGTGTATTTGTGTGAGTTTATATGTATGCATATTACAAATAATACGTATTGAATTTCCATTAAAATTGAAATTAATTGAAAATATAAATCAGATAAATTTTAGTGGTAGCCGATCAAGGATTAGTTTTAATTATATATTATCACTTGATGTTGACTCTCTTCGAGGGCTCTTGAGAGATACTGATGCTATGGACAGATGAAATGACTTGGCTATTGAAATTACATTTTTATTTTATTTTACAAATCTGACATCTGTCTGAAACTTTTTCTCCTTAGACTACCACCTCCCCATTTCCCCACCCCTCACACTTCCCAGCCTCTGGTAACATCCATTCTAATCTCTGCTCCTATGAATTTAACTGTTTTAGATTCCCAATGTAAGTGAGACAATATAGAATTTGTCTTTCTGTGTCTAGCTTCTTTCACCGAGCGTGATGTCCTCCAAGTTCATGCATGTTGTTGCACATGACAAGATTTCCTTCTATTTTTAGGACTGAGTATTACCTTATGGTGTACCACATTTTCTTTATTCATTTATCTGTTTATGAACATGTAGGTTGACTCCATATCTTGGGTATTGTGAATAATGCTTCAATAAACATGGAAGTACAAATAGCTCACTGACATACTGATTAGATTTCCTTTGGACATATGTCCAGAAGTGGAATTCCTGAATCATATGGTAATTTATTTTTAATTTTTGGAGGAACTTTCATATTGTTTTTCATAATGGCTGTATTAATTTACATTTCCACCCACAGTTTACAAGGGTTCCCTTTTCTCCGTATCCTCACGAACACTTGTCATCTCTTGTCTTTTTGACAGTAGCCATTCTAACAGGTATGAGGTAATATCTCATTGTGGTTTTAATTTGAATTTCCCTGATAATTCATGATGTTGACCATTTTTTCATACATCTACTGGCCATTTGCATGTCTTCTTTTGAAAAATGTCTATTCAGGTCCTTTGCCCAGTTTTAAATCAGGTTATTTGTTTTCTTGCAATTGAGTTGTTACACTTCCTTATATAGATTGGATCTTAGTTATTAACTCCTTATGAGATGTATAGTTTGCAAATAGTTGATCTCATTCTGTAGACTGTACATTCTATTGACTGTACATTCTATTGCTTTGTTTGCTGTGCAGAAGCTTTTCAGTTTTAATTTGCTACAATCCCATTCATCTAATTTTGCTTTTGTTGCCTGTGCTTTATGAGTCATATCTAAAAATTATTTGCCATTTGCCAAGACCAATGTTGTAAAACCTTTCTTCAGTGTTTTCTTCTAGTAAATTTACAGTTATAGTTCTTATGTTTAATTAATTCATTCATTCATTTTAAATTCATTTTTAATTATGGGGTAAGTGAGATGTTCAATTTTATTCTTCTGCATGTAGATATCCAGTTTTTCCAAAACCATTTAATGAAGAGATTATAATTTCCCCGTTATGGGCCTTTGGCACCTGTGTTGAAGAAATCAATTGACCATAAACTGGTGGATTTATTTATGAGCTCTCTACATTGTTCCACTGGTCTTTATGTCTGTTTTTCTGCTACTACCATGATATTTGAATGACTATATCTTTGGAATACATTTTGAAAGCTGGTAGCATTTCTCTGGCTTTTATCTTTTTGTTCAAGATTGCTTAGGCTATTCAGGATCATTTTTAGTTCTATAGTAACTTTAGGATTTTTTGAAATATTTCTGTGAAAAAAGTCATTGGAATTGTAGTATGAATTGCACTGAATCTGTAGATCTCTTTGGATACTGTGGACCTTTCTTTTCTTTTTCTTTTTTTTTTTTTTTTTTTGAGACAGTCTCACTCTGTCGCCCAGGCTGGAGTGCAGTGGCACAATCTCGGCTCACTGCAAGCTCCACCTGCTGGGTTCCCACCATTCTCCCGCCTCAGCCTCCCTAGTAGCTGGGACTACAAGCACGTGCCACCACACCCAGCTAATTTTGTTTTTGTATTTTTAGTAGAGATGGGGTTTCACCGTGTTAGCCAGGATGGTCTCGATCTCCTGACCTTGTGATCTGCCTGCCTTGGCCTCCCAAAGTGCTGGAATTACAACTATGAACATTTTGACAATATTAGTTCTTCCAGTCCATGAACACAGAATATGTTTTCATTTATTTGTGTTTTCTTCAATATCTTTTGTCAGTGTTTTATAGTGTCAGTGTTTTATAGTTTTCAATATAAAGATTTTTCACTTCCTTGGTTTAATTTATTCCTCTGAATTGTATTATTGTTAATACTATTATAAATGGAATTTTTTCTTGATTTCTTTTTAGGATATTTGCTGTCATTGTTAGTTTACAGAAACAACATTGATGTTTGCATGTTTATTTTGTATCCACCAACTTTATTGAATTCATTTATCATTTCTTACAGTTTTTGGGTGAAGTATTCAGTGTTTTCTTTATAAGATAATGTCATCTGCAAACAAAGACAATTTTGCTTCTTTCTTTTCTGATTTACATGCCTTTTGTGTATTTTTTTCTTGTCTATAGGATTTCATTGCTTTGACTAGGATTTCCAGTACTACAATGAAAAGAAGTGGCAGGAGTAGGTATCTTTTACTTGTTCCTGAAAAATTCTAATTTAATTTTTTCCACAAAAAATTTTTCCAGCAATAAATTTTCATGAGATTTACTTTAGTTTTCTTAAGACATTGAACTCCTTCTTGTTAAATATCAGCAATATTGAAGTGTCACCAAGAAGACATATTCACACATTTGCTAAATATCTCTAAGATTCTTAGGGACTGGATCTCTTATAAGTCATCCAGTCAGTAATTTTATATAGAATTGCTTGATATTTGAACCAAGATGTGAAGCTTCACACATGGGCTGATAGTTCCCTAGAAAGCCACTTACTGCTTACTGAAGGTTTTCAACCAAATCATAAGATGAACTTGTATCTAAGCCAGAAGGATAAACCAAAAATATTTTAGAAGCTTCTTGCCCACAAGCATGAGAACTAGAACTCACGCTCAATGTTTGGCATCAACTCTATGGTACCCAGCTGACAGTTGGTCTGAAGAACAAGTTTCAGTGTCAAAGAAATTAAAAAGTTGGCAAGAATTAGAAAAATTTTCAGTGATCCAGCCAAGCAATCTGGGATTCTGAGTGGGAATCCTAATCCTGGGAATCCAAAGCAGCTGACCAGTCAGACAGACTAAATTGGCATATAGACTTTCACATAGAGGAAACTTAATATAATAAAAAGAACATTTTGGAATTGGAGGGGGACTAAGATCATTAACATTTACAATACTGCTGATGTAAAAATAAATGATTTTTTTCTTTTTTTTTTTAAGATGGAGTCTTACTCTGTCACCCAGGTTGGAGTGCAGTGGCACAATCTTGGCTCACTGCAACCTCCACCTCCTGGGTTCAAGTGATTCTCCTGTCTCAGCCTCCCAAGTGGGTGGGATTACAGGTGCGTGCCACCATGCCCAGCTAATTTTTTGTATCTTTAGTAGAGACGGGGTTTCACTATGTTGGCCAGGCTGGTCTCAAACTCCTGACCTCATGATCCACCCACATAGGAATCCCAAAGTGCTGGGATTACAGGCTTGAGCCACCACACCAGGCCGAAGGTATATAATTTATTTTACCTAACTGGGGAATACTTTACTAAATTACGTTTTTTTAAAAAACCCAAAGTGTTTTGTATTGTGGTATTTACTAATTGTCTTGGCTATCACAATTGTAATTGATCATCATGTCATATTTGCTTTATATCTGTGTTGTAGCTAGTCTTGAGAGATGGCCCCCAATAAACTATGCTTCTTGGATTTTGTACTCACTACAACATTGATTTTCCTTTCTTTTCTGATTTTTTAACTTGTTCTATCAAATACTGAGAAAGATTAAAATTTCAAATATAATTCTGGATATATCCATTTCTCCCTTTAGTTCTGCTGTTTTTGCTTTTTGTATTTGAGGCTCTGTTATTGGCACATATAAGTTTAAGACTGTTACATTTTCCCATTGAATTGGCCATTTGTCATTATGAAATGTTCTTCTCTATTTCCAGTAAGACTCCTTATCTTGAACTCTATTATGCTGTATGTTGATATAGTCATTCTACTTTTCTTAAGCTGTTTGTACTTTATGTCTTATTTTTTCTTTTTACTTTAACTAGTTGATAAACTAGTTGATGATCTGGTTGATAAATCTAGTTGATATACTTCAAAATAATTAAATAATAAAGATTATGTGTTTTTTACCATAAGAACTAGATTAGGAAAAGAAAATTAAAAAACTGGTATCTGGAACATCCTCAAAATATTTGAAAATTATGCGTCTAAATAACCCACACATCAAAGAATAAATCATAAGAGAAATTAAAAAACATTTTAAACACAATTAATATTAAAATAAAACATACAAAAAATTATCATGTATAAAGCAATCCATCTTGGCTATTCCAGGCTGCTATAACAAAACACCACAGACTGGGTGGCTTATAAACAATAGAAGTTTATTTCTTACAGTTCTGAAGGCTGGAATTATAAGGGGAACCCACCAGTATTGGCAGGTTCTAGTGAGGACCTTCTGTATTGAAGACTGCTGACTTCTTGTATTCTCGAAAGGCAGAAAGAGAACAAGCTAGCTTTCTGGTCTCTTCTTCTAAGAGCACTAATCTCATTCATGAAGGTGGAGCTCTCAGACTTAATTACCTCTTAAAGGCCCCATTTCTAAATACTGCACATTGGAAATTCAATTTCAACATATGAAGTTTGTGGTTACACTAACATTCAGTCCATAGCAAACCCTTTGAGGGAAATTTACATCTACTGTACATGCTCATATTGGGAAATAGTTTGTTTAATGTTGACATTATTTCTTCCTTAAAATGTTTAGGAGAACTCTACAGTGCATCTGTCTAGGCCAAGAACTTTCAGTTGTGGGTATTGTAGAATTGAATTTCTTTGACACATAAAGGGATTTTCAGACTTCCTATTTCTTCTTTGTCCATTCTAGTAATATGAGTATTCCAAGCATTGTCTATTTTATCTCGATAATTGAATTTTAATTGGCATCAAATCATCAATAATATATATTTTTTCATCCTTTTAGTGTCTGTAGTATTTACACTAAGACTTGTAAGTTTTCTAATAACTGCTGGCTCCAGAGTCCAAAGGCTAAGTCACTACAACCTTAGAGTCAAGAAGGATCACCACTGCTCTCTTCCCTCTTCTTTTTGTGTGCTATAACAAGAGCAGGATGAAATTATGATTAGCAAGTTGAGTAAGGATGGCTGATGCAGACAACTTAAGCAACACTTCACCTGCTTTAGCCTTACCATCTTATTCTAGTTCTGTGTTGGGTCTGATTGATTTCTAACAAGATTAATCTGACAGAAACTTGCTTCTTGCCTGCAGCGAGGCCCTGACTACCAGCACAAGGGTTTTGTATTAACATAACTTCAGATCCCTCATTCTCATGGCCACTTTTACTATGGAAAATGCTCAAAAGCAGGGTAGTTAATTCCTTGATTGAAGAATCTTTAGCCAATTGTAAATACCAATACTAGAGGGGAATCTTTATATTCCTCTCTCCACCAACCCCACAAAAGTCCTGAGACTTTTTTTCTAGGAGTTAGCAAAGAACTGATTGATCAATCATACTTGAAGAAACTTGACTGTTGATAACATTCTAGCATGAGCTATCTCTTCATCTATTCCCTTGTACCTTATACCTACTTCTTGGGAATATTCTCCCTATTAAAATAATATTCCTAAACCTCTGTGCCACAAACGATAGAAAATTGCAGCTAAGACAATTAGCAATAGAGAAAAGAGGAACGCCATGCCTTCTTCTCATACTGCAAATGGATAGGAGGTGGCATGTTTCCAACCACTTCTTTCAGTTACTTCTTTCTGCCACCATAGAGGTGGATCTTTCTTAGGATACTACCACCAAGGTTAACATTGCAGTTATGTGATTACATCAAACACTTTCATATGGAATATAGATGGTGGAAGTTTTTTTGTTTGTTTGCCTTTTGTTTTTTTCAATGTGGTGGAGTGGAAGGTGCAAATAATTTAGGGAGATCGTAAAGTTTTGACTGAGGTGTACATCCCCAAGCAAAGACATGCAGTGGGTAGTTGGATATAAGGATCTGGAGCAAAGGTGAGATGTTTGTCAGAAGTCATTCAAAGTGTCTAAGGGGATTAACGTGCATATGCATAGACAACAGAACCTTGTTCAGAACCTAAAGTCAACCACATGAAGTTGGGGATTAGAAACAGAACATCCTACAAACATATAAAAGGTAATAGTTGTTAACACAGAAGCAAACTCAAAAAAGCCTCCTGTTGAAGATCAAAGAGAATGTTGAGGAGACATAGAATGTCAATTATGTCAAAGAATATAGAAGTGTCACATGAATCTGTCAGTTTTGGGAGCTTTAAAACCACTTGTGACTGACACATTATTGCTTTCCAGGAAGTGGTAGGGATGACAAAAAAGCATATTCCAACAGGGCTTTGGAGAGGATAAAGTCCAAGAAGTACTGAAACCAAGAGTGACTTAAATTTTTAAGAATCTTCATTTTAAAGATAAGTAGTAGTCCACATAGGAATGCATGGTATTCAATGATGATTTCCTACTTTTATTCAAGGGATAGGAACATGCTATTGTGATCAGAAAGAAAAGTCAAACAAAAAGAAGAGGCCAAAGGAAAGGATATGGTCAGAAAAAATCAAACAAAAAGAAGAAGGTGATAAAGGAAAACAGATGGTAGTGGTTCCTATCAAGATCTTAGAGAAAGAGAATATTAAGGTGATTGCAGATGAGAATGTAGGTGTAAGGACAGGAAACTGAGGGTATATACACATGATGTCTTCATAACTTCTCACAGATAAATTTCTTATTAATGTACCAGGTTTTACAGTAAAAGTTCTGAAGACTTTGATAAAAATCTACCTTCTTAGAAGACTGGAAGTGTTGACCAGGACCACGTAAAGCTATTGACAGATGACAGTGAAGACCCAGACAGAAAAGAAACTTGTTCTTTGATGCCAATCCATACAAAAGTATACTTTTTTCTCAACTGGTTTTCCATATGAGAGAGAAAGAAAGTTAAATTTTAGGATCTCTTGAAGATCAGAAATTTTGAGAAAGAGAGAATCAATGAAATTCAGAATTTGGTGGAGTTGGTAAAAGATTCAGATGATTAAATGTTAGACAAGGCTATCTAACAGTAAATTATTGTCCCAGTGAGAAAAAGGGTGATACCAATCAGAATGTGGTCAAATAAAGTACCAGAATTATTGATATCAAAAAAATTAATGTGAGTGATGAAGTGGAATATTAGTGATTGTAGTCAAAGAACAAAGTTAAGATTTTAGAGATGGAGAAGCCAATAGCCACTATGGGGAAAGGATTGGAAAAGATTAGAAGTGCAGGCCATTGGTTAAGACTCCTATGGAAGAGGTGAGGCTAGGCAGCTGTATGTGTTATCATCAGGGATGGAAAAATCTCAGGATAATGAGAGGAGTGGGGCGGAAGGAAATCCTATCAACCTGGAGCCTAAGCAATTTGATGACGGAGAGGGGATGATGTAGGTGTTAGGATATAACCAGGGAGCAGATGTCAGAGTAGATTGGTTAAAGTTGACTCCAAGGAAATAACAGCTATTTAACAGGAGGGTAGATAAATAGTGTATCAGTTTCCTAGAGTGGTGTTTCAGCTATTATTGTGTTGCTTATTCTCTAGGGAGACAAATTGGAGTGATATCCAACTAATCAGAAGCTGGATGTAGTTGAAGGACTTCTTGTTCTAATTTATCTGGCTGTGTCTTCACTGAGCAGTAAACATAAACTGTATTAAAATTTGGTAAGAGATGATATTTGATGAGGGTTTTAAAAAGTGTTCAATAAAGAAGTCCCCTGGATAGGTAAAGTTATTTTAAACTCAAAGACAGAGAAATGGCATTGAAAACATTTATAGTACAAATAAACTTGTGTTCTATCCAATCCAAAATCAGTGAGCTATAAATGGTGCAGTTAACAAAACACACAGTTTAGTCATCATTTCAATTGCAAAAGGCATATTTATCAAGTGTCATTAATTTACATGATTAAGTGTCAAGTGGATGATTCATAAATTTAGGCTCATTTTACAAAGCAGACATATCTCCCAGTAGGGGTCAAGGAGCTGAGTAGGAAGAACTAGATTAAATTTGGCCTAATGTTTCAAAGAAGTTTTAGCTTTGTATCAACAATTTAGCTTGCAATTATGGTCAGTGATATATGGATCCTCTAGATATTCATCCAAACTAAAGTGACAACAGAATAATCCACCTGCATTCTTGGGGAAATGTTGCATCCTTAGGAATTTAGGATATGTCATTTAAAAATTATCATGTCATTAAAATAAAGTTGGTTTTGCCTGAAGATTAGGCCTTAGGAAGCTTGATTGAGTGAAAGGAGAGAAGAAACATGAATAAGAACACAAATAATATGAGGAGATCTCTGCATAAAATGGGAGATTTTCAAAATCTCTTTTACATCTCATCTTCTTGCAGAGGGCACACATTCTTATTAATCCAGGGTGTAATAATGTAATAGATACTCATCGAATGTTGTATTTTGCAGCATTCATCTGTTGAAAGACTTGGGCACTTTTCATTACTTTATTGTTCATCTCTCAATAGCATTTTCCAGGTTTGGGTTGATAGAATTGAATTCATGGGTTATACACAGCCAGGACCTTATGTGAATAAAATGGAGTGGGGTATTTTAAATATTTGAACTCATGCTTTTGAATTCAAGGAAATACTTTGAGGTTGTAATATTCTTGCTAAACTACTGCTCAGAACCTCAAAGGATACCTGCATTGAAAGTAGCTCTTTCATTGTCATTTTATGTCTTATTAACAGCAATTTTTTTAAAAAAAAGATGTACTGTGGTACATAAGAAGTTAAAATGTTATTTGCCTCACACCCCACATTTATTCTCCATCATCTTCTAGTTCTATAACGACAGCTATTGTGGTTTTACTGATATAAATTGATCAAAACAAGCATTTGATTTCAGCCAAAGCTGTCCATTAATTTTTTGAAGAAAATTCTTCTCCCTTTCCTTTCTCCCACCTTCCCTATTCCTCTCTTTCTTCCTTTCTCCATTTTTTTCTGTCAATTTTCCCTTTTTCCTGTGTAGACACTATACAGAAATGTGAAACAACGGGGAAGGAATGCAGAAAACCTACAAACTGAGATGTGTTGAATTGAAGCTGAGTAAATTGTTTGGATGGAAAAGTTTTCTGAGGACCTGAGCTCATTCTTTGCAAAGGCCCTTTTAAGTCTAGACACACACACATTTCTGAATCTGTAGAAATGATTTGTATGCTGGCCTAATCCTGGAGTGCTCTGATTATAGAATTTGGAAGTGAGGCATTTCTAAAACAAAAAGGAATGGTGAGGTCTTTGGTGATGAAAACCTCAGCAAAAATAGAATGATTCAGAAAGCAAGAGCATCTGGTTTAACAAATAAGCAACTCAGAAAAGAGGCTTGTCTCATGTCACTGCTGGGCTTTCTGAAAGCCTTTTTGAATGTTTCACCAATGCACTGGTTTCCTAGGGCTGTTATAACTGGTTGGCTTAAAACAAAAAAAATGTATCCTCTCACAGTTCTCTGGGATAGCATTTGGAAACCAAGGAGTCTCAGGGCTGTACTCTCTGAAGGCTCAAGGGAAGCATTTCTCCTTCCCTCTTCTTAGCGTCTGGTAGATGCCAAAAATTCTTGCAGACATATCACCCAAATCTCTACCTCTACTGTCACGTGGTATTTTCTCTATGTTTTTTCTGTGTCTAAATTTTCTTTCTGTTTTTAGAGTTCAAATCATGGAAAAGGTCTTATTCTAATACAATATGAACTCATCTTACCTTGACAGTATCTGAAAAAGCCCTATTTGCAAATAAGATCACATTCACAGGTCTGAGAGTTTAGGTCTTCAACATACACAGCTTCTTTTAGGGGAAACACAATTCAGCCCACAGCACCTGACACATAATGTTCAGGATTTTTTTGAATCAGTTTTATTGTTATTTTTCTTGCCAGTTCGCTTAGGTTTTAGGTTTGTTTTTGTTTGGTTGTTCCTTTGTATTTAAATTGGAAGTGTGTCTTTAACCTTTCGGTTACGTGCAGATAAGTGGGATATCATTATAAATGAACATAAAAAGCAACTTTTCTTTCCACAGCAACAAAGAAAAACTTTAAGAGAAAACACTTAAAATCATGAAGCATATCTCTTTGCTTTACATCACATTTAACATTTTTTTCTCCATATCAAGGCTTTTTACCATTATTAATCTTACCATTTCTCATCTTATTTTTTAATAGACACTTTCTACATTTCAGGAAAGCACCTATTTCCTTCTTTTTCCTTATTCTTCTGATACTCAATTCTTATCTCCAAGCATTTTTTTTTCAAGGGATTGCCTTTAGAAAAAAACAATGTATTAGTCCATTTTCACACTGCTATAAAGAAATACCCAAGACTGGGTAATTTATGAAGGAAGGAGGTTTGACTCAGTTCCACATGGCTGGGAGGTCTCGGGAAACTTATACTCATGGTGGAAGGTGAAGGGGAAGCAAGGACCTTCTTCACTTGGTGACAGGAGAGAGAAGAGTGAGGGAAGGAGGAACTTGCCAAACACGTAAAACAATCAGATCTCCTGAGAACTCACTCACCTGTGAGAACAGCATGGGAGAAACTTCCCCCATGATCCAATCACCTTCTACCAGGTTCCTCCCTCAACACCTGGGAATTACAATTCAAGATGAGATTTGTCCCTTTGGGTGGGGACACAAAGCCTAACCATATCATACAAGATAGTATACACCCACAAAGCATTTAAATCAAGAATCTTTTACAAATTAACAATAAACTGCTATACATCAGAGCAATATAAACGTCAGCATATAGACACATATGTATTAGCATACACAATTCCAAAAGTCTTGGTCTGAGCTATTTTAATCAAGTTCCTTAGCATCTTTCTGATTTATCCTACAAAGATTCTGAAGCTAGGATTGTGACTTTATACACAGTGTGAGTAAGCTATGTCCATTTTAAATCAAAAAGAATAAAATATTTTGGTGATGGCAACTCAGCTGCCCTACGAGATGCACCGTTTTATTCTTCACCATAGTTATTTAGCTGTTTTCAACTTGCTCCATGTTCCCCAGATCTCCTATCTAACTAGACCCTCCATCATTCTCAGGGATCCTGTATTAGTCTATTCTCATGCTGCTAATAAAAACATACCTGAGACTGGATAACTTATAAATGAAAAAGGTTTAATTGACTCACAGTTCCACATGGCTAGGGGGCCTCACAATCATGGTGGAAGGCGAATGAGGAGCAAAGTCACGTCTTATATAGAGGCAGGCAAGGGAGCATGTGCAGGGGAACTCCCCTTTGTAAAGCATTCAGATCTTGTGAGACTCACTATCACAAGAACAGCATGGGAAAGGCCCATCCCCATGACTCAGTTACATCCCACCGGGACCCTCCCATGAAATGTGGAGATTATGGGAGCTACATTTCAATATGAGATTTGGGTGGGGACACAGCCAAACCATATCAGATCCCTTGTTCTAAACCTCAAGTAGAAAGTAGAAGTTGCTATACAGGAACTTTCTTCATTTCCCACCAAACAACCTGCAAATGTTTTCATGTGCATCTGTGTGCTCCCTTCTTTTTCTCTCTTCTCCCACATTCATATAAGCAAATTGCATCCACTTTTTATTTTCTACAAGCTTAACCACTGCTATGTGCTTAAACTAAATTCCTACTTTCCTCATCAACCCCCACCTTCACTCTCACCAAACAAATAAACAAACAATAAACCTATTTGTCCTTGAACATTCTCTTGTACAACAATGGAAATAATAACAACTTGTTGCCTGAGGTAGTGTTTATTAATATCCTCTTCACCCCATTGGTGGAAGAGGAATTCCTGCCCTAGAGTTATGAAGATGGTTGAGTACACTACACCCAACACTGGACAGATGAGGTCCATGGCAGCTTATTAGTGACATACACTCACATCTTGGGGGATGATGACACCGTGCTATGCAGGACCACAAATGGATTTCCCTTGGGAAATAGGTGAATAAGCAGGGGCTGTGGGAGTTAGGCTTTATAGTATTAGGAGGGTAGGGTAAACCTTGGTTCCCATAGGAAGATGTGATTGGCTTGTTTGAATGGTTCTGTGGGCTGGTAAGAAACTGAAATCTTCTACACAGATGTAAGCAGGCACTGTTCTTGGTCTCCATGATAAAGAAGGAGGTATGGCTATGATACCTTTTCCATGAGACCACAATGGCGAGATGCACTTGGGCTAGGACATTTGAGTTCATCTTGGTTTTCCCCAGATATTAAAGAACACATATACTGGGTCTTTATTTTAGACTTTATACCACAATTAGGGCATTCTTGGGTGATCCTCTTTTTTCTATTTTTCCTTTACCACACAATTATTTTGTGTACTCTGCCAACTTGAACAAAATAATAGATTTTGTAAGTTTACATCATCCCTCTCATCTCCTCATAATTTTTCTGGCTTCTGTCTGCACATCCTCTAGAATTTGACTTAGCAGCCACCTGTCCTGGGTCTAGGTCTCCTCTGTCAACTTCCCTGAGGTTGTGATAAGTGCCACTCTTGTTGCTTTCACAGCATTCTGTGTTTAACCTATCACCAAATATATCATTTTTGGGAATAATTATTTACTCCTTTTTTCCCACATTAGATTCTAAGCTTTAGATGTCAGAAACTATGTTTTGTGTATGTTTTCCCTGGTGTATGGCACACAGTAGGTGCACAGTAAATACATGTTTAATTTTTTTTTAAATGACAGTGAACTGAATATACATCTATCTTAATATGAAAAGAGCAGCATGGTTAAAATACTTAAACCCAAGTATCCAGAACACTTCTGATTTTTTTATTAGAAGTTTTCTTCCCTACCTTTTCTCATCTTGCTACTCACTAAGCTTTGTTTTCAAACAGAATCCTAGCCGGCACATCAGTGATGTATTGGTTTCCCCAGGTTCCTAGGAAGCACTTTGATCTTCATGGGACAACATTAATTCTTGCTATTGGTCTGAGAACCCAATAGAGTGGTGTAATTTATATCCGCTTTCATCCCTCTGGCAGTCCCCGGCAGCACCTGCCAGGGTATGGCTGCTGTATCAGCAAAGCAAATGGGAAGCAAATGAATGTATATTGTGGTCCCCAAAGAGAAACCTGTTACCACTGCAACTAAGCTTGACAGGTTAGAACTCCCATTTGACTCCAAAGAACATGAAATGCTCCACTACTTTTTGAAATCATTTGCTTATATGTGGCTGCAGTTCACACTTCCCAATATGTCCTTTTCCTTCATACCCCAAGGGGAAGAGAAATATGAGCCTATTCCATTCAGAGATCACTGAATAATATTTGCTGCTATCAGATTTATTGGCTTTAGGATTGTTATTTGTTGGAAATATGTGGTGAGTCTCAAAGCCAACAACATTTCCCCAGGGTGCCCATTAGCCAGAAGGGGAGGACAGTTGTAAACAATCTGTTTTGTAAAATAGAGGTGTCTAGAAGAAGAGGAATCACAATGGTGTTTGTTGAATATTTCATGGCCTAGAATGTACAGTTTACAGACAGGGAGGGAATTATAGAGGATAGTCACACAAAAATATAATTTCTAGGAAAGGGATATTTTCTCCTTTCTGTCAATAGTTTGGTACAGGAAGCTAGAATATGAGTGAGTAGTGAGGAGAGAAAATAAATGCCATGCGTAAAATGTCAGAAGAATTAGGTTTTCAGATTCGTTGGAACGATGATCCTTTTCACTGATTACCTATGAAATGCTTTTATATTTGTGTGCTTTGTCACAGGCTTCAGATTATTTGTTTCATTTCAGTTAGTAAACAATGCCAATGGACAGAAATAGCAGTGGCACATTTTTTTTTTTCTAGAGGTAAGAACATGGCCTAAAAGAGGATGTATTCAACTCACAGGCTTTATTCTGCCATCCATGGCACCTCTAGGTTCCACAAGATAGAAAAAATCTTCAAAATTACACACCAAAGTCTGTGTGTGTGTGTATGTGTGTGTATGTGGGTGTACACATATCAAAATCTCTAAAATTACACACCAAAATGTGTTTATACATATGTATATACTTTTATGGAATGAGTGTGCATAGCTTTAATCAGATTCTCATACCCCCTCATTGCTACTTTACCTAAATTTGTGTTACAGTTATATCGAAAGAACTAAAAGGGAGAGAGACAGAGAGAGAAAGATGTAGCCAAATGGATAGAAATTCACATGACTTTGTTGATTGCTTTGCTTTGACTTTCAGCCAACATTCTGACTCTCCAGTTATGCCACTTAAATGCCTTAAATATTTGCTTATTTAAAATTATAGAAAAGATATAATTGTTTATTGTTAGTATTTTATTTTCCTTTGGTCAGTGACTTGTTTTTACTATTTTTCTTTGTATTTTTTATGCAGTGCCTTATTTCAGAAAAATTATAATTTTTCTGAAGGCCTAATGCAATTGTTATAAAATAACGCAGTTCTTCACCAGCAATGGAACAAAGCTAGACAGATAATGACTTTGATGAGTTGAGAGAAGAAGGCTTCAGACGATCAAACTACTCCGAGCTACAGGAGGAAATTCAAACCAAAGGCAATGAAGTTGAAAACTTTGAGAAAAATTTAGATGAATGTATAACTAGAATAACCAATACAGAGAAGTGCTTAAAGGAGCTGATGGAGCTGAAAGCCAAGGCTCGAGAACTACGTGAAGAATGCAGAAGCCTCAGGAGCTGATGCAATCAACTAGAAGAAAGGGTATCAGTGATGGAAGATGAAATGAATGAAATGAAGCGAGAAGTTTAGAGAAAAAAGAATAAAAAGAAACGAACAAAGCCTCCAAGAGATATGGGACTATGTGAAAAGACCAAATCTGCATCTGATTGGTGTACCTGAAAGTGACGGGGAGAATGGAACCACGTTGGAAAACACTCTGCAGGATATCATCCAGGAGAACTTCCCCAAGCTAGCAAGGCAGGCCAACGTTCAGATTCAGGAAATACAGAGAACTCCACAAAGATACTCCTCAGGAAGAGCAACTCCAAGACACATAATTGTCAGATTCACCAAAGTTGAAATGAAGGAAAAAATGTGAAGGGCAGCCAGAGAGAAAGGTCAGGTTACCTACAAAGGGAAGCCCATCAGATTAACAGCGGACCTCTCGGCAGAAACTCTACAAGCCAGAAGAGAGTGGGGGCCAATATTCAACATTCTTAAAGAAAAGAATTTTCAACCCAGAATTTCATATCCAGCCAAACTAAGCTTCATAAGTGAAGGAGAAATAAAATACTTTACAGACAAGCAAATGCTGAGAGATTTTGTCACCACCAGGCCTGCCCTAAAAGAGCTCCTGAAGGAAGCACTAAACATTGAAAGGAACAACTGGTTCCAGCCACTGCAAAATCATGCCAAAATGTAAAGACCATTGAGACTAGGAAAAAACTGCATCAACTAACGAGCAAAATAACCAGCTCACATCATAATGACAGGATCAAATTCACACATAACAATATTAACTTTAAATGTAAATGGACTAAATCCTCCAATTAAAAGACGCAGACTGGCAAATTGGATAAAGAGTCAAGACTCATCAGTGTGCTGTATTCAGGAAACTTGTCTCACGTGCAGAGACACACATAGGCTCAAAATAAAAGGATGGAGGAAGATCTACCAAGCAAATGGAAAGCAAAAAAAGGCAGGGGTTGCAATCCTAGCCTCTGATAAAACAGACTTTAAACCAACAAAGATCAAAAGAGACAAAGAAGGCCATTACATAATGGTAAAGGGATCAATTCAACAAGAAGAGCTAACTATCCTAAATATATATGCACCCAATACAGGAGCACCCAGATTCATAAAGCAAGTCCTGAGTGACCTACAAAGAGACTTAGACTCCCACACATTAATAATGGGAGACTTTAACACCCCACTGTCAACATTAGACAGATCAACGAGACAGAAAGTTAACAAGGATACCCAGGAATTGAACTCAGCTCTGCACCAAGCAGACCTAATAGACATCTACAGAACTCTCCACCCCAAATCAACAGAATATACATTTTTTTCAGCACCACACCACACCTATTCCAAAATAGGTCACATAGTTGGAAGTAAAGCTCTCCTCAGCAAATGTAAAAGAACAGAAACTATAACAAACTGTCTCTCAGACCACAGGGCAATCAAACTAGAACTCAGGATTAAGAAACTCACTCAAAACCACTCAACTACATGGAAACTGAACAATCTGCTCCTGAAGGACTACTGAGTACATAACAAAATGAAGGCAAAAATAAAGAGGTTCTTTGAAACCAACGAGAAAAAAGACACAACATACCAGAATCTCTGGGACACATTCAAAGCAGTGTGTAGAGGGAAATTTATAGCACTAAATGCCCACAAGACAAAGCAGGAAAGATCCAAAATTGACACTCTAACATCACAATTAAAAGAACTAGAAAAGCAAGAGCAAACACATTCAAAAGCTAGCAGAAGGCGAGAAATAACTAAAATCAGAGCAGAACTGAAGGAAATAGAGACACAAAAAACCCTTCAAAAAATTAATGAATCCAGGGGCTAGTTTTTTGAAAGGATCAACAAAATTGATAGACCACTAGCAAGACTAATAAAGAAAAAAAGAGAGAAGAATCAAATAGATGCAATAAAAAATGATAAAGGGGATATCACAACCAATCCCACAGAAATACAAACTACTATCAGAGAATACTACCAACACCTCTACGCAAATAAACTAGAAAATCTAGAAGAAATGGATAAATTCCTCAATGCATACACCCTCCCAAGACTAAACCAGGAAGAATTTGAATCTCTGAATAGACCAATAACAGGATCTGAAATTGTGGCAATAATCAATAGCTTACCAACCAAAAAGAGTCCAGGACCAGATGGATTCACAGCCAAATTCTACCAGAGGTACAAGGAGGAACTGGTACCATGCCTTCTGAAACTATTCCAATCAATAGAAAAAGAGGGAATCCTCCCTAACTCATTTTATGAGGCCAGCATCATCCTGATACCAAAGCCGGGCAGAGACACAACCAAAAAAGAGAATTTTAGACTAATATCCTTGATGAACATTGATGCAAAAATCCTCAATAAAATACTGGCAAACTGAATCCAGCAGCACATCAAAAAGCGTATCCACCATGATCAAGTGAGCTTCATCCCTGGGATGCAAGGCTGGTTCAATATACGCAAATCAATAAATGTAATCCAGCATATAAACAGAACCAAAGACAAAAACCACATGATTATCTCAATAGATGCAGAAAAGGCCTTTGACAAAATTCAACAAACCTTCATGCTAAAAACTCTCAATAAATTAGCTCATATATTGATGGGACATATCTCAAAATAATAAGAGCTATCTATGACAAACCCACAGCCAATATCATACAGAATGGGAAAAAACTGGAAGCATTCCCTTTGAAATCTGGCACAAGACAGGGATGCCCTCTCTCACCACTCCTATTCAACATAGTGTTGTAAGTTCTGGCCAGTGCAGTCTGGCAGGAGAAGGAAATAAAGCATATTCAATTAGGAAAAGAGGAAGTCAAATTGTCCCTGTTTGCAGACGACATGATTGTATATCTAGAAAACCCCACTTTCTCAGCCCAAAATCACCTTAAGCTGATAAGCAACTTCAGCAAAGTCTCAGGATACAAAATCAATGTACAAAAATCACAAGCATTCTTATATATCAATAACAGACAAACAGAGAGCCAAATCATGAGTGAACTCCCATTCACAATTGCTTCAAAGAGAATAAAATACTTAGGAATCCAACTTACAAGGGACGTGAAGGACCTCTTCAAGGAGAACTACAAACCACTGCTCAATGAAATAAAAGAGGATACAAACAAATGGAAGAACATTCCATGCTCATGGATAGGAAGAATCAATATCGTGAAAATGGCCATACTGCCCAAGGTAATTTATAGATTCAATGCCATCCCCATCAAGCTACCAATGACTTTCTTCTCAGAATTGGAAAAAACTGCTTTAAAGTTCATATGGAACCAAAATAGAGCCCGCATCGCCAAGTCAATCCTAAGCCAAAAGAACAAAGCTGGAGGCATCACACTACCTGACTTCAAACTATACTACGAGGCTACAATAACCAAAACAGCATGGTACTGGTACCAAAACAGAGATATAGACCAATGGAACAGAACAGAGCCCTCAGAAATAATGCCGCATATCTACAACTATCTGATCTTTGACAAACCTGAGAAAAACAAGCAATGGGGAAAGGATTCCCTATTTAATAAATGGTGCTGGGCAAACTGGCTAGCCATATGTAGAAAGCTGAAACTGGAATGCTTCCTTACACCCTATACAAAAATTAATTCAAGATGGATTAAAGACTTAAATGTTAGACCTAAAACCATAAAAACCCTGGAAGGAAACCTAGGCATTACCATTCAGGACATAGGCATGGGCAAGGACTTCA
Source organism: Pongo abelii (assembly GCF_028885655.2). Lineage (NCBI taxonomy): Eukaryota > Metazoa > Chordata > Mammalia > Primates > Hominidae > Pongo > Pongo abelii. The sequence goes on along the minus strand of NC_072000.2, from coordinate 88,207,948 downwards.
TGTCTAAAACACCAAAAGCAATGGCAACAAAAGCCAAAATTGACAAATGGGATCTAATTAAACTAAAGAGCTTCTGCACAGCAAAAGAAACTACCATCAGAGTGAACAGGCAACCTACAAAATGGGAGAAAATTTTCGCAACCTACTCATCTGACAAAGGGCTAATATCGAGAATCTACAATGAACTCCAACAAATTTACAAGAAAAAAACAACCCCATCAAAAAGTGGGCAAAGGATATGAACAGACACTTCTCAAAAGAAGACATTTATGCAGCTAAAAGACACATGAAAAAATGCTCATCATCACTGGCCATCAGAGAATGCAAATCAAAACCACAATGAGATACCATCTCACACCAGTTAGAATGGCAATACATTAAAAAATCAGGAAACAACAGGTGCTGGAGAGGATGTGGAGAAATAGGAACACTTTTACACTGTTGGTGGGACTGTAAACTAGTTCAACCATTGTGGAAGTCAGTGTGGTGATTCCTCAGGGATCTAGAACTAGAAATACCATTTGACCCAGCCATCCCATTACTGGGTATATACCCAAAGGACTATAAATCTTGCTGCTATAAAGACACATGCACACGTATGTTTATTGCAGCACTATTCACAATAGCAAAGACTTGGAACCAACCCAAATTTCCAACAATGATAGACTGGATTAAGAAAATGTAGCACATATACACCATGGAATACTATGCAGCCATAAAAAATGATGAGTTCATGTCCTTTGTAGGGACATGGATGAAATTGGAAATCATCATTCTCAGTAAACTATCGCAAGACAAAAAACCAAACACCACATGTTCTCACTCATAGATGGGAATTGAACAATGAGAACACATGGACACAGGAAGGGGAACATCACACTCTGGGGACTGTTGTGGGGTGGGGGGAGGGGGGAGGGATAGCATTAGGAGATATACCTAATGCTAAATGATGAGTTAATGGGTGCAGCACACCAGCATGGCGCATGTATACATATGTAACTAACCTGCACATTGTGCACATGTACCCTAAAACTTAAAGTATAATAATAATAAATAAACAAATAGATAGAAAAGAAAGAAAGAAAGAAGCATAAAAAATCATAAAAAAAATCGTAATGATATTTACAATATTTATTAATTTTTTATGTTTACCATTTCCAGGCAGTATGCTGATTGTTTTACCTGTGGTAGCTACAAAAATCTCGTAAAATATAGAGCAGGATGCCTAGTGGAAACTGAGGCTGAGAAAGATACAACAACTTGTTGAATATCACAGAAAGAATTTGTGATTAAAGATTCACATACAGCCCTCTTCATGATTGCAGAATCTCAGCTTTCAACTACACTGATTCTCCACAGTGATGCATTTCTTGTTGTAATTTAATACAACTCTACAAGGAGAACATGGAATGGAAAAAATCTGACCAGCATTGCATAATATGATAAAAATAACTCATGATTAATTTAAAAGAAGTAGTGTAATTATGTATGATAGTGAGCAAGTTATTTAATAGCTATTTTCAAAGTCTGGTCATTATCAAAAAGTTTCACCAAAACAAAAATAAAATATCAGAAAACAAACATCAGCTGCCAAGAATTGTTAGCTGATGTAAAAGTAATTTGCAAATACTTTGTCCCTATGTATTTCTTCACTGGGACTTAAAAATACAATTACTCATCTATATTTTTCTGATAACTAGGAATGTTCTTGCTACATAGTTCTGGCCAATAATACATAGGGATTTTGTTTAAGATTTTGGCGATTTTTTAAATAAAGATCTGTATATAGATGGCTTTATTCTCTTCTCTAATATCTTAAATGATGCATATGTTTGCTTCAACCATATTGAAAGCATTAAGAACAGGCCTAGAGTACCACTGATGGCCTGAGTCTGACTTTTGAACCACTGAGCGAATGGCAGCAGCTATGCACAAACTGTCAACTATGTGAGAAAATAATTCTCTATAAGTTTAAGTCACTGTTAGAAGTGCTTTATGGTTCTCATGGCCTATATCATTCCTAAATGATAAATATACTCACCATATGGAAAACATTCAGATAGATATGGAATTTCAGGGAAGAAGCAAAACATATTTTTTACACATGACATGATTTTGCATGTAAAATTTTTTGAAGTATCTGTTCACAAGGTATTAGAATTAACGCATGGACTTAACAATATAACTGAGTACAAGGTCAATATATGAAAATTAATTACATTTATTTACAGTAGCAACAAATATTAAAAGTTATTATATATCAACAACATGTTAGACATCAAATATGCAGAAATGAATCTATAAAAAAAAGTCTTTTAAACTAAAACATAACATTATTTAGATAAACTAAAAAAGACAAAATAAAACATAGATCATGTTCGTGGTTTCCCAACCATGGTTCACAATAGTGAACCATAAATCACTATTATAAAGATGTTAGTTTCCCCCAATTTAATTCATAAATTAAATGAAAATCACATCAGGTTTTCTTTTGGCAGAAATTGTACAGCATATTCTACAATTTATATCCAAAGGGCCAGGAATAGCTACATCAATTTTCAAATAAAAAAAATAAAACTGAAGGATTTATACTCCCAGATTTATTGTAAAGTTACAATAATTGAGACTATATGAAATATTTGTAACAATAGATAAATATACAGATAAAACTGAAAAGAGATTGAAATGGTAGTTTGAACATACAGAGTCACCTGATTTATAGAAAAGGTATCATTGCAGTCTGGTGAGTAAAAATGCTATTTTCCATAATTGATGCTAGGTCAATTGGATAGCTATGTGGAAATAAATACATTTTTACTGTACATTACATCATATACAAAAACTAATTTCTGATGGTTTATAAAACAATAAAGATTCCAGAAAAATATGATGGAATATTCTATTCACGACCTTGAGATAGACAAATTTTATAAAACGAGTAACTATGTAGCACTAACAGTAACTATGAAGGAGAAATGATGAATAGACAAATTCTGATTTAAGGATTTCTACCTATTAAAAGAAGCAATTACGAGTATAAAAAGTAACTAATAATGTGAAACATTTGCAATACATATATCTAATGTATTAACACATCAAGGACTCATATAGAGCTTATTTATTTTTATTTATTTTTTATTTTATTTTTTTGAGATGGAGTCTTGCTCTGTTGCCCAAGCTGGAGTGCAGTGGCACGATCTAGGCTCACTGCAAGCTCCGCCTCCTGGGTTCACGCCATTCTCCTGCCTCAGCCTCCCGAGTAGCTGGGAATACAGGTACCCGCCACCACGCCTGGCTAATTTTTTTTTTTTTTTTTTTTTTTTGGCATTTTTAGTAGAGACAGGGTTTCACCATGTTAGCCAGGATGGTCTCGATCTCCTGACCTCGTGATCTGCCCGTCTGGGCCTCCCAAAGTGCTGGGATTACAGGCGTGAGCCACTGTGCCTGGTCCATATACAGCTTATTTTTAAACATCCTACATATCAATACGAAAAATCATATACTACAATGAAAAATGGTAAAAATACAATGTCACTTTATAAAAGAGAGTATTTTAATTACTCTTTAGCATAAAATTGTGGCTTAGTGTTTTTAATCATCAGGAAATATGAGTTAAAAATCATGATAGAATATTATCACACCTCTACCAAAAGACAAATAAAAGGTAGAAAATACAAAGTGTTAAGAAGAATGTGGAGCAACTGGAATTATCTCATTACTGCTGGTTCAAATGTGAATCGATACAACCTCTTGAGAAAATTGATTAACATATGCCAATGACTCAGGGTTTTCCAGTTGCAGGCATATACAAGAGACACGGACAAAAATCTTCATAGCTGTATTTCTTGCAATAGCCTATAAGTGGAAACTACCTAAATGCCTAGTAATAGTAAAATGGTAAAATTTTACTGCACACAAGGACATACTATTTTACATCGGCAAATAAGTAAATAACATCCTACTAATTAACATGACTGAACACACAATTATAATGTTGCATACAAAAGGCAAGACACAAATGAGCATATACTGTACCATTTTATTTGGTTAAATTTATAAAACAGGTACAATTAATTTGTACTTTGAGAAGGCAGTATAGCGATTCAGTGACTGGGAAGGGTCATGAGAGTCTTCTGGGTTCTGTCAATGTTCTGTTTTTTTTGTTTTTTTTTTTGTTTGTTTGTTTGTTTTGAGACGGAGTCTCGCTCTGTCACCCAGGCTGGAGTGCAGTGGCGCCATCTCGGCTCACTGCAAGTTCCGCCTTCCGGGTTTACTCCATTCTCCTGCCTCAGCCTCCAGAGTAGCTGGGACTACAGGCGCCCACCACCATGCCCGGCTAATTTTTTGTATTTTTCGTAGAGACGGGGTTTCATCGTGTTAGCCAGGCTGGTCTCCATCTCCTGACCTCGTGATCCACCCAGCTTGGCCCTCCAAAGTGCTGGGATTACAGGCGTGAGCCACCGCGTCGAGCCTTGTACTGTTTCTTAAGTTAAGTGTTGATTACATGAATGAATTCACTTTGGAAAAAATAATCGAGGTGGTATCTTCAATTTTTGCACTATTTATACATGAATGATACACTTCAACAAACAACTTATTTAAAAAGAAAGCTTTTTGGCTCTACTGTATTCTTTTTCTGTCACCCAGGAAGAAGATATGATGGTTGAAGTTACAAGGACTCCATGTTGTAACCAAGAGCCGATCTTGATCAATGGAGCTACATAAAGCATGTTGAAATGCAAAGAAAGATAGAAGGAGCCTGTGGTACTGAAAACATTGAGGATTCTCTGAACCAGCCTTGGCTACCCCACCATTTAACTTGAGAAAAAATATTTCTTTCCTCTTTAAGCTGTTCTTCTACCAAACGTATCAGTAAATAAAAATATATTAAATTAAAACAGATGTTTGAGCTTTCAGTGTTGTCAGATTGGCTACTTTGTAGAAAGAGAACAATGTTCTCTCTTTCTCTTCTGGGTCTGTTAGATTATACAGAAATGAGGTTGTTAAGAGGATATTCTCTGACATTGCCATATTAACATTTGAAATTTATCTGAAGCCTTTTTCACCCTGACTGGCCCATTTAGGAGTAGCTACTGTACAGAGTAAAGCTTTTATTACTGTGCAAACTCTATGATACTGGAACTTACTTGTGTACATTACAGTCTTTCCTATGATATTGTGAGCTTTTTCAGAGAGAGGGATCTGTCACTTTTACCATTATATTACAGTTCATGGATTAACATTGCTTTAAAATGAGTTAAATTTAATAGAACAGTGAGAATATGCCTCAGCTTCAAAATGACAGAAATCAAGTCCAACAAAATCCATGCAACTTAATGAACATTCACTGATTTGAACTAATTTAAAATAAAATTATTCCACTAAAGGAGGAAGGACAAAGATAGTGATGTGTATGGATTGTATAATTTTTAAGACACTAATAATATATTTTATGTAATTTTTATTAGACTTTATTTTTCAAACCAGTTTTAGTTCCCTGCAAAATTGAGCAGAAAGTACTGAAAGTTCTCATAAACTCTCTTTCCCCGCACTCTTACAGCCTCCCCCACTATTTAAACACCAGTGTGGTATGTCAGTTATAGTTGATGAACCTGCATTGACACATCTTTATCACCCAAAGTCCATAGTTTACACTAGGTATCATTCTTGCTGTTCTACATTCTATGGGTTTTGACAAGTGTATAACTGATGTGTATCTACCACTGTAGTATCTGACAGAATAGTTTCACTGTCTTAAAAATTTTCCGTGCTCTGCCTGTTCATCCCTCCTTCTCTCCTAACCCCTAACAACACTGATCTTTTCACTGTCACTATGGTTTTGCCCTTTCCAGAATGAAAAATAGTTGGAATCTTACAGCATGTAGCTTTTTCAGATTTCCTTCTTTCGTTTAGTAATGTGCATTTAAGTATCCTCCATATCTTTTCAATTTTATTTTATTTCATTTTAGCAGTAAGTAATATTCCATTGTCTGGATATACCATGGTTTATACATTCATTCACCTATGGAAGAACATCTTTATTACTTTAAGGTTTCAGCAATTATGAAAAAGCTGCTATGAACATTCCTGGGTAGGTTTTTGTATGGACATAAGATTTCAACCCATTTGGGTAAATATCAAAGAGCACAATTTCTCTATATTATGGTGATATGGTTTGGCTGTGTCCCCACCCAAATCTCATCTTGAATTGTAGCTTCTATAACCTCCATGTGTTGTGAAATGAACCCAGTGAGAGATAATTGAATCGTGGGGGTGATTTCCCCAATACTGTTCTCATGGTAGTGAATAAGTCTCATGAGATCTCATGGTTTTATAAGGGGTTTATCCTTTCACTTGGCTTTCATTTCTCTCTTGCCTGCCACCATGTAAGATGTGCCTTTTGCCTTCTGCCATGATTGTGAGGCCTCCACAGCCACATGAACTGTGAGTCCATTAAACCTCCCTTTCTTTATAAATTCTGTCTTGGTTATGTTTTCATCAGCAACGTGAAAATGGGCTAATACATATGGTAAGATCATGCTTAGTTTCGTAAGAATCTGCTAAACTGTCTCTCAAAGTGGCTGTAGTGTTTTATAATTCTCACCATCACTGAATGAGAATTCTTGGTGCTTCACATCCTTGCCAGCACTTAGTGTTGTTAGTGCTTTGGATGCGGCCCATTTTAATAGGTATGTAGTAGTCTCTCATTTTTATTTTAATTTGCAATTTCCTAATGAAAAACAGTGTCAAACATCTTTGTAAATTTGTATTGCTTATTTGCAATCTATATATCTCTTTGGTGAAGTGTCTGTACAGGTTTTTTAAATGCATTTTTTAAGATTGGATTGTTTTTTTTTTGAGTTTTAAGAGTGTGTATAAGTTACATAACATTTTATTTTCTCTATATTAACATTTAATCTTCTTATAACTGTTTAAAAATATATTTTCTGATTGTAAAAGTAATACACACTCATTTTAGAAATATGAGACAACATAGAAGAATACGACAAAAACTTTAAAATGTAATATAGTACTAACAGATAATCATTTCTAACACACACAAACACACACACACACACACAAACACACACACACATCTTTTAAAATGCAGGCTATGTATTGCCTCCAAAGACAAAACCAAATTTCTTGCCTTTATTCTTTCCTTCCTACTCTTCTATCTTCTTGATATAAAAGTGTCCAGCTTCTTTTGATTCTGGAGGCAAAGATATCATGTAACCTGGAAGAATTTACCTCTGAAAAAAGCTAGGTGGGATGTCTTTGATTTAAGGTAAGTGGGCACCTTAAATGTTCTGGGGGCAAGACGTTAAGATCAGTGTTTTGCCTTGAAAATGATGTTTCCCCTAATGACTCACATTTGCTTTAAGTATTTTATTTTGTTTTGTATTAATAACACACAGATATTAGCTTTAAAAAACAAATAAACATCAATACCTCTACATCCCCAGCACTCTTAATATTTCTCCTATTCTTCTCATAGACAGTTATGATTCTGAAGTCAGGGTATATCATTTCCAAGGAGAAGTGTATAATTTTATTACAGATCTCTGTATCAATATATAATAAACATTTTCTTTGGGACCTATTAAAACTAATTTTAATGACTTTCAAGTTTAAGAATAATTTTGCAACTTTTTTCATGCAACGTTATGTTTTTGAGATTTATCAGTATTGAAACAAGTGTTATAGAGAAGGCATTGTATTTTCTCATGACAGCCATCAAAAATGTATTCCCTATAGGCATACATGATATATCTATTTTTACATATCTGAATCATGCAGCATTTTGATGTTTCAGAGGATTATTTTTCTTACCAGTATACTGCTGGCATATTTTTCAACCAAGTGCCCAGAATTACCTTAAACTGTAGATTTGGTTTCTATATTACCTTTCCTTAAAGTTATCATGGCACCATGTAGCTTTAGCTCAAGCTTCACTTTCTGATTCCATTTTACTTTGACCTGTATGGAGTATTTGATGAGTATGTTTAGGAAAACAAATAATATTCTCAATTTAAGTATTACATATTATGATCTAATTTTATTACTGGTCACTTTTTGATATTACATATATTTCATGTTTTCCAAGATATTTCAATGTATGTAAGCAGATCAAATTTATTAGCATCTATTGGACACAGCAGGTACATTTAACTGCTCATTTAAGAGTAAATAATCTAAAACATGAAACATAATACATTCAGCTAAATGGCATATTCATAATGTATCAAAACAACTAAGAAAGAAATTTGTATTAATGGATTACAGTATATCAGGGTTGAATTAACCAGAGAGTAATTTGAGTTAATATATCTGGATACCAGTGAAACTCCCCCATGTCTTTTCCAAATTATACACTGTCGGCAGATTACGCCAGAGGCAATGAAGAATCATGGAGTGTTGTTTTCTGAGCTGTAACAATTAAGGTCGAGATTCCCTAGCCTTGCATTTACAAGCCTTCATGATGTAAATGGGATTTGCCTTTTTAAATGCTACCTTATTTGCGTTTATATATACTAGACCCTAGCCAAATTGACTTGTTTGTAATTTCAGCAAATATCCCTTTCCCCACATGTGTGCTTTAGCTCTTGATTTTCCATCTGTCTGTAAGTTTTTTCCCCCACCATATTCTCTTGTCTATTCCCTTGTCTTATGCAAGTTTCTGTCTGAATACTAAGTCCTCCCTCATGATTATTTACCTCCTCCTCCTCTTCCCTCTTTTAGAATAATGAATTTAATCTCTTATTAATAAAGCACTTGATTTATGTCAGCTTCCATGCTGGGTTCTAAGCATATAAAAAACAAAACATGTTGGAGAATGTAGCAGAATAGAGAGTTTTTTTTAATGAATCAATAATAATGTAAGATGATTAAGTGCAATGACTCAGATAAACACAGCTTCCACGAGAACATAAACAAGTAGGACAAATTCTGTCCAGGGGCACCTAGGAGACACTTTTCTATCTGCTAATATTTTAATAGTTATTAAACAGGAAAATTATACAAAATATGCTTGAGTGGAGTTGATTTTTCCATAGTTCCTTCTCTTGCTCTTTCATCCCATATGTCCAAGTGGTGAGCCTAGCACAAAACCTGACATACATAAAGCTGTAAATAAAGATGTGGTGAATTAATAACTTCATTAAAAAATGAATGATTTGCTAAAGTATCTAACCATAGTGGTAAGATGTTTTAAGAATGCTTTCTCTGTGGAGTACAGATCTAAGCAGAGAAGTCAGAATCAATCTTGACAGCTGTTCTCTTGAAATCGAGCCTTTGTAATACAGCCACATGTACCCACGGGCAATCTCTCTAACTAAACAGCAATATCTTATCATTAGGATGGCCAACTGTTGCACCTTTGTGTCCTTGAGAGCATATAGGACAGTCCACAGTGCACATATGTTATTCAATAAAGAAAGCTTTGAGAAAGTTTTGGTTGAAATCAGTACCACGGCATGAAGTATTGGTAAGGTCTTCCCCATGTGGTGTGATATATTTGCAAATCTTAATTTTTAGAAATCCAGCAGATTCCTAGTTATGTTCTCCGTTCATGATAGATGAAACTCCAATAGCAATTTGTATTGGTAAATTGTCACCTTTATGGCCACTAAAATTTATGGAGTATTTACTAGAACCCAGGCACTTGGATAAGCATTTTATATTTTTCATCTATTTTAATCGTCACAACCACTTTTATAAGTTAGGAACTACTATTATTTGTATTTATAAATGATGAAATTGCAGCACAGGAAAGTTTTAGAAAGTGCCCATTGTTTCATAGCTAGAGGACAGGCAGGTTGGATATTGGAGCCCAAGACTCTTAGCACTTACACTTTACTTCTAAGCTGCAGCATAATTAACATATAAATAAAAGACAGTATTAGAATTTTTTGTTAAAACATACCACCTAGCAATAAATATATCACGTCATTAGTATTTTAAGATTTCCATAACAAGTATCACAACTCAGAAGCTTATATAATAATGTATTTTCTCACAGTTCTGAAGCATAAAAGTCCAACCCCAAGGTGTCGGCAGGAGGTTTGGCTCCATTCCTTGAGTCCTGAGGGAAGGATCTGTTCCAGACCTCTCTCCTTGCCTAGAAATAGCTGTCTTCTGACTATGTCTCTTCACACTATCTTTCTTTCATTTGTATCTCTCTGGGTCTTAATATCCCCTTTTTATAAGAACACTGGTTGGATTAAATTAAGGCCTACTCTAAGAACTTCACTTTAACTTGTTTGCCACTGTAAAGGTCAAATAAGATCATATTTTGAGGTGTTGGAAATTAGAACTTCAACTTATAAATTTTGAACTCATAACAATTGCCATGAATAAAAAAATAAACAGCACTGTAATGAAATTTAGATAGGAAAATCTGTTTCTTTTCAGGAGAGTAGTTATTATATTTAAGAAACACAAGGAAATATTCATTTTAAGTTTTAGATAAATAATATCTAAAACTTTCTTTTTTTTTCTTTTTTGAGACAGAGTCTCCCTCTGTCACCAGGCTGCATTGCAGTGACATGATCTTGGCTCACTGCAGCCTCCACTTCCCAGGTTCAAGCAATTCTCTTGCCTCAGCCTCCAGAGTGCCTGGGGCTACAGGTGTGCACCACCACACCGGGCTAATTTTTGTACTTTTAGAAGAGGTGGAGTTTCACTATGTTGGCTAGGCTGGTCTCAAACTCCTGACCTCAGGTGATCTGGTTGCCTCAGCCTCCCAAAGTGCTGGGATTACAGGCATGAACCACCACACCTGTCCCTAAAACTTCCATTTTTTAAAGGTAGTTTTAGAAATGTGGCACTAAGTCCCTCAAAAATCATAGTTTGCTGCTAAAAACTACTTTGTAAAGTCTATTTTCAAGTGAAGATCTAACTGTCTACATGTTAAGACTATATACTGAAGGTTGAATATCTCTTATCCAAAATGCATGGGGACAAAAATGTTTCAGATTTTTGAACATTTGCATATACATAATGAGATATCTTGGGGATTGGACCTGAGTCTAAACGCATTTATTTATGTTTCATGTACACCTTATACACATAGCCTGAAGGTAATTTTGTACAATATTTTAAGCAATTTTGTGCAACAAAAAAAGTCGGACTGCATTTTGACTGCAACCCCTCACACAAGGTCAAGTATAGAAATTTCCATTTGTATTATCATGTCAACACTCAAAAAGTTTTGGATTTTGGAGCATTTCCAATTTCAGATTTCTGGATTAGGGATGTTCAACCTATATCTGTTTGTCTTAAACAGATTTAGGATGAATTTGACTCTTGTTCAAAGAACATATTGCTGTTCATGTAATGCAGTCTAATATAATACTAATTTTATATGAACATATTTTTAGCCTGTTTTGTGAGGTCAGAAAATAACAGACAGTTGTTTTCTGCCTAAAAGTCACTTATCATTAAAATAATAGAAATGAACAGTACCCAGAAAAGGAAAAAGAGAGAAAAATAATCAACAGAGCAAATAATATTCCACTTATGCAAATTACTCTCATTTCTCTTTCAATGCCAAAAAACAAGCATGACTGTGGGGCTGTTCCATAAACAATAGATAACGCAGCTGTTCCTCAGAAGGCCATTTTAAAATTCACTTTTATTAATTAGGAAACTAATTCTAGAAAGAAAGAAAAAACTCTTTAACCTCCATTGATTAACTAAGAACACACTCCTCTAATTGGTGACGAACTGCTTTAATCATGGTAGAATAATGGATTTCACACTTAAGAATTCCAGTGCCCCTGAGCTTCAAGATTTTTTATAGATTCTCTCTATAGCACTGGAGACTCTCAATTTTCTTCAGAGTTGATTTATTTAAAAAGGACTTTACTGCAAAAGCAACTGGTGTCATTTCTCAAGTGCACATAAGACCAGATATAAAAGGCTTTATGCTTGGTTACCCTTGCATTCAACATTCTGGAAGCTGCTACTCTTCAAGAGAATAACTATTTTCCTGGAACAACCTAAACCACTGCTACACCTTAAAGTAATTATTATAAGGTTTAGCTTTTCTTCCAACTACATTTTACCCTGAAACTGGAAATGTAGGGTTATTCAGAGTAGTCTTTGTTTTATAAACAAATGATATTTAATATTGTGAAATGATACAAAACAGTACAAAGACAGAGATTGCAAAATATCATAAAATTCAAGATGGTATTTTGTATTTTGAAAATATGGGTGCCCAATTGTAAGACCCTCAAATATCATATGTTCATAATGTCTTCAAAACATACTGGAGCCATTACTATAAATGTTTGACATTTAATAAAATAAAATCAACTGACAGCAAGAACTGGTTAAACATAATTAAGAATCCTACCCTTTGTGTTTTTACTCAGAACAACAAACAGTAATGAAAAGAGATGAATGAATGAATTAATATTCCTATTTAAATACATTTACCTCTCTTACACTGTTTTAGTAGAAATATCACCAGTTGAAACTTGTAAATGGGTGAGTAAAATGAAGAGAGGATAGAGAAAGATTGACCACCGATTTCAATCAAGACAAACATTTTGGAGGAGAAAAAAGAGCAAATGGTTCTAACACTTGAACCAGACAGTTGTTTGTTTGCATTTAACTTTCAAATGTGATTTAATTTACTAAACCAAGTTGGTTCAGAAATCAAACATAAATTTCTCTTCTAAACTAAATGTTTGGTGGGCTAAACAGGGGTACTAAGCAAGAGGCATGCATTATTTTCAGAGAGCTTAAATCTATGGGTTATTCATACTCTCACATTAGTAAAACCTTTTTCTTGCTAAAGTGGTACTTAAGTGGTTTTTTTTAACAGGTGATTTGAATTACAGAAAGTCCTGCAATAATTTAATCTTCCTTTAAGGTTGCTAAATTAGATTAGATTTCTTATACATACACAAGATTTTTAAAGATAAGCAGAAAATTTCTTATATCTCCTAGAACAATATGCTTACTTTATCTTTCATAATAAATATTGGGCCCCAGAAAATGAAATTAAAAAATAACAAATGAGGTTAAATTCCTAAAAATCTGCAGGCCTGGATAGGGAGAGAGAGAATTCTGATATCATTGCATCATAAAGTATCAATTAGATACTGTATTTCTTCTTCTCCTCATAAAATACATGTATAGAGGGAGTGATAAAGGAATTTCCTATGTAATTTCCAGTAATACAGGAATTTCTTGATTCACCAAAACGAACAAAGAAGCACACATACAAAATGTTTACCATAATTTACGCATTGCTCTGCCAGTAACACACAGGTGTTCATATTGCACCAGCATTCTGGGAGCATCTTGGTAATGACTCTGTCTTGTGATGAGTTATTTATTTAGGAGGAGCCCATGTGTTTCAATACTGCAGCTGTGATTCTTTCCTCAGATTGCAAAGGTCTTTTCTCTGGGTTTCATCAGATCCTGACTTGAGGTTCTGCCTCTCTCCAGCCTTTTGTAGCCATTTCTTCCTATCTTCCCAGTCCTTCTTCTCATCCCAGTTCAAGGGATCACTCATAAGAATAAGAATAAACCTTTGTAATGCAGTCCTTTCAGCCTGTGCTAAGTTCAAATGTAGATTGCCAATGACTCTTTTTTCTTTTTCTGCAGAGGATGCCAATACATTATAATCTTATATCATTTCCAAGGAAAAAATCTAAGTTAACTTTACCAGTTCAACTTACGCAGGTTACAGACCTAGAAATGTCCAGCTTGTATGAACATTTATTGAACATTTTGCATTGGTATATTAGCGTCGCTCAAGGAAAGCACATGATTTGTATCAAATGCTGATTGATTGAGCCTCAAAGCTATTTGTGATAGTAAAATGCCTTCCTTAATTTACAAGCCAAATTCAAAAGTAAATCTTCACTCTTTTGACTCAAGAGTGAGAGGTAACAGCATGCTGGCAGTCCTCACAGCCCTCGCTCGCTCTCGGCGCCTCCTCTGCCTGGGCTACCACTTTGGCGGCACTTGAGGAGACCTTCAGCCCACCGCTGCACTGTGGGAGCCCCTTTCTGGGCTGGCCAAGGCGGGAGCCCACTCCCTCAGCTTGCAGGGAGGTGTGGAGGGAGAAGCGCGAGCGGGAACCGGGGTTGCGTGCGGTGCTTGCGAGCCAGCTGGAGTTCCAGGTGGGCGTGAGCTTGGCGGGCCCCGCACTCGGAGCAGCCAGCCGGCCCTGCTGGCCCTGGGCAATGAGGGACTTAGCACCCGGGCCAGCGGCTGCAGAGGGTGTACTGGGTCCCCCAGCAGTGCCAGCCCACCGGCGCTGCACTCGATTTCTCACAGGGCCTTAGCTGCCTTTCCGCGGGGCAGGCCTTGGGACTGCAGCCCACCATGCCTGAGCCTTCCCCCACCTCCGTGGGTTCCTGTGCAGCCCGAGCCTCCCCCATGAGCGCCACCCCCTGCTCCACGGCGCCCAGTCCGATCGACCACCCAAGGGCTGAGGAGTGCGAGCGCATGGCGCAGGACTGGCAGGCAGCTCCACCTGCAGCCCCGGTGGGGGATCCACTAGGTGAAGCCAGCTGGGCTCCTGAGTCTGGTGAGGACGTGGAGAGTCTTTATATCCAGCTCAGGGATTGTAAACACACCAATCGGCACTCTGTATTTAGCTCAAGGTTTGTGAGTGCACCAATCCACACTCTGTAGCTGCTCTGGTGGGGCCTTGGAGAACCTTTAAGTCTAGCTCAGGGATTGTAAACACACCAATCGGCACTCTGTATCTAGCTCAAGGTTTGTAAACACACCAATCAGCACCCTGTGTTTAGCTCAAGGTTTGTGAGTGCACCACTCAACACTCTCTATCTAGCTGCTCTGGTGGGGCCTTGGAGAACCTTTATGTCTAGCTCAGGGATTATAAACACACCAATCAGCACCCTGTGTCTAGCTCAGGGTTTATGAGTGCACCAATCGACACTCTGTAGCTAGCTGCTCTGGTGGGGTCTTGGAGAACCTTTATGTGTAGCTCAGGGATTGTAAATACACCAATCGGCACTCTGTATCTAGCTCAAGGTTTGTAAACACACCAATCAGCACCCTGTGTTTAGCTCAAGGTTTGTGAGTGCACCACTCAACACTCTCTATCTAGCTGCTCTGGTGGGGCCTTGGAGAACCTTTATGTCTAGCTCAGGGATTATAAACACACCAATCAGCACCCTGTGTCTAGCTCAGGGTTTATGAGTGCACCAATCGACACTCTGTAGCTAGCTGCTCTGGTGGGGTCTTGGAGAACCTTTATGTGCAGCTCAGGGATTGTAAATACACCAATCGGCACTCTGTATCTAGCTCAAGGTTTGTAAACACACCAATCAGCACCCTGTGTTTAGCTCAAGGTTTGTGAGTGCACCAATCGACACTCTGTAGCTAGCTGCTCTGGTGGGGCCTTGGAGAACCTGTGTGTGGAAACTCTGTATCTAACTAATCTGATGGGGACATGGAGAACCTTTGTATCTAGCTCAGGGATTGTAAACGCACCAATCAGCGCCCTGTCAAAACAGGCCACTTGGCTCTACCAATCAGCAGGATGTGGGTGGGGCCAGATAAAAGAATAAAAGCAGGCTGCCGGAGCCAGCAGTGGCAACCTGGTTGGGTCCCCTTGCACACTGTGGAAGCTTTGTTCTTTCGCTCCTGCAATAAATCTTGCTACTGCTCACTCTTTGGGTCCACTCTGCTTTTATGAGCTGTAACACTCACCGCGAAAATCAGCTTCACTCCTGAAGCCAGCGAGACCACGAGCCCACCGGGAGGAACGAACAACTCCAGACGCACTGCCTTAAGAGCTGTAACACTCACCGCGAAGGTTGCAGCTTCACTCCTGAGCCAGCGAGACTACGAACCCACCAGAAGGAAGAAACTCCGAACACATCCGAACATCAGAAGGAACAAACTCCAGACACGCCACCTTAAGAGCTGTAACGCTCACCGCGAGAGTCCGCGGCTTCATTCTTGAAGTCAGTGAGACCAAGAACCCACCAATTCCGGACACAAGAGTATGTGTGATCTTACTGGGTAGTGGTCATAAATGATCAAATAATGTTCTTCCAATCAATCAGCAAATGTTTATTAGATGATTGCTATGTATACCCCAGATTGGTATTCACACAATAGTGTGAGCCCCAACTATCTGAGGCACATCTCAGTTAATTTAGAAAGTTTATTTTGCCAAGGTTGAGGACGCCCTCCCATGACACAGCCTCAGAGGTCCTCATGACATGTGCCCAAGGTGGTTAAAGCACATTTGGTTTTACACATTTTAAGGAGTCATGAGATGAATCAACATACGTAAGATGAACATTAGTTAGGTCTGAAAAGGTGGGACAACTCGAAGCAAAGGAGGGACAACTCAAAGCAGGGAGGGGGCTTCCAGGTCATAGGTAGATAAAAGACAAATGGTTGCATTCTTCTGAGTTTCTGATTAGCCTCTCCAAAGGAGGCAATCAGATATGCATTTATCTCAATGAACAGAGGGGTGACCTTGAAGAGAATGGGATGCAGGTTTGCCCAAGCAGTTCCCAGTTTGACTTTTCCCTTTAGCTTATTGATTTTGAGGCACCAAGATTTATTTTCCTTTCACAACAGTAATGAATTCAGGAAGTTCATCCTTTATGGGATTTATTTTCTGGTTAAGAAGATGCATCTCCAATAAGTCATGGCTAATCTAACAAATATAATGTTATGTGAAGTACAGCGGGTATGAGTAATGTTAATAAGGTACCTAACTTAGGTAGAAGGTAGAAGTGGAGTAGAGGGCTCTCCTGAGGAAGAATTATTTCATCTGAAACATGAATGATGAATAATAAGTTGACAGAAAAAAGATGAGAGAATCATACAAGAAGGAGAAGCAGAAGAGTGTTTCAGGCAGAAAACAGCTTGTCAGAGACCCTGAGGTGGGAATGAGCAAAACCGTGAGCATCTTCTACAGGATTTTTTCCTTCCATCAGACTTCAGCCTACACGAATATCACAATGAAGCAAGCAACATAAGTACATTCTTCTCTGATTTGACATCCTGGAGAGATGCTTGCTGCGTGCCATGCCAAAGAATTGAACACTGATAACAGCACAAAAGACTGAACAGTTCATGATCTGAAAGGTAATGGTATATGAAAGCCAGAAATAAAGGTAAGTGCAAGTGAAATATTTGCACCTTCATTATTTAGGTTAATTTTGAGTGACTCCAAATGCTATTGTGTATACTGTGCTCAGCTGATGAACTAGACGATATCATTTGCCAACTCAGTTCTTATTTGATATCACTCAAAGTTCATATTCAATAAAATGATAGCATTTTACAAAATGTATGTAAAGCTGAATTTAAAGCTTCAAATGGGAGGAAGAGGGAACATGCACAGCTAGATTAATTTGAGATATTAAAATGATGAAAAGTGTAACTGTATTCAATGAAGATGTTATGTCATTGCTTTCCAATATAAAGGCAAAAGTAATTCTAAGTCATTTAGCCAATTTATCCTTAGCATCAGAGTTGTATCTTTGCTAGCAATATTTCTTTATTATTTATTGAATTCCAAGTAGGCATCACTATATAAATCATTATATACCTAGTTCCTGCCACAAAGGCATACAATCAAATTCAAATAGAGAAAGCAATTCAGATATAAAATATGTCAAATGTGTTAATGAAACTCCGAAGATTGAGATTCTTGCTTATAAATATGCCTTCATAGCTTAGGAAGTAAAAACTATAAATAAGACAAAAGGCCTAATGATAAGAAACTCACATTCTAGGTATATTCTTAACTATGGTTTGCTATTAAGAACTAATGAATATAATTTTAGCTCACAGTACATCTTCCTAGAAAACAAACAAATAATAATATAATATGGGGAGAGTGCTGCCAGGATTACCCTCTAGTCTCTGTTAA
The DNA here is from genome assembly GCF_028885655.2 of Pongo abelii. Taxonomy (NCBI): domain Eukaryota; kingdom Metazoa; phylum Chordata; class Mammalia; order Primates; family Hominidae; genus Pongo; species Pongo abelii. Next base: position 88,190,055 of record NC_072000.2, on the reverse strand, counting down.
TCTTTCTCCCACTATAGCTTCTTACTTCCTCAAAAAGACAAAATCCTGGTTTACAATAAGCCTTGATTATATTCTTAAAAACGTGGTACTTTTACCTCAATAATCTGTGTAGTTTTCAAAAGGAAAAAAGAGTAGAAGCAAAAAGAGCTCAGGTTTCCAATGAAACCTTTTCACTTTACTTTCAACTTAGCCAGTTTTTAATGGTTCTGCGCCATAAAGCATCACAGGCGTAAAGACAGTATTTGACTACCATCCTTTATACTGTGCTGACCTCTTGTTATATAATGGGAAGGTCATCATATTTGCCCAATGTGAAATGCCAAAAAAAAAGATAGATTGATGAACAGATACATATCCCTATCTCTATCTCTACCTCTATCAATATCTGCCTATCAATATCTTATGTATATATTCTTCTACCCATATCTTCAATACCTTCAACATCTGGCACATATTCGTTTCCCAATATACATTTATTTAAATTTGACACTATCTTTTCATTTGCATTTTTAATATAACTCTCATTTTAAGAAAAAATGAATTCAAATATGTGAAGTTATACGAATTAAATTAAGCTACGCTATTCAAAGGGTCTAAAAATTCAGAATTGGTGAGCCTTTCTGGAAACATAATACATAACTGAATTTTTAAAGCTCAATTTACAAGCAATCTTTTGGGATAAATCAAGTACATTTGAGAACTTACAAAAATCCCAGTGTCATTTGATCATTGAGTTCTAAAGCAAATGATGCCAAAACCTGAGAAAATGAATTTATGTTTTGTATACTTGGCCATTGACATTTTGAAGTGTTATATATTTAAGATTTATCTACAGAAGCTGTGTTTATGCTTTTTGGTGTACCTTCTGATGCATTTCATCTGCCAATCCTCTGGTTCTGTAAGCATGTATCCATCAGTGACTTGAGTCTGTTTTGGATTAAGAAAATCTAGGATTGGAAGTTATACAAAGACAATATCATTAATGAAACCATTTACTAGGTGATTTGGGCCCTACTCATTCCAATAAGGATTACTGTTAGATATCTGACTTCCATCTCTATCTGCACAGGAGAGGTGATTTGTCAATGGACACATGAAAAGTGTTATTTCATTCAATGAAGATATGTCATTGCTTTCCAATATAAAAGCAAAATAATTCTAAGTCATTTAGCTAATTTGTCCTTAGCATGAAAGTTGTATCTTTGTTAGGCAATATTTCTTTATTATTTATCATTTATTGAACTCCAAGTATGCATCGCTATATAAATCATTGTATACATAGTCCATATCCCAAAGGCATATAATCAAAGTCAAACAGAGAAAGCAATTCAGACATAAAATATGTCAAATGTGTTAATTAAACTCTGAAGATTGAGTTTCTTAATTATAAATATGTCTTCATAGCTTAGAAAGTAAAAACTATGAATAAGACAGAAGGCATAGTGATAAGAAACTTACATTCTAGAAGTATTCCTAACTATGGTTTGCATTAAGAACTAATGAATATAATATTAGCTCACAGCATATCTTCCTAGGGAAGAAAAAAAAAAAAACAAGAATATAAGGTTTTGGGAAGGTGATAGAGTCATGATGATCTGATTTGAAGTTCTATCTTCACCATTTACTTTGAGAAATTGGGCAATATAAGCCTCCTCAAGCCTGTTCTCCTCCTCCCCCACGTTTTGATAATCATATTAACGCTCACATAAAAGCATTGATCTGATTATTAAATGTGATAATACATGTGAAATACTTAGATCAAATCCTGAAAAGTTATTACTATAAAAAAAGGAGAACACTTCTGAGATCACCTAGATTTTGGTCTAGATGAGAGACAATCAGTATTAGCTGACTACATATAAAGTGCCCTAAAAGTCAGGGCAAGCAGAAATGCACATCTTCTCAACATAAAAATTTGAAGTAGAAATGATGAGATTGAATTAGCATGTCTACAATGCTTTGGAAGCAGTTAGGCATTACAGCAGAGGTTTTGGGTGGAACATGAGATTCAATGGGTTCTATTCTCTTCCTAAGGATTGATTCCTTTTCTTTTCATCTGGATTGATCCATGAAATGGGCTTGGAGAGATGAAAGAAGAGTGTCCAACTGATTCTTTGATGATGCCAGTATCTAATTTCAGAGACAAAAAATAAAATAAAATAAAAATACTTGGAATTCAAGTGTTTTTTATGATTTACCTGAGGCATCTGTAAAACTTGAATCCTTGCCCTTTTTGGCAAGATTTTTCTCATATTCCAAACAAAGGTAAATCTTTGTCTTGATATTTTCCAAACTAGCTAGGTGCTCTTTGCTAGAATTGTAAACATTCATAATCAAAGTGTATGGACTACTACCTAGATTTGGAAGGCAATTTATTTCTTCCATAATATTTTATAATAAATATTTATAAGTGCAGTATGTGTAAAGTGGCTAAGCACTTAACATGACAGATGGGATTATTTCTACTTTACCTATGAAGAAACACAAGTCACAGAGCTAAAAAGTAGCAACACCAGGAGGAAAAAACATACAGGTGGGTATGATTCTGTTACCGGAAATGGGTCCTGATCCAGACCCCAAGACAGGGTTCTTGGACCTTGCACAAAAAAGAATTTGGGGCAAGTCCATAGAGTAAAGTGAAAGAAAGTTTATTAAGAAAGTAAAGGAATGAAGAATGGCTACTTCATAGGCAGAGCTGTGGCTTGGTCTGTTCACTTTGATTACACTTATAGTCATTTCTTGATTATATCCTAAGCAAGGGGTGTTTTTCATGAGTTTTCCAGGAAAGATGTGGGCAAATCCTGGAACTGAGGGTTTCTCCCACTTTTAGACCAAATAGGGTAACTTTCTGAAGTTGTCATGGCATTTATAAAATATCATGGTGCTGGTGGAAGTGTCCTTCAGCATTCTACTGCATTGTTATTAGCGTATAATGAGCAGTGAGGATGACCAGAGGTCACTTTCATTGTCATCTTGGTTTTGATGTGTTTTGGCCAGCTTCTTTACCACAACCTGTTCCATCAGCAAGGTCTTTGTGACCTGTGTCTTGTGCTGACCTCCTATCGCATCTTGTGATAGGAGGATGAGATAGTTCATTATCACACTACTCTAAATAACTTCCCAAGAGTGGGTAATTTATAGAGAAAGGAGGTTTAATTGACTCAGTTCCACATGGCTGGTGAGGCCTCAGGAAACTTACAATCATTGCAGAAGCAGAAGCAGGCATGTCTTACATGGCAGCAGGTGAGAGAAAATGCGTGAAGGAGAAACTGTCAAACAGTTATAAAACTATCAGGTCTCATGAGAACTCACTCACTATCATGAGAACAGAACGGGGAAACTGCCCCCATGATCCAGTCGCCTCCCACATGGTCCCTCCTCCAAGACGTGGGGATTACGGGGATTACAATTTGAGATGGGATTTGGGTGGGGACCCAGAGCCATACCATGTAATTCCACCCCAGCCTCTCCCAGATCTCATGCCCTTTTCACATTTCAAAACCAATCATGCCTTCCCAACAGTCACTCAAAGTCTTAACTCATTCCAGTATTAACCCAAAAGTCCAAGTCTCAAGTTTCATCTGAGACAAGGCAAGTCTCTTCTGCCTATGAGCCTATAAAAGAAACAACAAGTTAGTTACTTCCAAGATATAATGGGGGTACAGGCATTGGATAAATACTCCTGTTCCAAGTGGGATAAATTGGTCAAAACAAAAGGCCTATAGACTCCCTGCAAGTCCAAAGTGGACAGAGCACTCATTAAATCTTAAAGCTCCGAAGTAATCTCCTTTGACTCCATGTCTCACATCAAGGGCGTGCTGATGCAAGGGGTGGGCTCCCAAGGCATTGGGAAGCTCTGTCTCTGTGGCTTTGCAGGGGTCAGACCCCATGAGTCCTCTCATGAGCTGGCATTGAGTGCCTGCAGCTTTTCCAGGTGCACAGTGCAAGCTGTCAGTGGATCTACCATTCTGGGGTCTGGAGGGCCCTAAGTTCTTAGAATGCCTAACCTCCTGGGAATGCAGCCCAGTATGTCTCAGCCTTGTTTTACCCAGCCCCTCTCCAAGATGCAGTTGCTGTTGTTCAAACATCTCTGACAATTCTAGAACCAATGAGTATAATCACTAAATAATATTGCTTCAGTTCCACTCCATTGGGTAAAGCTTCACTTATGTTACTGTCTAGAAGTGGAAAAATTGTAAAGGAATGGCAGCATGTTATACAGAAAATGTAACATGTAATAAGTTGAATTGGAATCCCCACTCCCCAACAAATACATACCTTGAAAATTCCAACCACCAGTACCTTGCAATGTGACCTGCTTTTGGAACTAGGGTTATCACAGATGTAACTAATTCAGTACAGATGAATCATCAGGATAGGCCTTAATTCAATATGACTGGTGAACTTATAAAAAGAATGCATGGGGAAAGAAAGACACATTAAAAGGAAAAATGACATGAAAGCACAGGAAGAAGATGGTCATTTACAAGTCAAAGAAAGAGGCCCGGAACAGATCTTTCCCTCACAGCCTTCAAATGGAACCAACACTACTAACAGCTTGATTTTGAACTTCTGCCCTCCAGAACTGTGAGATATTACATTTATGTTGTTTAAGCCACCCTGTTTGGCACTTTGTTAAGGTAGCCCTAGCAAGCTAATGCAGATAACCTTACTAAAATACAATTTTCATTATTCTAGCCAGGAGAAAAGACAGAACAACTCAATTCAGAACAAATTGTTCTACAATGAGGAGCCTAAGCATAGGCTTTGGGACCAGGAAGTTCATAGCAAAGGAAGCAATGTTAGGAAAAAGACAAAAAAGCACTTTCTCTCAATATATGTATTTTAATTGAATTCATTCCATGGATGCTTTTGTATATTGTTAGGTAAAAAGACCTTAGGTGGTTCCAAATTTCTTTCAGTGGCTTGCAGCCTCACTGCAAGAGTCCCTCTAGGGCTCACACACATTCTTCTTTGTTTTCTACTTTTACTTCTGCCTCCTGTTCCACTCTGTGTGGTTTGTAGCTCTTTCATTGGCTGCTGCTTGTTTGCTTTCTTTGCTGTGCTACATTTTGTTTAAGGCCAGTAGTCTAAGTAAAATTGTTAGTTTGGCTATCAAAAAAAAAAAAAAAAAGTTGAACACATGGACTACGGGAAAACTTGTATTAATCCCTTTTTCAATTAACAAATTGGTTAGAATATTCTCAAGTAAATGTCCAGAGATTTTTTTTTAAAAAAATGGAAAAAGAATGCTCAGCCAAATTTGTACACAACTTTTGATTACTTAGATATTAGAATTTTTAAACCAGCATACATTTCTTGGTAAGCGAGATTGAATTTTTATTGAAAGTGTTGGTGTTATGAGCTAATAACTAGTAGCGCTAAGGATAAGTAGAACAAGGAGGAATGAAGCTCTTCTATAATCTCATCTCAGAGAAATTCAGTTTCTACTTGATAGTGGGAGCACTCTTAAAGTAGGGGAAAATGTATAGATCAGTTAATTAACTATGAACTCTCCTTTCCTTAAATGCCTATGTTACTTTATTTGCCAAACAGTTCCATTTCATGCAGTTGAACTCCATCTTATCTCCAAGGTGGGTAAGGCCAACCAGATTGCAAGACAAGATTGTTGTTCCCCTTCACTCAACTAGTGTGTTGCCGAACACTTGCAAAGCAGTGAGGAGCAAAACTAAGAGATCTTACATGTAAATGAGAATCTGCAATACAATGCAGTGTCATGGGAGATTATAAACATTTTTCAATGTATTTTGCAAAAGGATTTCTTTTGGTTGCAATTTGGCAGAAAGAGGGCAAATCCTGACAAAAATATTGGAGGTACTGGTATTCAGCACAAGAAATTGCAAGGTTATTTCATAAGTGCAACCAGATACTTCATAAAAGAAATGTAAGCATTTCTATTGGAATGAAAAATATTATGTAAATTATTGCTCTTTTGCATTTGTTAATAATCAAGCACGGTTACATGTTTTGTTAATAAATCATTGAATTGATGAAGACAACGTGAGATGTTTCTCTGTTTTCTTGTTAGTACAGTCCCTTGAAATCCTGTCCATGAATCAAAAGCAATCTGCACCGGCTACCAACCCCTTAATAATCCACCTTCTCAGGGAGAAAACACTTAATTGCCATTCAGTGGCCACACAGAACAAACGCCCTTGAGTTGGGGAGAGAAAAGGAAGAAGTGTCATGTGTTTGATGGAAGGACACACACACATATGGACACATGTACACAAAGCAAACTAAAACAAAACAAAAAACAAATAAAACCGATTCCTGCAGATAACCATGTAAAACCCATTTGTAAAACATGTGCTATGGAAATATTATGGGAAGAAAGAGTAAAACTGTCCATGAAAAGAAACACATGTGACACTACTAGCGACTGCAGTCACGCACAGCTGCAGAAGTTTCATGTCAAATAGTTTATTACATTTACAAACCACAGATAGTACTGAACTCTCTCTACATATTATGTCTTTTCCCTATTCCACATTGTGTAGGGCAGATAGTATATATTGCATGAATAAGCTTAACAGGGGTAATTCATGTCCTGAGTGGAGCAGTGCAAGATTTCAGCACACTACCCAGAATAGCAAAAAATTTAAAGCTTATGAATTGTTTATTTCTGGAATTTTTCATTTAATATTTTCTCACTGTGGTTGACTACAGGTAAACAAAACTGCAGATAAAGAGAGTCTACTGTGATTCAAAGTATGGCTTCTTTCTCTTGAAAGTGATTAAGAAGACACCCCATCTACTAATGATGGAGGTGGAGAAGAACACTCATTCTGGAAGAAGCCCAAAAGTTGGTTTTAAAGCTAGACTCACATCCTTGTGAATAAATTTGCATGTACTTTAATCATGAGAGAAATATAAAAAAATAGGGCTGGGCTCAGTGGCTCACGCCTGTAATCCCAGCACTTTGGGAGGCAGAGGAGGGCGGATCACGAGGTCAGGAGATCGAGGCCATCCTGGCTAACACAGTGAAACTCTGTCTCTACTAAAAATACAAAAAATTAGCCGAGCATGGTGGTGGGCGCCTACATTCCCAGCTACTCGGGAAGCTGAGGCAGGAGAATAGCTAGAACCTGGGAGGTGGAGATTGCAGTGAGCAGAGATCATACCACTGTACTCCAGCCTGAAGACAAAGCAAGACTCCGCCTCAAAAAAAAAAAAAAAAAGACTACATTTATTTTAAGTATTTTTATTATCTCTTCTAATATTCTCACACATTCTTCAGCCTCCAGTTCTCATGCTGTTCACTGAAGGTTCAGTGTTCTTGTGAAATGTATTAGCTAAGCAAGTTAGATTAAGAAGAGACCCACAATTCTTCAGATTCTAAACCTTGAACTTCTCTCCCTTTATCACAATATATCTGTCCTAAATTTTCATGACATCTTTGCCTGTTTTAATTACTCTGATATATCAAAATTACAAGCTAACAAAGTGATTCCAAATGCATGTTAATTAATACTTTTGTCATAGTCTAAATATTATCTTTCTCAACTTGTAGCTGCATTTAATCTGTAGCCTGCCACTCCTTAAATTGTACAATGCTATCAAGTATAAAGGAGATTTTGTTTGAAATGGAGTGATCATTTGTCACTCAGCAAATCAAGCCATGAAGAGGAAGTTATTGATCTAACTCCTTGTACTGTTTCCTTATTCTTATTGGCCAACTTTTAAGAAGTAGGAGACATTTGAGTAGGTACTGAAATATATGTTAGGAAAAAAGTACATTGATCATTTCATAATATTATTTCTGTAATTCAAGTCATCTTAATGGTCTTTGAAAACTTTGGTGCATCCTGTAATCCTCTTCCAGAATATTTAGTTTTATTTTAGTTTTAGTTTTAATTAGAGAATTGGAGGGATTTTCTTACAATAACAGTATTAAATATATGTAACTAATAGAATCCTAAAAAGAGGAGAGTTATTTGTGTGTTGTATGTGGGTATGTATATGTGTATCTGTATGTGTATGTGTTTGGGGTGTGTGTATATAAACATACACATACATGTACATGTATGTATATAATAAATATATATACACACATATGTACATATATACAAACACACAAATATATATATAAATCTTTTTAAATAGAAAAATTAGGTAAAGTTATTCAACTAAAATTTCTTCTAAATGGAAAATCTGCAGGATTTTTCCAGAAATCCTTCAGAAGACACTTGAGTTGTGTAGATAGGTTAGAATTTGCTCTAATCCCATGTAATTGCATCTATGTTTTGATAAAATATAGTGTATACTTATAATTTGAAGTTAAAATGTAAATGTAATACTGTTAACCCTTGCTTTCAATAGTTTTTCCAGGGACAATTATAGATTTTTACTTACCCAGATTTTTTTTAAATGTCGACTTCATTGCCAGATTCAACATTGTTTTCTCTGCCACCTTCAGGCTTATATTGTTACAAAATCAAGTGTAGTGAAAGTAACTTGATTGTCATTATGTGACTCAAAGAAAGGTTTCATAATCCAGTGCTGTTGACTCCGTCTGCTAAGCTGAGGTCAAACATCTGTCCTTGAACTGGTTCCTGTGTCCGTGGGAATTAACCACTCATATAACTTAAATCACAAGCTCCAGCCCTGCAAAAGGAAATAGAGGTAGTCTTACTAGAACCAGATTGAGAATGGGGCAGAGGGTTGGGAGTGGAGGCTAGATGGAAATTGATGTACTGCTTAAATAAAAATAGGAAATGTATGTTGGAAAGGCAATTAACAAATGTCCAATACAGCTCCTTACTTGATTATGGCATATGGTATAACATGTGATATTCATCTTATTATCACTAAGGCCTAAATAATAGAGCTGCAAAGTAATGAAGCGTGCTAATAATGGAAAGGAACTATGGCTTAACTGTCTCCTCCAGTAAATTGCAGCTATAGATTTAAAAGGCAAAAAACAATAAAACAAAACCAATATGCTCCCCATTTTATGCTACTTCCAAATAATGAATTTTCTGCATAAAATATTGAGGTATTAAATCTGTATCTTCTATAACTTTTCCTAATTAAAGAAAACAATTCTATTCAACATTGTAGGTGTAATGAAAAGCAGGCTTGTGCTTTGAAAAGTAACGAAAATATTTTTCCCCTAATTTTTAGATTTTTTTAATTCTGTGACTAAACAATTAAACACATTTATTTATCTCTGTTGACGCATTTCCATTTCCTCATTCCAAATGATTTTGTGTCAGAAAACAAGCATATTTGTCAGGAAAAAAAAAGAAAAAACTTTATTCATAAAGTTACAACAGGTAAAAAACTGAAGACCTTAATAAATATTCTTTTGCAATTTCCAGTAACATTTACAACTGGAAATGCTAAGCTGTTGACTATGAGACAACTTGGAAAGGGAAAGTAAAAACAAAAACATTTCAAATCTTCAGTGACATTTTAACAAGAAGTGACAGGAATTCCAAAGGAGAACATATAACTGTAAATATGCCTCTGATGTATTTTTAATGCCTATGTGCTTAGTGTATAACAGTCCCATACAATGACAGAAGGATAATATTGCCAGTGTTCATTACTTGAAAATAATAAATGGGGCCAGGCATGGTGGCTCATGCCTGTAAGCCCAGCACTTTATGAGGACAAGGCAGGCAGATCACCTGAGGTCAGGAATTCAATACCAGCTTGGCCAACATGGCGAAACCCTGTCTCTACTAAAAATACAAAAAACAAAAAAAATCCTAGCTATTCAGGAGGTTGAGACAAGAGAATCGTTTGAACCTAAGAGGCAGAGGTTGCAGTGAGCTGAGATCGCACCACTGCACTCCAGCCTGGGCGACAGGGTGACAGAGCGAGACTCTATCTCAAAAAAAAAAAAAAAAGGAAGAAAGAAAATAATGGACTAGCATGGGGAGCCCAAAATATAGGCTACATTTTTTTATCTTGGGAATTTTGTGGTCAAAGAAGTTTTTGTTTTGTTTTGTTTTGTTTTGTTTTAAACAAACTTGAGAAATAATTAGTTTTGTCAACTGCTTTCCCAATAGAAACAGACTTCCCAAGCCAACTGGTTGCCAAGGAGCACATAATATACACAGTCTTTGAGCTACCTCCTGTTTTGTCTGATGCCCAGGGCCTCATAGATGTTCCCCATATCTGGTACATGAGTGTGACACTAAACCAATTACTTTTAGAAAGTCAGGTAAATCTGTAAAATGGCACTAGAATGAGAGCTGTGTGTGTGCTGTGGGCAGAGAGATGGCGGATCAGTGAGGTTGGCAGATGGGACTTTGAACTGCATTATTCAGCCCCCAGGTCTGGAACAGTAATGCCTCTTTGCAGATGAGTGGTATTTCCCAGCTCATGGTTTTCTGCTTGACTTTCCTGTAAATGTAAATCAGAATTAAGAAGGGAGGGAGAATATGACCTTCACTGTTTACACTAATTTGTAACACAAGATGCATTTTGAAAGGGAGAAGGGCAAACCTCAAATGATGTGAGGTTTATATGAGTGCACCAAGGAAGCACTATTAAATGGCATCTTCTGCAAACTCAGAACTCATTCAGAAGCAAAGCCGCTCTGGAAATCTCACAAGATCAGGCTTTCTTGCCTCCTCCCTGGGAGTTACCATTTCAGGTCTTGCTTGGAAATGGCCCAAGAACAGATCCTTCTTGCTGTTCCAATACTTCTGTTTCTCTGCTTCCTAACTGTAACCAGAATCAGTGAAAACGAATTTACTAAAAGACGAAAATCAAAGTTGTATGATTTAATACGAAAACTTCTGTCATGCTGATATTTCACCCACTATTTTATCTTTTTAAGAGTTTATACTTGGGTATGTTCACAGCAGCTGTGTGTGTTTAATCCTAGCTGTGATGTTAGTCTGGTTTGTTTGTTTGGTCCTCTCTCTACAGGAGAACACTTCAAACTCCTGTCCTCTGAAATCAGCAAGGGTGACGGAAACCTCCAACTGCTCTGCGTCAAACAGTACCACCTTCAAACATGGCCTGCACAGCCCTTACTGCAGACACTCACAAACTGGTCAGGACTCCTGGAGGCCAGGCTGTGAAAGGAAGGGATTGGAATTCTTTCCAGCACCTGTTTGCCTATGGCTTTGCTATGGAAATTAGGCTAGAAGTTTATTCTCTAAGTCTGGAAACTGAAGTTTAAATGTACTCAATTTTGAAAATGTAGAGAATATGAACATTTTCCCAATTTCCCTTTCACTGAAAGGTTTTAGTACTTCTGGCTAATGGTGTTGTTGCCCTCAGGGAAAATGCTCTTATGAACCTCTTTGAGAACTGTCAGAAACCATACTGGAAAAATTTACTGATGGATTACTCAATATGCACTGAGGTATATTTATTCCCATTCATGTGAATATGGTGAGAATGAGGGAATTGGAGGGCGGAAGTGTTGGGTAGAGGTCAAGGAGGGGAGCACATCAGAAAGACGGATGGAAACACTGCACAGTTCTCAATGATAATTTATTTAATAATTCTATGCAATGAGCTTTTGTTTTTGAGACAGGTTCTCACTCTGTTGCCCAGGCTTCAGTGCAGTGGCATGATCTTAACTCACTGCAGCCTCGAATTTCTGGGCTCAAGAGAACCTCTCTCCTCAGTCTTCTGAGTAGCTGGAACTGGCACAACAAATTTTCTTGATATTTAATGAGACTCGTGTGTTGTGTGTGTATGTGACTGTGTAATGAGTGTATCAAAATGGTATTGCCAAGTTTGGGATCATTCCAGAAAAGAGTATGTGAGACAGATGTTTGCAAGAGGTAGTTTATTGGGGATTCTCTCAAGAGGTATGGCAGCCTAGAAGAGCATGGCAGCTAGAAGAGTATGGCAACCTAGAGAATGAGACAAGGATAGAGGCATCCATTCTTGGCAATCCAAAGATACATTATTGAGCTGGTTCACTGCCATGAAAACCCACGGTTAAATCCTACTGAGACACTGCAATATCTAAGTAAAATAAGCACCCAGAATTGTCAATGTAAGATGAGGGAGAGGGGAGTATTCACCAACTCCTGTCCTTCAATGGTAAGAGGTCATCTCATGGTTTGTTACCTTTCTTACTTCCAAGTTCATTCATGCATCAGAGTAGTTGGGTAGATTCCTGGAGACATTCCACGTGGAGACGCCCAGAACCCAGGAGCTAAAACAGGGAAACTCATGGTGCAACTCATGTGAGGTGATGCAAGGATACCCTTAGCATATTCTATTTCCTTGCCTCACTTATGCCTGGTGTAAAAGGGTAAGATGAGAAGATATAAGACTGAGGATCAGAGCAGTCTCATTAAGGGTCCCCATAGAAAACAAAGCATAGATGGGATATAATAATTTGAAGATGTTCCACTTACCAAAATTTGACATATGCAGACCACAAGGATGAAGCAGTAATGAGAGCTTAGTAAATACAGTGCTTGCCACCTGAAAATGTTGAGAAGAGTGCATGCAGGCAGCAAGAGATGAGTAGGTTCAGCTTCCTCTAGAGGAGTGGTGGTCTTCCAATAAAGGAGATAGCAGTAGGCTGCTTGGCAGAGAGGGAGCTGGAGTGGCCCTCAGTGTCCTACAGGGATTCTCTATTTGCTGAAACTAAAATCCAAGGTTGCACAAAGACTGCTATCTTCATGTGTTCTCACACATCAGCTTTCTAAAGCAGAGAGCAGAGTGGGGAAAGGTAGAAAGTAGACCTGGAAGAAGAAACTAAAGGTACCTGGCATACTGACTCACTGGAGGTTTTTGATAGAATGCCCACTTTTGCTTTGATCTTGACTAATCTTGATCAGTTCTACAGATGGCAAGCCTGGTTGGACCTCAGCTTGGTTTCAGACCTCTGACTGATATTTTTTTTTTATTTAACATTAAAGAAAAATAAAAATTTTGTGAGATAAATATGTTTATACAAAACAAACAAAAAAATCACCCTTAGTATTATTGCTCAGAAATAATTACTGTAATTTAAGATTCTGTTTCTTCATATAAGAATGCTTGGTAAGGGCAGGCACAGTGGCTCACTCCTGTAAATCCCAGCACTTTGGGAGGCCGAGGCAGGCAGATCACGAGGCCAGGAGATCAAGACCATCCTGGTTAACACGGTGAAACCCTGTCTCTACTAAAAATACAAAACATTAGCCGGGCATGGTGGCATGTGCCTGTAATCCTCCCAACTTGGGAGGCTGAGGCAGGAGAATCACTTGAACCTGGGAGTCGGAGGTTGCAGTGAGCCGAGATTGTGCCATTGCACTCCAGCTTGGGCGACAGAGCGAGACTTCATCTCAAAAAAAAAAAAAGAATTCTTGGTAAATTGAATCAACTACCCTAAATAAGTGCTCATTTAGATTAATTCAGTTAATATTTACTATTTTTCATTACTAAATATTTTTTGCAAATATAATTTGCAATATTCCATTTAATTTAGCTATTTTCATTGTTGCTAATTTAATTCTGATACTTCCCTATGAGTTAATTAATCCAGTTATTTAAATAATATTTATTAAATACCTAGAAAAAGAGAGAAAAATACCTGCATTCCTTGATCTTAAACTCTAGTGAGAGAGACAATAAAGGGATAGACTAGAACATACGATATAATGTAAAACTGTGGTCAACACTAGGCGGAATATTAAAGCAGAGGAAGGGGATATAGCAGGGTAGACATTCTCTCCTGAGACGGGTATTCCTGATCTGAGACATGAACGTATTGAGAGAGAAAGATACAAGTATATGTAAGAGATCAGCGTTGCAGACTGAGGGAGGGGCAATTATAATTATCCTGAAGTCATGCTTAAAGGTCTGTAAGAGACCATGAGGGCCAGAGTATTATGAGAAAGGAAGAAAGAAATAGGTGGGGTCCACAAGAAAATCAGACTGGATTGTGACAGCTTTATTGGTAAGTGTAAGATGAGATTTCCTGTTAATCATGATGTAAAGGCGCCAATAGATTGTGATTGTACATACAGGAATCATATGACTGGTTTGAATTTTTGAAAGATTGTTTGGTTGCTCATTGAGAATAGTAGAGGAGCCTGAGAGAAACAGGGAACCAGTAAAATGGTTATCACAGATGCCCGGGTGATGGTGCCAGATGGTGGCTTGGACTAGCAAGGTGTCTGTCAGGGAAAGAGAAGTTGTCATAATGGATAGGAAATACTGGATTTTCTCTAGATTAGATGACATGGATAATTGGAAGAGCTATGCTGACATTTGTCAATATAAGAAATAATTTTAAAAGTTGCAAGCATAGAATGGAAATAGAAGGTTTATTTTAGATATTTTAGAATTCCTAAAAGACATCCAAGAAAGATTGAGAACAGGTTAATAAATTAACACTCTTGATATGGACTGATGACTCGCAGTTCAAACAATTGAAACCATTTTGTTATCCATCCATAGATAAGTGTAAAGTTCATAGGAACTTTGCATTTTAGTATGAAAATGCTTGTATTTTGTCACTTAATGCTCTTGTCTTTGAGTACTGATGAGCCTGAAACTTTCCTTTTGTTGAGCCATATTTTTTGTTCTTTGAATTGTCTGACAATTCCCCTTATGTATTAGCTACTAGGAATTTAGCACAGCTTATTCATACTGAAACTGTGTGTTTCATTTGTAATAATGTTGTTTATGTGTTTATTATTTACCTTTAATGACACTTTGAGGAACGGTTACGTTTACATCTGTATACATTAATTGTATAATTGTAATTTGTTACCATTCTTTGTAAATATAGAAAGTAGTTTCACTTCCACCCTTTTCTATATTTTTGCAATTTGATTTATTATACTCATTTTGCCTGTTGAATTAAATGTAGTAAACAGTATAAAATATTCATTATTTAGTTTATTTACAAATGCTTTCTCAGTGACTTTTGATGCCACTGCTATGACATATCAAGTCAGTTTCCCTTCTTAGGTATAAACACTAATGCAAATTTTCAGCTTGAGAACTCTGAGGAAAAATATGGCCAGGCAAGCAAATAAACCAACAGGCTTATGGCCACCGGTCAGTAATTGGAAATGACAGCTCTGAATGCCATAATATTTGTGCCTAAAACATGGCTATCAGTCCTATGTTGTATGTGCCTGCACTCATCTTTGGGTACTTGTGGACCAGGTTAGCCTGTTGCATGACTTGCCTTCTGATTCTGTTTTGTGTTCAGCACCACATTGCTCTGGAAGGACAGGTGCAATGTTTTGCAACTCAGCCTATTTGGCTGGGTGAGACTCTGATATGCTACCTGGCTCTATCTAGCACCTTCTTCTTGTGTTGAGAGGCTGCCACATTTTCTCAGGTCTCTGGACACTGAGTAAAACCAAGATTGCAAGAAGCTAATACATGGCTTTTGCATTCAGCCTCTCTTCTCTTTTTATTGCCATAATTCCCATTCCATAAAAAGTTATTTTCTCTATTTTATCCTGTATTGTCACATCCTTGTTCCCCTCATTAATAAATATGCATTAATCGATTCTCTAAAATATGCTAAACTGCTGATTGTACCAGTTGACGAAGAGTGTCACAGTGGTAATCCCCAAAAACACACAATTCAAGTGTTAACAATGTTTAGCAGAGTGCTGGTATTCATGTGCATGCGAGTACATGTGAAGATGTGTGTCTGGGTATTAGCCTGTTCTTACATTGCTATAAAGAAATACCTGAGACTGGGTAATTTATAAAGGAAAGAGGTTTAATTGAGTCACGGTTCCACAGGCTACACAGGGAGCATGATGCTGGCATCTGTTTGGCTTCTGGGCGGGGGGGGAGCTCAGGAAATTTAGAATCATGGTGGAAGGCAAAGAGGGATCAGGCATCTCACATGGCAGAAGCAGAAGCGAGGTGGTGGGGGAGGGCACTACACACTTTTAAATAACTAGATCTCATGAAAATTAATTCCCTATCATGAGAACAGCACAAAAGGCTGGCACTAAACCATTCATGAGGAATCTACCTCCCATGAGGTCCGATCTCCAATATTGGGGATTACAATTTGACATGAGATTTGGGTTGGGACAGATATCCAAACCACACCAGCCTGTAATAAAAAGTGTTCTCTAACAGCATACATTCACACTTCAAACAAATCTATTTAAAATAACCACATATAAAAGTTTGATGTGAGTAGACAAAAAATATTGCAGCTGAAGCCAGCTGAAGGCGATAGGTAGCATTTTCTTACTTTATACTGAAGAAAAGCAGCATCTCTGTCCTAATTTGTGCAAAAGCTCAGTGATGTGAGCTGAAAAAGCCTACTGGCTGTTTGTGAGCTCATAACTGTACTTTAAAACATGTCTTAAGTTGGAAAAAAAAGTAATTTGAGGTCAAAAGACACTGAGCTCTGAGAAATGAAACATACATGTTGTCAAATATTAACAATAATAATAATGTTGGGGTTTAGGATATCACCTAAATTAGGCTATTATAACCCACCCATTTACAGAACTAAATAGGAATACAAAATGAACAGGACAGATGGATAGCAAAGTATCAGCTTTACGCCTTATAAAAAATATTAAATTCCTAAACGTAAACCCTGGAAGTAGTCATCCTAGACAACCAATAAAAGATACATCTTGAGAGCCACAAACTTTCTCTACAATATCTTGAACAGTGCTAGATACGCAGGGAGTGTTCAATAAACAATGAGTGAATGGAGATAAACAGAGTCGAACACAAACTTTCTTTGGGCCACGAGGACAAGTGTGTTGAGTGCATTATTTCCACATTTACATGCTATCAGTAATAGACAGGAATCATTTCTACCAACTCAACAAAAATTAAAATATTTGTAGTACAAAAAGTACAGCGTATTTTATTAGTCTAGTAAAATGAACTCTTCTTAGATAGCTTTCTATATAAATCGCCAAAAACATTCCTGATTAAGAATTCAGGGCAGAATCTGAGGAGCCTACCCAGGAGTAAAATTGTATTGCCTAAGGTAAGAAAGGATTTTTAATCTGCTATTTCCTAGGTGTAAAAGAGAATATAGCCATGTTCACAGAAACTGGCAAAATGGTCTAAGAAACGTAATCCATTATTAAATTTGTTAAAATCCTTTTTTTGAGTAGAATTACATGTGAGGAAGAAAATGAGCTTGGGACCCATCTGACCAAGAACAAATCTGAGAAAGCTTGTAAGAATGAAGCAGCTGAAAAGTGAGGGCCATGAAGGACTAAGTGACCAGGAATGTTCTGGAATTACCCAAGGATTTTCCCATTCTCACAGTTAAAGTAGTTATGAGCTTGAACCAAGTATACTTAAACCTCAGAAGAGAAGGGAGTTTCCAGATGACACCTGTGATTGACGCTGATATTTGCTAACTCATTCAACTCTATGAGTAGCCCTGTCATTTAAGTAGTATTTCATTTTACAAATGAGAAGGCTTAAATCAGTGATAGAGAAACTGACAAGGACATAAAGATGCCAGTCCTGAGAGAAAATTTCAAAATTTTTAAACACATGTAACAGATTTTAAAGCTTGTCCTCTTAACTGCTATTCTTTGTAGCTTCAAATAACTAAATGAATTTTTTTGAAAAAGAAATTGAAATCAAGCACATAACTCAGGAACAACACTTCAGGATATGATCAAGTATTAACTATATGAAGTTAAAAATAAATCCTTCATATTCATGCTATCTTCCTGTAAATCCAAGTGAGATGTAGCCCATGGTCCATTATATGCTTTACACATATCTAAGTAGTGATCTGACACCCTGAGTACATCATGCTATTATGTTACATGTACAGTAGAACCAACATCAATATAATGAAGGCTTAGAGCATAGTTTCTTTACTAATCCAGATGACGGAATTGTGTGTGTATTTCTTTCAATTTTACTTTTATTAGATAGTTATGTAAAATATAAGTATGTAAAATTACTTTTATTCATTGATCTTGTAAACAACTACAAAGAAAGGACAACAACAGGATTTATCAGCAAACCAAGTTCACAGAATCCAAGTAGCACCTGAATTAAAAGAAAAAAAACAGTTATGCCCCCATAACGGTGACATTCTGATTTCCACTTTTTAAAGTCATGAAACTGAAGCTCTGCTTTTTATTTCCTTCATAACTCCTTCTCCCGTCTGCTCCTTCTGGAGCACATTTCCACATCTTGAGAAAAACCATTTATCACGTTTTCTAAGAAATCATTTAAAAAAACAGTTCCTAGAACAGCAAGGCACATTCTATTTCAAAAATGGTGACTGTCTAACCAAAACAAAGAGCATTCTTGTTTTTGTAGTTCACATCTAACACTCTTGTAGAAGCTTATCATTCAAGAAGGAAACTGTAGCAGAATGTTTCAGAGAACATAAACATGGCTCTTGATTTATGGGTTGTATAAGATATTTGTCTCAATCGTTTGGAATACTGGAGTGTTTTGTTGTGTCTACTTGCAGAAACAAATCTCTACTGTGCTTAAAATATTAACACTTCAGTAAAGTCAAAGTATCTCTGTTTCTCTGTACAATCAGGGAATTACGTTTACTTCCCTGCCTGAGGACCCCTGGTTTTACACCATGCATTCCTGCCTACTTGATTTGTAATGCTTTGCAACTCCACACGCTAATATGATGCTCTTCCATACCAAACTCAAGTAACTATTTACATTTTACTGAAAATAGAGACAGTTTAATAGTGAGTATTTTAACATAGAGGCAAATACTCTGCAGTCTAAGTCTCATTTGTTCATGTTCCTTAAAGACAATAATAATGCTTTTCTTACCGCAAAGAAAATACCAGGAGATAAAAAGAATGCAGTGGTAAAAAAAAAAAAAAAAAAAAAAGGAAGAAAATGGAAGAGGAAAAAAAGGCAAAGGAAAAGAAGTGTAGAATAGGCCAGGCATGGTGGCTCATGCCTGTAATCCCAGCACTTTGCAAGGCCCAGGCGGGCGGATCACGAGGTCAGGAGATCGAGACCATCCTGGCTAACACAGTGAAACCCCGTCTCTACTAAAAATACAAAAAATAAGACGGCCATGGTGGAGGGCGCCTGTAGTCCCAGCTACTCGGGAGGCTGAGGCAGGAGAATGGCGTGAACCCGGGAGGTGGGGCTTGCAGTGAGCCGAAATCTGCCACTGCACTCCAGCCTGGGTGACAGAGCGAGACTCCGTCTCAAAAAAAATAAAAATACAAAAAAGAAATGTAGAATAAATTCCTCCCCCATGTCTCATTTAATATAGAAGTAGATTATAAAATAAGCTAAGTGTAGGTCGGGCGTTGTGGCTCACACCTGTAATCCCAGTACTTTGGGAGGCCCAGGCGGGAGGATACCCTGAGATCAGGAGTTCGCGAACAGCCTGGCCAACATGGTGAAACCCCATCTCTACTAAAAATACCAAAAATTAGCCAAGAGTAGTGGCAGTCGCTTGTAATCCCAGCTACTCGGGAGGCTGAAAAAGGAGAATCGCTTGAACTGGGGAGGCGGAGTGAGCCAAGATGGCGCCATTGCGCTTCAGACTGGGCAAGAAGAGTGAAACTCCCTCTCAAAAAAAAAAAAAAAAAGCTAAGTGTAGAAACTGATTCTTCAGTTCTGAGTGTTGGTACATCATGATACATGCCATACTGAAGAATCAGTTAGCTTGCTTCAGTTCTTCTGCTGATTGATACTTATGATAGACATGGGGCAAACAATCCAAATTTATAAACCTAAATTTATCAATCTGTAATATGAGTGTAATAATAATATTTTCCTGATTTGGGTGCTATTTATGGCTATATTTCTAGCATGTTTAAAGTATATGATACATTGTAGCCTTGCAATAACTGTCTGTGAAATTAACAAAATAATGCATTATATCTTAAGTACGGGAGCATAGCCAACAGTCACTAATGATAAGCATTTTAACATTATTTTAATTCTGTGTTTCTGTTGGTTGATGTGTGCTGGAGTTACCCATACTTCATTGTGGTCTTTACTGCGCTTTTTGGTACAATAGTGATTGGCTTATTGAGTATATTAAGGGTAAAGATCCATATCTCCTTACTCCTCATCTCATATTCTTCAATTTGCTGATAATTCAACTTTGCTTGGGCTATAGAAAGGAAATGATCAAAACTGACTTCTGAAAGGATACACGATTCATCTACTTCAGTCTAGGTATCATGCAAGTGCTCCTTGACAAACCCTGAATAAGTGTGTCAGATGGAAAAACTTTCTCCAGGCAAAAAATAATATGTCAATGAGGACTATGAGAACTGAAACAGTGCTATTGGTTCTTCTTTGACCCAGACAACAGAAGAGCTGAAATCAATGCTGGTTTGAGTGATTGGGGAAACGAGATGAGGAAACTAGCTGTGAGGAGACATATTCTGAAGGTGACAGCTCACGTATGGAATGAGAATTGGATTCATTTGTTCTATGTATCCACAACTGTGGATTCAGTGGGAAAAAGTGTAGTGGTGGTCTGTCAGAAAGTATATTGTTTAGTCTTTGTTTGTCCAGAATGGGGTTGAACAGATGTCTACATCTTAACAAGAAAGCAAGTAGAAGACACTGGACTGCATTAGCAGAGACTTGTGTAGCTGAATCTGTCTGGAGAGCAAACCCATTAGCCTAAATCATGGAATAGATCATGTACAACAAGCACACCAAGAAACAATGTCAGTAATAAAATAATAGCAAAACTCGTATAAGCTTTCTTCCTTTCCATTTAAAATATTTATTATCCTGGGATGTAAGTGATTATAGAAATTGCTTCTAGTGGAATTCCACATTACGCTGTAGCGCATGTAGTCTGCCACTAAATTTAGCTCCTTTCTTCCTCTTTCCTTTCTTCCTTTTTTCTTTTCTTTTCCTTATTTCTTAAACCCTTCCTCCTTCTTCTCCCTCTTCCTTCTCTCTCTCTCTATTTTTTTTCTTCTCCTCCTTTTTTTTTCACTACAGCAATTTTCTTCTGACATTATGGTTAGTTGGCTTACACGTTGGAAATGAGATGCTAGACTGTACATATGCTCAAAAGAGATTTTTTTCTCTCTCTCTCAAGTTTCTGAAACCACTCAAGCTTTCCTGGCAAATACTAAGCTTATAACCCTCTAAGAACTATGAAAGTCATAGTGCAGTGTTCCTAACAGGGTAAATTAGAGATTAAATAAAGACAGATTCATATACAGCTCTATTGCATTTTTTTAAGCAGCTTTGCTTTTAAACCTAGAGACAGGCAGGATATTGTTGATTTAGATATTATGGGAAGGTCACATGTTAAAAGTCTTTCTCCCACACATTAAAAAACCCACAAGAAATATCTTGTTGAAGTTCAATTCCCAATACCTCAGAAAGTCCGATCTTCTTACTTCTTCAATCCTTTGGCACATTCTTACTGCCCCATTATCCACCCCAAACCAGCAGCTGCTTATGATGGAATTCACAGACAGCTGCTGGGAATCTTTTTCAATCATCAAGAAATGTAAGTTGAAAAGTTCACAACGAAGTTTTACCCATTCTCAAACAAGGAGGCTGCAACACTTATGACAGTCATGTAAAAGGGAGATCGCTGAGTAAGAAAAAAATATGTTTGAAGGTGTTAAAATACTATTTTCTACTAGCAAATTAACAAATTTATTAGGATGCAATGCTAGTTGCAGTGAAGCTGCTGGCACTTTTATTTACCTCTACTAGGAATATAAATAAGAACATTTTGTAAGTTTAAGGATGTTGATGTTAGCAGAAAATAGAAAAAATAATGTCCTAGAATACTGACTATAATTCTGTATATAGATCAGGTGAAACTCTCTGCAATTGCAAATATAATATTACAAAATAATATCTGAAGACTCGAGAATGCTCATAATAAGTAAAAAAGGTTATAAAACAATATATGAAATTGTTTTATTTTGTAAACATATATGTATATACAATTATATTTACCAAAATATAAACAGTAGTTATTTCTGGTTGGTAGAATCTAGAAGTAGATATTCATTTTATTCTCAATTGCTTTTATACAAGTCTGTCCTCCAAACAAATAGCATTATTCTTAAAATATCATGGTAGCATAAAGTACTTAGAAAGGAAAGTAGCAATTCTCTTGTCGTAGGTAAAGCTATATCTGGAACAGGAAACAAAGATCCAATTGGGTTTTTCTTTCTGTTGTGAGATCTCTGGATTCTGGGCTCATTGATAGATGTAGTACGTGAGAAGTATGCAAGTTAATGGTGTTAGTTTGGGTTGATTTGGGTGCAAGTAATATATTTGAAAGTGAGAGGGAGGAACTGAGACAGGTAAAGAGAAAGGTACATTAATGAATTGGTCGCTGCTGCAGACAACTAAGTCTCAGTCCAACATGGACACTTTGAGAACCTGTGTTGAATGTGCATAGAAATTATGCCACTAAGAAGTGAAGATGCTGTGATAGCTATCCACTAATTTCTTTTATCTTTTCTTTTTTTTCCGTTTGTTTTTTTTGAGATGGAGTTTCACTCTTGTTGCCCAGGCTGGAGTACAATGGCACGATCTTGGCTGACTGCAACCTCTGCCTCCAGGGTTCAAGCGATTCGCCTGCCTCAGCCGCCCAAGTAGCTGGGATTACAGACATGCGCCACCACGCCCGGCTAATTTTGTATTTTTAGTAGAGATGGGGTTTCTTCATGTTGGTCCGGCTGGTCTCGAACTCCCGACCTCAGGTGATCTACCCGCCTCAGCCTCTCAAAGTGCTGGGATTATAGGTGTTAGCCATGGCGCCCAGCCCTATCCACCAATTTCTATCCCTCACTGGTTGAGGGTCACTCCAGTGGGTTAACTTGCACTTTCAATTTGTGTAACATAGAATACCCACAAATGACTGGCAGAGAAAATACTTGGGGTACCAACAGAGTCTTCTACATCAGAGGTCCCCAGCGGCTACCGGTCTAGGGCCTGTTAGGAACTGGGACACACAGCAGGAGGTGAGTGGCAGGTGAGCAAGCATTACTGCCTTAGCTCAACCTCCTGTCAGATCAGTGGCAGCATTTGATTCTCATAAGAGTGTGAACCCTATTGTGAACTGTGCATGTGAGGGATCTAGGTTGTGTGTTCCTTATGAGAATCTAATGCCTGTTGATCTGAGCTGGAACAGTTTCATCCCAAAACTGTCTCCCCACACCCTGCAGTCCGTAGAAAAATTGTTTTCCATGAAACTGCTCTTTGGTGCCAAAAAAAGTTGGGGACTGCTGCTCTACATAGCTTTATATGATGCTTGCATTAACAAGTGAATATGCTGTTACTCAGTGGATGATATATTCCTGGATCAGAGGGTGACTGGTGATTGTAGAAATTTGGGTTTCAGTTCTGGTGTTTGCTAGCTACGCGGGCTTTGATAAGAACAGAATGTCTCTGGGTCTTAATGTCCTAATTTGCAACAACACGGCCAACCATGCTACCTGAAAATGACCCCAAGCATCATTGAGTTTTGGAAAGATTAAAACAAACTAAAATGTGCCTCATGGTTTCACCTCCATTTACCAACTGGGATTGGAAAAGACTGAACAAAAATTTAAAAGTAAAGTTGAAACTTGTACACAGGCAAAATCAGGGATAATAGAATGTTCCAAGATTTCTTAGAAATTCCTAATTTTATATTGTCTGTCTGTAAGAAGAATATTATCACCTCAGGTCCTACACATTGGTGTTTTGGTCTCAGCAGATTCCCAGACCTAAGGTCTCTGGTGTATCTGGGGCCAAAATAAATAAAATCCTCACTGATATTTTTTCTGATTAATATAGCTGGATTCTTCTCTTTTAAAATATTATTTTCCAAGAATGTAATATTTCTATGAAGGTTGTACCTAGTCAACATTATTAGTTTCGTTTGCTCCCTGCAGGCGCAGAATTGACCCTCAGGTCTATGGGGATGGATCCAGCTTGCTCCCCTGCAGGGTTCTCTAAGTTGGCAGCCTTTCCTACCTCACCCCCAAGCTCCCTTTTGCACGTGCAGCCACACTCATCACATTGGGGTGCAGCTCATCTTTCATGGTTGGCAGGCTGCCAACACTGCTTTGAACTGTGGAAAATCTGAGAAGTGCTTGATAGCTTTTTATATAGCTTGGTTTGATACCAATAACTCTTGAGTGTGGATGTCAAGGCAACAAAGCTGCAGCTCACAAAGAAAGAAAAATAATAATAAAATAAATCCCCAAAGATTATAAGTGAATAATCTGTGAAATGCTCAGAAGAATTTTCCTATTGTTTCTCAGCATGTTACTCAGAGGGCCTTGTTAATTAAGGTTCAGGACCAAGAAGTGAATCTGTCATCAAGTCGCCATTCCTCCTGCATGCATAACAAATTGCTCACATAAACTGTCCCCAAATCTCATCATCTCTCACTTCCCCCCTCCAGGAACTTTAAAAGATTGAGCTGCTATACTAGTCTGCAGTTCCATTATGTGAGAAGCACAATTTGGCTTTAGCTGTAATTTTCAAATATTTATGAAAGCAAGATTAGGGGCAGAACTAAACGAGATCTGTGCACATGTCTTGTGAATTAATAGTTTCAGTATTTTATGGGGTTGGACTTCCAAGGAGATAGGTGGGAGAAAAGCTGGGGGGAGAGGGGGACCATGACCTCTCACAAGTTTACACACACAAAAAGTTGGTATCCATTCCTATTAGGATAATTTATCAACAGAGTCCCCTAAAACAGAGAAGCTTAATCTCAGGCTTAGCTCACTTCTCTTCTGAAATCACAGAATTCACAACAGACTCAGCATTTGGTCAGTGTGTATTTTCTTTTCCCGTAAGGCCTGCAAAGAGAAAAAGAAAAGCATAGATGAGGTTTAAATAAATGGAGCTACGCCAAAGAATTCAGCATAGTCATTTGTCTTTGGTACTTAAACAGAGCAGAGAAAGAAGTTCTTGGAGTCAACCTTAGGCTGTGCAGAACAATGTCAATTCAAAATAATTGGAATTTATTACCATAAACTAAACAGAGTAGGCAAGTGCTTTCTTACTCCGTCCTAAACTTCACTTTGGTTGTAGTTAATCACATCAAAGTATAAAAGAAAAGTTGTATATTAATACATTTAGATCCATCTTGGGGTAATTTTGCAAATTGCACGCAATCTATGGTAGGTACTTGATTTTTTTTTTTATGTTTCCCATGATTGCCCACTTTGCCCCATTTTCACATCATTAAGGTCTCTTTTGATTCACCCTGCTAACACTTTTTCATCTTTACCCATCTTTCTTTAGCAGCGTGGCTTGGTATTCAAGATATTGAGTAGTATATCAAAGGATGTGGATTTTCATACTGTTATGGGTTGAATTGTGTTTCCCCAAAATTTATATTTGGAAGTCTAATCCCTCCCACCTCAGAATGAGACCTTATTTAGGGATAAGATATATATGGGGGTAATACAATTAAAGTGAGGTCATTAGGACAGATCCAAATCCAATATGATGGTGTCCTCATAAGAAATAAACATTTGGACAAAGGCTTTTCTGCAGGAAGCATGCCATTTGAACATGAAGAGAGCCAAGAAGAGAGCCATGGAACGGATCCTTCCCTCACACCCTACAGAAGGATATTGTGTCCACAGTTGGTTCCTGCCAGTGGGTTCGTGGTCTCGCTGACTTCAAGAATGGAGCCGCAGACCTTTGTGGTGAATGTTACAGCTTTTAAAGATGGCATGGACCCAAAGAGTGAGTGGTAGCAAGGTTTATTGTGAAGAGTGAAAGGACAAAGCTTCCACAGTGTGGAAGGGGACCCAAGCAGGCTGCCACTGCTGGCTGGGGTGGCCAGCTTTTATTCCCTTATTGTCCCCTCTCATGTTCCGTTTCTGTCCTATCAGAGTGCCCTTTTCTTCAATCCTTCCCACGATTGGCTACTTTTAGAATACTACTGATTGGTGCATTTTACAGAGCCCTGACTGGTGGGTTTTACAATCCTCTTGTAAGACAGAAAATTTCTCCAAGTCCCTACTTGACCCAGAAGTCCAGCTGGCCTCACCTCTCAATATAACCCTGCTAACAATTTGATTGCAAATTTCTGGCCTCCACACCGAGAGACAATAAATTTCTGTTGTCTAAACCACCTGGTTTGTGGTTGTTTATTACAGCAGGCCCAGAAAACGAATGTATATAACTATTAATTATTTCCTAGGTAACCCAGGGCATGCCACTTCTTGCCTCTGGGTCTTTGTTTATTTAAATATAATACAGTGATAATCGTTCCTGCTTCAAATATTTTAAAGATAGTGGCAAAACTCAGGTAAGATGATGGCTGTAGAAATAATTAAAAGTGTATGCTACTGTGTATACTATTTGAAACAAGTGTCATAGTAGATGTTTTAAAGATAAAATTGGACGGTGTTCAAAATTATTTTACTATCAAAGTATCTGAAATTTTGTATTATTTGTTTCTGTGGTCAAGATACATTTTCAAATTATGAACAATTTTCAGAATAACTCTAATAGTTCGGAGACCAGGGCAATAATCTTCATAGAGAAATAAGAACTGAAATAGAATAATGAATTTAGTTATTTCAGAATAGTAGTGACAGACATTGAACAGTTAAAGGAGAAGAAAGCTAATTGTCATGAATGTCACTTGAACAGCCTTATGTTTGTTTTAAGAGCCTGGACTCTTGATTCTAATTTGTACATGCATCTAATTCACATACATTTGCATACAGATTCTGGAGTCCTATATTCCAAATGTAAAATTCATAATGAGGTAAAACCAGTAATTTTTATACTCCCTGAAATGTACAAAGCATTTTTAAAGCTCTTATGATTTACCCATCCAATAATTTGAGGTAAGATCAATGGGGAATGCACCATTGCTTTGTTTTTACCCAAAGGAGGAAAATATATGTTTAGTAGGTGCACTGCACATGCCCATTAAAGGAAAAAAAGGGGAGAGATGGGAAGGGGACAGGAGGAGAGGGGAGGGGAAGGGGAGGGAGGGGAGGGGCAGGATTACTCAAATCCAGTCTGAAAGTGAATTTCCTGAAGCTCATCCTTCCACTGGAAGGATACTGATTTCTTCCTCAATGCTCAAGCATTATTCAAAGCCCCCCTTAATCAGTATGGCTTCTTCTTAACAGACAGTTTTAAACAGACTAATATTTTCTTGCCCAGATTGAGAAATGTAAGTGGAACTTCTGAATATATGTTTATTCTTTGGTGCTTGAAATGTGGTATAAGTTTTCTAAATAAGCCAATATTTTATTGCCTTAAGCTCTTTTATAAAATACATCATTAATATATTTATGAGATAGTGTTTATGAATTAAAAAGAAGAATTATGATTATATGTATTTTCATTAGCACGATAATTTTACTAATCAGCCCAGTACAAGATCCTCTTGCCCCATTTCCTTGGGAAACATTAAGCTGACATAATTGCAGGCCTGTAGGGCAGAACACATGCTAGAGGGTATTCCTAGGGCACACCATTTGAAGAGAGGAAGCTAGGTAGAGAAGAAGACAATGTAAAATAAAGGTGACCCTCATAACTTTTCATAGAAAGTGATAAGACCAGGATTAGAGAGGAGGAGGGGGACTGTTCCTGCATGATGGATAAAGTACTGAAGCTCATTACTGGCCCTCCCCCACTTTATTTTAATTTATTTCCTACAGTGATAAATGCTGACTTTGGTTCTAAACCTACTTGCCAATACTGAAACAGCTTGGATGCTCTCAACTGTCATGTTAACTCAGCCGAACTGTCATTTGCAGAAACCTTTGCAAATTTACTTTGTATTGAGCTGGTAACATCTGACTAATTTCTACTAATACTGCATAGCAGCTATAACCACTTTTGCAGAGCACATTAGCCTTGTTTAACTGGCATCATAAATAATAAATTCAAACTGCTGGGAATTGGCTTATATTCTGTATTGCTTTTTGACATATTTTTGGAGTCAGGTACATTATTTCACGCTAATGATTCTGCTAAACCCAGAGGCTTTTGTCTGTTATTCTTACATCCCAACCAAATAGTTTAAAGAAATAAAGCATCAGGCACTCTTTTCTCATATTCCCAACGTTCCAATCTTGTCACCAGAAAATAAAAATGTGCAGTTATCCAACAGCTCCCTGACAGGTCATTTGAATGGAGCCCTGGGCTGATTTCTCAAAACCCCTTCAGCCATCTCCACCCTGTCTCCTTCTTCTTGGGTTAGCATTGCGGATTTAGCATCGAGGTCTAGGGAATTCTCAAAGTTGTATCAGAGAAATAAAAGAATGGCAGCAGTTATGAGATACCAGAAAAGTAAATCATTTCCAACAAATTAGAATCAAATCTAAGCACATCTACTTGCTAAACTGTACAGGGGAAGCAGTCTAACGTTTGCTCTTAGTGATGGTGTGCTGGGAGCAGTATTTACCCTGCACCTGCTCGTTAAAGGGATGAACGATAAATGAGGGCAGTGCCTGTTGAGGAGGAAGCATCATAAGGAGAATGGTTAATACTGTAACGCTGGCTACAGCAACATGAAGGCTTGACATCAATAGTGTAGGGGCTTTAAATGACAAGGGAGTGGGTGTGAACACACATCAACATAAAAATAAATTCTGATTACCCATGGGTTATTAGGAACTGGGCCACCTTGATTAATTTACTGTTGATATCAATTCTCCCTAATATAGCAATGCATTAATCATGTTTGTTAGTTTCCATATCTCACATTTTGACATCCAGGGCCTGGCTGCCTCCAGAATCAATGCTCCTCCCAGTGACAGCTAAATTCTAGAAACAGCAAACAACTCCCTGTGAGCATGTCCTTGATATGCAAAGCAAGCAATCTGGAGTTCTCCCCCTTCTCCACCTGGTTTATCTGCTTTCTCTGGGCTCTTAAACTTGTGGGACACTAATCCCTTTGCCCTAATCTCTCCAGGCCTAAGTCTCAGACAACTAGGCACAGCCCTTACATGCTAGAGCCCTATGAAATTATTTAACATAGTCAATACTTTCCTGGTCAGTCCTCTTGCTCTGCCTTGCCCATACCGTCTCTGGAAAACACCACGAAGGCTTTCTGTTTGCTCTTGCTCACTCTCCCTCTGCCCGTGACAAATCTCTGGACTCTCTTCTGTGACTTTGCTTAGGGTGATGTGCCCCTCTCCTCTTGGAAACTGTCAAGAATAAACCATCTCTTGAATGGCAATTGTCTTCAGTTCTGTTGCATGGCGAATACTTGAATAAAACTAAAATCCCAGGTACATTTTTAAGACAAGGACACCAATGACTTGGCCATTCAAGGATATCAGTTACTAAGTTAAGGAAACTATTGATTTTTAAAACAATTATTAAATAAAGGACAAAAGAAAATCGTAAAAAAGCATATGGCAATGCTCTGTCACCCTCACCCCAAACTGCATGATCCTCCATGTCTGGGGATGAGATGGGATAGACATTGCTGGCCTTCATGACTTATCTGGCAGCATAAGCTGGCTCCTCTTGGGTCCCTGTTTTTGTTGTTTGGGTTTGTGTTATAAGAGAAATTTCAGATATGAGTTGACTGTGAAGAATCACAGCAGCCTTATCCATTTCCTGTCTGCAGGTGGGCTAGCCAACTTAGCTTTCAGCCTACCACACACTTCCACTCTCAGTAACATCATCTTTTATTCATCTTAAGAGTCTGTCATAACAAATGAGAATTTGGTCTGGATACATAACCTTACTTAGGAAGACAAGATTTAGCAACTTGAGTGAAAAATATTTTTGAGTTATTTATGTTTAATTTCACTCTGAGTTTTATAAGGAGTAACCACTATAAAACAAAAATAAAACGAAAACTTTAATATGGCTGTGCAAATTCTGAGAAACTAAGATGGAGAATTGGGAGTCTGCAAACTACATTTCCCAATCTTTCTTTGCCAGTCAGCTTCTTGTTCCGTTCTGTCAGCAAGAGGCATAGGGGCAGATTAGAAGGCAGGAGGAGGGAGAAATCTTTCCACTTGCTCTTTGTCTTTTCCTTCATTGACAGTGTCTCTGGAAGGAGCTGCCCGGCTTCTACCACTCCAGCATCCACAGCGTGGTCCTTCCTCTCAGACCTCAGTGCAGAAAGTGGTGTCAACCTTTGAAGTGGGAACTTTCTTCTGCTCCCAGGACCTGGTTCCAACACCTCCTTTCTTTAGTTCCTCAGCTTTCCTGGAGTTAATAACCTTTAGTTTACCTCGCATTCCCCTATTTGTCTTTCAGGTGTTGTCCCACCCATGTGACCAGTCTTTGTACTACAGCACTTATATTTGGAATATCCAGTAACCAAGTAATCATTGTATTACATCATTTCTTTTCTTTTCTTTTTATTACACCATTTCTAATGGAAACATTCAGATTTCTTTTTTCCTGACTAGACTTCGACTAATACAAAGGAGCATATATGGGATAAAAAAAAATAGGAGGCTTTCTTGGTAGCTGATTCATAGGGGAGATATGAAAAATGGAAAATATGTGGTAATTAATGTGTATAATGAAAATCCTTCTTTAATTTTGCCTTTCACAACTTTAATAACATTTTTCCTTTCTTGCCAATCATTTCTTCGTAAAATTGCTTTCTTTTTTGTTTGCTTTTCTGTTAAAATCATGCAATAAGTAATACATATAAATATATAAAGATATGTATATAAGTAAAATTTATCTCTATGCAATAATAATAAACACCATGTCTTTGTTCACCCCCCTGATTAAGACACAGAATAATCTATATATCCAGTTCATCACATTTTTCTCCCTCCCTCTAATAGAAAACCACTATTCCAAATTTCATTTATCATCCCCTTGTATGTCTTAATAATGTTACTACATATGTATTTATGCATATATGACACATTGTATATTTATGTTTTGTGTTCCTGGGCATTATATAACTGGTATAATTCTATAAGTTCTTTTTTGTGGGTTTCTCAATTTTATTCAAAATTAAGTTTGTTCGAATTAGCCACAGTAATTGTTTTTTTTTTTTTTTTTTTTTTTTTTTTTTAGCTCTAGGTCTCTTGCTTGGTTCCCAGTGCACAGGTATAAGAATTGCTCAAAAGTATGTGCCTGGGTTTCATATGGCTGAGTCATGATTTGCATGTATGTGTCCCTCCAAAATTCATATGGTGGAACTTATGACTCAATGTGATAGTATTAAGAGATGATGTTTTTAGAAGGTGATGACGTCTTGAGGGCAGAGTCCTCATAAATGGGATTAATGTCCTTACAAAGGAGGTTTCAGAGAGCTATCTGACCCTTCTGTCCTTCCATTTCTCTACCATGGAAAATGCAGTATTCTTCCCTTTTGCCTTTCCTCCTTCTGCCAGGTGAGTTTGCCACCTTCAGCAGAACACTCAACCTGCTGTCACCTTAATCTTGGACTTCCAGCCTTCAGAAATGTGAGAAATAAACTTACATTCTTTATACATACGCAGTCTAAGTTATTTCGTTATAGTAGTAAAAACAAAGACACGCATGCATCTTCTATTTTATGAGATAATATTGCATTATTTTCCAAGGCACTGGTAGAATTTATTTTCCCTCTGTAAGTGCACATATGTTCCTATTTCCCTATTAATCCACATTATCCCCTTGACTTGATCTTGTCAGATTATGTTGCCAATCTAATGAATAAAAATGGTAGTTCATTATTTTAATTTGCAGTACATTGCTTGCTAGTGAAGTGAAATATTGTTCATATGTTTATTGGCTATTAGTCTTTGCTTTGTTAAATACTTGTTTGTGTATTTTACCAATTTTTCTATTTTTTTATTATAAAGGCTTTTAAATGTTTCCTATCTGTATTTTGTTCACTAACCCTTTGTTCATTATGCATGTTGTAAATATTTCTTTCTAGTTTGTGTTTAAATCACAAAGATTTAAAGATGTTTTCCTATTCTTTTCTCTAACAATTTAGAGTTCCACCTGGTACATAATTTTGGTCAATAATTTATTTGAAAATGTGTGTGTGTAAAAACCTATACATATCAAGTAATATATTCTGTTTTGCAAACAATTCTATTCTTTGCCTTTGACTTATTCATTTATGATCACGACAATCCATCCTGTCTTATTTCTATTACTTCACAATGAATAATATCATCTAGCATAGGAAATCCACCATCACCATGTTTTTCTTCAGTAATCTGTTGGCCATATTTCGCCTTTGCTCTTCCATGTAAATTTCATAGTCCATATAAGAGCCTGTGAGAAGTGTTTTTGGGATTTTGATTAGAATTGCATTGATCAAATTATGTGAGGCACTTTACAACAATGATTGGCCAGTAGTTAGCATCCAATAAACAACATATGTTATTGCTAGCTATTAATATACCTGTTGTGCTCATAAGTGAATAAAACTTGAGCACTAAGTCACAAAAAAAAATTACATTGATCAATTTGGAGAGGATTCAAATCCATAGTAGATATAATGGAAAGACCTGCTCAACCCCTATTCTAACCTCTTATATAGGTTTACAGGTTTTATGTCTACTGCAAATAAAATGTTTCACAAATAATGTACGTTTTGTAAAATGTCTTACAATTATTATGCTGACTATAACTCATCTTTTTCAATACCATGCGTGTCTGATCAAATTAAATTTGGACCAAGTAAACTGGGAGAAAAAGCAGCGCATATGAAGCACACACTTGGCTGGTGTGGAGTTACCAGGCGTGGTGTGACTTTAGAGACAATAGATTTGGAAGCTGCTTCTTAACCTTGGGATCAGAAATAAGAAAATGTAATCCTGGACCAATATTCATGATACTGGCATCTTCAGCTCTCAGTTTTCTGAATGTGGCTGAAGCAGCATGTCTTGGTAGGACAATTCTGATTACTACTTGGAAAGTAGTTCTGAGAAGCCCATCTGGATATGATCCCTCTAATATTTCTAGTGATCACGTTAGCATTAACATCCCAGCTTTAAATCTTTTCTGCTCTGATAAAATCCTGTTCTGAGATAGATCTATGAATGCAAGATCTATTTGAAACAGAGGCTGAATCAAGACAAGAGGGCAAGAGTATGAAGACAGCTTCCCTCTGTGGCACACAGGATGACTGAGGACTCAGAGAGGAGTACATCTACAGAGAATACCTTTGGGATTTAATCCCCCACCCTAAGGAGGAGGCTTTGTTAAAGCAATTTGTTTCCTGGGGTGTACTGAGCTAAACATATAGTTATAAAACCTCAAGCCAACTCAACTGACAAGACTGACTCAGCCCACGACACTAGCTGCTTGAGAAGAGACACATTCCTGTTCCCATGCGTGAACCCCATTGACCTCAGCCTCTCATTCTCTAGGAGATATCCAGAATATGCACAAAAATCCAAACATGCATACATTCACACATGTAATACAATCAAGAAAAATTACCCATTGTCAATAGTCAAAGCAATGAACAGGACCAGATTCAGAGATGATGCAGCTGTTAGAACTATCAGACAGTGAATATCATATAACTTTGATTAGCATGTTAAAAATGCAGTGGGAAAGGTAGACAGCATGTGAAGAGATGGGACACTTCAGAAAAAAAGATGAAAACTGTCAAAGACCATGAAAGATGAACACTAATTAAAGTGGTAAGAACAGATTTTTTTTTTTTTTTTTTAGACGGAGTCTCTCTTTGTCACCCAGGCTGGAGTGCAGTGGCATGATCTCGGCTCACTGCAAGCCCCACCTCCCGGGTTCACGCCATTCTCCTGCCTCAGCCTCCCAAGTAGCTGGGACTACAGGCGCCCACCACCACACCCGGCTAATTTTTTTGTATTTTTAGTAGAGATGGGGTTTCACCATGTTAGCCAGGATAGTCTTGATCTCCTGACCTCGTGATCCATCTGCCTCGGCCTCCCAAAGTGCTGGGATTACAGGCGTGAGCCACCACCCGGCAAGAACAGATGTTAATCAATTTAGTTGAATAATGGAGCTCCACTTTGATTTCTGCAGAGGTGTGCAGAGGTGGGCATTTTAAAGATAGAATGAAGGCTTTGGGGTCAGGTGAAGGGTGCTTCAGTGGAGTCATGAAAGTAAAAAAATTACAAAGGGCTTGTCAGTATAAATGTTTATTAGTCCATTTCTGTTAACTGGCAATTAAAAAGTTAGGATTATATTCTACCATGAAGACCGGGGGACAGATGTCTTATCCTTTTGTATGGTTGTGTTTTAGAGGAATGGATTTTAGTCTTCGAGGAAGACACTCTAGAGTTGTGTGAGATACATAAACATTACAAAGAGACAGAGGAAGGATTCAGAATCATATGCCCTTCTTAGCAAATGCTCTGAGAAAGGGTGGTCTGAGGCCTGTCACCAGGTGTTGGCTACAATAAAAACAACAAATTATTTTGTCAACTTTGGGCTTTCTTAGGCAGGCACTTTAAGCTGGGCTAGGGTCATCCTGATCATTTAGATAGTATGTAAGTGTTTAGGTCTTTTAATGTGCAGGGAGGAGGTGGAAAAATCATTCGTGTTGAGAGTTTGAGTTTTCCATGGCTAAGATTGAGGCCTAGTCAAAAACAGGGATCAGAGGAACCTAGCTAAAGTTTGATCAGGGAATGAGTCTTCGTCAAAACCCTAAGAGAGAGTCAAATGGAAGTGGTAAAAATTAAAATACATGATATCATAAGCTGAGGAAAACTTTGAAGTGCTCATCATTCAATTGGACATTTCCAAAAGTTAATCATTCAATTTGAACATAAGTCAATAGTAAGCACCCCAACTGAAACACAGAGAACTGAGGAGAACAGGGCATCTAAGAGCAGTGGGACAATATTAAGTAGCCTAGCATGTGTATAACTAGAATCTCAGGAGAAGAAAGAAAGGAGCCGAAAAACAAATTGAAGTAATAATGACCAAAAAATGTTTTTAAAACAATGAAAGGCATCAAACCAGAGATCCAAAAAGCCCAGAGAATCTTAAGCAGAATGGATTTACATATGCAAAAGTAAAACAGCCAATGACAATAGCCCAAAGTAAGGACAGAAGGAATTGGTAACATACTGCCACAAGATTCTTGTATTACACATGAAGGGGAATAATACCATGTGAAAATAGTGATAAGTTAGGATGTATGCTGCTAAACTTATGGCAATCACCAAAGTAAAACAGCAAAGAATGAATAATAATTAAGTAAAAATAAAGACATAAGGGAATTATAAAATTATTAACTAAAACTAATGCATAAGCAGGGAGATAACAGGGAAAAAGTGAAAGAAAAAATGACAAATGGAAAAAAATAGGAAACCATCAACAAGATAGCAGATTTAAATTCGATGATAATAGTAACTAGTGTAAATGTAAACAGTCTAAGTATCCCAAATGAGAGATAAATTTTTCACTCTGCATGAAAGCAAGGGACAATTATATGTTACCCAATAAAACCCACCTATAAGTAAAAACATGTGGGGGAATAATTTACACATTTCTTAAGCCACAGTAAGCTGGAAAGAGCATCATTCCTACCTTAATGATAAGAAAAAATAAACAAATAACCAGGACTACGTTTTCTTAAACTCACTGTAAAGATGAGGTTGCAAAGCAAACAAATAAACAAAAAAAGCCAAGGATACAAGGAAAGACAAATGTCCACAAAGAAGAATGTCATGTGAGCTGTGACTAGCTGTGACAGCACAGGAGGAAAAGTTAATCTATGACATAGAAGAGGGTATGAAAATACAGATGAAATTTTTAATGAATTGCTAATGTTTTATTGTAAGCTAGTCTGGTAGAACAGAATCTCTATGATCCTCAAAAATAAAAGAGTTTGTGAACACTCCCAGGCTATTCTCCCTGAATTCCACTGGCTGCTGTCTCTCGCTCTCTCTCTTTCTCTATTTCTCTCTCTCTCTCTCTCTCTCTCTCTCTGTCACACACACACACACACACACACACATATAAATAAGGAATAGGGTGAAAGGACACAAAGTTTTTTTCGGTAGTGTAGACATCAAAATGTGAACTGGTCACTACTATAAAAAAAGCACAAAGTGTCACAGGATCTTTTTATTATTTTTTTCTACAGAAAAATAATCCTTAAGCCTCTAATAGAGAGTAGTAAATCCTGTCACCTCCCGGGGACAGGTGAAGAACATTTTGCAGCTGGTAGAAGAGTGAGAGGGAAAAAAGCTACCCTAGGAAAGGGGCAGGCAAAAACCCTAGGCTTAGGATCCTATACCAGTTCTGTTAAACATCTCCTACCACAGGAGATGGTTAGGAAATTGTTTTCTGTACAGAACCTACGAAGTCACAAGCCACAACATGGCAGAGCCACTGAGAAATCTGTTTCCGATACCTAGGGAAACAGGGTCTGCCCATAGCCAAGTTTCATCATCAGAACAATAAAAGAAAGCTCTGTCCCCAAGCACCAGTCCAGGGGTCACTGAGTAAAAAGCAATAACAGTAAGTTTGGGGAGGTGCAGAAACATGGGAAGAGAA
The DNA here is from genome assembly GCF_028885655.2 of Pongo abelii. Classification (NCBI taxonomy): domain Eukaryota; kingdom Metazoa; phylum Chordata; class Mammalia; order Primates; family Hominidae; genus Pongo; species Pongo abelii. The sequence continues at coordinate 88,153,734 of NC_072000.2, read as the reverse complement.
CATATTTGTGACTCAGGGGCACCAGTGGACTAAAAGCTTAGAATGGAGTGGGAACATTGAGGACAACTGCAAGCACCCCAGACTCCCCACTAAATACAAGGTAGCAGAATTTGATGCTGAGGATGCAATGAAGGTATCCATAACGGCAAGTCAACACAAACCCAAATATTAGCGGTTTAAATACACCAAATAAATGTAGAGACTGCCCAATTCTATTTTAAACAATCTACATGCTGTCTACAAGAAACTTACTTTATATATAAAGACATATCTAGGATTAAAAAAAAAAATAAAGAAAATGCCCTGCAACCCTTTTGAAAAGGAAGCTGAAATGGCTATATCAATGTCAGAAAAAATAGACTTCAGAATAAAAAGTATTGCTCACAATAAAAGGGAAATACATAAAAAAAGGAGTCAGTTTTCATAGTAGGTACAAAAATTCTAAATATGAATGCACCTTACAACAAAGCTTTAACATACATGAAACAAAAGCTGTTAGAACGTAAAGGAAAATTAGACAACTCCACAATTATAATTGGAGACTTCAACATCTTTCTCTTGTAACTGATGAAAAGAACGCATCCAGGAAAATCAGTAAAAAATATTCAAGGTGTGAATAACACAACCAATTTGAACTCTTTGACACTAATAGATACAAGTATATTCTTAAAGTGTTCTTTGAACATTTATCAAAATACATCAAAAAGGAAATGTCCATGCATTTAAAAGACTTGAAATCGCACAAAATATTTTTCATATCACAGCAGAATTAAACTAAAAAATAAAAACAGAAAAATATCTGGGAAAATATCCAAATATGTATAAATTGAATAGGACAAAAAGGTAGTCACAAATTAAATTAGTAAATATTTTGAGGTGAATACAAATGAAAAGACCACATATAATTTGTGGAATACAGCTGAAGCAAAGCTGAGAGGGAAATATACTGTATTAAATGCATATATTGGGAATAAAAGAGAAATATCTGAAATCATGACCTAATCTTCTAACTGAAGAAATTAAGGAAAATAGAGGAATGTAAATTCAAATTAATCAGAAGGAAGAAAATCATGATAGTAAGGGCAGAAATCAAAATATCTGGAAACAGAAAACAATAGAAAGAATAAATGACCTCTGAACATTATTACCTTACATCAGATTCTCCAGTAGCAGCCCCTGAAACATGGTGCAGTGATGAATTAAGGAAGTGCAAGAGTTTAAGGAAGGGAAATCCAGGGAGTTAGGAGCAAGACAGGGTGGGCCAAGAAGCCAAGCAAAGATGTAATTTCAAGCAAAATTCTAACCTTATTCTGACCCTGCAGAGAGTTCTGGAGTGTAAAGTACACTGAGTTTGTTCAGCCTCAAGGCAAGGCAGCAGCACTTTCACATCTAGAGTCAGTCAGAGACTACATATGGGTGGGTTGCAGAATTGATAAGATGAATCCAAGGAGATATGGGCAGTCACTGCTACAGTTATTAAGATTTATCCTCTTTTTCAAGGTAAAAACATAGTTTAAGATTTGAAGGAGATAGTCTCTAATACACTAGTGGACATATGTTTTACTGTTCTTCATTACAAATAAAAACTATAGGCTTCTGATAATGGGCCATATTAACTCCTTCTTTACATTGCCTCTTGGCTTACCAGGTGGCATCTAGTGGTTGCTTTGGCATTGTGTTTCTTTTTATTCCTTGCATTTGCTGCACCTGTCATGGCTTAAAGACAACAACATTGATCTTTTCTTTTCTTTTCTTTCTTTCTTTTTTTTAGAGTCTCATTCTTTCTCCCAGGCTGGAGTGCAGTGGTGTGATCTCCACTCACTGCAACCTCTGCCTCCTGGGTTCAAGCAATTCTCCTGCCTCAGCCTCCCGAGTAGCTGGGATTACAGGCATGCACCATCATGCCCGGCTAATTTTTGTATTTTTAGTAGAGATGGGGTTTCACCATGTTGGTCAGGCTGGTCTTGAACTCCTGACCTCAGGTGATCCGCCTGCCTCAGCCTCCCAAAGTGCTGGGATTACAGGCGTTAGCCACCGTGCCCGGCCGCTGTTTATTTTCTAATCTTACTGATATACTCCCAAGCATGGCTCTAGTAGCAGTGTTTGCTTTCATTTCATATCCTTTATATGTTTCCTAGAACTATTTATTTTCCAGAGTTTTCTGTCCATGCACCATGTAAGGTGACAAAGCATTATCATGCATAGAGCTTCTTTCAAAAAGCTGACAAGTGTTACAAGCTGAGATGACTTTCTCCGGAGTGAATTCTTTCCCCCATAGTCCACATGCCAGGGGAATTCATATTTGAAACTTGGCCTTGCTTGATCTCGAGCAGGGTTTCTTAAGCTTGACACTTGAAACAGAAGTGTCTTTTTGTGTGTGGACAAGAAATTCATTGCAATGCGTTCAAGGCAGCGCATCGAAGAGTATTTAGCAGCACCGATGGCCTCTGCCACTGCAATCGTGACAACCAAAAATGTCTCCAGACATTGCCAAATATCTCCTGGAGAGGGATATTGCCCCCAGTTGAGAACTACAGTTATAAAGCAGAGCTTATAAAAAATAACTTCCTGTGATGATGGAAATTATCTGTTTGTGTGTGGTCCAATATGGCTGTGTTAGCCATATGCGGCAATTAAGCACTTGAAGTGTGGCCCCCATGCCAGAGATGAATTATTTTGTTTGTTTGTTTTTTTATTGAGACGGAGTCTTGCTCTGTCGCCCAGGCTGGAGTGCAGTGGCGCCATCTCGGCTCACCGCAAGCTCCGCCTCCCGGGTTCATGCCATTCTCCTGCCTCAGCCTCCCGAGTATCTGCGACTACAGGCGCCAGCCACCGCGCCCGGCTAATTTTTTTGTGTTTTTAGTAGAGAAGGGGTTTCACCCTGTTAGCCAGGATGGTCTCTATCTCCCGACCTCGTGATCCGCCCGCCTCGGCCTCCCAAAGTGCTGGGATTACAGCGTGAGCCACAGCGCCTGGCCGAGATTAGTTCTTAATTACATTTAATTTTATTAATTTAAATCTAAGTTTAAATGGCCATATGTAACTCATGACTACTGTTGGAAAGAGCGATGCTTGAGTCTTGGCTCAAGACAGCTGGAAGTTCTACTGTGCCCTGTCTCTCTTTTCCCCCGAGCTCCTACAGAGATCCCAATTTCTTATAGCAGGCAAAGTAAGTCCTCATTCTGGGATCTTGGCTATAATCACTATTCTTAAAACCCTATAATTCATTATAGCTTACAAGTGTTTTCAGAATAGTATTAAAAATGAGTTGCCCCATTTTTTGAAGTATACAAATCTCTCTTTTCTAATATACACATTGGAATCAATGATTTTTCCACCTTTATAGCTAGTATGTGGCAGAATCTGCCTCAGAAATCATATTCTTCCACTCAGAATCCATAAACCTTCATATATTTCTTTTTCTTGATAAATATTTCTTTCATAAAAATTTCCCAACTACATCCATCCCTTTCTGACAGAGTAGTGCTCACTTTAAGTTCCCATGGCCCTACCTTTATGTGACATCATCACACTCTTATTTATTGTTCTGCCATATTTTGTTACTTCCTATGTGTGTATTCTATCTCTAACTAGACTGAACTTTAGTTACATGAACATAGCTGAGTATGTGAAACTAGAAAAACTTCAAAATCAAATATGTAACCTACAAAAAATAAATCCTGGTATTGTATCTCTTTTGAAGAGTGTGCCTGTATGTAGTCACACGGAGAAATCTTAGTCGGGGAACCACAGCTCATTTGGTCAAATTCGGTTTGTATTTTTCATTCATTTTTTTAAATTTTAAAAACAACCTTAGGTTTCTAAAAGAAATGTTGCAAATATTAACTACAATTTGAAAGCAAGTAAGAGAATTTTAAAGAAATAATTTAGATTCAATATCAATGAATTATGGAACTCAATTATTCTTAGAACAGTTCAAACTCTTTTGCTACTTCTTATTAAGAGAAATGCTTGGAATTGTAAACTAGGAAGTTATTGATATCTAGTTCTTCATTCAAAGTATTATCAGAAAATGTTAAAGTAAAATAAAGCTTAGAGTGTTAGACATAGCATGGAATCAATCTGTAATATAGTTTTTTTTTTTTTTCAGTGCAGAAAATGGCACTTTATTTTGACCCAGGGCATGTTTTCCATCTTAAAACTGATTGTTACCAAAAAAATTTAAATTGTCAACAAAAATGGACACATTGAATAGCAATTGAATCTGAAAGTATTTTCTTCTAAAATGTCACAAGATTTTCTCAATCACCTTTGATCAATTATGTATTGGTCATCTTAATTGGGTAAAATGTTAATATTAAACCTTATAATGTATCTATTATCATATATTTTCAAACTGCCTGTCTTTTCAAACCTCCTGAAGTCAGTTTAGGCATCCTCTGATATGGTAACTTGAGCTTGTAACCGTGTGTTAACTTGCATTAATATATACTGTTTCTTGAATAAATATTTTGTTGACTACCATGAGGTATAATATCCAGATAACTGAATTTTTGTTAAATAGATTTCTTTCAAGATCCTGCAAAGTGCTATGGGCTTTATAGTCACTAAGTAAAATATTATGTAAATAAATGCATTATTAAATAATACATGAAATATTATTATTAAAATTTATGACAAAAACCTTTCTGTGAATGGGAGGTAAGATATCAATTTAGAAATATTTCCTATATTGCCTATGATCAGATTGATGACTTATTGGGCAAGTGATAATTATAAGAGCACCTATTGAAAGACTAGAGAAAATGACAATATTTTAGAGATTTAAAGTTAGTCTCTTTTTTCCATTTTCCCATGTTTTTGAATTTGACCATGTATGGAAATAGACATTGAACTCATGGTTAAAAAAATACAATCTCCAACTGGTATATTTTATCTTCATTTATACTTAATTCATCAAAACATGCCTTCATAGTATCTCTTTGATATTCATAATGGCTTTTTTAGTAAGTCATGGAAAGTTTTTTCTTTGAAAGGGGACATGATACTTTGCCAACAGTCCATAGAACATGGTTAACTTTCTCAGAATCCCTGAGAAGATTGCAAATGAAAGAACCTTCTGCTGTCACCCCAATGTGATCAGAGAGTTTTCACCAGTCGTGAATGCCAGACTCAGGCTCTGCTCAGGGGTGACTACGATTCAGAATGCAGTGTGTAGGCGTTTTTAATTGAGCGGATGGAAATGGTTGACAGAGTAATGGTTGCAATTGTTCACCATTCACATAGAAAAGAATTTGCTCAGTAAGTAGGAGGCATTGTTTCCAACCTAATTTAATGGAAACACAGAAGGTATAAGAAGGTAATGTGCCAACTGACACTGGGTGTAAAATAAGGCATTTTAGACACTTTTGTGCAAATGTCCATCAGCTGACATCTGTCAAAGCAAACTCCTGGGACGGCTTCAGAGAATATCCATTTGCCAGCAGCAAACATTTAGTGAGCTTCATTCTCTGAGGAGCAGAGTGTTGGTTTGTTTTGGAATGTGAGCATTTGAAATAACCCACTTTTCCCCAACACCAAACTACTACATAAACACCATTGAGCCTGGTTATACAGTAAAAGGAATAGGCTATTTTGCATATGGATACCAATCCTTAGGTTGGCTGAGAGGCAATGGGAGTGCATGAGAGAAGACACATGTGATACAACTTGTTATATTGTAGCCTGAATAAAGGCTTTAAGGTCTAAAGAATATTAGACCTTATAGAATATCCATCAAATGAATAAACTTAAATGGGTTCCAAGCTGCCTACCCATGCACTCCACTAAAGCATGTGGTGTACGTTTGTGTGTTTGTTTCTGTAGGCTGGCCTGATTTCCATTTCAATTTCTGTATTATACAGTCTTATAAAGGAAACTGTAAAAATTATCTATATTCTATAACTTTAAAATGACTCTTCAGAATACTTAGAAGAAAGTAATTCTGGCGTTGTATCCTGAAGGTAAGATGCATCTATATTTTTCTACATCTTTCTTTACAAAATGAGCCCATCTGTGGCAAATTTAGGTTTCCTGAGTTTGGCAGAGCAGACCACTCCTGTTATCTTTACCAACCTGGTCCAATATCATGCCCTGATCTTAGGGTGGGGATTTAGATACAATTGTCCAGGAATCCAGAAAGAGTCAAGGTAGTGAAACCTCAACCACAACTTCACAATGTGGATATAAATGTCTTGATATATACAGTGTTTTAAAATTTAACTTTTAAAAATAAATAAAAAGCTATGTAATTTTTTGAAAAAAAATTTCATTCTGGTTTACAATGAATGAAATGCATAATTTTTTAATTCACACAACTATTAAATTTTCCATAACTATGAGGTTTCAAACTTGGCAAGTACCATCTATCTTGTCCAGTCTCTCCATTCATTTTGTGAAGAAATGAAGGCTAAGTAAATGTCTTAGTTCAGGGTCATATACTGGAATATGTAGTTACTCAGTATATTATAGGACAACTATAGTGTTATTGAGGTATTGGTGGGATTATTATTTAGACTCAACTGTTAGGGATCAAAATTCAGTTACTTCATAGTTTTCCATTCTATGCCACATTCTTGTTTGAATTCAGATTCATTAAGTGCAGAATGATATTAGAATCAGCACTGTACTTTACAGCTTTTCCAAATATATGTGACTCCTGGCTTACCTACTCATTTAGATTATTTACAGATGGACTCCTAAAATAACACTAGTGCTTAACAAGCAACTCTATTGAAATATAAAAGATAGCTTTGTTGTTTAGAACTGTTCAGATTTACTCACTGAAAAACGTTGAGCATTGGTGCTTATATTCACTGTTGATATAGGACCTCTTTTTTCTAGATAGTGTGATAGACGCTCGGCATATGTGGGCTTTAATTCTTACAACTCTTTTTGTTTGATGTTTTCTATAAAATAAATTAATTGAGGTAGATATTTCTGCATTACAGATGATGAAACTGGAGATGTCACTTAGTGGAGGTTCAAACTTTTCTTTCTAAACCAATGTTTTTTCTACTCTGACGCACTTCACCTAAGTAGCATTATTCTAATATTAGTAACATTACCATAGCAATCTAATTATTTTTAATGGTTCTTTCCTTTCAGCCATTTCTTTTTTCCCTTTTGCCATTTTCCTTCTCTTGTTTTCTTTTTTACACATGTGACCCAGGTGTGTCTATTGGGTAGCATAGCATGCAGGAGGTCATGCCTTCAATTTTATGGTCAGTTAGCAGTGCTTAGATCTACCACTGTGGCAGATGTGACCAACACAAGAGGTGGAGTGAATGAGTTCAGTCCAGCGCCAGACTTTTATGACCCCTGGGCTCCTGGGCATGTTCCTGTGAAGCTGACCCACACATGTGCATTCTTATAGAAGCTCACGTGCAGTAATGATTTTACACACACACAAAAACATTGAAAGGCCAAGGTCTCAATACTCATCTTTCTTTTTTGGGAATTGAAACGAGTCTAGGGACAAAGCTTTTGCTAGCCTCTGTGTGAACTTACTAGGTCACATTCTCCATGGTGGCCTGCTTTAAATCTGGTAACTCAGGCATTTTTTTTTTCTGGATATTCTTTTTAGCTACGGTTTCTTAAAAGTTTAGGAACAAGCTTTGGACAATGCTGCCAATCAGGAAATAACAAAGCTATATAGTAAGCTAGGAGGTGATGAAAGGTGAATCCTCGTAGCAAGAAATATCTCCTTTTTCGTCCTGACCTGCAATTACTTTGGACATCTAGAGGGATGGACCCATAGTACCTCTGAACAAAGAGTGACACTACATATGTCTCAGAGCTGTCATAATACTCTGTGAACCAGTTTGCATGCTACTTATGTGAAAAGACCATGTTCTCAAAGTGATACTGTCTTCTTTAAGAGCCCCAAGGTAAAAAAGCAAGATTACTATGCCCTACATAGCACATTGGCACCATGAAGCTTGGACCTCAAAGGAGGATAGCAGTCATCAATTAAAAAGCATGGCTCAGATAACAAAATGAACCAGTAAAAACAGTATTCAGAGCCTCATTTACTGGCTGTGCCACGATCGGTACCTGGTTCAGAGAAATAATCCCTAACACAAAAAATATGCATGACAAATACAATCTTTGCCTCTTCCTAACCATTGGGACAGGGGAGTGGTCTTCTGTAAGATTCCAGTATCATTTTATTTTTACTGTGCAAAGAGTCCCTTATGTGACCTACCCCCAAGCTGCATATTTTAACAGAGAGATGTCATACAAAAACTGCTGGAGCTGCAGATCTCCTCAGATAAGAAGAAAAGGACAGCTTTTAGACTGGGAATAAGGAAGAGAAAACGTAACAATGCATGCTCTCTTTCAGACTTGTGGTAAAGCTAAGTGAACTTGGCAAAGTAGGTCAGAGCTATAATATATATCTGATCAGAATAAATTTCAGTCATATGGCAAAATCACAAGGTTGAGATATGATACATAATTGCCCTGAACTCAATAGTTTACAATCCACTTGTATTTGTATTATCCCTCGTATTTTAAACCTCATAAAATGTTGGACAGGACTCAATGAGACATGCATTAGACCCAGCCAACCTATTATAGTAGCACTTTTTATGCAAATGGAAATCAGATGTAAATGAACCTCTCACATACCTATTTTAACTTGCTACGAAGCCACTAATTGCATGTCTTGTATAAGTACAAAACCTGTCTTCTAATTTTCTGAAAATTCTAAGCAACTTATTTTCCTATGGTGACATTTGAATCCTGAATATTTGGAGTGTATGCTAGCTGTGAGTTTCATCTTATTAACTTATATTTTGGCTTCGATATTTCCAGAAGCAGATTATCATACCAGAATTTAAGTGCCAATAATTTATGTAGGAGTTCATCCAAGAGAACATGGGTAGGTGAGTGAAAAAGTGAGGTAGGGAAGAAAGGAATAAACCAAGAAAGGTTACATAATCAAGAAAATTACCATTGTGGACAACTGGAGCTCAGTGCCACTAAGGAACCCCTGGAGGCATTGTAGAATATGCCTAAAGAGGTCTCATCCCAGCCAATGGTATGGCATGCAGGCTGATATATATATTCAAGACCCTAGCTACTTCCAAGGGTATTAACTTTCCAGAGCTTCCACTGTGCCCCACACACTGGCTGACAGTGTTCCTGAAGCCAATAAAAAAAAAAAAAAAATCTCTGGAAGAAGTTATTACAACTTCATCTGACCTCTTTTTTCCCTTTATTCACCTGTCTTTCCTGTTCTTCTCTTTATTGATTTTATCCCCCTATTTCTTTAAAGCAAAACAAATTTATTATACTCATGCTAACAGATTTAATGGCCACCTTTACTTCCCCACATGTTTTAAAAAATTACTTTTTGTGTTTTTGTTTGGGGTTTGTTTCTTCAACAAAATTATTACTCCAAAAGATATAGTACTATCCCCAAGAGGAATGTTAGTCAATAAGATTTTCTCCAAATTTGTCACAATAGTTGGGAAGACAAGGAAATTGAGGCTGAGGTGCTCCTACTAATTTGCCTACTATTAAAAAGCTAAGAAATATCAGAGGTCTGCTGATTCTAGATCTTGAGATTCTTCTCCACATGAGGTTGCTTTTCATCACAGGTTACGTGGTATAAATAAATGTTGAACAGGACTCAGTGAGATGTGCTATGTTATTTTCTCTTCCTTTATCATGCCAAGCGGTAGCTGGACAAGCAAGGTGATGGAAAGTGGCTACTAGTCAGATAGATTAAACCCTAAAACTCATCCCTACTAGAATCCCACATGGCCTATTTTTCTTTGTGTCTGGAGGTTCCAAGTCAACCTTTCTTGAGAAATTTGGTCGTTTTATTGTCCTCCAAATTCTTTCTGTTGGATTTAAGGTGAATTATGAGGAGGGTCAGGAGGCATGATTTTAAAAGGAAATAACAAGGTTTTTTACTGATTTCTTTGAAAAACTATTTTACTATATCCTTAAAAATGCAATTGAAGATTAACTTAGGTTATCCAAGCAATTAAAACGTCATTCCTAGTCCATTTTAGTCAAAGTATAGGTTAGAAACTTTTTGTGAAAACTCTATGATTTTAGCTTTATCATGATATTGTTTACGTTTGAAAAAATTCTGGTGGGAAAGCAAAGTAATGTATTTTTCTTAATGGAAAAAATGACACAAGTACAATTGTAGGGGAATATTGAACTCATGCACATTTACGCAGACCACACAAGCCACGGCTTGAAAAGCCACTTATCTGAGTCTTGGAGGAACTCTGTGATAATTCCAGCACTTGAAAGGAGGGGAGGCCTGTGAGGACCTGCTAGGAGGCTATCTCCCATTCACTTGCCTCCCTGTCTCTTCTGGGAGGCTGTTATGACATGCTTTCTCATTGTCTCCAAGATTCTGATGAGATATGAGGCTTTCTGCCCACCTCCCTTAAACTAGAGCAGGAGGCTATGCAACCACTTAGCCACTTATGTAACCTTTGTGAATGCACGTTGATTTGAGCATCTACTATGTACCAAGACCTATAATATGTAGTCACTTATTTTGTTTCATGGAATCATTGCAACTATCCAAGAAGGTAGAAATTATTATCTGTATTTTGATACAAGGCAACTGAAGTCTATAGATGTTAGGTGTCCTGGACAAAGTCCTAAAGTAACCATGAATACAGATGGGATTGTGATTCCTGACACCACACCTGTGTTCTTTCCATTCACTGTCACTTCCATTCATGCAACATCCATGCTCAATGGTGGTTCTTACAGTATTAAGAGTAAAGTCAAGTTTATTTTGAACTAGCTTCTTAGAAACAAGGCCAAAGAGAGTCTTATAATTACATACTTTTAAGTAATAAAATATATTTTGTTTTCCTAAAATGTAAAAATCCGGACACCTGAACTACATATTGTATCAACCAAACTATCAGTGAAGCCTGGCATTCTATCTCAGATGTGACAATAGTGAATTTTTACTAAAAGTTATGGTAGTACTCTTGCTGCATTTAAACCTTAGATGGTTGAAGTTAAACTCTAACAATCTTGGGTGTAATATATTCCCGTCAGAGACTTTGGAAACAAAGTCTAGGCGGTAACGTTTGTGGAATATACCAGGTTTCAAAAGAATACTAGAGAATGTATGTTTTCAAAGAAATGACATTGAAATTTTAAAAGTTATACATCCAAATTCTTTCACTGAAATATTTTTTGATTCCTTGCATTGGTCCCTGCAATAGACCAGGCAGGTATTAAGAGTGTGGGATTCAAAAATGAGTGAATCAGATAAAATATTTCTAAAGGCATATGTGAGCCTAAGAATTTTCCCAGGAATGGATGCTGTCACTGCCTGAAATATTTCTGGGATTCTGTTTTTCATATTTTCCTCCAATTCATGAGGGGTATACACTTATTTAGATACCCGTCATCATGTGTGATCTCTGTCCTTAAGATAAAGTTCATTTTCTCCTATAAATAGTCCTTCCTAAGGATTTGGAGACTCTGGCAGAGGTCAGCTACTTGCAGCAAACTATCGACGGAAAAATACCACCTTCTCTTTCTGAACCAACCACAAAGATCATCATTTTTGATGATCTTTATGAGGGATGCCTGTTGAGTGTTGATGTAGGAAGGTAATATTCATTTAGTGGATGGATCATTTGAGTCAAGCTGGGCAATAAATGGGGTGACAGATGTCACAACCTGCCTGTCTGTGATTTGTGTCTGAGATTTGAATTTAGGAAGTGGTCAAAAATCATTAGGAATAAGCCTGTGGAATAAGGTGAGCAATCTATTTGAAGAACATTAACAGGTATATAACAAGGGCTCAGAAAAAAATGTGCCAAAATGATTAACTGACTTGAGTAACCTAATGGTAAATTTTGTTTCAAACATGTAATCTGACTATGGATTACGAGGAAGAATATTACTTTTAGAAAATAAGTTCTATAAGTCATTTGCTCATTTATTATACTAATGTACTTTCTTTGGAAAAGACTTAGATAAGAAAAATGTCAAAACGTGGTTAAAGCAATGAGCACTTTGTAGAATAAGTAGACATACTGCGTTATTTGATGGGTGCCTATTATGCACCGGTGACATGCTTTTTTATTTATTCCTCTCTGTCACATTGCAGGTATGCATTATTATGATTACTTGACAATACACTGAGGTTTAGCAAGTGAAATGGCTTGTTGAAGGTTATAGTCAATGACAGCCCTAGTTTTGGAATTCAGGCCTGTCTGATTCCAAATCATGAATTCTTTTTTTAAAAAAACAATAATTGCTGTTTAAGATGTAAAGAGAGCTCATTTACATATATAAATATTCTGGGGAGTTCACTTTTTGGAAGTTCATTACTGTGTGCATACATCATATATAAAGATTACTTGAGAACCTAGATCTAGAAGATTTACCTTTCCATTTATTACTGACATGCCTTTGGAAGTTTTCTTTGTTATTTCTAAATGAAGTCCATGCTAAATGTCAGAAATTAGAACTTGTATTTATTATACAAATATCTTCAATCTTGATAGTAATGGATGGTTTTACCTCTGACGTCATGTTGAGAATCATGTTAAAAGTTTTGAAGACTAAATGCTCTTCTCTTAAAATGCAACCCTCCCTCCAGCCCACAAGTTGTCATCTATTCTCTGACACAAACAGCCTGATTCCCACATGGCATATTCAGTGCTGCACTGTACAGACTCATTTACAGTGACTCCATTTAAGTCACACTTTTTAAATTGTTCCCAAGAGACCTGGCTCAAATAGAGCAGAGCCAGCTGCATTAGCCACCACGCACAGCCGGGCTGAGTGACAGGCATGTTTAATCTGTTCCTTTCAAATCTCTGTGATGCTTTGTCTCTTAATGATGGCACTGCCTATAAAAACTAGGCTGTAAGCCTTTTGACTTGTCTTAGTCCAGGGCTGGGAACATCTAAGGCAAGGCAAAGCAACACTGTCTTACTGTACCCAGATGCTGAGCTCACCTCTTTAGGAAGATAATTATTTTGCCCAAGGCAATGGCCCTGGATAATGAGACTAGGGTTCAACTTACTTTGTCTGTTATTTAAAGACTTGTATAATCCATTCAGCTTCACATTGTGCCACTCTTATTAAACAGCTTTTCTCCATGTAACTATATTGTTATTTCTTCCCCTTCACATTTTCTCATTCTTGCATCTCACATTCATGCCTGTTTCATTCATGCTGCTCCCATCTATATTCTTGAAGTCAGTATAAGTTTGGTTAGATCATCTTGAAGATTATTTCTAACACTATGACATTGTGGAGTTCCTTGGCTATCATTCCCCCTGCTCTATATCCACCATGCCAGGTTCAGAATGTTAACCTAAATGGGCCACTGAGAGGGCTAAAAGAAGAGGCATGTGAAAACTGGAAACCTCAACTCAGTTATCTCTGTCCTCTAAATTCTAGAATGCTTTGCACTCTTTGTGTATTCAACCCCATAATGTTCTCTACTTTTGAAATAACTATTGATTTCTTATTCCTGCTTGGTCCCAGCAACAAGACTGAATCTCTTTGAGAAGCAGTGAATGCCTTACCTGACTTTCATATTCTCATTCCACTCTTTACATGCCTGAGAATTGGGCAAACGTTAGGCCAACCTTATGAGGCAGTGCCTTTTCTTTTTCTGTCTCCTAATATCCCTCCATGTCTGTAAATCACTTCTCTAGAGCACACAATAATTTTTCAAATTCCGTGTCATTAAAAGCATATTTTGACTGGAGGAAAATTTAAGGACAAAAGATAAACAACAACGACAGCAAAATGAAATTTATCCATTTTACTTACCATCCTCCCTCTTTCAGTAGGATTTGTGCCCTAAAGAAAATACATTTACATATTTAAGGACTCATTCTCAATTCTCTTGAGTAAGAGAATCTCAGCGAAGAGAAAAAAGGGAGGCATAACTCTACCCTGAGACCACATGAATCTCTACCTGGGTTTCCTCGTCTCAGAATAAAAATGATTGCCACAAAAATTAATCATCTACACGAATTTCAATAAGCATCTGTGTATGGATAGATTCTTTTTATAAGCAACTATAGTATAGTGGTATGCTTCAACTTAGCAGATTACCTTGGTTCAATTTTTTTTTATACTTCCCCTTCTAGATGCATGATCTTGAGTACATTAATTGTGTTAAGCTGTTCTTGCATTGCTATAAAGAAGTATCCAATCCTGGAAAATTTATAAAGAAAAAAGTTTTAATTGGCTCACAGTTCTGCTGTACAGGAAGCATAATGCCAGTATCTGCTTCTGGGGGGGCCTCAGTAAGTTTTGCTCATGACGAGAGGAGAAGCATCACATAGCGAAAATGCAAGAGAGCGAGTAGGGGTAGAGGCAGGTGACACATGCTTTTAAATGACCAGATTTTGCAAGAGCTCGCAATCACAAAGATAGAACCAAACCATGAGAGATCCACTCTTGTGATCCAAACACCTTCCACCAGGCCCTAATTCCAGCACTAGGAATTACAATTCAACATGAGATTTGGGTGGAAACAAATATCCAAACTATATCACTAACTTTTACCTGCCTGGATTTTATCACTTGTAAGGCAGCCATAATAGATGTGCCATCTACCATCTGCGATTGTTTTAAGAATAAAAATTAGTATAAGCAATATATTTAGTGCACTGGCTGGACAAAACAAAATTTTAGCCAACATTAGCTATGATTTATATTGGTTTCCTGAAAGTATTATGCATTTAAATAATGCTGATCTTTCCATTTTACAGATGACAATACAATGATATCTGGAAGATTAACTATACAACAACACATTGAGTGATAGTGTGTTCCTGAAGAACCCAGGCTTTTTGACTCCAAATTCTGTGTGTTTTCCCTCACTGGGTGAAATTCGTTTGAATGTCACTGATCCATTTTCATCTTAATAGCAATTATCACTCTCTGAAATTACTTTTTACATAATAATTTCTGTTATCTTTATCCTTCATGCAATATTATATCTGCACTAAGCTATAATGTTGATGATTGCACATCCACTTGTCTTGTTTATTAAAGTATCTCTAGGACAGAAAACAGTTCTTGCCATCTAAACATTTGTACAATCAATGAATGATTGAACAGCAGAATGTGCCTGTGTGTGCATACACGTGTGTGTATGAAGGGGGTTATTTGCAGCCTTCTGTCCCCTTTTAAAAGATTTTATACCGCCTCTGCCAGATACCTCTGCACATGGCCAAAGTCTTGATATTGTGATTGGCCAGAGCTTGGCATATTGAATGGAACAGTTATTATTGGGGAAGTACGTTCTGCTCTTTCACACTTCTTCTTGCATTTCAGACTCCAATAGGCCAGAGAAATTGAGGGTCTTTGGATCCTCTCATGTCTTGTCTTTGGTAATGTTGTGTGATTATGAAGATGAGTAGACTTAAGCACTAACCTTAGGTCACTCCACTGGCTCTAAGACTTAACAGTAACTTGACTGGGGCTGAGAGACAACCTAAGAATAAGACCCTACTTAGACCTGAATCCCAGCCACAGTGTTAAGCATTACAGCTAGTACCTAAGCAGCTCTTGCTTTCCCATTTTGTTATTGAACTTTGCATTTAATCTCCTTATAACATTGGGGAAGGTAAGGTATGACTGGCTGCACAAAATAATTTGGACTCTCCTGGTCCTTGATTATATTTAAATATTTAGCTCTACCCTTCCTCAGGCCTTTCTCTCTTACATTGCTATCACCCAGCTCAGAGTTGCACCAAAGTGCTGAAAAAACAGATAGATAACCTTGTTTCCACCAGTAAATTTAAGGCTGCTTTTGTTGAAGCTCTTGTTTTTTCTTTATAAGCCCGTGCACTCCCGAATTGCACAATATTTCAGGTTAGGGAAACATCTGTAGTTTATATATGTAGTTTATATATGTAGGTAAGTGTACAACTTAATGATTAAAAGTTTTGGGCTTTGATATCAGAAAAAAAAAAATGTGGCTCTGCCACTTTACAGGCTGTGGTATTGGGAAAGAAACTAAGACTTGCTTTCTTCATCAGGAAAATGTGAATAATGCCGGCTGGGTGCAGTGGCTCATGCCTGTAATCTCAGCACTTTGAGAGGCCGAGGCGGGTGGATCACGATGTCAGCAGTTCGAGACCCGTCTGGCCGACATGGTGAAACCCCGTCTCTACTAAAAATACAAAAAATTAGCCGAGTTTGGTGGTGTGCGCCTGTAATCCCAGCTACTCGGGAGGCTGAGGCAGGAGAATCCCATGAACCTGGGAGGCAGAGGTTGCAGTGAGCTAAGATCGCACCATTGCACTCCAGCCCGGGTGACGGTGTGAGACTTTGTCTCAAAAAAAAAAAAAAAAAAAAAAGTGGATAATGCCTAAGGAAAACAAAATGGTTAATGTTTGTTAAATGTTTAGTATAGTTCCTGTCGCCTTCTAATGGAACTCAGACTGGAGAAGAAGAATGAAGTGTGTACTTGTGTGTGTATGTTTAGATGGGAGTGGGGGTTAAGGACTTATAATTTGTCCGCATGTGTTAGCATGAATATACCAGAATCATAAGAAAAATGGAAATATGGTAACAGGCAGTAGCAAAGAACTGATCTGGCATAAATCACTGTATATAAATAAAAGGAAGGTAGATCACTGCACTTTTAAAATCATCTGTCACTTTTGCTTTCCTGCCTAGAAAATGTAAAATAACTGCTTAAGGGATGAGCAGTGCTGTTCATGGGATAAAGAATGGAAGGAACTAGGATGTAATACTGACTGAGTCCAGCATGTTTGATGTGGTTTTCAGCAGGCATGCCTCCTGAATTTTCACTACTACCACGTGAAAAAGAAGCAACTGGCAACGGCAGAGCTGTCAACATGATATTCTGGGAACCTCGGCCATGTCTTCCTTCAAATCCTTAATTGTCTGATGGGGGTGGGCACCGCAATCCCGGGCACTCATTTTCCCAGCTCCATTTTACACATTTGATCCTTATATTCTGTTCCCAAATGTTTTCATTATGTGAACAAAGAATTTGTGTTTTGGGTGTGAGTAGGATTTGAAATTGGTTAAAGAAATCTATTGGGTTCCTTAAATTTCAAGGGCCTGGTTTTGTTTGTTTACACTGTTGCGCTTCTTGCTGTTTCAGTGATGCAATGCATCAGCACCTCCCAGTGAAGTTTCATGAGGGACTACTCTGAGAGAGGAGTTGGGAACTTATAGGCAGCTCTTCCGGAGAATTGTTGATGCTTGCGACTAAAGCCCTGTGATCTGCTTTATGTGAGTTTGGTAAATGTTTATGGAATCAGTCAATGTGCCAGTCACAGTTTCAGGAGTGATTTTCTGAACTAACTATGCAGAAACAGTCTTGCAGAGGTTGAACACCTTGTTCAAGGTCAAACAGTGAGCTTGTAGATGGTGTAAGCCTACTATCAAAATGTTATTTTCTAGGCTTATTATTCGATCTCTTCCCTAATTAAACTGAGTATTTGGCTCTAAGTTATTGGGTCGGAGTAGTTCTTGAAAACATAATCTTTTATATAATATAATCTGTTGACTGTTTATTCCTCTTAAAAGCCCTATATAGATTAATGTTTCAAAAATGTGGAAACTCAAATCAGAAAGTCCTTGATTAGTACATCTTAATTTGAGGTTCTTCAGGAGGCCTAAAATTGTTTGCATTTTGTTTCATCTGTGTTCGAATGTGCATTATATAAAGGAGGTGTCCATAACTCTTCAAATCTTCTGAGTGTTTCTAAATCCGCAAATAGTGATTATAAGCTCTTTTCAAAATTGAAAATAATTTTCTAAATATTTTGCTTAAAACCGCTCTGATTTTTGACCCAAACAAAAATAATACACAGTAAAATAAACTATATCATTCTCAACATTTTTATTTTCTCCTATAAGAAATGTGAGTCCCAAGGGATCTAGAGAGTTGAGTGCCTTTTTAACAATCACTTACAGAAGTTTATTTAAATATGATTGACATTCACTCCTTAGTCAAACTTAATATTGATTCAAACCCATGGAAGTGGACCTGCAATTTAGTGAGAGAAACACAGAGGATGATTACAATTTTTACTGGAAAATAAGAGCTCCATTACTTATCAGAATCACTTCTGGTTAAAATTAATGGCATTTTCTATCTCTCTGGGGTCTTGAGAGTTGGGAAATTCCAGCAGATTTTTGTTATGCAATTTTAATTAAGAAGGTTGACATGTTGGGCAAACAAAGAAATAAAAGCAATACAATCAAGGGGGCACCATTAGGTTAAAGGGCTGAGTCAGTACAGATTAATTCCATGCTGATCCATTATGATGTCGAAGGCTGCTAATTAGTTGTTGAGATTCACAGTTAATCTGATACAGAGCATGACCTTGATAGGCTTTCTTATCATCAAAGCAGATGGGAATGCTTTTCATGTTATTCCAAAAAGAACAGAAATTTACTGTAGTCTAATATTTTTTCAAAGCTTTTCACATCCATGTTTATTAGTTTGTAGTTAACTTGTAATGTCTCTATCAGGTTTTGGTGTTAGAGTTAGGTCAGCTAATAAATTGTAAAATGTTCTCTACTTGTTTTTTTTTTAAGATAATTATTATTTAATTTTTTAATGTTTAATAGAATTTACAAATAAAAGCATCTGGACCTAAAATTTTTCATCAGATGGTTATTGAGACAAAATATCTCTTTAATACATAGGGGCTATTTAGAGTGTTTTTTTTTATCTTGAGCTAATTTTGGTAACTTTTTTTAATGTCAATTTTATTAGTATTTTTGAAGTTGTTAATAATATTCACTTATTTTTCTTCCTTAAAATTTCTGCAGCTATTATAATGATATCCCCTTCTTTCTCCTGATATTAGTAACATATTCCTTCCCTCCCTCCTTTCAATTTCACTTCCTTCCTTCCTGTTTTACCCTCTTTATTCAGTCTGCTGAGATATACTAATTTTTAAAAACTTTTCAAAGAATGAACTTTGGGTTTTGCTAATTTTCTCTATTTTTTATTATTGATTTTATTAAATTCTGCTTTTATATGATTATTTATTTTCTTTTAGTTATTTGGGCTTTAAGTTCTTTAGCTTTTTACTGTAGAAATTTAAATGGTTGTCTTTAATGCTTTTTATTTTTTTTTCTGAGGCATTTTAGGTGATAATTGTCCCCTTAAGCACTGTTTGACCTGCACCTATATACTTGTGTGTTTTATATTTACATTATCCTTCAATTGAAAATTTCTCTTGTGATATCTTTGAGTGATCGGTTATTTAGCAGTTGAATATCTAATTATCTGTGTGTCTTCTAAATATCATATTGTCGTCGATATCTAAATTGATTTTCAGACTTATTTTGTGGTCCCATATATAGTCGCATATAGGAAATACTCCATGTCTACTTGGATAGAATGTGTATTCTGTAGTTGTTGGATATCCTTAAATGTTTAATAGGTCAAGATGTTTGATAGTTGGTCAATATCTTATATCCTTACTAATTTCGGCCTTTTTAGTCAACTTGCCTTATCAGTTACTAAGAAAGAGTTTACTAAAATCATGAATTGTGGTTGGGATTTGTGCCTTCATTTATTTAGTTAATATTTTGAAAATAAATTTTGGAAGATTTTTAAATGTCTCTTACTACCTAACCTTCTAAATATTCACTGAGAACTTTGTATATTTCATGATATTAATGAATCATACTCTTCCTCCTCCAAATCTTGTCCAACTTACTGATATTACCTACAAACCAGCATAAAAATACATATTTAAAAAGAATCATTTATAATTTACTTTTAGGCTTTATCTATTTTAATTATCAGGGTATACCAGATCAGTTGTCATTATTGTTATTGTTGTTTTATTTTAGTGTATTAATGAAATAAATATCTCTCTTCTATTGAAATACGTTTTCTATAACTTGAAAAATAATGATAAAATAATAAAATGGATACAAGTTGAAAATTCCATGTTTTAAGGAGTAGCAAGCTACACATTCTATCACTTTTAAGATTTATTCAGCACAAAGAAACTTCCAAAATGTAGGAAAAAAATTGTTTATGGTCTCTTTCTGCATTAGTATCTCTTTCAAGATTTACTCAAATGTCTCAAGAAGACCCATTAGTCAAAGTGAGTACTCACGTGTAAATCAAAATTGTCTCCTTTAGGCTATCTAATATCCTATTATGATACTAATATGGTGCATAAAAACATTTTATACTGCAAATGAACGAATATTGCTGGAAATGGAATGTTCAAGAGCCTCTTTTTTTTCTTTGCCAATCATCTAAGCCTTATAAAAATTAGATTTGTTATCTAACATATTTGAATCACTAGGTAGCATGAATCACCAGGTAGCATTAGGTTCTTTGATTTTCATGTAATTTCTAGAATTCAACATTTTCTGCACTCCCTATAGATTATATAAACCACTGACTGTCTATGATAATGTGGAACTCAGAATTGTGTAATTGAAATCTATGGATAATGTAAAAAATTTCATCAGTGGCAAAATCGATTGACTATAATTTTATCTCTCAGAGTATTATTACTATTATTACTTATAGGTAGGGGCTATCAGCAAGAAAACAGTACCTTAGCTTAAAGATAGAATGTGGATGAAAGATGAAAGAAGCATTTGAGATTATTTGAAAATTGAATCACTAATTTGTAAATAAGTCAGTGTCGACCATATGAAAATTATCCTTTATATTTTTCTACTTTTATATTAACTATAGCTAGTGAACTCAGTTCAAGTTCAGTTCAAGCTTCTCCTGATGTTATGATCTGAAAGTTTGTGTCCCCTCAAAATTCATATGATAAAATCCTAACTCACAAGGCAATGGTGTCAGGAAATGGGAACTTTGGGAGGGAATTTGCTCATGAGGGCAGAAGCCTCCTGAATGGGATGAGGGTCCTTGTAAAATAAACCCAAAAGAGCACATTTTCCTTTTCTGCCATGTGAGACACAGCAAAAAGCCAGCTATCCATGAAGAAGGAAAAGGTGCCTTACCAGACACTGAGTCTGCAGGAGCCTCGATCTTGGCCTTTCCAGCCTCTAGTACTGTGAGAAATATATATATATATAGCTTATAAGATACCCAGTTTGTGGTATTTTAAAAATACCATCCTGTATGTACTAATACATCGTTAAAAATAAAATTAACAACAGCAACCTCAGATCTTGTGCATGACATTTTTTGGGGGGAGATGCTTTTGGATGAGATTAACAATTACATCTGTGAACATTTGGTGAAACATCACTCTCCAAAATGTGAGTGGATCTCATCCAATCATTGAAGGCCTGCATAGCACAAAAAGTCCTGTCTTGTTGAGCAAGAGAGAATTCTACAGCCTGCCAGCCTTCAAATTGGAACTGGAACATTGGCTTTCCTTGTTCTGCTGTAGCCTCACAACTCCATTGCGGATTTGAACTGGCCAACCTCATAATAATGTGAGCTAATTTCTTATAATAATTGTTATATATATATATATAGAGAGAGAGAGAGATTTGTTCTATGTGTGTATATATAGGCATGTAGATGCCTACATATATGCTTTTAATGTAAAGATGTGTATATATATAGAGAGAGACATCTATATCTATAGATATAGATATATATTTACCTTGGAGATAATTGCATGTTTAGTTTCAGACTATCATAATAAAGCAAATATCCCAATGAAGCAAGTCGTCACGCCAACTTTTTTGTTTCCCATAGCAATATAAAGGTTATGTTATATGACACTGTAGTCTATTAAATGTGTGATAGAATTATGTCTAAAAATGCAATGTAGAAATCTTAATTTAAAAAGATTTCATTGCGGCCAGGCGCGGTGGCTCCCACCTGTAATCCCAGCATTTGGGGAGGTGGAGGCAGTGGATCACGAGGTCAGGAGTTTGAGACCAGCCTGGCCAAGATGGTGAAACCCCTTCTCTATTGAAATTGCAAAAATTAGCCAGGTGTGGTGGTGGGAGCCTCTAATCCCAGCTGCTCGGGAGGCTGAGGCAGGAGACTTGCTTGAACCCGGGAGGTGGAGGTTGCAGTGAGCAGAGATCGTTCCACTGCACTCTAGCCTGGGCAATAGAGCAAGACTCTGTCTCAAAAACAAACAACAACAACAACAAAACTTTATTGCTTAAAAAATACTGACACAGAGACACAAAGGAAGCATGTGCTGTTGGCAAAATGGCGCTGAGACACATCTTTGACACAAGGTTTCCACACACTTTCAATTTGTAAATAATGCAATACCTGCAAGGCAAAACAAATAATGCAACAATAAATAATGTAATATCTGAAAGGCAAAGCACAATAAAATGAAATGTGTGTATATATACATATGTATATATGTGTGTGTGTGTATATGTATATATGTAGTGCTATTTTTCTGGAGAATCTTGACTAATAGTGAGTTTATGGAACTTCTTAACAATATAGATAGATTTCAACAAAGACATATCATTTAAGTTAAGGTTATTAGCTTCCTGATGAAGATCATCTTTTCATGTTCGAAGAAAGTCCTTATTTTCAGAATCTGCCTTTGAACATCTCTGTATCTCCTTAGATCCACGTCTGAGTAAAATAGATGGCTTGACCAAGATGTAGGACTGAGACCCAGAGAGCCAGAAATCCACCTTAAATAGAGATTTGTCTAAGAACACTATTTTAATATACCTGGGTAACTTTTCAAGCTTTGGAAGTAGTTGTTTAGTCTTTGAAAATGTGAACTGACTTTAGTGGTTTTGCTTTCAATGAGTCCACCCAATATTCATGCTATGTAGCACTGAGATGAGTTCTCACAAATGTCATTCCGTTTCAACAAACAGACACTGAGATTTGGGATACTATATCATACCCTTATTTCTTAAATTTGGAAATTTCTTCAAAATCATTTTATACCATAGGTTTTGACCACACAGGGCAGGGCTATCCAGAATTGAGTAAAGTTAAAACATTCAAAGAACAAGGAAGACTTTGAGACAGTTTCTCGGCCTGTCACCCAGGCTAGATTGCAGTTGCACAATTATGTCTCGCTGCAGCCTCAACCTCCTGGGCTCAAGAGATCCTCCCAACTCAGCTTCCCAAGTAGCTGGGACTAAAGGCATTTGCCACCAAAGCTGGCTATTTAAAAAATTTTTTGTAGAGACAGGATCTCACTACATTGCCCAAGTTAATCTCAAACTCCTAGGCTCAAGAGGTCCTCCTGCCTGGGTCTCCTAATGTGCTGGGAGCGTGAGCCATGGCTCCCAGCCCTGAGAACAAATTTTAACTACCATACCTGAAGATAGAGATCTTCTCAGGAAGTCAGCTTTCCTATGCAGAAAATAGAAGGAGAAAATGGTCACTGGATCTGAAAATCCTCTGGTAGCAACATATCTTCATAAATTCCTTTCTCAGTGGAAACGGAAGGATTAACATACTGTGACTATCTCATTCTTTTTAAATAATGCACTACAATGTTTTGTTGGTCTTTTCTGGGAAGAGAATTTTTATAGTTCTAGTTAACAGAGAAAAACGTGTCTTGTTTAAGTTTCTATTTGGTTAGAAAATTGTATGGATTATTTCCTTTGTTTCTATGATATATGAGATTTTAAAAATTTTCTTTACATCTACAATGAAATAACATGTAGGTGGATTTTGCTATCTTGGCCTATGGACCCTAGATGTAGATAGTCAGATAGTGGGCACCCATTCTGCACATTATCCCCAAAGAGCAAAGAACTAAATACACGCTAAGTTCAAGGGAAACAGTCTGCACAAGATCAATAAAGATTTCCACTTTCAGACAGAGTCTAGAAACCATAACCATAACTTTTAGTTTTCATTTTAAAATATAAAAGAGTAAGAAAGCATTTTGGGCTGATGTATTTCTCCTGGTTGCCTTGGGAATTTCTTATCCTTATTAAAACAAAAACTAAAGACCCGGCACATACACACACACAAAGAGTCATGTAGGCAATTTCTGAAACTCAGTATCATTAATATCATTAAAATCTATATCAAATTAAAGTCTGTGAAATTTACTGAAGAAGAAGGGCCAATTCGAGCCTGCTCTAAGACTGTACATTTTCCTGATAATGGATTCATCATGAATTAAGATCAAAGAATTTTTGTAAATGATAAAAAGAAGCATACTCAACATTCATAGAACCTGTGTGTTGGTCACAAAAAAGGTAAAAAGCGTGATCAATATGAAATGCTATGTTGTTCCCTACTATCTCTTTGGAATTTTCTCTCAGTAAGGTTACTCTTTTCACGTTTTTGGATGAAAACACCAGAGGCTTACAATTGAGCTCATTCTCCAGGAAAGCCTTTGTGGATTTTAAATCGCAATTAAAGTCTCAATAAGAATGCTCAGTCCCATGCAATTAGACTAGTCCCATTCAATTAGAATGCCTAGTCCCTTGCAATAATTAAAGTGACCTATGTCTTCTCAGGTGCAGGAGTCAGATATTAATTTTTCTAATAGATTGAAAGTCTCCTTCAATAAGCTTACGTTGGTAAAGTAGATACTCCCTACTCTCCTTTCTTGGAGGGAGGGAGGTTCACAGAATAGTTTTCTTCAAAGAAATTCTGCTGACAAAATTTTGTCTGAGGCACTTTTGTATATTTCTTTTGCTTTTAGGAGACATTAACAAATGTTGAGCCATTTTAAAATCGTTTGCTTTGAATATCTGTATTCTGTTTCAGCACCTAATTTTGGTATCCACATCTACTGCATCCTCAGATCTCAGTTGAAATTTACATGCAACCATTCTATCCCATAGTGAGAAATTATCTGAAATTGAGAGACTGCCATCAAAGTAGGACATTTCTGGGAAATGAGCATTAGGAAAATATTCATAAAGCAGTTTTTCAGGTAAGAAGAATGCTGGAGATGTGTTTGTTGCTCATAAAGTTGAAGCAAATTGCAATTCTCCTGAAGGAAAAACTCCATGGAAATATGAGATCAATTTCAGAGTGAGATCAATTCCTATTATAAAGCAGACAGTTGCTGTAAGAAGTCTCACATATGTGAGACACATGGAAAAGTACATTAAACATATTTCATGTCAAACTAAACATCAGAGCATCTACGTAGGCAAAGTTCCATGAATATAATGAATGTGGGAAATCCCTCACTGAGTACTCATCCTTTGCAACATCAGAGGATTCACATGGGAGATAAATTTTGCGAATGCAGTGAATATGGGTAAGTCCTCAATCAAAAGAAGCAGCTTTTCCGAAATGAAAGAGTCCTTACTGAAGACAGAGCCCATGGATGCAATAGATGTAGAAAAGTCATTACTGTGAAATATTTTTCCTATTAAACATCAGAGAATCCACAATGGACAATTTTAGTTTTCATAATATTATTCCACCATCTTTAAAACTGAATCTAGAACAATAATCTTAATATGCATAACAAGCTGATGATTATTGATCTGCAAAACACTCTGATTATCTAAGAATTAAACCTCGTTCTGGAAAAATGTCAGTGGGGCTGTTGTTTTATCTACAAGAGTTTTCATCCATTGGGATATCAAAAGTCTTTCCTTACTTTCGGTGTTATTAATCCAAGCTATGCAATCATTTTTTGATACATTTACATCCAGTAGTTCAAAATATGCCAGACACCATGTGGGTAAGCAAGACCTTGGCTTTTATTTCCTTCAGAATTCTCTCAGTTTGTAGCATATACCTGGCACATTTGTTTGATTAAATTAGGTATGTATTCCTGCTTTTACTTGCTTTCATAATTGTACTTTCCACTGAGATCATCAGAGTATTTAAACTTTCTCAGACTCTTAAATCATAAAAGAGTTTATTGAAATATTTCATTAGTTAAATTAAATGTAAATAACAGATAATCCAAATACCCTGTTTAATATACCATATATTCATTCTCAAGTAACCAGGGTGGGAGAATTTGTTAATGATCTTTGACAACATACAGTCGCTTTGCTTTTTATATTCACAACTAAGTGTGCCTTAAAAACAGGAAAGGTTTGATTGGTGCAAATCAGACCTAAGTCAGCCCCCTACTATGAGGCCTCAATTAGTGGTAGTCTGGTTTCAGAAGATGATTTTGAGATATTTAAAAAATGCAGGAACTTAAATATAATTTGATGTGTTATTTAATAGCAGAATTGATCTATTGATATAAGATGTGAATGTTCTGACAGATGAATTGTAAACAACTTAATATCAGCCTTAGAAGCCCCTAATATTTATTTTATCTACTACATAAACAAAATCTTGTTTTCCCTTCTCTGGTAGTAATTATGGCACATCAGATGTTTATGAACGGTCTATAGAGGCCTTTATTTCAAAAGAATATATCATCAAAGCCCTAGAAAGGTTACCTTCCAGAAACACAGAAACACAATTTTCTGCAATTCTTTAAAACTGAAGTAAAGGAATAAAAGGAGGACTACTTCTGCTACAAGAAATGTGTATTTCAATTACCAGGAAGGCACACATCTATTTGTACAGCCCTAGCACTTAAGATCTAGACCAAAGATTTGATTCTCTAATCAAAGGAAACAAGAGAGCTCCACTGATGGTTTCCTGAAATGTAATACAAATAATTTGTGCCACTGAGCAGACATTGAAACAAGACTCTGAAACCAGGCAATGCCACCGAAGTTAAGCACAGGAGGAAATTCAATAAAAATGCATTCTGACAAGAAATTACTTTTTATGGTATTTTAAGTTAGGAATAACACTGGAAGGAATGCAGAACTAATTACATTTGGGTTTTTTCCTTCCCCACTCCAGTAAGAGGAGTATAGTCGAATGAATAGATAAAATAAGTACAGACAAGTGTTTAGAAGTGGTAATAGAAGTAAAGTCCCTAATAAAACAACTTCTGAAAGAAGAAGACAGTGAAATTCAAACCCCTAACCTCAAATACTCTGAATGCAGTATTGGGAAACAAATGCTATGAGAACCATACAGTCATCAAAATGAAAAATCAAGTGACTTGCTGGAATGCATGTAAGATACTGGACCTGACAATATTTGTACCATTACAAGTGGGTAGAAAAGCCTTCCATGCTGAAAAATCTCTGGCAGTTCCTGCTGTGGCCTAGACGTTGAATAGCTTGTAGCAGAGCTGAAGCATTCTACTTGTTTCCACATGAAACCATTATGAAAATACTTTTTTAAAGTATTATTTCTCTTAGCTGTTATTTTGAGGCTGATGAAGAATGATACAGTCTGGTGATAAGGCAAATAATACTGCAATCCTTTAAATGTTAGGCAATGAATCACCTTAATAGGAGGCTACTATTTGAAGATGAAGATCTCTTATTAAACTTTGTAAATATCATCCCTGATCAGTAATTTATAAATCTGAATTTTAATTAAAGGCAATAAAAAAACTTTTAGTTCTGCTTAGGTATGGTATTTAACAGAGCTGTGGGTTTTGTAACATAAAATTAAATAATCCATAGCTTGTCCAAGGCAGGAATTAGGGCTACTGTAATGTAGGGAAAGAGCCATTTTCTATAACTTCTGTTTCAACTTGAGAACAAACAACCAAATGTGGGATCCTAGAAAATTGCCTTTATTCTATTGCTTCATTGCTTGGCTTCTAGTCCCTGGAGCTACAACTGAAGGAGGGTGCATTATAAATCCCTGGCATTGCTTCTGCATGTGAGGGGCCGTGGAGCTGTCAGGGCAGGTGTTTCAGAAAGGGCAAGGCCGTAGAAAAGACAGCCAACTCTAAATGAGCTATCAAGTTCAGACGAACTCACTCCCTTCACCTTACCTTCACACAGAGGGAGGCTGTTAAACTCCGACAAACAAAATGGTTTGTAAGGCACCTCGCATTTTAGATTCAGGAAATTCCATTTCAAAGCCTTGTAACACATTCAAAAATGCAAAGAAATCCCCTTGGTGCTGCCTGGGTAAGTAGATTTCCTAGAGAATGGCAAGTACATCCTCCCTTTGCTTCTTGGTCAATCGTGCTGTCTCTATGGTATTCAGGCTACCTGAAGACCTCCAGTTAAATGCATCTAGATTCTGCAGCGAAGTCCAAGTTTGAACTCCCAAGGGTATCCTCCCGCTTGCCCTGAGGAGTAAACATCTCTTCGCTCTCCAAGAATTCTTATTAGGAAATTCCCTCATAATGACCTCCTCACATGGGGTGATTCGAGCAAAAGGGCTGCCAAGTTGATTTTGACAGGCTTCACATAAGGGTCAAATGGATGGAAGGTTTGAGCAGTTGTGTGTTTTATCAGAGAAATCTTTTTCACCCTTCCCATGTATCTGCAGTGCTGATTGAAGCACAGCTTGGTTCTGCTTCTCTGCACAAACTCTAAACATTGGGGGACTTCAACATAAAGTTTGTTACATATTTATAGAATAGTTTTCTTTAAAAAGCTGGAGAAGAATGATTCACCTACAAGGTGGAGGAATACAGGAAAATGAGGAGGAATGGAGGGAGGAGGATCTCGTATTAGACTCCGGGTGACGTTCATTTGGAAACGTCTAAAGAGCATTTAACTAGCAATGCCCAGGAGGTGGCAGGACATGGATTATGCGGTTCAGAAGAGGAGTTTGGGTTTCGATTTGTATTTTAGGGTCATTGATTACACAGCTGGGAACAGAAGGCATGCATTAGGTGATGTCATCCATAAAAATGCATGAGAATGAGAAAAGGACGGAGAAAAGAGCCTGAGTAATCCTGGCATTTAAGGGGTGCGTAGAGAAAGAGAATCACAGGAAGAAATCGGAAGGCAAATTTTTAAAACCTAGAAGAGTACTTTTTAAAAGTAAAGCAATTAAAAGTACTTTTTAAAAGTAAAAGACTTAAAGACTTTTTAAGTCTATAGGATTTCAGTATAAAAATAAATACTTGAATATAGGATTTGGCAATGAGACATCTCTGATCTTGACAGCAGTGTTGATAGAATGATACATGTGGAGAAGCTCGACTCTGGGGATCTGAGAAGTAAATGGAAATTCATTTTCATACTCAGCTGCAAAAGTAGCCTGGAAATTCAAACACCGATCTAGGCAATAAAATTCCTATCAATCAACACTAAGGTATAGATCATTGTAAGATTTTTCTCCAGTAAGTTACAATGGGAAGGAAGGCACTGAGTCTTGGCAAGGAGAAGAAACGAGTTGAGGGTTTTTTGGGTTCTGAGAGTAGAAGAGTACATTTTGCTCTCGCATTTCCCATGTAGGCAAAATTTGAAGGGCTTTTTCATTATCTAACAAACATAGTTCATTGTCTTCCACTTCTGTTTAGAAAATGTACTAGACAGTAAACAAAAAAGAGAGGAACAGATACTTTAATCAGGTGCTTTACTTTTAGTGTATTCAACTTTACAGTTAGAGCATAAATCCTTGCCATCTTCCCTATATTTCTCTAACGAGATTCTGCTTTGCATTATTGCACAGGCTTTTTATGCCCTCTAAATTTACATTTTACAGATGCTTGGATTTATAGTAGCTCTTCCTTTTGACAGGTCACTATAAGATGTGATATGTCAGCTATTGATTTTATGAGAACATATGTTTATCTGGTTAATTTTCTCTGAAAGATAATGCACACTCTCGGCATGAGGTCAAGGGCATGAAATTTTTCAGCGTCTTTGAAGATCAAGCAATTCTATCTTCAGATATTAAAGACAAAGAGATGTAGAAAGAAAAAAACCCAGAAATTCTCTGCTTATGATAATATCCATGCTGAAGCTGTAAAACTGTAAGTTAGCACAGCCTGGGAAAGGATAGATGCAGTCAGCTGGGGGAATGAAGAGAAAATCAGACTCAAGCCTGAACTCTCTTAAAACTTCACCTGCAATTTCAGGCTGTAGTATTGCTTTGACCTCTTGAATATTAATTGTATTTATGTGAAGCATGCCAGTTATAGCCAAGATTATTCAGTTATATAGTTCAGGTTATCACTTTCTGTAGAGTGGTGAAGAGCATTGACTTGGAGCCACTGAGTGCTCCAGAACACACTTCTGCTCTAAAACACATGGCTAAGTTCCAGAAACTCTCTGAGTTTCAATTTCCTCAGGCTTCATGTAACAGAAATATTTTTAGTGATTTGGAAAAATTATGTAAGTTAATATATGCAAAGTGCTCAGCATTTAGAGAATCTATAGCAAGAGGATATTATTATAACGTACCTTGAATAGATCATTTGCCATTAAGTATGCGGACAATGCAGCTCTGAAAGTCATATGATGAATAAGGCAATGTACTAGACGTTACAGATATAAAGACACTAATCACTTCCCAAAGGCCCCATCCCCTAATACTATCACCTTGGGGTTAGGATTTCAACATACAAAGTTTGTGGGGACACAAACATTTAGACTATAGCAGGTGATTATTTCTTAGATGTAGGAGGATGAAGAAGACCCATAGATGATTCCCAGGCCTCCCACTTAGGTTGTTTTTTGTGTTTTTAGTTCCTCGTTTTGCAAATGTTCAATGAATGCTAAAGAAAAAAAGGAGGAAAATGGGCAGACAAGTTATTTTCATCCTTGGGGATGTTGACTCCAGGGTTCTTCCAATTCTCCATAGATCTCTGTGTCTGAGCCTTTACTAAATGGGCGTATTTGTAGAATTAGCACCACCCTCAGTATAGTTAATATTTGATATGATTTGGCTGTGGCCACACCTAAATCTCACCTTGAATTGTAGCTTCCATAATTCCCATGTGTAATTGAATCATGGAGGGAGGTCTTTCCCATGCTGTCCTTGTGATAGTGAATAAGTCTCAGGAGATCTGATGGTTTTATAAAGGGGAGTTCCCCTGATCATGCTCTCTTGCCTGCCGCCATGTAAGACATGACTTTGTTCCTCCTTTGCCTTCCACCATGATTGTGAGGCCTCCCCAGCCATGTGGAACTGTGAGTCAATTAAACTTTTTTCTTTTATAAATTACCCAGCGTCAGGTATGTCTTTATTAGCAGCATGAGAACAGACTAATACAGTATTTAATAAGTAATATGCTCTAACAATATAGCTACATAATAGAGAGATATCATGGGGCAAAACCCATTAATGATAAGAAACTGTTCATGTAGCTAAGGTCTTTGAAATTATAATAGATGAAGATGCATTTTCCCACTAAATTACTTTCTCAGCGTATCTGAAATGCTTAGGGCTATGGTGCTAATTAACTTTAGGCCTTCCTTGATATGGAGGCAGCTTAGTTTAATTAAATCAATAGTTTTGTATATTAATTATAGTACAGGCTTAAATAATTTAGGGAGTATTTACCCTTTTTGCAGATCCTTATTTATTTTTTGGTCGAAGTTTGCAGGATTAGTCTGCTTCAAATTTAACAAATGCAACTAATGATTCACCCTCTCTCCCTTTCCTCCCTTCTCTGCTCTAAAACAGTCTGGGTATGAGAATTGCAGTTCTATCTGTGTGACAAAGATTAGGTTTACTCTATGACATCAAAGTGATTGATGGAACAAACATATCCTTTTGCTGTAGATAATTCTCTGGTTAACTCTACAGATTTATCTAGTTTTAATACTCTTAATTTTACAATTGGCTGTATTCTTAAAATAAATGAATTTGGTCTAGCAGTTCCTTGAATTAAAGTTTGCTTACCTAGGCAAAAAGAAACTGCAGTATGAAATAAACTAGAATTATCTAGAACTCCAGAATTTAAGTGTCCTACAGATATGATTTAATCTGAAGAGCCTGTCACTTCCAAAAAAACACATTCTTATTTTTGAAACAACTACTTTACTATGTCTTGAAATGAATAAATTAAATAACATATTTCAAAGAAATAAGAAAGCCATCTGGTATGTAACTCTTGTTTAGACCATGTAACTTATTAATTGTTGATCATCAATTGAAAACCTATCAAACTCTAAACTCTGGTGAGAAGAGGAAGAGGGTACAATGTTATATCTCAGAGAGTTTCTGTTTTTAATCACAGATAAAACTGAAGTTATGTTCAAGACAAAGTATAAAGCAAAAAATTAATGCAAATGCTGTAAGAATTCCGAATGAGAAAAAAATTTACTTAAGTTGGGCTAAGATGGATAAGGAACTACAGTAGAGAAACTTGCTGACATTTCTCCATAATAAATTTTTGGGCCCTATAACCCTAGTGACCCATATGGGATTATAATTAGTCAAAATGTGAAAACAGGTGTCACAGTACTTTCAGCCAATACAAGTTTTCTAAAAAGAAAATGAATAGTAACCTCAGATATTGGAATAATTAATCTCAATTTATTGATTACTCCTAAATATATTGTATGAATGAGAATATAAAGATACTTGGATAGGTGACTAGGCTCTTTAAAAGTGATTGGCTCCTACCCTGGTGATGGTGATCACACTGTAAAAAAGGAGAAATGATGTCTGTATGGGCTGAGATCCTTGCAAGAAACTCATCATGCGAATGCCAGTTTTTATGATCATTCTATTCGATCAGCAGAATTTCTCAATGTGAGCGGAAGATGGGATCTTTTCATCTTCTTCGTTGTCTTCTTATGCTGTCAAACCTTTCTGGATTGTCCACTGTATTATCAACTTCTAATAACGGAGGAAGTGAATATCCAACTTCATAATGGAAGCATGCTGCCTACATTATTTTAGATGAAATGTATTCTTTCCTAGAGTAATCTGGGCTGCAGCTGTTTCTCTGCTGAAAACAAATTCAGCAAGTAAACAGTTAGGTTTTACTGATAGACTATCCCATTTATAATATTCCATTTAATTGCTAGGCAGATATAAGCCAGTTCTCTTCTATAAGTCTTCAAACTACAATGGTACAAATAGAATTATAATAATACTCAACGTAATAGTTATCCAAAGAGAGATACTGCCATGTAAAAAATATTTAGTAACTGCATTATGATTATGTTAGTGTGGTAAGGCATTATATTGCTAGAAGCAATTACAGCTTGCAATACACAAGAGCAATGACTTTAAGTGAAGAGAACAAGCTGAAGACCTGAAGTTTATGTGCGCATCTATGTGTGGAGGAGGTATTTGTTTCTCAGGGAGGGATGAAAGGAGGAGTTTAACTTACTGCATCCAACAAAATGGGAGCATTTTTCCAGATGCAGGGCTTTGAGTTTTCAATGACAAAAATCATTATAAAGAGGCAAGGGAATAATTTACCATTATGGTTGGGGAAAAGAAATTTAAAAATAAAATAAATGTTTAAAAGAAGCAAGACAAAATAAAAATTGGTTTTAGATGGGGAAGGTAGAATAAATTCTGTTTTTAAAAAGCTCTAACAATAAATAAAATTGTTCATTATAGTTAAAAAACCCACAAATATCAATAATAAAGTTCTCACAGAAACCTGGTATTTCGTATTCCAACAGTGTTTCAAGATTTGTATTTGAAAATGGAATTTCAGGGATTACTTTCTGCTTTTCTGTGGCTTGATGAATGAAGAAAGTAGAAATTGAGGATGATGCTACTGTAAGAACTTAAAGGATAACTCTCTCTTCTCCTTCCCAATAACAAAAGATATCCCAAAGGAAAAGAAGATAGCCTGCTGTGAAAGCTATTCAGGTATGAAACATATGTTAAAAATGTCTGATAAACATTTTAAAAATGTTTAATAGAAATGTTTAATTATTATTATTTTTTAAATCCAATTCCCAGAAAGCCAGTAACTCATACTTTTAGTGGAATTTCCTGTTTGCTTTCCCGGAAATCTGACCTTCTTCAATTTCCCATTGTTCACCAACTGTGGGAACTCTCTTGGGTTTGGATGACTTGAATCCTTGCACACATTCAGCCATGTGTGTGGGGTCTCCTCCACTTACCCAAGTACAACCTTCTAATTATGTTCTCATTCTCAACCTGGGTGCATGTATGACAGAGAGCTTCTTACTGGTCTTTTAATTTTACTCAAAGATTTAGATAACTTTATACCCCAAATTAAACACATATATATTATGGGTAACAGAGAACCAAGCACTTGCAGGGAAAATTTCCTTTTAAAAGTTAAGTATCCAGAGTCATCAGGCACAGGTTCTCTACCTTAAACTTACAGGAGGGCACTGGTGACAACATTAAGGCTGCAAAGTCCTTCTTGACTTCCTTGGGCTAAATTGTTAATCAATTATTGTGGACTGACAAAGAGCTTCATATCCATGTTATTAAATTTATTGTGTATATTATAACAATTTTCAATTTTCTTTCTTCTACTTGTGAACTTTTAACTGCCTTTTTTTTTTGTAGAAGTGTTTTTGCCCTTCACCTTGAGAATAAAATAGTAGACACTAAATTGCATGTATTGGCATTCAGTGAAAATAATTGAAAGATCTGGGTCTTTATGTTGGCAACACCACTAACTGGGTGTTGTTTTGAGCCATAATTCTACATTCTCATACAATGTTCTCAATAAGCATGGTCCATGAGGAGAGGGAATATCACAAGGTAGAGGTGGAAGATAACAGAAATATTTTAGGCATAAAATGGAAGAATCATATTGGAGGAGGGAAGGCAACATGTAAACTTTCTTCTATAATTGCATCAACAACAGTTGAAAACATTCTAGCTCCATGGCTTTCTTTGCACATGACTTTTGGTAAAGCCCTAGTTTGGGAAAAGTGCATAGAATTATTCAGGGTCCCTGCCTGTCATCATGATTCCTTTGAGATGCTTCTTTCACTTCCGTGTTTCTTTACCTTTTTTTTGTTGTTATTTTTGTATTTTCATGCTATCATAATATTGGAAAACATTTATGAATAATTTGCTCTTTCTTCCAAAACACAATATTTTCATTTATATATGTTTTCGAAGTTAAAGAAACCTAAAGTTAATTTTGATAATTAATAAATAATCTCATGACTTATGGCAAGAGCCTTTATTTATGCGAGTTATATTTTGACTTGTATATAGTAAACAAAATTGTAGTAAATATCAAATTAGATAATATTAATAAAGTTTCTGTGTTATGTGCCTAAAACATAGTGGAAACTGTGTTAGTACGGTAGAAACACAGGAACATTGTAGTATAATAATGAAGAGCAAGGACTCCGAGATCTTCATGTTTTAAAATCCTGGCTTTGTCAGGGCTCAGTGGTTCACGTCTGTAATCCCAGCACTTTGGGAGGCCGAGATGGATGGATCACCTGAGGTCAGGAGTTTGAGACCAGCCTGGTCAACATGGCAAAACCGCATCTCTACTACAAATACAAAAATTAGCTGGGTGTGGTGGCACACACCTGTAGTCCCAGCTAATCGAGAGGCTGAGGAAGGAGGACTGCTTGAACCCAGGAGGCAGAGGTTGCAGTGAGCCAAGATTATGCCACTGCACTCTAGCCTGGGTGACAGAGCCAGACTCCATCTCAAAAAAAAAAAAAAAAAAAAAAATTCTGGCTTTGTCTCTTATCAGCTGTGTGTCTTTGTGCATCACATCTAGAATCTCTGTGCCTTACATACTTCATTTATAAACTGTGTATCTACTTTGAATCTGGTGGATTTTTAAAAAATATTACATGTGATAATGAATATATTCCAGTGCCTGGTGTACTATAAACCTCTAATAACTGTGACCTGTTAGTATTCTTAGAGTCAAGACAATGTCACAAATCAACAGTGATATTGGAATAAACACAAGAGAATGAGAATTTTACAACATCAAGCTCTAGGTTAGGAAAACAAAGCAAGTAAACAAAAGCTTCTACTTCACTCCAAATGTAAATTCTGTCTCAAACTGTTAGCAGGACTACTGCATTTTACCTCAGTTCTCCTACACTGAAACATCCTCTCAACCCAGTGAGGATAACAGAGATAAGTCTGATGAAAATGTAAGACGTAGTTCTAAGATTTCAGATCTAAGTCATCACTTGCAAATTCAGAGATTATTTAAATTTGCCATTCTAGATTGGCAAACTAGAACAATATCTGGAAATTATCTCTCTGTCTCTCTCTCTATCACACACACACACACACACACGTGCACACAGACACACAAATCTAATGCTCCCTCACTTTCCCAATTCACAAATAATTTTGAAAAGTTTCCCATTTTTTTGGCATTGTGTGAAGGTGTTGGGATGTATTATTTCTGGTGGGATAGTCATTCTCAGTTAAGCAAAGGGTATATTTAAAGATGTGGAAGTGGCCGGGCGCGGTGTCTCACGCCTGTAATCCCAGCACTTTGGGAGGCCAAGGCGGGCAGATCATGAGGTCAAGAGATCAAGACCATCCTGGCCAACATGGTGAAACCCCATCTCTACTAAAATACAAAAAATTAGCAGGGCGTGGTGGTGAATGCCTGCAGTCCCGGCAACTTGGGAGGCTGAGGCAGGAGAATCACTTCAACTCAGGAGGTGGAGATTCCAGTGAGCCAAGATCACGCCACCGCATTGCAGCCTGGTCACAGAGCGAGACTCCATCTGAAAAAAAAAAAAAAAAAAAAAAAAAAAGATGTGGAAATGTGAAAATGCACAGTTAATTTGGGAATTTCAAGGTGGACATCATACTGGAGACGTATTATATGAATGTGGGGAAATAGAAAAAAGAGGGGCTGGGAATGTAGTCAGGATCCAGCCAATAAAGAGTTTTTTGCATAATAAAGAATTTTGATTTTGTTATACAGAAAAAGGAAGACTTTTATGTAGGAGCTAGTATATTTGCAATATGATATAATTCTAAGATAAAGTTTAAAATTAATTAAAATACTTTCCTTACATTTGGTTTTCAATTCATTCAAGTAATACTTTAGCCATTAAACTCTCAAGAAAACTCATGCTTTCAATAATTTTGGGGGACTTTACTTAAACACAATGTGTTTAATAATAGCTTTGTGCTACATGTTGAAGTCCTAGCAGAAGACTAAATATGTTTGAAACTTATTTCTATTCAAGAAAAGTTAGTTTTTTTGGTTTTTTGCTTTTAACTTTTTTCCTCACCACAAATATTCACATCTGTCTTCTTCTTTGTATTTTACCTTAAGAAGAGACAAATGTGCTTTGAGACTATTTCCTGGAACCCTATTAAGGAAGCACACTAATCCTAATACGGTCAATAGTCAAGATTGAGAAGTTAATATTCTTAACTTTAAGTACTATGCTTTAAGATTCCTGTTGTCTCAGTGACTTACAGCTTCTGAGCTAGTTTTATGTTATACATACATGGATGGTGAATCAAGATACCTGTAAACTAGTGGTGATGTTGATATTAATGCTGGAAACTTCATGACTGAACTACAAAAAAGGAGAAAAATAACTCCAAAGAAGCTCCATGCTTAAAACTTCACACTCCTTTATTAACGTTCCATCCTACAGAAGCTATCGTATGTTTCCTCAGAGCAAAAATAAGTCACCTTCAAAATCCCTCCATTGGGCGGTTATTTTTCTCTTTGTTTCATACTCATGCCCTTTCTCTAAGGCACCATGGTTTGGGATGTTTAGAAGGCACACAATTTTTTTTTTTTGCCGTATGTTTCAAAAGGCTTATTTAGTAGCCCTTCTGGAGACCAACTGAGAAAATGTTGAGTAATGCATTCTGGGGATCATATTTAGATCTCTGTCACCAGCTATCAAAAAGATACAGGTTCTCTAGAGCATCCTTTTGCCTTTGCCTGCTTGACTAACTCAGACTTCCAGTAAACAACTGAAATATCAGCTTTGTGAAATGTTTTTGATGCATTCAAGCTTACTCGTGTGCATTTCTAAGTGCTGAATTCCCATGTTTCCATATGCAATATGCTTTTATTAGAGTAATTTCCGTATTAAATTTATTTATTTTCCTATATTTTATTGTTCTATTCACCACTAGATTGTAAGAGTCTTGCAGGCAGGACTCACTTTTAATTACCTTTGTGTCTCCCAAATCTGGTGAGCACTAATTATACAAATAGCAAGCACTAAAAAATACTTGAAGAATGATCAGGAATTTGTAATAGCTTTGTGCTAAAATACAATCTCTTCCCTTACTTCTGATGGAGTTTTTTTTATTTCAGAAAATGCTATCTGTGGGTTCCACGTCTGTTCAACTCATGAATGAACACGTACAGACTTATTTTCTTGTTATTATTCCTTAGGATAACAACTACTTACATGACACTTACATTGTATTAGGTATTATAGGTAATCTTGAGGTGATTTAAAATATACAAGAGGATGTGCATAGATCATATGCAAATATTATGCTATTTTATATAAAGAAATTGAAAATTTGTTATCTGTGGGAGGTCCTGGTTCAATCCCCCATGGATACTGTGGGCTGTGGGAGGATTGTACATATTTATGTATAAATATATACAAATATATATATACACACACACACTCCAGTGATTTAAATAAGTGCATAGGGGTGTGTGTGTGTGTGTGTATACACACATATAAAAGAAATAATTCTAAGATAGACTGAATGATTGCTAATTAATCTGCCTTTTCTTCATTTAAAAAGTAATCTTAATCTTCACTTTTCTTGCTCTATATCATTTTCCCTATGGTGAAACAGCTTTTAGGAACTGCAGAGGGGCATGGCAGAGTGAGTAGCTCACAAGGTCAGGATTTATGTCCCGAGGCAAATAAAGCAGACAAACATGATACATTTTAGGTATGGGATTTCAGGAACAGAAGTGGAAAGGCACGCTGGTTTGACATTCAGGAATGCTGCAATGCACTTAAGATTAAGGTCAAAAGCCGCTCATGCCGGATATCCCTTACCATTCTTGAGTAGCAGGATTAGGAAAGAACAGATAAGACATTCATTAGGACAAGAATAAATAAACTTGGGGAATAGTCACATAGGGAGCAAATACCAGCTATCTTACCCTGAAAATGAATACGCTTGTGGTTCTGATTAAATAATGAAATAGACTGGTATTTTCAGAAAAATGATACCAGAAAGACTTTGCTCCCTACTCAAACTTCTAATCATTATAAATGAATTCTAATGCGTATTTTAATATTTTGTGTTTAGACACTGTAACTTTATGTAACAGAATATGTGCTCTTGTTTTTACAACTGCAAGACAGAATAGGTCTCTTTTCTTAGCTTTCATAAATAATGACTAAATTATGGGTTTGTGATATTGTTTTTCCCAGGCCGTTTAAAAATAAAACTAAAAAAAATTGTTGCGCTCGCTCTCTCTCTCTCTGTCATACTGTTTAATTGCATCTTATAATAAATGTTTCTTGGTAATGGCTTAGTTTGGTGACTTTAGTAAGTCTATTTACCTCTTAAATGAAAAGCGAAAAGAAATTTCAATGACTCCT
Organism: Pongo abelii; assembly: GCF_028885655.2. NCBI lineage: Eukaryota > Metazoa > Chordata > Mammalia > Primates > Hominidae > Pongo > Pongo abelii. The sequence continues at coordinate 88,114,587 of NC_072000.2, read as the reverse complement.
TACTGTCTGGGGAAACTCTGTACTTGGTACCTGACTTTCAGTGGCCGGTGTTAGCGCATTATGGGAAAAAGTACTCCGTGGGTTTTGTTACCCATAAGTGCATACCCATTTCAAAATTGAAAATCAACCAGTTATTAAAATTACATATTTCAAGTAGCAAACATATTAATATCATAGTCATAAGTGCCTCTAATAGAACACTAGTAACTGTAACAATTATTTATTATTATTAGAGTTATTAACAATAATTGTTACTAATTATTTAAAATTAGTTTAAATTATTAATTATTCTAAAATAGTTATTCATTATATAAATGGTATTATATAAATTATATAAATAGAATTATACATTATAAATAAATATATAGATTATAAATAAAATAAATTTATTTATATATTATAAATATATAGATTATAAATAAAAGAAATTTATTTATATATTATAAATATATATGTATATTCTGTATGAAGCACTGTGCCAAGTAGTTTTTAATGTAATATTTTCTCCATTTTTCATTATCACACTATGAAGTATTATTATAGTCCCTGTTTTAAAGTCTTAGAGAGGTTAAGTAATATGCCTTCAAGGTTATAGAACCAGGTCTGTTTGATGCCTAAACCTGTGCTCTTAAACAGCATGCTATATTTTTCCTATTATGCTGAGTGCCAGATATATGGCTAGTCTCTCAAATACATTATTTTTAATTCTTATTATTCTACCTTCACAGATGCAGAAGCTGGAATTCAAACAATCTGTAGATACCTTAATCAAGATCACAATGGCAGGAAGTGATCTGTGGCCCGAACCCAAGAATAATTATTTTATTTTTACTTTTTACTATTTCAAAATTGAAATGCAACAAAGATGATTTCTCAAAAATAATAATGGTCTATAAAAGAATCTAATTATTTAATTTTATTTTTTAAATGGTACTACTAAACCCTGATGTCAAGAACATGATAAAATGGCTAAGGTCCATATTTCCTGCTGGTGCTAAATAAGTCATCATAATTTTACAGATTTGGCAAAGATTCTTAAAGTGATTGAGTTCAAAGATGCTGATATTAGAAATGAAGAAACTGAGGTTCAGTAAAACTGTGCCTTTCGTAAAGCACCCAGCTAGCTAGAGGCTATATGTACTAGTTCTGGTTCTGGCAGTGACCCTTAGTGTAACAGATTTTTTTATGCTGGTTATCAATGGCAATTTTATGAATCTGGAGTTAGAGAGACAGTGTGTTTGTTCTGAGATAATATATTTTGAACTCATGAAAAGAGGATTAAGCCACCTGAGGAATCTAAATGGAAAGTTGTTTACCTATTCAATTTATGCCATGAAAAATTTTATTGCTCAGAAGCATAGGTTGAGTCATAATAGACAGGAGTATGAATTGTAGTTCTGTGACTTTAGAAAGTGACGATGTTTCTGATGGTCAGTTTTCAGATTTGTAACTTATCATAACAAAGTACATATCTCAGTGTGCTTTCTCTTTTTGGTTCACATTATGCATCTTTTGCAAAACAGCAATGATATGTGCATATGTTTGTGTAGACACATATACATACATCTATGCACATATGTATGAAATACTATACAGATATTAGTGACATAATAGATCACATCAGTAATACTACAAATATAATAATACATTCTATTATAATAGCAGAGATAAATGATGATAAATATTTTATAGTGAGAGCACATTATGCATTACACTAAGTTAATATATATGTATGCAACAGTTACATGCTCACAATCCCTTACTGCAGAATTCCAAATCCCCTATACTGCCATTTAAAGTATTTCTTATTCAATACCAACACCACATATACCTTCTTCCCCACTAAGCCAGACTCTTGTACCGTGTACCCTAAGAGATATTTGCAGTCTCCTGATCCTGCCTAGCAAGTTTTTTGTCAATTTCTTTATGAATGCTTTTTCTACCATCAGAAATATCTTTCAGAAACATCATTCCCCTTCACTACCTCACTCTCATCATATTTATAAGACTAAATGTTTACTCTGTCATTTAAAGACCCTGGAGAAACTACTCCTGAATTCTTTTCTTATTCTCCAATGAGAAGTATGTTTCCTTATTCTGTATTTCTTTATAGCTTTATCTATACTTTCCTAGTTTCTTCTCAAGTAGTAATTTGATGTTTTGTAAGCTATGTGAAATTGGGCACTAAGCCATGTCCTCCTGTGACTCTACTGTGGGAAGAATACTCCCTTCCAGTTCAGGGACTCAACACACTTCTTTTGAGTACATTTGTTAAATGATTTTCACAAACGACAACACAGGCATACAGCTGAGTGTGACCTCAACATGGATTTGAGAAAAATCTTACTTTATTGCCAATTATAATCTGGGGTCTGTATATTTCAAAACATGATAGAAAGCATTAAAGATTATTTCCAACCTTGCAAATATAACCTATTTTGTTTTAATATTTATGTGCTTACATTAGTGTGAAACAAGCATTATCAGCACGTGTTTTTTAGCATTAGTTGACTTAATGAAAATATTAATGAAATGCTACAGGTGGTGAAACAGTATAGATAATACGTGGATAACTTAAATTTGAGAAATATTATTTCAGAATACTTTAGTTAGGAAAGAGTAATGTGATGGATAGAACTAATAATCTGACTTATTCTGCAGGTACATGCCTCACTGTTTGGAGGCAGTTGCTGTGAGTGAATAATTGCATTATTCATCAAACTCTAGGGCCATACAAGTTTGGTGACAGGTTGACAGAGCTCTCCAACATTTATTAGATGGTACACAGAAGTCAGCAACATGCAGCAGTGAAACTCATGCCAAGGATAAGTACCTATATCCACTTGCTGGAGAACTGTAATAAATTTCTTCTGAATTAAAGACTAGATTAAATCATTTTGGTCATTAGTTCATTTAAAAGATGCTAGTGTGAAAGTTAATTTGAGAAAATACCTTTTAGAAAATCTATGAATTATTCAAGCAGTGGTTCTCCAGTGATAGTCTTTGAAAATGTTATTTAATATTGGAAGGAGTCACCCTTTCAAAATGTGTGTGTGTATAAAATTGTATATGTAGGCCAATTTGACATTACATTGACATTTTCATATGTATACAAACTACATTATACTGCTTTTAGTATTTTTCTTCTGGTATTGCTTCTCTGCCTTTTGACTAAGATCAAGTATTGCATTTTTTCCTGTAGAAGTAACACAATATTGTAGAAATGAAGCCCTCTGCTTCCCCATTTTCTTTTGATTTTCCTGTCAATGATCATAAATAGACCTACAACATAGCTCTGTTAAGAAATATGTATATGCATAACCACAGGTCTTCTATTAGAAAAAAAATTACAGGCATTTGACTGAACAAAGCCCTCATGCAATGTTGTATCTATTGAGATGAGAATACATTAAATACTATTTTCAGAGCACTTTCCATGAAGTTACTGAATAGTGGAAAGTAAACAATAAAATAGTTCTTTTAATACATTGTTCAGCCACTTTATTACTACCAATATTCTCACTAGACGATACCTGATAGTTTACTTATTATGTAAATTAGAAACAGCAGAATCACTCTCAATTAAATGCAATAAAACATGCTTAATGTATTAAGAGTTTGATAATAGGTGCATTTTTGAAATGGTGAAAAAATTGGCCAAGTTACTTTTTTGTCCATTTTGTATTATACTTGAAAATCACTAACATCTAAAGATTGTTTTTTAAATGAAGAAAATCATGAAGATCTAGGTGGATAAATGAATGAAAACCATTTATTATAGACCCAACCCAAGCACTGCATATCTTAGCACAGGTACTAAATTTTGTACTAGAATGAAAATAAGTTCTGATTAAAGATTATTATTTTGTTCCCTTTTATTATCTCCAGATACATTTTAGATTATCATACACATTTCCTACTTACTTGTCTCATTCAAGTTTATCTGATGTCTAAAAGTCTCTAATTTAAATCCTGTATTGCTTAGGGTTCTCCAGAGGCAAACAACAAATATCATATGTACAGATATATAGAAAGAGATTTATGATAAGGGATTAGCTCATATGACTGTGAAGGCTGAGAGTTCCGCCATCTGCTGTCTCCAAGCCAGAGGCCCAGGAAAGCTGGTGGTACAGTTCCAGTACCATCCCAAAGGCCTGAGAACCAGGGAAGGCAATAAGATAAGTCCAAATCCAAGACCTAAAGCCAAAGAACCGGGAGCATCCGTGTCTAATGTGGATGTCCCACGTCAAGTAGAGAGAGCAAATTTGCCCTTTCTCGGTGTTTTGGGTTCTATTTAGGCCCTAAGCAGATGAGATGATGCCAAATCACGTTGGTGAGGGCCATCTTCTTTAAGTCTAACATTTGACACAATTCCTAATTTCTGGAGGTTTGGGGGGGGGTTTGTTTGTTTTTAGTTTCCCAGATTTTTGGATCAGAACAAGCTTACTAGCTTTACACAAATATGCTTTTATGTATATTTGTATATATAAAATATATATACATATTTATGTATACACACATGCATATATATATATATATCTCCTACCTGTTACTAAAACCTCAATTTTAAACCAGTGTCATCTATAAATTTTTTTTATTTTTGAGCAACCTCACAAATGCAGAAAATATTATTATTATTATTATTATTATTATTATTATTAAGTCACCTCCATTCCAGAAATGAGTATTATTTTAAAACTTTCTTGTCTTCGATTTTTTTGGACCAAAAATCTTCATGTCTATCTATTTATCATTAAATGTTGTTGGGTCTTCCTTCAAAACGTATGCAGAACTTCTCACTACCTTTGTTGTGACCAGCTTGCCATAACAGCTACCCATGTCACCCTAGGCTGAGATTCCATCATTACTGACCTGGGTTATTGCTGTGTTCTCCAAACAGACACCTTTGCCCCCATAGAGTTAGATAATGCTATTCTTCTGCCAATACCTTCCCATTTCCCTCAGAACAAAAGCCAATGAAGTCACAATGATTTAAAAGAGCTTACAAAAACTGTCAACTGATAGTTTTTTATTTTTTTTCTTCTCAGTCCCCTGTTGCACATTTTGCTGCAGCCGACTTTGTGTACTCCTTATTTCTTGAATACAAACATAACAGCTGCTCCCATCTCAAGGTCTTTGCTGTGTCTGCTCCATTGCTAAGGACACTCATCAGCAAGACAGCCGCATTGTTCACACCTGCTTTCTCAGTACACCCTGTCTTGTCCACTCAGCTAAAATTATAACCCAGAAGAGTACACGAAGGACACTATCTGAATGGAAGGAGGAGTAACAGGAGTGATACTGTGGATATCAAGAGTCCAGAAGAAGAAAGTGATCAGAAATGTCAACTAACAAAGAGAGGACAGGTAGAACAGTTGTCCTTAAATGTCTTCACTAATGTACTCCATAATTTTTTTTAACTATGTATGCTATGGTAGGAAGAAGAATAACCCTGCTAAAGATATCCACATCTTAATCCCTGGAACCTGTGACTGTGTTATGTTACACAGCAAGAGGAAATTAAGGTGGAAGTTGGAATTAAGGTTGCTAATCTGCTGACTTTAAAATAAAGAGATTATCTTGGATTATTCAAGTGGCCCCAACATAATTACAAGAGTCGTTGAAGTAGAAAAAGTAAGCAGAAGAGGAGGTTACAGTCAGAGAGCGATTGGAAGATGCTGATGCTATGCTGCTGGCTTTGAAGGTGGAATTAGGGGCTATAACCTAAGAAATGCAGGTGGTTTCTAAAAGCTGGGAAAAGAATCAGAATCAGCCTTACAACCTCCAGAAAAAATACAGCCCTCCCAACACCTTGATTTTAGCCTAATAAGATGTATTTCTGATATCCTATCTCCATAACCATAAAATAATAAATTTGTGCTGTTTTAAGTCAAAAGTAAATAAATAATAAAATTGCAACTCTATATTACACTCGGCACTTTTCATACAACCTTAGCATGTATATTTTTTATAGCACTGATAAATTCCTAAGTATGTTATTAATTTTTATATGTATATATCACCTCTTCTTTGTGTTTTCTATTCAAATGTAAGAAAGGCAAGAGTAGGTTTTTTTTGTTTTCTGTTTTTTGGGGTTTTCTTTTGTATATTGCTGGATGCTAGTGACCAATACAGAGTCTATAACAAAGACAATACCCGTATTTTATTATGATAATATGTTATCTTTTTACGTGCATATTCAAGTCTCCCTGGATGGACTTTTCTTAAAAGGCAGAGACTGGATTTAATCTTCATAGAATCTCACTGCAAACAGCACTTCTATACCTTAAACAAAGAAGATACTCATTAAATATTTGTCAATTAATAGGTATTGTACATGTTTTAGTCTTTGGGAACTAACTCCAGAAATGTAGGGCTGCCTTTTGGAAAGTCTTTCTTTTATACCTCATGACTCAATTTGATCAGACAATTCAAAGAAGAAACTGTTTTGCTAAAATATATAGCACATGCTGTTAAGAAATCACAGTTGAAAAAAAAAATAGAGGTAAAAAGTGTTAACAAGAGGAAGATGTCTTGTTTGGTGGTGAGTAATGAGGACCAGGTAAAAGGCCCATTGGAACAGAAAGATTAAACGTTATTCCAGATGACAGTGATTGCCAAGAATATGCTCATGCTGAGGCCCAGTTTCAAAGGCTAAAAGTGAATAACAGGATGGAAGCAGTTATCGTCGTCACAAGAATTAAACGAGGAAAAAGTCTCACTTCGCCTCTTTACTTTGACTATCAGCATTGGACTTGTAAAAATATTCATGAGTTCTGGAGAGAAGAAAATAATTCCAGGAGACACGATAAGGCATTTTATACACTTTACCTCTGTGTTTCTCCTGAGCATTTGTTTTGATTCAGCATTCCTCGATTTTTTAAAAATGTATACACACTACTTATGTAAAATTAAATATGTTAAATTCTGCTGGCTCTGTCATAAATCGTTGAATGTCATTCAGAAATAGAGTTAGCTTTCTAAAATTTATATCCTTATCTAACTTACTTATCTGTAAGTTAGAAACAGAAACAGACCTCCCTTCCAGGGTTGTTTTAAATTTTAACATTTGTAATATATACAAAACACAAACAAAGATAATTCTCAGTTATTTACAAAATTATAATGTTGTTATCTAAAATTTTGTACAATATCCTCAAATTCTTGTATTCTACCATAAATGTATGTGGGGTTGGGGAGGGACTCAGTGAAGTGTTTAAAGCAAAGTAGTTTCCATGTAAATCAAAAGAAAAATGAGTTATAATAATTGACTATATTTTACATATACTATATGTAGGTATATTCTTCATTTAGCTCATCGCCTCAATATGCATTTGATATCTTTCTTTGTTGTTTAAAGAGACAAGGTCTTTGTTGATCAGACTGGAGTGAGTGGTGCCATGACAGTTCACTGCAACCTTGAACTCCCAGGCTTAAGTAATCCTGTCGCCTCAGCCTTCCAAAGAGCTGAGACTACAGGCATGTGCCACCATGCCAGACTAAATTTTCTTTCTTTTTTTTTTTTTTTTTTTTTTGAGACGGAATTTCTTTCTTATTGCCCGGCTGGAGTGCAGTGGCTCAATATCGGCTCACTGCAACCTCCACCTCCTGGGTTCAAACGATTCTACTGTCTCAGCTCCCCAAGTAGCTGGGATTACAGGTGCTTGCCACCATGCCCGGCTAATTTTGTATCTTTAGTCGAGATGGGGTTTCACCATGTTAGTCAGGACGGTCTTGAGCTCCTGACCCCAGGTAATTCACCCTCCTCAGCCTCCCAAAGTGCTGGGATTACAGGTGTGAGCCAACACTCCAGGCCTACATTTTTTTTTAAATTTTTTGTAGAGACAGGGTCTCCCTGAGTTCCCCAGGCTGGTCTCAAACTTCTGAGCTCAAATGATCCTTCCACCTTGGCCTCCCAAAGTGCAGGAATTACAGGCTTAAGGTAATGTGCCCAGCCCTATTTGATCTCTTATTCCTTTTTCAGGTTTTGAACCTCTGGTCTAACGTTTTCTTTTAAGTTTTCTTTTTTCTTTCTTATTTTTCTTGCACATATATGTAGTCACTGTGGAGAGTACATTAGATTTTCCTAGGAACTATACCAAATTTTGCTTGTTATTTTGTAGCTAAATTTGAAGTGAAACTAATTATGTGTAGATAAGAATAAGTGCAGAGAAGCTATTCATTCAGTCAGTGATTTATTTAACTTTTCTGAATACAAATCCTCTGGTTGGTCAGAGGCCAGATTCTAAAATGTATCTGACTGCTGAGGTGAAGACTCACAGAATGACCTAAGGAGATTTTCACCACAATTATGAAGAAAACCGGGGAAAAAAATCAATGATACATTTAAGAGTGTTACTATAGATTAAACATAGGAGGATGTAAACACGCTTAGAATGAGCCTTCATCTCCTGCTGGGTTTGAGATAGAGAAAAGACATTTTATCAAAGAAATCGTGGCTGAAACCCATTAGAAAATAGAATTAATACTAAGCAGTTAAGCCGGGCACAGTGGCTTGCACCTGTAATGCCAGCACTTTGGGAGGCCGAGGCGGGTGGATCACCTGAGGTCAGGAGTTCAAGACCAGCCTGACCAACATGGAGAAACTCCATTTCTACTAAAAATACAAGATTAGCCGGGCGTGGTGGCACATGCCTGTAATTCCAGCTACTCGGGAGGCTGAGGCAGGAGAATCGCTTGAACCCAGGAGGTGGAGGTTGCGGTGAGCTGAGATCGTGCCATTGCACTCCAGCCTGGGCAACAAGAGCAAAATTTCATCTCAAAAAAAAAAAAATACTAAGCAGTTAAATAAAGATAGGAAAGTTATTCCAGATGGAGTAGTTTGCATCATTTATTCCCAGTTATTTCCCAGCCTGTTATAGGAGTAACAGTCATAACTTCACCATGTAACTTTGTAGTATTCCCTAGTAGTACAGACAAGAGTATATTCTCTGCTCTAGTCACTTAAGTTTGATAATGTGACTTGCTGTGATTGATGGCATATCAGCAGAATGAACAATTTTTTATTTATTTCTGAACTAAGACCTTAACATGCAACATGTGTTACCACTCACTCTCTCATAATTCTGCCTTCCATTCAGAAGGTTATGCCTAGTTAGATGTTAGTTCCAGACTGAGAAGAAATTTGAAGCAAGCTCCAATCAAATCCATGATGTGAATCCATATTTAGGTTAATGGTGTCTCAGTTGATCTGCAGAACTGGGAGTAAGAACTCTTTAATTGTTAGTGTAACCCACTGAGTTTAAAGATTGTTGTACAGCATTATTTTAGAAAAACTGATCAATCGATGTATTCGCATACGTGTGGAAGCACTAAGATGTGAAAGATTAGATTATACCATGTCTAAGGGCTCTGAATATAATAATATAAGAGGGAAAGAGCAGGAAACCTGGAATCTTGAATAGCATGTCAGAGAAATTATAATAGACCAAAGGCAATTGAGAGCCAAGTATAAATTTTAGGGAACTGAATAACTGAAGAGTAGACTGACATTATGAAGACATTTTATTAGCACTGTGAAAGATACATTAAGAGTAAAAAAGTGGAAGCTAAGCGACCAGCAAGAGCCAGACATAGATAATGTAGTGAGAAATAATGAGAGTGTAACATCAAGTTGTAGCAATAGGGATGGACAAAAAAACATTGAGTAAAGGTATGAAATATTTAGAACCAGTAGCATCTTTTTTTTGGAGTGTGGAAATGCATTTTTAATAAGCCATATTATTCTAGTAACAAGTTGCATTTGGTAAGACACAACGAAACAATGTTGGTATGCAGAATAGAAATCTCCGGAAGATGATACTGTATTTACTTTTGTCTCACATATGGCATTCACAAGTAAAATACCGAAGTGCAAAATTCATATTATGTAGTACACACAGGAAGATATCTAAAGATCCCTGTAGGCTCTGGGATGTATTTCTTATTGTTAACCTCATTACCAGATTCATTTGTTTATTGAAATAATCTGTATCTTGTTATTATTTATAATTAAGAATTTTCTCGAATATTTTCCTGAAATTTTGGAACATGTAGAATATAACTTCTCTTAAAATGATTCCTAGAGAAAATCATTCTTCAAAATTAATCATATTAATGAAAATATGATAATAGGTTTTCTTTTTCTAAGAATGAAGCTTGTGATATAAAGTGAGGTTAACCGTCCCGCTGTGACTTATTTGATACATTCATAGATGTCATTCCTATATATTTTTTCCCTGGGGGTTTGTCATTTCTAGATTTAAAATTTGCCTTATAGCATTGTTTCTCCAAGGTATATGCTTCTGATATGTAAAATGTTTGTAATATTGTTAATTCTGACATTCATTAGCTCAATAATTTCTCTCATTAAAACCCTGTAAACTATGAATTTCAAAGAAGTCTATTCTGCATTCATTTGGTTCATAAAGTTTCCTCTGTGTTGAGAAATGTTATATTAATAAAACAACTTTACAACATTCATTTAACATGGTTCCTCACCTGTATGAACTTTTTAAAAAAGGTATGACTTGCGGCTGAAAATTTTCAGAGGAGTTACTAAATTCATAGTTTTCCTGTGTATGTTCTACTATCTTTTTGCATGTAAAGAACAGCTTTCTGTGGATGCCTTTCCATATGCTGTGTATTCATAAAGTTTCTATTGAGTATGAGTTTCCCCGAGGATGACAAGATGATTCCACTTAGAGTTTCTCTTTATATATGATTTTGTTGGTATCTCCTGTGAATTCACTTTTCAGTTTCATACAATTATCAACATACAGGAGAGAAACCCTATGGTTGTAATGAATGTGGAAAAGCCTTTATGTTCAAGTCACAGCTCATTGTACATCAATGAGTGCACACTGGAGTAAAACCCTACGGATGCAGTCAATGTGAAAAAACCTTCAGTTTGAAGTAGCACCTTTTAACCTATTTGAAGAAGCTGAGGATTAAGGGAACTTAAATCAAGACACTAAGTGGACAATGGTACCTTTTGTCGGGGTATGTGCTACACAAAAAGTCAGATTTGAGGACAAATATTAAAAGCTGTATTTTGCATAACAAGTGGAGGTAACTTTGGGTTATAAAAGTAGAAATTTTTCTAAATCAGATATATCGGTTTGAAGTTGGTGACTAAGTGCCAGGGTGGATAAATGGATTAAGAAGTTATCAGCACATAGATCTTAGTTATAAGCTTCTTCTGGAACAAAATGTATAGACTGAGTAATTGGAGATGGCAAAAGGGAGCACCTTGGGCACATCAGTACTTATAATTCGGAAATAAGAACATACACAAAGAAGACTGAGAAAAAATTATGTAGCCAGTAAGAGAAAAAAATATATAGCAGATGGTATTCTGGACACCAGATAAGGAAAGTTTGAGGAAAGAGAAAACTGACATGTTCAAATGATGAATACAGAATACATACGAAAATGTTGAGAGATGGTCTTTGAGTTTCTCTATTAGGAGGAAATTGTGATCTTGCATAGAAGAATTGCAGTGTCCTAGTGCTGTTTAAAATCAGATTGAACTTAGTTTAGGAGAAAAAAGTGTGCTTGAAACCATCAAAATATTTTTTAGGTAGTTTGGTCATAAACTATAAGGAAGAAATAAAGTGCTAGATGATAAGAAGACACAGGATCAATATCGATTGATTCTTTTATTTTTGTTTTAAAATAATTATACCTAAACAGTCTTAGATTCTAAGAATAAAAAAAAGTCCAGTGACAGAACGTGATATACAAGAAAAAGTAGAGAAAAATAATGGAAAGGGGATGCACTAGAGAGAGGAGTCAAGGAAACCATCCAGATCACAAGCAGAAGAATCAGCTGTAGAACTAGGACTGTTTCACTTATACTTGAAAGGCAAAAAGAAGTAAAACAAAGTAATTTTATTGTCTTTGTTTTCTTTGTCAGATTCTCTAATTCTATCTGTGTCCTCCAGTATTTGAGTATGAGTCAAAAGTACCTATTGCGTTGTACATATAGTAATTTAAGATTGTATTTTAGTCATTGTGATGATACATGTCTTAGTCTGTTCAGGCCGTTATAACAAAGTACCTCCACTGGTAATTTATAAACAATAGAAATGTCATTTCAGAGGCTAAAAGTCCAAGATCAAGGCACTAGCAAATTCAGTGTCTGTTGAGGACTGGTTCTGTTTGCTTCAAAGATGGTGTCTTCTATCTGTGTCCTCACATGCCTGAAGGAAGGGACAAGCTCCTTAATGCCACTTCTGCAAGGACACTAATTCTATTCATGAGGGTGGAGACCTTGTGACCTAATTACCTACCATAGGCCAAGCTTCTTAATTCTATAGTGTTGGGAATTATGTTTCCAACATCTGAATTTGGGGGGACATCAGCATTCAAATAGCAACACATTACAGATTCTGTGTTTTTTTGTTTGTTTTTTTTGTTTTGTTTTGTTTATTTTTGTTTTTTGTTTTTTGTTTGCTTTTTTCCCCCTTTTCTTTCTGGTAACAATTTAACTTAGATGAAATCAAACTCTAAGCTCTATCTCTCTTACTGTTAATGGCAGCTGGAATGTGGTCAATTATTTCAGCCTTTACTGAGCTGCTTGGAATATCCTCCATGAAAGTGCCAACCAGAGACCAGAACAGAATTTATACACGCAAGTTGGGGTGCTCTCCTTCTGGATACCTCTGCTCACGATTACATCTCATTTTCTGTCATCTGTAACCTTCCCAAACAGGCTGCCTACTTTTGCTAAATTTACAGTGCTTTAGAGTAGTTGATTTATATGCTTTCTCCAGAGTGTATAGTTGTTTTCAGAGAGAGTTGACCCAAATTGAGTTCCCTCCAGGAGAAATGTCACAAGTTAATTTTGAAACAGTCTTTCACCTATGAATTTGCAATTCCTATCTGTGGATAATTGGCTAAAAATAATTCTTAAAGAGAATTATTTATGATCATATACCATTTAGCAACAGAGAAGATAAAAAGTAAAAAAAAACTAAACATGTCTCACTTTATGACATCACTTAAAGTTTCTGAATAAAGCAGTTATTACCAATGTTTATAGTCTTAGATTAATTAAAAAGCAAAGGTGTTTTAGGTATAAGACAGGGTGCCTCATTTTTTATATATATATAGTACCTTCAGTTTGTCTTCTATAAAAGTAGGCCTTATCACTTAAAAATTATCTATATTTATCAAGTCATATTTTCTGAAAATTAGAATATTATAGTAAAAATGTAATTCTATATTTTTGTGAATAACTAAGATGAAAAACAAAGCCATATTTTTCCATAAAGCCCTATTTCAAAAGTGAAAGTATATATAAATTTAATAGTTATTTTGCAGTTGAAATTACTACTAGCTGTGATGACTCAGAATTTTTCTTCATTTTCTCTCAAGCTTTTATGTGCCCTCCCCAAAACCCTTGTTTTTGTTCATTCAGTACACTTTTCTTTTTATAAAAATAAGTTTTAAATATACTTAGCTGAAATTTGTTCATGAGATCAATGTGATTTGTCTTGTTTGGCTTCAAAAATAATTCACCAAGACTTGCTTAGATACTATAAATGAATGTCTTCCCCAGGCTTCCCATTTCCTGTACTGACAGTGATCGTGGACCACTGCCCACATCCACTTTCGCCAGGAAGTTTTGTTATAAAGTTGCAAGAGATCCACACTCATGCCCCATACTACTTGTGTTTGAAGGCAGAGAGTCTAAATAAGAGAACCAATCAAAGCAAAGCAAAGAAATAGGCAAGCTCACTGTCAAACAACTTAACAAAGTAGCAAATTGAATCCACAGAACAGCCTTAATTCACATCCAGTTTCCTTTTCAGTTTAACATCAAGACAACTACTTTTACTCTCCTCTTAATTTTCACACTCTTATTTGAATGAAATGAAATTCAGTGACCATCAAAAGAAAGACACAAAGAAAAACAACAAATAATTTAAAATATTGTGTTGAAACCAGCATAATTCTGATACCAGAATCTGAACAGGACATTATAAAAAGAAACATACAGAAAAATATTAATCATGAACACAGGGATAAAAATGTTACAAAATATTGGCTTAACAAATGTAGCTAGATATAAAAGAATAGTGCATTATGGCCAAGAAGGTTTTATCTCAGTAATGCAAGATTAAGTCAACATTCAATTCACACAGTAAAAGAATATTATTGTTATAAATAGTTTAATAGAAACAGAAAAAGGATTTAACAACACTCAATACTCAATGTAAAAAAAAAAAGTAGAAAAATAGAGATGAAGAAGAAAAAGCCTAGAGCTAACATCATATTAGGATGAAATATTGAAAGTTATTATGCTAGTATTTGAATGATGCAATAATGTTTATGCTTTCCAATTCTATTCAATATTATGCTAGACTTTCTAGCCATTGCAATAAGACAAGAATTTTTTTGAAAACCACACACATAATCCCAGTACATTGGGAGGCTGAGGCAGGTGGATCACAAGGTCAGGAGATCAAGACCATCCTGGCTAACACGGTGAAACCCCATCTCTACTAAAAATATAAAAAAATTAGCCGGGCGTGGTGGTGGGCATCTGTAGTCCCAGCTACTCGGGAGGCTGAAGCAGGAGAATGGCGTGAACCCAGGAGGTGGAGCTTGCAGTGAGCCAAGAATGTGCCACTGCACTCTAGCCTGGGTGACTGAGCGAGACTCTGTCTCAAAAAAAAAAAAAAAAACCACACACACACAGATTGTAATGATATAAAACTGTTTTTGTTTATAGGTGGTGTGTTTGTTTAGCAAGAAAATCCTAATAAATCTTTAAAAAACCGTTAGAACTAATATGCAAATATACCATGTATACATAGTATACACACATACACACATATGCATACATATATAAATCTATGCACACACACAAATGTATTTCTATACATTAACAAATTAAAATGTATTTCTATACATTAACAAATTAAAATTGAAAATTAAAATTATAATATCAAACCATAAACCAATTATAAAATATATGTGACAATTCTAAATTGAAAAAAAGTAGAGAGAAACTAAACAAACCTTTAATAGATTGCTACAATGATCTTGCTTATTGATTGAAAGACTCAGTGTTTTTGACATATTAGTCCTCTCTCAAATGGTCTATTGATTCAATGACACTTCAATCAAATACTAGCATGATTTTTTAAATAAAAATTAACAAATTGGTTTTGAAATTTATTTGTATGTTGAATCTAAGAATAGCCAAGTCAATCTTGAAACAGAAAAAATAATTTAGAAGATGCACTATTTTATATCAATACCTTAAAGTTTTTTGGTCAATACAATGTGGTATTTGTGTAAGCATAGTCAAATAAATCAATGTAACTGAATAGAGTCTTGAAATACACTCATACATGTTGAGTTAATTTAATGTTTAAATTGCACTAAAGGAAATCACTGGGGCAAAAGAATAAGTTTTTAGCAAATGATGCTGGAAAAACTAGATATTTACATGGAAAATAGGGTGGGTTTCAAGCACTGTACCATTTCTAACTCAAAAAGGTGGACCATAGACCAAATATATAACTAAATATTATTAAGTTTTAATTTAGAAAAAAAAAAACATCACAGGGAGAAGGTGGCTATCTACAAGCCTGGAGAGAGGCCTAGAAAAAATCAACCCAGCTGGTACTTTGATGTTGGACTTCCAGCCTTCAGAACTGTGAAAAAATAAATTTCTGTTGTTTAAGCCACCCAGTCTGTGGTTCTTTCCTATAACAGTTTTAGAAAACTAATATAATGACTAGATTTCTTTATGCCATTTGAAATAAGAGAGAAGGAAGAGGAGAGGAGAGGAGAGGAGAGTACGGGAGAGAGGCAGGGAGGGGAGAAAGGGGAGGGGAGGAGAAGAGGAGGAGAAGAGAAGAAAAGAAGAGAAGGAGAAGAGAAGAAAGAGAAATTTCTGGTGAAAGCGATGTTCTATAACTTGATAAGGGTGGCAGGAACATATAGATTTGTCTTCTCCGTTGAATTGAACACTAGAAATATTTGTATTTAATTGTATGTAAATTATACTTCAATAAAAATGATTAATAGTCGACATTATCTTTCTTCTTCAGATTTTTTACTTTCTATCTTTTGGTTAGTTTATGAATTGTGACAGAGCAAAAGTAACAGTAATGAGAAGCAGTATGAAATTTCCCTCTGAAGGAACCCCTCAAGGCCATAATGAGATGCTGGTTAACAATATGTTACAGTTATCTGGATAGTCCTCTATGTCACAAAAAGTTTGAAATGGCATAAAAATAGATTTATAACTAATTTAACTCTTCAGTCAACAAGCAGTTCATGAGGATAATAAAAATACATGTGTCAGAATATCTTTTAACATTGAAAATTATTTCATGTATATGTCATTTTATTATCAAATATACAATTAAATGAAAATATAAAAATAAACTAGTTATCCAAACAGGGAAAATATTATTAATCTCCAATTTACAGATGATGAAAAATGTTTAAAGAGGAATCTGCCCCACCCAAAACTGCATAGTTAGTATGTAGTAGAACTGAAACTGAATTCAAATACTTTAAGATTTGATTCTATTTTCCAAGTAGTTTCTCTCACTGGAACAACTTTCTTATTAGAGAAATTACTATACCAAACTCACACTTGCGTTATTCATGGATCCTCTAGAAGAAAATGATCTGAGAAGCAAAAAGAATCAGATAGAAGGGTTTAGGGAAGATAAAAGTGGACAACGGATTTTTAATAAGTGGTCACTTTTTTTCTACAATCAGTACAGCTACTTTCTAGAGATATAATGATAAAATTAACTTTGAGGTTTGGAGAGTTAAATGTTTTTAGAAGCTGGGGGATGAAGTGTCTTAATTTCAGAAAACAGAGAGAGACCATATATTTTCAGATATGCTTAGCTTCACTTTTGTTTTTGATTTCCATGAAAAATGCATCATCTTGCCAAAAGTAATCATTCCTCGGTCTAAGAACAGATTTTATGTCATATGTCTCCATTTACTATCATTGTTCACTTATCATTTGGCAGTTGGCTGTCACATGTTGACAAGCTGTTTCTGTCTTCTCTTTTCTGCCATCCATTTACGTTGAGATTTAAAGAAATATCTTTTTACTTGATAAACCTCTAGATGCAAAATATAAAATTGCATTTTGCCATAATCACTTTAATTAAATTATCTTTCTAGATCACCAGTCCTTGAAAAGGTATTTTTTTCTCTCCCTTTGATAATTTCCTCAAAGTTATAATGTTTTTCTCCAATAATTTTACTTAAAAATCTAAGTTTCATAATATGGAGTAAAAATTGGCTTTAATTTTCTTCTTTTAGCTTATTAGTGAGTATTGATTCTTCAAAAGGGCTCTGCCACATCTCCATTGTTTTATCTTAGGAATAATTTAGATATACCTATAACATTTCTGATTTTTCTGACACTGAAACCTCAATTTGGATATCTGACATTTTTTTCTTCCCAAACTTAACCTATTGCTTATAGAGCTCCTTTTGTTAAATGTTCTGAAGGGTTCATTGATTTTTTTACCTGTCGGTATCATAGACAGCATAATAATTGATTCTATTCATTCAGTTTCTACTGTGAGCCACAATTTTCCTGGTATATAAAAACTGATTTAAATCTAGCAGTAATCTAGGAAAGCAGAATTTATTATTCTGGATTTATAGAAAAATAAAAATTCAGAGAGGTTAGGTGAGTTGACTAATGCCACACAGATGGTAAGTAATTGAGCTGAGACAAAGTCATAGGTCTTTCTGACTTTTAGAGTTCTCAGACCTTGGCAATGCCCTTGTTAGCTACGCGTCCCTGGGGTTGCTGTGTTCTATTAACCAGCTCCATAACTTTGCATGAGTCTGGCCCCTTGGCTGTTACTCCAACCTTGCCACTTATTATAAAAATTGCAACCTTCTGTCTGATGGTTGTTAAGCACCACTCTCTGGTCTTTATTGTTTCAAATCTTATCCTCCCAATTGCTATCATGAGGCCAATTCCATAACGGCCTCTTTTACAAATCGGCCCTAATGCAGAGAGCTACCACTGAAATTCTCATGGATGTCAGGGCCTCTCTAACCTATGTTACATTTAGCCAGCCTCACAGGGAGCTCTAGAGCGAAACAGGTCCTGTCAAAATTGTCCCCCACTGGAACTAAATAACTCTACCTCCAACAGCTGTTAGATATGGGCTTTCAGCTATTAGATTTTGACCCTTAGTGAGGCAGCTTTCTGCAGTTGAGATGACTGAAAAATTCAACAGCTGAGGGGTCTGGTACAGGATAGCTATATAATTAATGTGTAATAAATGAATGGGTAATGAAGGTGTCATGGAGATTTTTCAGTAAATACAATAGATTAAGAAAATATTGAATAAAATATTAAAAGTTAGCATGCCATCTCTACCAGTATTTATTCATCAACTGCTTATTTAAAATATCAAAAACATTTCCAAACTAATTCAACTATCGCCAATATAATGACATAACAATGAATACAATGAAACATTTAGTGAGCATCTGAAAGCTTGTCAAGTACCTCACATCTGGCTACTTGGGACTCTGTAAATGCTGTGTTGAATGTAACTCTTCATCATGGTGTTTTGGCTCAATATAGACACAGCTGTGTAATCCTGCTGGCAAGTCCCACCTGTGAACACTAGATAGTGAAATCTTTATTTTCAAATAAAATACTAAGATTTATGCCAGCACTTCATAAAGTTTCTAGGTGATATTTTAATTATTGAGACTTTTTGCAGTCACTTTCATCTTCATTCAATTTCCTTTCATTGAGAAGTAATAAAAGGGAGGGGACAAAACTCTCTGAAATTGACAATGATCTTCGTTTACACCTTATGTTTTCTTTCAGAGGCCGCAAGCTCAAGTTCAAGGTATTGGCAGGGTCATGCTTTCTGTAATGTCCCTAGGAGAAGATCCTTTCTTGCCTCCTTCTTGCTTCTAGTGTTTGCTAGTAATTCTTGTCTTATAGATACATCACTCCAGTATCTGCCTTCCTGTGGGCTAAAAGTTTGTGTTCCCTCAATGTTCGTTTGTTGAAACCTAATCCCCGATGTGATGGTATTAGGGGGTGTGCCTTTGGGTGATAATGAGGCCATGAAGGTGGAGTCCTCATAAATAGAATTAGTACCTATACAAGGGGCTGAAGGAGCTAGAGTTCTTTTTTTAATTATGCAAAGACAGAGAGAAGTCACCATCTATGAGGAAGTAGGCCATCACTAAATTGCCCAGTATCTTGATCATGGACTTCCCAGCCTCCAGAACTGTAAGAAATACATTTCTGTTGTTTATAAACCACCAAGTTTAAGGTGTTCCGCTGTAGCAGCCCAAAGGGACTAAGACATGTCTCTGTCATCACATGACACTTTTCCTGTTGTGTCTAAATTTTCCTCTTCTTATGAATATGCCAGTCATTGGGACAGGGTTCACCCTAATTCAGTATTGTTATAACTTGATTACATCTGCAAAAACCCTGTTTCCTAATAAAGCCACATTCACAGACACTGGGCTTAGGACTTCAACATCCTTAGGATAGGGGACTGGACACAGTTAAACCCACAATAGTGGGCTATTCACATTTATACTTGAAATTCATACAGAGTTCATTGATAATCCATATCAAATTTTCCATTTCCCACATATTTTTACTTTTAGTTACACGTACAGTTGTACATAAATAGCCTTTAAACAGCTCTTCCATTTTATTCTAAAATGTTTCTAAAATCAGAACAAAGACTGAAACTAAACTTCTGTGGATAAACAAATTGTATTGTGGAAAGAAAATCTGATCCGCAAAGCTTTAAAATTGTATTTTTTGTACATGAAAAGAAGAATGTATTAGCTTATTCATGTTTTCATTCACTTCTTCAAAATTTATCTTTGAATGATACTTACTGGAAGCAATAGACTCTCTCATGAAACTTCCAATCTAATTGTGAAAGACAGTAGCAATCTTTTTTTTTTTTTTAAAAAAAAGAGATGTACACCTACAAATTGTGACTAAATAGGGAAAAGAGCATACACTGTGGGAATAATGGGCAAAATCTTCACAATGAGAAGGAACATGCCACACTGGATGAACTCAAAGAAAGTTACTGGAGGCAAAGGAAGTTTGGGTGAGCCGAGGAAGCGGTGAAGAGGCAGGATTATGGAGAACATTCAGAGCCTAAGAAGGCTGAAGTGTCACCTACTCAAGCCATTATCTGGCTGACAGTTGATAATGATAATGATACAGGAACCTGTAATTAACTCTTATGAAAATGGTAGTATATGAGTTATTATGACACAATGCAGGCCTCTTTAAATGTAACATTAAATCACAAATTATGATACAAATAAACTTCTATTATGCTAAACCCGGAATGTTTCCTTCAGTGTATCCTGTATATTTTTGAATATCCTTCAATCAAATTTTAATAAACATTTCTAGCACAACTACCAATCATTGCCAGCAATGTTTTCTTTATTTTTAAGCCTTGATGTATAATTGACAAAAAAGATATATATACATATATACACACACACACATACTCACGTATACATATATATATATATATATATATATATATGTATTCAAGATGTACGAAACAATGCTTTGATAAAGGTACACTGTATCAAGTGGATTATCACAATCAAGCAATTAACATAGCCGTCTCCTTAAGTAGTTTTCTTTGGGTGTGTGTGTTAAAAATACTGAAGGTCTACTAGCGATTTCAAGTATACATTATTAACTATAGTCACCATGGTGAACATCAGATCTCCAGAACTTAATTATCTTAGAACTGCAAGTTTGTACGGTTTAATGAAGATCTCCCCCATTTTCCCCATCCCGTGACCCCTGGAAACCGCCCTACTACTCTGTTTCTATGAGTTAGACATTTTGAGATTTCACATATATGTGAGTTAAAAATGAACAGAAATGTTTGGAAAATACATGATGGGGTAAATAAATGTCATATGTATTTTGCATTTTACGTCTAGAAATACATGGTAGAAGCTGTTTTTATTGCTTTATTTTTACATTAGTATAGAAATCTACAAAGTTATCATGATGAAATAAGTCTACTTACTTTTACACACTTCTGTTTCATTACAAAGTCTTATAATTATTTTCATATTCGTAGAGCTAGATTTTATTATTTACAGTTGAGAATTAAAGTCCACTATGACTGAAGTGAGTTTCACAAGGTTGTAAAAGATGTGTATCAGCAGAACCAGGCCCACTGCTAGCCAATATGCCACCTTTGAATGAATTAGGAAAAGGCATCCTGCTTCCTAAGAGTTACAGGCAAAAGGATGGCTGGAGCTGAAATCTAGTATATACACCAGTCATCAAGCACACCTCCCAGTGCAGGGGTGCATTTGTATTCTTGCCTGTGACACAACCTACACAGCTAGCTGTGTATTCCTAGGCAGAAGAAGAATGAGAACTCAACTGTCCCGATTATAATCCAACATGGTACCCTAATTTCTGTAACTTCGCTGAAGAAAAGTGTTTTTCACATTGAGGATAAATAACAGTGGTCATTGACAAAGTAACTAGTAATATGCTAGGCACTTTGGTCAATTTTTTAAAACAAAAGCATAACTATTGTAACCATACTTATTCCTGCATTCATATCTACATACATTTCTTCAACAGGTACTGTCCTAGATGCTGAATTAAATGTATGTGACTCACTCTAAATCTTGTGAGAAATATTGGACAGACTGTACACCTGAGAATTACAAAATAACTCTAGGCACGTAATGACTCTGTCCAAATCCTGCACTAAGAGACTTGACCAAACTTTAACATGGTTTTGAGCAGCCAAAGGCTATCCACCCAGCCATTTTTTGAGTTTGTACTAGGCCGTTCTTTCATCGCTATAAAATAACGGAGACTGGGTAATTTTTAAAAAAGAGGTTTCATTGGCTCATGATTCTACATGCTTTATAGGAAGTATGGAGCTGGCATCTGCTTGGCTTCTAGGGAAGTCTTAGGAAGCTTATAATCATGGTGGAAGCTAAAGGGGGAGCAGGCACGTCACATGGCAAAAGTAGGAGCAAGTGAGTGTGAGAAAGAGTGAGAAAGAGAAAGAGAGAGAGAAGGAGGAAGAGGAGGAGATGCCACACACTTTTAAATGAGTAGATCTCTATAGAACTCATTCACTATTGCAAAGACAGCACCAATCCATGAGGGATTTTTCCCATGACCCAAATATCCTAATGCTGTCAGAGCTCCTGTCTAAAACAAACAAACAAACAAACAAACAAACAACAACAACAAAACCTCAAGGCTGTCAAAAAACTTTTCTGTTTGTTTCAGCCAACACCTGATGACAGGCCCCTTATTTCCCTTGCTCAGAGCACTTACTATAAAGGGCTTACAATTATGAACTCTTCCCCCATCTCGTTCAGATGTCTATATATCTCCTACCCCTCAGGAGTGTCTTTCTCAAGGACTTGAAAAACTATTTTAAGTGTAATCATAAGGAAAGATGGGGTCTGTGTCTTCCAGCGTCTAAGAGAAGACAGGATTACCAGCTAACAGGCATGGTTGGCCTAACCACGCTTACACTGAACAGCCCTTTGTGCATGTTCACTTTTTTAAAACTAATTCAGCTCCTGCTTCTCTCTTCCTAATCCCCTTTTCTCCCTTTCAAATGCCCTATCACCTCCGTGCAAATTGGAATGGAGTTCAAATATTTCACTGAATAAAGTCTGTTCTCATCACTTTAATACCTGGCTTTTCTTGTCTTTGAAACACTCCAACAGCCTTCAGAAGGAAGCAAACATACTTTGAAACATGTGACCTTACCATGCTGGCAGCAGATACTGGAACCAGAGGTAATACACATGGTGCCACAATAAGAATCCACTGTATATGTTCAGGGGAGCCCATGGTTAGCCTAAAATGAATGATCTTCCCCAAAAGGATGCTTTATTTTGGAAGGAGATGATGACCAATCACATCCTCATTTTTTAGAAGGCTGAACATAGATACAAAAAAAGTGGGGCCCTCTATGTAGAGCTACACAAGGAGAAAGCAGTACGTTGAAGCAAGGAATGGGAGGAAGTAAGTGAAAAAGTAATGAAGCCAAGAGAAAGAAAAAACCATGAGGGTGGAAAAAAAAGAAAAGGAACAAGAGTTAATTGCAATAGGAAGGAAACATGGCAGAGAGAGAGAAGCAGGGAAGGAGTGGGGAACTGGGTCATGTATGAAGCAGCATAAGAACGAGTTTGCATCCTGAGATGAAATCCAGGGAAAGTGTTCCATGAGTTCAGGACACACAGTTCTTCCTAATCTTTTACTTCTCCACCTGTCCTGATACTGTCTGTTCCATTAACCAAAGAAACTGGATGATTTTTAGACTTGCATCCTGACAGAGGCTAATGAACACTGTTAGAATGTAAGTACAAATAAAACACATCTCCTGCCCAGAGGAACTCTCAGGTTAATCAGTGAGAAATTACCCTAATTATTATCAATAGCTGAGTCCACATCAGGATCTCCGGACACTGCAGCAATTTGTCATTTTGTCGTTCCCAGAACAAAGTTCTCAATTCTCATTCATCCATCAGGATTGCTAAGGTGCAATTGCTGATTTGGAGTTGGGTAGATAGGAGGCCTGATTGATTATGCAGAGCAGTTTATAGCTCAGATAAAAGGTCAGTCTAACTCACAACAATTAGAAAGTCACTTTATATAGCCTTCATGGTTTATTGCTGATTTTAAAAGTATGACAAGAGCATATGAAGATGTTAGAAATATGCAGATTTCATAATTTGATCACTTGCTTGCCTGCCTAACCTGGCCAAGTTTTTAGAAAAAAAAGAAATGTTTAAAATGTCCATCTACTCAAAACAGGGAGTACCAATCTGAAAGAAAGAAAAGAAAGAAAGAAAGAAAGACAGAAAGAAAGAAAGAAAGAAAGAAAGAAAGAAAGAAAGAAAGAAAGAAAAGAAAGAAGAAAGAAAGAAAAAGAAAGAAGGAAAGAAAAGAAGGAGGAAAGAAAGATCTATTGCTTGAGGCAAGTCTTCAGGATTTGTTTCAAAATTATATGTAACAAATCTGCACATTGTGCACATGTACCCTAAAACTTAAAGTATAATAATAAAAAAAAGAAAATATAAACATGATTTCCTCAGCTGGAGTGTAAGTCTCCTGAGAGCAGAGGAACTATGCAAGCAAATAGGAAAGGTGTAATGGTTGTGACAAAACTAACATATATATCTTGTTGTTTAGATAAAAATGTACCTTTTGCAACAATAGCATGTATTTCCAAATTGGGCCCCAAACAATACCTTTTGTGTGAGATTGATAGTCATCTTTTAGCAATAAATGCATGATTGTACTCACAAAAAAATATTACCTCAATCCCTTTTCAGGCACAACTGCTCAAGGTAATGGCCCCAAATTTGACCATCCCACTTTCTTCAATAAAAACTCATCTGCCTTATTTCTTGTTCTTTCAGAGAGTAAATAATTGGCTACTATCAGCATTAAACAGTTTTGCTTTATCTGTGAATTTAAACATCCTAAGTCCTAAAAGAATATTAGCAAGAACTTAAACCACCAATAAAAAGCATTGTTAGGCTGGGCATTGTGGCTCACACCTGTAATCTCAGCACTTTTGGAGGCCGAGGTGGGCAGATCACTTGAGGTCAGGAGTTCAAGACCAAACATCCTGGCCAACATGGTGAAACCCGTCTCTACTAAAAATACAAAAATTAACCAGGTGTGGTGGTGAGTGCCTGTAATCCCAGCTACTTGGGAGGCTGAGGCTGGAGAATCACTTGAACCTAGGAGGCGGAGGTTGCAGTGAGCCAAGACTGCACCAATGCGCTCCAGCTTGGGTGACAATAGCAAAACTCAGTCACAAAAACAACAAAAAAAAGGTATTGTTAGGCAGGATTTGAAAACATTGGGTTGAGTGATAGCTGCTGCTTGAAAAAGCATATCCAGGAATAATGTCTCATCTGCCCTTTGACTACAGAGAGCAAATTTAACTTCTGATTTCTGTGACAGACATTTTCACAAGTACCCTATTATTATCATTATGGTCAACATTAGAGAAAAGACCTATTTTTATTATTCATAATTTTCACTACTAATTATACTTCATCTGTGTGTGTGTGTGTATATATATATATACACACATATATATACATATATATGTTTGTGTGTTTGTGTGTGTGTGTGTAAATTCCTATTTTGGAAAAACTCAAATTGGATCAAAAGAAGTTCAAAGTTTTTTGGAGGTCTCAAAATTAAGAGTTAGATCCATAAATCCAACTTCTACTTTTCTGGTATTTATGACAATAGAAGGTTTTATCAGGGCACCATAACTTCGCTCAGGCTTAAAATTAATGATCTAATAAAGTTGGAAGTATATGCTCCTTTTGTAAGGGCAAACAGAAGCTGTTCTGTAGGAGAGATATAGGCAAAATAAAAGATTATATTTTAGTTATTTTTATGTTTTCAGATGGAGTGGATAAGAGAGACTTATGTACTGCTACAAATAACTAAATATTTTTTAAACCCCATTTTAGAAACTATCCCTACTTTGATCATTGATAAGTAAAAAATCTATCAAGTTAATACAAACAAAACAGTCAAATGAAAATCCAAAGTAAGTTCTCAATGTGAGCTGTTAATTGATCCAAACTGTATTAACCCAAAGGGTTTCATGAACAAATTAATGCAACCTTTTTCAGGTTACAAAGCATTTTTATATAAGTGTTTATTTTTTCCTCATAGTTTTTATGAGGCAGAGGCAGAGATCCGAATACTGTATTGTAGAGATGAGGAAATGAACTAAAAGAGGCTGAGAAACTGATTCAATCAGGTAACGACAGAGGCATGGTGAGGACCTTGGTCTCCAGACTGTTTGTTGGTAAATGGTGACCCAGGAACCTGCAGCAGTGACGCTCACACCTTCTGAAAGCTGCTGCCTTCTGCGTATTGGAGTGCCCACTCCGCATCTACACATTCTCTTCCTTCGAAGTCCGAATTGTTTTTAAATGTTTCTCCAGCTATTCTTCATTTTGAGTCTGTGGTTCCAGCCAGATGGAGCACTCTACCTTTGTTGTGATTTCATTGTCCCTGAGTTGTCAAATAAAGGAAGATTTTCTATGCAGTGGAAGCTGTGATGGACCTTCCAGGCCACATCCCTTCAGGAATGAAATACTTGCTACCCCAGAAACTGGAATTGTCATGGCCAGACTTCCCTCATCTCTTTGACCCTTTCATAGTGACCTCAGCTAAGTAGAACTTCTTAGCCAAAGTTGTTCCACCATTCCAGGCCAATGGCATTCAAGGATTATTCAATCAAGGCTTACAAAGGCCTGGCCTTCTCCTGAGGAAATCTATGAATGATTATCTGTCTTCAGAGACTCCTCTAGTGTTTGCTGAGACTGCCATTGAGACAGCATTGAAGCTTGACTTCTCCCACTGCCCACTGTTCTTCCTTCCCTTCCCTAGTTATTGCTCTCAAGATTCTCCCTAATAAATTTCTTACACTTTAATCTCTGCCTGAGTTTGCCCTCCTTGGGACCCAGCCTATTTCAGTACAGGGAAAAGCAATGGTCAGTGAGTGAAAGCAGAAGATCCATACATGAGGAACTGCTGCAATTCACTTGATTTCTCCGAGTCTACATTTTCTTATTCATTAATATACTCCTTATATCATATGAGGGCTAATTTTATATGGTTCAGAAAAACTATAAATGTGTGTTCTGTTCTGCACTATGAGCAAGACCAATCATTAGCAAAACTGAAAAATATACACGTCTCATGTTCTATTTGGGCCAGTGAATGGGGCAGCAGGGTCCTCTATATTTTATTTTCCTTTCCGCTTCCTCTCCCTGGTATTCTCCAAGTCTGCCCAGTTTGAACAGTTGTCTCTTTATTTTTATTTCCATTCACATTGTGCTCCCACCTGGGTCTCTGCCAACCACGGTCTCTGACTTTCTTAATTGCGCTTAGCCACCAGCCCTGGAGACCAGTGCAGACTCCGTCCCTTCCAGTTCAAAAATCTTTAAGAACAAACCTGGTGTTGTATTGGTTACTCTAGTCTTGATTTGGGGTTAGACTGGGGAAGGGATGTACATACAATGAGTCTGAGTAAACTACTCCCTTTCATACTTTCTTCTTACCCCGTCTCCAGCACCCATGTTCCTGATTTTCTGTTTTTGCTTCTATGATGTATATCTCCTTCTCCCTCCAGAAATGAAGCTTTACTCATTCTGGTTTAGCTGTCAGGAGCCATGATATCCATACCCAGAAGCACTCTTCATTAGGGAGATGATTTCTGCTCTTTCTCACCCCATTGAATTGTATTAGTATATAATATTAGTTAGCTTTTTATAGATTCATTGAAATTATGAAGACTATTCTAAACCATGGATCTGATTCTGAGTCTCATCTTTGAATACAAACCTTCACATTATGTGTACCTACCAGCTCAGACCTACCTAGATTTAGTCCTGGTCATTCTACGATTTGGATAGCTGACTTTGCCCCTCCCAGGGAGTATTCCTATAGTCAGGTTAACTGTTTGGAGTTCTTTTCTCTTCAGTCCATTGTTTATAGTTAATTTAGTAACATTAAGGGGATAATATTTCATAACAAAATGTAAGTGACTGGTACAAGCTTCATCCATTTCTGCTTTTAACAAGGCAGCTATTTTATATGGGATTGATTAGACACTGGTACCTCAAAAAATGCCTTTCATCTTTATTGGTAAAATTTCAGGCACAGTGTCATTTGAAAAAATAAGTAATATTGCAATATGTGTGGTTTACTGCATACCTGGGACCAACATAAGCTTACAGTGCCAAAAAAAGAGGGTAAAATACAAGTATATGCCTGAGAGAACTACGTATGGAGAAGAAAAAAAATCTCTAAAGTTGTAGCTCAAATACAAAATACATCAATAGTCAAAACAGTATAGTTACATTCAACTAACAGTTCCAGAAATCCAATGTATTGTACTATAAGGACCAGATACATTTAGAGTTAGAGATAAAGTAGATAAATGTAGCTTCATTTTGCAGGGAGGGTTTTGGCCAAGGAAGCTGCTTAAACAGACAATAATTTTCTTACTTTGATCTGCGGAAAATGTCGGTCAATATCTTTAATCAACACAGTAGAGATGTTACTTCATACAGGCCTAAGTTGGCACTTCTGTGACTTCAGGTCCAAGGCAATGCTAAATTTAGAGAGTGCAAAAATTTCTCTTTCTGTATGTCCTGTCTCTGCTATAGATAAGAAAATGATGGCTAGAAATATGAGGACATTTGTAGAGTATGAGCAGTCGCTGCAAATATATTGCTGATAATCTTATTTCTTCTCTTAGAAAATGAAAGGAAGAGAATACTCTGTCAGTACTGACCTAGGTGTATCCATTAGTTTGAGCAAAGCCTTTGTCCCTTAAATAAAAAAGAGACTAATCTTCAGTTGGAAATACTGAGTGCACCACAGGAGCTGATAATCAAACATTGTTCACCATGTCAGTTTCAGGAGTGGGAAGTATAATCTTGAGCTTAATCCAGACTTCATCCCCAAGAAAGCCTTATTTTGCATAATTACACAGGCTGGAACTAGGGAGCATAAATGTTAAGCTTTTTTATTATGTTGCAACTACTGGCTAGGGATAGATATATATTTTCTGTACAATAACTGAGAAAAATTCCCCCAATGTCTACCTGGTGCATTGCAAGAAGCTGAGGGGTAAAGAAAGACAGAACTTTGTGTGGATAAGAGAAAGAATAAGAGAACATAATATGGAAATCATTTCAGTAACAAAACGGTAGATCATGAGTGAAACTCTATAGCAGAAAAATCTGTTCCTTTGAAAAATGCAGTACTAGAGAAAAAATGCAGCCTGAGTGTGCATGTTAAAAAGATAGAGAATCCCAGCATCACACAGCCACAACTAGCATTGTGAAGAACATATTAGAAAGAAGAAAAAACACACACGCAGGAAACAAAGTTATTTAAAGCAAAAGTGTAAATAAGGACACAAGCTTTCACCAAAGAAGCAAATATCTTCAGCACATACGACCTGCTCAAAAGCAACTCAATGGAATTAGAAGCGAATATTTATATGTAGTTGGATTAATATCTGCCATGTTCATACTGTTTTCTATTCATTTCACTAGTTCTTTGTTTATTTCTTATCTTCTCCTTTGTTTTGTCTTTTCTGAGTTTAACCAATCGTTTTATATGAGTCCATATTCTTAGCATGTCAATAATAATTTCTAAAAATTTTAATGGTTGTATAGTTTGCAATATATATTTACAGCTAATTAAAATCTACTTTCAAATAGCACTATACCACTTCACAGGTAATGCAAGTATCTTATAACAAAGTATTTACATTTCCTGTGTCTTGCCTTAAAACATGACTGTCAATCAATCTATATGACATGTGCATGCTCTCAATAGGCCAATTAAAAGACTTACCTTCATCACAGATAATGTGATTGTCTATACACATAATTCCAAGGAATTGACAAAAAACAGTTGGAATTAGTGATTACAGCCAGGTCAATTGCTTTTATTATTTAATACCAACAATGAACAGCTAAAATTTATAATTAAATCATAATACCATTTACATAGCATAAAAATACTTTGTTGTGAAACTAACAAAATATGTGTATGGATCATCTGCTTTCACTCACTGCCCATTGCTTTTCACTGCACTGAAATAGGTTGGGTCCCAAGGAAGGCAAACTCAGGCAGAGATTAAAGTGTAAGAAGTTTATTAGGGAGACTCTTGAGAGCAATAACTAGAGAAGAGAAGGCAGAACAGTGGGCAGTGGGAGAAGTCAAGCTTCAATGCTGTCTCAATGGCAGTCTCAGCAAACACTAGAGGAGTCTCTGAAGACAGATAATCATTCAAAAGACAAGGCCAGGCCTTTATAAGTCGTGATTGAATAATCCTTGAATGCCATTGGCCTGGAATGGAGGAACAACCTTGGCTAAGAGGCTCTATTTAGCTGAGGTCATTCTGAAAGGGTCTAAGAGATGAAGGAAGTCTGGCGATGACAATTCCAGTTTCTGGGGTAGCAAGTTTTTCATTCCTGAAGGGATGTGGCCTGGAAGGTCCATCACAGCTTCCACTGCATAGAAAATCTTCCTTTATTTGACAACTCAGGGACAACGAAATCACCACAAAGGTAGAGTGCTCCATCTGGCTGGAACCACAGACTCAAAATGAAGAATAGCTGGAGAAACATTTAAAAACAATTCGGACTTCGAAGGAAGAGAATATGCAGATGCGGAGTGGGCACTCCTATTCACAGAAGGCAGCAGCTTTCAGAAGGTGTGAGCGTCACTGCTGCAGGTTCCTGGGTCACCATTTACCAACACATACTTTACTGCAGATGGGCTGTAACAAAGAGTCTGGAGACCAAGGTCCTCGCCGTGCCTCCGTCGTTACCTGATTGAATCAGTTTCTCAGCCTCTTTTAGTTCATTTCCTTATCTCTGCAATAGGGTATTCAGACCTCTGCTTCTGCCTAGAAGACTTGTCTCTTCCTCAAGTATGAATTTCTACAATCACATATATCAGGTAAGGCTCATGGGTGTATTTTATACTTTGGGTTATTAAGATTGGGTTGTGTGTACATATATATTATATATTAGTGTTATTTATATACATATGTGTGTATGTGTGTATATATATATATATGAAAGTGAATATATATATGCATATACATATATATACCCCACAGTCTTAATATTTGTCTGTATACATATAAATATATAGAGAAAGTGAAATGAAATATAGAACCTAGAAATATAATAGCACATGTAAAATAATTTCATTTATAACAGACAACCCTGCAACTTAAGAAAATTTTGTATTTTGCTTTTTTTCTTAGTAAGTGATGTTGGGGCAATTGGAATTTCATGTTTAAAGGAAGAACACTGACCTTTTCATGCAAATAAATAAAATAATAAATTTGGTTTGGATCATAGACTTAAAAGTAAATACAATTAAATGCAAGGAGAAAACACAGAATAGAGAATTTATATAGCATGAATCCTATAAAAAGTAATACATTTGATTTTATTAATATCATGAATATATGTTTAGAAAATTTTGTTAACACAGTGAATTAGAAAGCCAGAGGCTAGAATAAGATATGTGCAATATACACATTGATTTATATACAGAATTATAAAAAATCAGTAATAAGAAAAATCAATTTATAAATGGTGAAATTTTTTAAATAGCTAATAAGCATGTAAAAGTAGACTTAACATTATTACTCATGCAAACCGAATGCAATTTCAAACAATGAAATGCCATTACATATCCAACAGAGCAGTGAAAATTCAATTGTTGAGGATGTGGAACAACTGGAACCTTCATTCACTGCTGGTGGGAGTGATCATTACTTTAAGGACTTTGAAAAAGTACCTGACATGTGGGCTAAACCTAAGCATATGTCTTCTCTATGACAAATCTATCCACTTCTAGGTACAAACCTAAAGGAAATGGGTCTATTTAGTTGCAAAATCCAATCACAAGTATATATATATATATATATATATATATATAGCAACTTCATTCATTACTGTCAAAAATCTAGAAATAGCCCAGATATTTAAACAATCTATGTCATATTCATAGACTAGAATATTACATAAAGACAAAACAAAAACAAAGTTAAGTTACATAAATGGATTTCAAAAAATATTAAGTAAAATGAGTGAGAGACATAAACAGTCATAGTTTATTATTTCTTTCACATGAAGCTTAAGAGCAGGCAAAACTAGTCTGGAGTAAAAGAAGTTAAAATAGTGATTACTTCTGAGACAGGAATATTGACTTCGAAGAGACCCGAAGGGAACCTCTGGGGTTGTGGCAATTTTCTTTTTTCTTTTTCTTTTTTTTTTTTTGAGACGGAGTCTCACTCTTTCACCAGGCTGGAGTGCAGTGGTGCAATCTTGGCTCACTGCAACCTCCGCCTCCTGGATTCAAGTGATTCTCCTGCCTCAGCTTCCTGAGTAGCTAGGACTACAGGTGTGTGACACGATGCCTGGCTCTTTTTTTTTTTTTTTTTTTTTTGTATTTTTAGTAGAGATGGGGTTTCACCATGTTGGCCAGGATGGTCTTGAACTCCAGACCTCAGCCTCCCAAAGTGCTGGGATTACAGGCATGAGCCACTGTGCCCAGCCGGTTCTGGCAATTTTCTATACCTTCGTCTGGGTGGTAGTGTACATGTGTGTATAAATTGGTAAGTATAAATTGGTAAGTATTCACAGAGATGTAGTTATTGAAGCACTTCACTTCAATAAAAATATAATTAGAAACAATTAGTATCCAAATGCTGGCCAAGAGCATCATTATGGGCAAGTTTAAGTCACATCCACCTCCCTGCCCTCCTGAGGTAAGAAAGAAGAACAATATAGCAACTTTATCTTCTGAGGAGGAAGTGAAATTGCCTTTCACAGGTAGAAGGCACAAGGTCATTCACATACAAAAAAAAAAGAATTGCTTGGTCGTTAAAAATGGAACTCAATTCTAAGTAGTCAAAGTTATAAGGTCTCTGTAGGTACTCTGGAAAATTACCCCAGAAAAGGCCACAAAAATTCTTTTGATTTAGGAAACAAATGCCTTTTTAGATAGTAAATTGGTTTTCATAAAGACTAAAATTTGATGATCTTTCTGAGTAAAGACTTACTGGAAAATTATGCTCTGAACTTGCATTGGAGATTAAATTAAACTGGCTATTACCGATAAAACTATCTTCATTTTGGAAGTCTTAAAAATGGTTTAACCACTATGAGAAACAAACTATGTCATAAAAAATCTAATAACTGTGCTAGAGAGGGCTAAACAGCGTTAGAATATATATAAAATATATAATCTCCAGCCATGCGTGTGTGCATATATATACAATATATATGTATAAAATATAATATTCCCAGCCATATATGCTATCATATTTCCTTCTACATCTTCTTTGAACTTATGTTTGACCTATTCTACAAGAAACCTGGAGGAGAGCAGTGATAGTTATTTCAAGTGCCTAGCACTCATAGTAAATAAAAAGGTATTATGTGAGCACTTATTATAAGTACTGATTTCTAACCTGAATTCTTAGTTACTGAAGATCTCATATACAAGACAGAGGAAATTATCTTTGCTTATCTTTATTTTTACCCCATGTACAAAATGTGTAGTGATGTCCATTCCTGCTCAGCATTATATACTGGCATGATTTGGATTTGCCAGCTAGACCCTTGGGGTGTATAAGTTATACACAGTTAGAGACAGTCGATCTACAACGTGTCTCCTGAAAGCTGTTGCATAGTACAATTCTCTGAGCTTGATTTTTGACATATTTTCAGGGGCTACAGATAAGTTCAGTTCCTACTGGGATGCTAATTCCACTACATCCTACATTAAAAACATAATCTTAATGTAAAACAAAACATTTGTAACGTATAGATCTAATATTTATTTAGAAATAGATACACTGATTTCAAAGTTTCCACATTTTAACTTCCTACATATTTGACACTTTCATTTGTAGAATATCTTTTGTCTCCTTAGTGAACTCCTTAGCAAACAATTTTGACAATAGACGTTGCTTCAACCTCCTCGCTGTTTTATTTTTCTTGCTTATTCAGCTTCTCTGTTAGTAGCTAATTTTCCTGGGGCAAGAACATTTGTTTCCTTTCAAATCCATTCTTTTTGGACGAAGGTCCACAGCTGGATTCACTACTTGAATTTCTCATAAATTTATAGATTGTTCACACACATTGTTTCTCTTTCACAGTTCTTGATAGAAATACTTTTTTTTTACTGCATTCTCTAAGTAGTAGCAAAAAATATTTTAGTGACACACTACCGAGACATACATTACCACTACTGTGTTTAAAATTCTTCAATGGCACAACAAACATCTTACAATGAAGTAAGTATTTCTTAATATGATCATACTAGACAGAGTTTTAAACATCCGCTCCCCTTTACCTCACAAGTTTCCATCTTCTGATTCTCAGTGGAACATTGACTAGGCACCTCTGTAGGGGACTTTGCAGATGTAGTTAATGTTGTTCATCAGCTGACTTTAAGATAGAAACAGTAGCGTGGATTACCCAGATGGGCCCACTGTTACCACATGAGCCCTTAAAAGCAAAAGAAGATGGCGGAAACCTCAAAGAGATGGAGCTCAGAGAAAAGCTGGGGAGTTTCAAAGCATGACAGGGCCTTAACCCATGGTTTCTGAAAGGTGGGGTGGAAAAAATGAGAAGAGTTGCAAATGACCTCTAGGAGCAAAGACCAACATCCTGCTGACAGCCAACAAGAAATGGGACCTCCGTCCTTTAGCTGTAAGGAACTGAATTCTGCTGGGAACCTTAATGATCCTGGAAGCAGATTATCTTCCAGAGCCCGTGGTAAGAAATGTAGACTATCTGACACTGATTTCCACTTAGTGAGACTCTAAGCAGAGCACCCAGCTAAGCCCACCAGACTTCTGACTTAAAAGTCTGTGAGCTAATAAACAGTCACTGTTTAAAGTTGCTAAATATATGCTAGTTTGTTCTGTAGCAGGAGAGGCTGATAGGGCATCCTATAATTAGAAGAAAAGTCTGGCCCTTACAGCACCTTGACCTCTTCCCTCTCTCTTCTAGAGCCACTCCAGTCATCTTTCTGTCATTCTCCTCTTAGCCACAGAGGTGTTTGTTTGTTTTGAATGAAATATTCTCTTGACTTCTTCATATGCTTAGCTTCTGTCCATTCTACAGATGAGATATCAGGGTTAGAACCTCAGGAAGGAGATATTGTTAAATTGAACCCTAAAAATTTGAATCGCCGCATTATATTGCCATGTAATCATTCACTCTCCTTCCCAGCACTTTGAGAAGTTGTCAATGTACATTTACCAGGCAGTTATTTTATTGGTCGATTACCACAACTGGAAAGCAGGCCTCAGAGAGCAAATATCACCATTACACCTTCAGCATTGCATTGGGCTGAAGAAATCTGAGGTGAATGAATGAACGAGCTGAAGAGTTGGGGTACTGTAGATAAAACTGGCAAAACTAGATCCAGGTAACACCAGTTTAAATTGAGTTCCTGCCAGGGGTAGTCATCGTGTTAGGGAAGAGAAAAGTTCTTTTTGTCTGTAATCTGATAAACTTTCTGTCATTCAGGTTATATAATTTGAAAAGTATACCCTGACACAAATTTAAACAAACTACATCAGATATTTCTATTTTTCCTGGAGAGATGACAGTGCAGTCAGAGGCAGAACATGGATTAAGCACAACCCTAGTTTGTCAATACCAGATTAATATTTACATCCCCTACATAGTCCCTAAAGACAACAGTGGAAAAAGATTTCCATTCTGAACAGAGAGAGAGAGAAAGAATCCAAACCAACTAAGATAATGAGTCATGTATTGGCCAAGTTCTAACAAACCAACCAGCAGTGATTCTGTGTATATGTAACAGAAAAGGCCGGGGGGGAATCAACGAGGAGACAGTAGGTAGCTTAGAAATCAGCAGCACCAGACTGGAGGAACAAAAATCATAGGCAGTGTTGGTGGGGTTCTGGGCCTCAGCTTACCTGGCAAGGCTGCAGCCGTGGCAGGATATGTCGTGACAGGATCTAGAACTATGACAGTGTTGTCAAAGCTCTTGAAAATGCCCACAGGAGAGGAAGAAATGCCAGGTTTCCCTATTCTCCCAAATTCCAGCCTTCCATTGGTACCTTTTATTGATCAATCTACTTGAAAGCATGTTGACAGGCCCGTGGAACTCAACCTTCCTACAAAACAAAGCAGAGTAGAAGGAGGAAGAGAAACGGATTCACCACAAAGGGGCTCAAGCATGAAACAGCTGACCACTCAACTCTAATGACAGGATCCTATTTGAATGCAGGTTCATGGCTAGATTCACTACTTGAATTTCTCATAAATTTCTTGTTTGTTCAAACCCATTGTTTCTCTTTCACAGTTCTTGGTGGAAATATTTTTTACTTCATTCTCTATGTAGTAGCAGAAAATATTTTATATGACCACACACAGGAAAATCTCACATAGTCCCTAAAGACGACAGTGGAAAAAGATTTCCATTCAATTCTTATACTTTAAGAGCAACAGAGATAGAGTTAACATGAAGAGTAATATTTTTCCTTGGAAAGAATGCACTGTAATTCATTATTTCTTCATTTCCTTGGGAAGGATTAACTGGAATCCACCAGGTCTTAATGATGACACATTGCTATTATTAAACCAAGGTTTGATTAACAATAACTTGATTCACTAGAGTACATTTTGAACTCTCATGAAATGAAATAAGCAGGAATAACTCCCAGGAAAACTGGAAGTTACTACACTAGATTAGATATGATTAGTACTATCTCAAATGGATTATATGAATAAAAAAGTTCATTTAACTTTGATACTTACAGTAGCTAGTGTGTTTCTTTAGCTTGAGAAAAGAAAGTTTTCTAGCATTAAGAGTAAATTGAAGTAAAATGAGAAGAAAGTAAGGAAAGACCTTTTCCTTAGTCCACGTTTTTACTATTCTCTAGATTAAGTTTCCTCTCTTAATGCTCATATGCATTGTATAGTATGAAATGTAAATGCCATTGTATGTTAAAATATTTACTTTTAAAACAATTTTTTGGAAAGGAATATTTTACTTAGATGTGAAAAAATGTAATAGAAATCATCTCCCTTATTTTACTTGCGTGTGATACCCAGTCTTATAATTTGTTTGCCACTTTCAAATCCTAGAGTGGATTATTTAAATTTTTTGAATCTAAACAAGTGTGTTACAAACCTAAGCCTCATCATCTTTCCTGACTGACTAATCAGGGCCGTAACTTCCACATTTGACCTTACCCTGGGTCCACTTCATACACAGCAGCCTCAGTAATCTTTCAAGAATGCATATTAGATCCAGTTGCACCCTGGCTGAGGCATCTTCAGTGCATCCTCATTGTATATATGCCAAATCTGGAATCCTAAACTGGCTTGTAAGAACCCATAGCTGGCTCCTGCCTACCTTTCTGTATCTTGCTCTCTACATCCCACTCATTTTGGTGGTTTTGTTTTCCTTCAGCATGACAGTTCATTGTACTGCCTTGGGGGCATTGTAGTAGCCATTGTTCTACCTAGAATTCTTTCTTTAGATTCTAGTTTCTCTGTTGATATGTCACCTCTCCATAGTACTTAATCAGAGTCTCAGTCAATCCGAATTGTGTGCCTATATTTTACTTTTTATCATATTGTATCACTATGTTTTTTTAATGTATTATATTTCAATATTTTATTTTTATCATAGTGCTTCTGAATACCTGGTAATCTCACAATAAAGGAGAATGTGTCACACAAAAAAGGAGAGTAAGAACTTTATGTGTCTTGGTTAATTTTTTATCTCAGTTGTATCTCAGTTGCCAGAACAGTATCTGGCACACAATAAGCTCTCAGTAAATGTTTGTTAAATAAATAAATACATTAAAAATCCTAGTACTCAACTTGAGGTGATTCATCAAGAGATTTCACCAAAGAAATTAATTCATAAATCTGAATTTCAACATAGTGTCCTTTTTACTTCTATCCTGAATTTGATTTTGAGGTAGAAGGGAAAAAATCATCATTATTAATTAATATTGGAAAGCTGCTAGAGTTTACACAAGCCTTTTTATGTTAGAGCAAAGCTATGTTGTAACACCATTATTTCTATTTATTAGGGAAAACAGAACAATACACATTTCCTAATAATATTGGTACGATCAAACTGACCTGTCATCTCTGGACACCTTGGTATGAGACAAAACCAAACACTTTCTGGTAAAAATGAATAGATAATTAAGCAACTTTTTCTTCTTCTTTCTCTTTTTATCCCCACAAAAATTAAGGCAGTTTTCGTGACACTTCTGGGAAAATGAGAAAAAATATAATGCATTACACTCAGATAAAACAGAGATACTGTTCTAGTTCTCTAGGAAAAGCTGCATATCCATGACTCTCTCATCCTAACATTTGCCTATAGGAATTTTTTGAAGTTGATATATATTTGATTTGTTACTTTGCTACATATTAAAATGTTCAGTAATTTCTCTCACCAACACATCAAAATGTATTTGTTTCAGACATCCTGCCTACTTCCAAGAGCACTTGAAATAACTTGTAACTTAAAACAGTATTCAGAACCAGACAAGTAGGAATAAAATAGAACTCCTCTATTTAAAAAAGAAAAAGTACTTAGGAATTTCTAGATTTCTGTGATGAAAAGAATACTGTACATGGATCCTGGATGTACACTCAGTTTTCCAGCAATTAAGACAATCTTTTTGTCTTAACCAAGGAAACATGTTGGTTTACAATGTTTGTCTTTTCTGACAATAGATAGCCTGCAAATCCATAATAAGCTCAGCAGAACCAATATTTTCTTTTAGCTCTGCAATTCAAGCAGGAAGCTGAGCTCTGCAGTGTATTGAATTATTGAGCTTGATTTTGCACTCTTTTATAGAATGATACATCCATACGGTTTCCACGGCCTCTTGGTAGGCAGAATATACTTCTCTGTATACTTGACATTGGCCTTAGCTTTGTGATATGCTCTGTTCAATGGTATGTTAGGGCACCACAGGAAGAGTGTTTGGGATTGCCTGCTTGTGCTTCCACGACTATTATGAGAACATACCCCACATAGGAGCTACTTCATTACTGGTTCCAGAAAACCATGAAGCATAGCCATACAGCCAGCCTGCAGCTTAGAGCAGAGCAATCCAATGCATGATGTATAAATAGAGCATAATTCTGACAATAGCTAATACCAGTTCCTTCCTCAAGGCAAAAATGGAAATCATGCAAGGGAAATTGAGTAATAAAGAACAATCTCTTTATCTACATATTTTAAAACTACAAGCTAGTGTCTTTAGATCAGCAGAACATATATATGAAATTTGTGTGTTTATTCTTCTCTTCCCATGTCAATGTATGATAACATAGTCTCTAAATTGCATATTGATTATATATAGTGGTTCAATAACACCTTTAATATAATTTTCTAGTGCAGAATTAATGAATACATATATGCATGTCACACTACCTCTAAAGATTTGGGAGTTTTTTAATTTTCAAAATATATTGAAAACAAGCTTGTGTATATCTTACGACAAATATTTACTTCAAAGGTGTTACTTGTAACAAACTTATGCATGTGTGTAAAACCTTTACAAAGGGGGCCAATTGTTTTTAATGGATATAAAATTGAACAAACAAAAACCAAAAGTCCAACAGCGAATAAATGTTTACATCGTAGTGCATGCAATAAACACAGAAAAATATAAAAACTTAATTTTTATATTTTTGAATTTTCTAAATTTTTTTAATGAGCATAAATTAAATTTTAAAAAACTAATTAATTTTAGAATTTAGTTTTTTAAAGTTAAATTTTGTTCAATGGTGTAAATTAAATTTCAAAAATTGTTCAATGAGTATGAATTGAATTTTAATTTTAAATTTCAATTTGTTTAAATTTAATTCATACTCTTTGAAGAAAATTTGGAAAATTCAGAAAATATTTAAAATATTCAGAAAATATTCAGAAAATAATTGTCAATATTTTTATCTTTCAGTCAGTCAATGTCAACATGCTGTTATATTTCCTTTTTCGTTTCTCTTGTGGTCCTTTGGGCAGTTAATGAGCATATTGATATAATGGAGACTCATCAATCATAGTATTAGATATAATTTGCCAAATTGCCTTTTACTTAAAATGTTAGCATTTGTTTTTAGTCAACAATTTTTAAATACTAATTTTAGATGGCAGGGGATACTAATAATTTATCTGATCAGGTTAATCTCTTATCCTTTACTATGACTGTTTCAAACTTTCTTCATTCTCTTCAAATACCTGGCCCTCACATATTTTTTCTCACCTGTACTTTTTCCATAGATCTCCTTATTACAAATTGGACTCCTCCACTACCTTAGTACTGAATATGTATGGGCACCCTGCTTATCATTCTTTTTTTTTTTTTTATTTATTTATTTATTTTTATTATACTTTAAGTTTTAGGGTACATGTGCACAATGTGCAGGTTTGTTACATATATAAACATGTGCCATGTTGGTGTGCTGCACCCATTAACTCGTCATTTAGCATTAGGTATATCTCCTAATGCTATCCCTCCCCCCTCCCCCCACCCCACAACAGGCCCAGTGTGTGATGTTCCCCTTCCTGTGTCCATGTGTTCTCATTGTTCAATTCCCACCTATGAATGAGAACATGCGGTGTTTGGTTTTTTGTCCTTGCAATAGTTTGCTGAGAATGGTGGTTTCCAGCTTCATCCATGTCCCTACAAAGGACATGAACTCATCATTTCTTATGGCTGCATCATTCTTATATTTTGCTATGGTGAAGGTGCTGTGGGTAAACCTATCTGATGTTGATCCCTCCTGGCTTTTCTTGCATACACTAGTAATTTTGGTTATCTTGTTCTTCCTTGTCTATTCACCCTCACCTTGGTAATAGATCTTTCCGATGGCTGTTTACAATACTCAAAAGACTTATATTAAAGTGGAAAAAATTCTTTATAAACTCATCCGTGTTGCTACTGCATCCCCCACACTCTATGTATGCCTTTCACAGACAAACAGAAGATCAATCCATACATGTGATTTCCTTTTAATCAAAACCATTCAATTTTCAAGCCTCTGCAATCTAGCTCCTGGCCCCATCCCTTCCTGAAATGACTGTCAAACTAGTCTGATTAGCTAAATCAAATCTGTTCCATATTTAACTAAGTCAATAAGGACATTGCTCCAACTGTTCAAAAATACCCTGTGACACAACACTCTTTGGAGCCATTTGGCCATCAAATGAAATGTAGTAACTTGGCATTGCTGAATTTCTTTAAGGCCTTTCCTAGGGTTCAGAAATTTTCTGACAGCTATTTAAAAAAAGGAATACTATATATTTTAAGGATTGACACCCTTCAGTCCCTCAACCCTGGTTCAGTTTATTTTCAGTTGATAATTTCCCTCCTTAATCTCAAATTAGGAATAGAGTAAATTCTTTACTGTGGAATATGAGGCCCTCCATAACCTTGTGAGTCACAATCTTTCTAGGCTTTTCTCTTTCTGAATCCTGAGCAGCCCTATTTAGTTTTTATTTTTATTTTTCCTTCTAAGTAACAAACAACTGGTTGTGGTTACCCACATGTACCATATTACTATGAACATTAAGATTATCAAGTCCTATTTTGCTTTTTTTGTTGTTTGTTTGAGATAAAGTCTCGCTCTGTCGTCCAGACTAGAGTGCAGTGGTGTGTGATCTCGGCTCACAGCAACCTCTGTCTCCTTGGTTCAAGTGATTCTCCTGCCTCAGCCTCCCCAAGCCTGGGATTACAGATGTGCACCACCATGCCCAGCTAATTTTTTGTATTTTTAGTAGAGAAGGGGTTTCACCATGTTTGCCAGGGTGGCCTTGAACTTGTGACTTCAAGTGATCCACCTTCCTTCGCCTCCCAAAATACTGGGATTACAGGTGTGAGCCACCACGCCTGGCTCAAATCCTATTTTGGATCTATTTTCTCATGTTTATCATTAAAACTTGGGAATATTTCTGTTCTACACAAATGCTTAAATATGTATAAATATATATAAAGTAAGTATTTACTATATAAATAAGTAAATAAATGAATATTGAATTAAATTCTGGATGAAAGCAATTGCATAATTTGATTAAATTTATACAATATGGGCAAACAGATTCATAAAAATAAAAATGGAGTTAAGCATTTGAATCTGTTTGCATGGATATTTTTACAAACCATTCTTATCACTATATCCTGTCATTTGCTCCTCAGCCCTTCTGCAACTTTTTTCTGGGATCTGATTTAATATTGT
Organism: Pongo abelii; assembly: GCF_028885655.2. Lineage (NCBI taxonomy): Eukaryota > Metazoa > Chordata > Mammalia > Primates > Hominidae > Pongo > Pongo abelii. Next base: position 88,072,698 of record NC_072000.2, on the reverse strand, counting down.
ATTTAGTAGCCATAACCCCTTCTTTTCTACAACCGGTCATGAAGGTAAGCAATAAGAAGAAAAGGAAATATTTTGCATTCATTTTTGTACTTAATAAAAAAGATACAGCACAGGGATTGAGCATAAAATTTGAAGTTAAACTGCCTAGGTTTGAATGCCAACCCTACCACAAATTAGCTGTGTGATTTTTCTAGAATTACCTATTTCCTCTCTTCCCCAGTTTTCTCACTTGTAAAATGGGAGATGTTGGAGTACTTACTCCTCAGGTAATTAAACATAGTGCAGAAATAAACAATAGCAAAAACAATAAAATGAAAACCACCTGGTATTATTTGCATTCCCATCTTTTGTGAACTGTATACTAAACTAAAATGAACCAATGAAACATCACCTGAAATACAAAGGCTTTTGGTTGACAGGTTCTCATTTAATTTTCAGATTATATACAATTTATAACTGCTGTTTAAGTCTGGCCTTTCTGAAACACCTGCTTCTATGTAGTTTCCAAAATCTCTATATGATGAAGAATTGATGTTTAACTTTATTAACTTCATAGGAAGCAATGACTGAGAAATTGGAAAATTAAATAAAATAGAAATACATGGTTTGCCCTGAGGGAAAGAGAGACAGGGAGGCCCCTTTGAGAGCAAGACCATAAAGTGCCTTTGTTTTACCCACACCTTATCTCTAGGGTGAGTAACTCACAGTTTTAACAATGATCAGGTTTCTTGTTAATTCATGCTATAGGTGGGCCTGCTTTTGCTTTAATTCATCCTGCTGTAGCTTTTGAAGAAATATAAAAATCATTTAATATATAGTAAGGATCTCTTCACTTCAGACCCAAGTGAAAAGTCAAGCAATAGCGTTGGCTTTTATGCTGGAGAAAACAGTTATTTGTAGTGCCATTTTTCTTAACAAGCAGATTCTTCTTTTACGCCATTAAAGCAAAAAGAACTGGGTTAGAAATTGTAACAGTGGCCCCATAATGAGACCCAAAGTTCCATATTTGCAAAAATGTAAATTAACATGTTATCTAAACTGTGATGGGAAGTATCTGTGTTATGTTAAATTCCTTTAATGCTGCCAAGGAGCTTAACCAAGTAATAATGATAAAAGTGTTTCTATCATATAAATAAGAGTGCCTCAATAGCTCAGACACCTGCATTTATTTTGTTGAAAATGTTATAGCTCCTTACTCAGCTTATACCTACTTCCATAGATATTAACATCTAGTAGATGACAAAAGAAAATGTGTATATTTTCAAGAAGATCACTAATGCATTGCATACTCTCAGCACATTCCTGTTTGTTATTTTATGTATTTCATTTTTTCTTATAACATACTACATGATTTTGCAAAATTATTTTCCTTTTAGCTGAGGGAGCAAAGGACACATGAAAGGATGTTTTCTGTATTTTTAGAGCTCGTATATGAATTCCCAACATGAGAGAAAAAGTAAAATGTTGCTGACTAATAGGAGTGAAGGCAAAACAATAGGAACATGGCCATAGAATGCAGTGGCTTAGTTTTAAATCACACACTAGCTGTATGATTCTTAGCAAATCATTTCCTTGTGGGTAAAGTGAGAAAGATACTTGCAACCTCATTTCTTAGAGTTTTTATTATGAACATAAAATTAATATTTTTTAGAATATCCAGAACTCTTTCTGAAATAAATTTTTGCTGCTACAAAACTCAGAAAGAATAGACACCAAAGACACTTTTCTTTCTCTGGAACCACTACACTAGATATTAATAATTACACTAATGAAAATAATTCATCCCAATGTTAATTGAGTCCTTGCAGTGCGCTGGGTAGTTTGTTAAGCGCTATAAAAATATGAATTAATTAATTCACATAAAACATGGCTTCGTATTTGCTATTTCTATTGCCATTTTCCCAATGAAAAAATGACTACCTAGAAAATTTAACTAAGTTGACATCTGACAATTGTCCTACGTTAAATTAATGGTAGATACAGAATTGGTACCCTTTTCTAAATGCTCTCACTTGCTCCCCATGTTTATAATAAATGCGACCCCATCAGTCTCTTGATATAGCTGATATTTGACTTTAATTATATTTTCATCAGCTTTGTTCTTGCATGTGGGACTTTTTGCTGGAGGAGCAAAGAGGCCAGCAATTCTCTCATTTATGAAGTTGAGACGGGGAACATAAACTTTCCATTTTTCTAGACTACTTCTGCTTTCTCTGTTCACTGAGCTGGAGGGCAGAGTGAATAAGGGAAACATTAACCAGATGTATCTCTACCTTGAAATCACATCTTTGACTCAACTACTATTACAATAAATATTTTCTAAGCAAATTATTTGTGTTTTAAACTGTGCCTGGCAGAAATGTGAATTGTAACAATACGACTCATGAGACTTATAATCAATATGCCGTGTAGTAAGGAAAATGATAAGAAATGAACAAAATGTTATGGACAAAAAACGTTCAAAAATCTAAGGTGAATATAATGATCAGGGGAAAGAGTAATATTTGAGGTTCATCTTGTCAAATAAAACATTTGTAAATGATACCATGTGAGAAAAGCAACAAAGAGAACAGTTCGCCCAGAGACCTGGGACACTGGGTATAAATTAAGTAATTTAGGATGCTAAGGGATTGTGCTCAAGTATAGTTGAGAGGCAGAGGATGTACCAAGGTTTAAACCCTGGTAGAAAGATGGGCTACAGAAGTCAGCAAGTACAAATGATGGCTAGCCATAGATAGCACACAAAGATTTTTTATTTAATTCTGTAGATTATGGGAAGTAAATGAAGGGTGTGGGGTAGTGAAATAAAGTGATCAGTTTTAATTTTAGAAATGTGATTCTGGTGAGAGAGTTTGAACATGCAAACCTGGAGGTAATGAAGTGTCAAGGGTCTTTAAAAATAGCCTATTTGCAACAAGATAAACACATTAGGTGGTCAAATATATTGGTTGGGAACAGAAAACCCTACAGTTTACTGTGGCTTGTCTATGTGATCAGTCAGGGCATCTCTTATCTGGAAGTTCTATGGTCTTTTCAGATACTGATTAATCACAAACTGCAACAGAGAGGAAATTTCTAATTTTGTCTACAGGCACATGGGAATAGAATTTATTATGAATTATTTCAGACATATAAATGATATTATGAATAAATATTCAACACATTTAGGTTTAGAAAGCAGATTAGTACATACACAATTAATGTTACTGGGTAGCCCTTGCTGATATATAGAACCTTCCATAATAGACATAAACACTGTGGTGGTTTTCATCCCCATGCCTGTCATGCTATTTTGGGTGCATATGTGTGTTTTCACAGAAATTAATATTTTATTACTTGATACTATGTTTATGGTATTTATACATGTTATTAATGTTAAGTATAGTTCTAATTTATTTGTATTTCTGTACAATATATTCCATTTTATAAACAAACATAAACTTATTTTCTGTTTTTCTGTTGTGGCCATTCATATTGTTTATAAGCTCTTATTTTATCAAATCATGTTGCTATGAACAATCATGTACATGTTAACTAGTGGAATATTCTAGAATGTTTTAAATGTATATGCCAACAGGTACAATTCCTAAACCGTAGAGTATACCTATCTTGCAATTTACTAGGTATAAACAAATTTCCAAAATACTTCAACAAGCTTCCTCTTCCTTGAGCAACATACAAATGAGTGACACTGCATTTTTGACAGAACTTAACCATCATCATCACATTTTTAAGTGTTGCTTAATCTTGTATGTGAGTATGCTTGTTTATTATTGATATTTTAAAATTTTGATTCCATTTAGCTACCATTGAAATGAGTGTGTTCATCAAAATCTGGTTAACATTTATCAATGCATCAATTCCTTTAGCAAATGTCCCTTTGTCATTCCTCTTAATTTTTTTGTGAAAGAAAAAGTCAACACGCAGTTGGATGTGGAATTCATTCAGGCTGTTACTCTTCAATTCATATAACAGCACTTTAGGTCTACCTTTTATTAAGAAAAAAATAATAGTATGGTACTGGCCAGGCAGCACTGGGATTTATTTAACAGTAATATCTAGTTCTCAAATATTCATTTTAACCTATTAGAAAAAAGTCAGATCATCCTCCCATGAAACGTGATCTATGTTTTTATTATTGTAGGCTTCAGATTAATATTTTGTAACAGAAGCATCAATCTGATTAAACTGAATGAAAAAGCAATGATGCAGAAGCAGCAATTTTCCACATACAGATGGTGTATTAGCTTGAATCTGGAATAATGGTGATGATTGGGTTTATTTTTTTTTGTAAGATTTGCTGCTATGCTTATGAGTGCTGACATTTGTGTACTCTGCTTTATATTCTGCGGTTCTTTTTAAAAAATGATTCAATATTTACCTATAATACATTGTTCTACCATTATCCCAGCATGTGGCTACTGACCAGTAACAATTTGTGTGTGTGAGTCTGTATGTGTGTGTGTGCGTGCTATTATCTTATTTTAGACAAAATACTAAGATGGTGTCTGAATCTGTAACATGACGTGTTTACTCAAAATACAAAAATGTGCTAGAGTCAGCATTGGTTGGCAATTAGCATCCATTTTTTCTCCTAGTAGGAAGAGTTGACTGAGAGATAAGGGATAAAGATAGAGAAGAAAGCGACTGACTGGATATGGAATTCAAATGACAAACCATCGGGGTTACCTGTGGCAACTAATTCCGCATCTATTGCTTTTCTGAAAATGAGAATGATATTGACTATACAAAATGTTGTGATGTTTCTTCAGTGCCTTGTTCATGAGCAGTCAGCAGTATCTATAAGTTCAATGTGAGCTACTATTGTTTATAAGCAAACAACAAAGCAGAAAAAACCTGTGACAAAATGCAACATTATGCCACATAATACTTTAGAATTCAACATTATTTGTGTACCTCAGAAGTTTATAAGTTAGTACTTCTTAAACAGGCTTTCTAGACCCCAAGAATCTGCTAATGTTTTCTTCTTTTATTTCTACACAAATTTAGACCAAAATTTAACAATAATACAAGTACATTCTGGATCATCCAAATAACTCCCATACATGCTCATTTAATTATGCTGGTTATATGTATATCTTTGGTTTTGCTTGTGTTGGATATAAGTAGTATTAATTTTATTGGCAGAGGCTAATAATATAAAGAAAGGGTAAACACTGTATGTATATGAGCTGAAGATTGCCTAAGTGATTTCATAAAGTTTGAATTGCACCAAGATACTTTTGAAAGTTTGAAGGAAAAAAACGTGTGCTAGAAGAATTGAGTGTCACAAAGCATAAACCAAAATTGGCATATTAAACTTTGAGTTTGTTTGACAATCTCAGTCAATGCCATAATCACATTTGCATATAAACTTAGGTCCAACAAAGCAGCTGAACTATTTCATTGAAAATGTAGTCTTGCAGGAGTCAGTTTGAAGGGGATTACCATGGTCAAATTTGGAAAAACTTGAGCACCAAAATAATTGAGGACAATAATAAATTGTAAGTCAATAAAAATTATGAAGTTGTAAGTCTATACTGATAAGGTAATAAGTTAATAGAAGAGAAAAAAGAATTATTGCATTATAGTAGGATGCTGAGTACTGGAGTTGGAGCCTCAATGGTTTGCATACAATTATTACATCTGCCACTTATATTTAAATGTTTCAATTGAACTAAAGCTAACTTTTACCGCAACCATCATAGTAAAGTTTGGGTCACAAAGGAATCATAAATGGATGCTTAATCTAGGGGAAAATTTGGGTGAGGAACTTGGTATTTGCACAGCTCAGATCACTTTAAATTTAAAATTTAATATCATAATGGGAGTTAAGCATGTTTTAGATAGTACTAAATGAGGGTTGTATTAGATAAACCCAGATTAAAATAATTCATTTTCATTCAGCCATTTACTCATTTGAAAATATCTATTGGGCCAGACACGGTGGCTCACCCCTGTAATCCCAGCACATAGGGAAGACGAGGTGGGTGGGTCATTTGAGGTCAGGAGTTTGAGACCAGCCTGGCCAACATGGTGAAAGCCTATCTCTACCAAAAATACAGAAAATTAGCCGGGCTTGTAGCATGCTTGTAATCCCAGCTACTTGGGAGGCTGAGGCAGGATAAATGCTTGAATCCAGGAGGCAGAGGTTGCAGTGAGCCAAGATCATGCCATTGTACTCCAGCCAGGGTGACAAGAGTGAAATTCTTTCTCAAAAAAGAATATATATATATATATAAACATCAGGATTTTGCCGTTTTTATACCCTACTTTGTAACAAAAGCCTGGCTCATGATCAAGAACATCCTGTTCAACTCCTTCACCAAATACTTGAGAATATATTATTTAGAGGAGGGATTGTATTGATAAGTGTTTTTTTTTAAGTTTGTGCCCCATAATTCTTTAATTGGAGAGAGAAGACATAAATCTGAGGCAATATATTAATATTTCCCAATAAATTGTGAAGATAAAACCAAAACAAAACAAAACAAAAGCTAATAATGCTAATAGAACAAGGTGATCTTTGTTGACTATAGTAGTGACATCACTGAATATTTGGGTAAAGAATAAGCACGACTATGCCTAAATAGAGCTTGATACAGCCCCTGAGACTGCAGGCCATGATGACCAGTGTGAATGGGTTCAGTTCATGTGAAGTGGCCAGCGTCAAAGCTGTCTACTTGTGCTTGCAATTCCCAATGCTGTCCCACAAAGCACAACCTACTTTGGAGATGTCAGAAATCATTAATGATTCTGGTTGCAGGCTAATGTATTGGATTTAAACAAAAATTACCATAATGCGAAGTTCTAAAAGGCAATATTCTTCTAATCAGTCATCATATGTAAATGTGAATGATGGTGATTGACCATCAAGTGTAAAATTTGCTACTGCCTGAGCACAAAACTCACAGAAAGGTTGGTGAGCCTGTTATCACCAGCTAATATAATTAAGCAGCACAAATAATGTAATAGAAGACACACTATGAAAGCCATAATTACATTTTATTTTTAATTTTGTTCATAGAAACCAGTATATAGTTTCCTGATTTGCCAGGAAGGAAAGAAGTTGAGTTTTCTGCTGTTTAATTTGTGTTCTGCCTATGACCTTTTAATTCACATTCTTATTCATCACCTCCACATTTTCCTTCCTTCATTTTTCTTCACTAATAATCTACTAGAATACATTTGTCATCTTACAAATTACACAAAATCATAGTTTGATGTCTTTGACATTTTTGTAGTGGTTTTAAATATTAAGGATGTATCAGATTTCTTCTGAACTATGTGTAATGAGTAATGAAATATTCTAATCTTTTTTACACATACAGGTTTAGTAGAATAAATTTACTGACTGTAATAGGACTAACCAAATGATAACATTACTTGTAAATATATCACAGCCAAAATGGCATAATCATATACATTCTATATATTTTTATATATATCAAGTCTATTTATATGTTGTTTAAAATTATTTAAAACATTTTAAGAGTTATTCAGTCATGACCCTGTCATCTACTCCAGGACTTCTCACCTCCGAAGAGAAGAACCTTCCTCTGCTCTGCAGCACATTTACTGTTCAATCTGGTTTTATACACCATCCACAGAGATAATGATTCCTTGGTAATAATAACTTTATTTCATATGCATTCTCTACAGCAAACTCCCTCATATATGGTTATGCCTCAGATAGAAAAAACAAAAAAATTAATAAAGCAATTATAAAACAAAACTATTCTTTCTCATTCAATAGAAATCGGCTTTTAGCTTCTGGAAGTAGAAAACATAGGATGAATAAGGAATTAGGAAGTCCAATTACAGATTTCGGTGGCTATGACCCTATATATTTATTACAAAGTAAGAGTCAAAGAGGCTTTATATATTTCCACTGAGATACCACATCTAAACCTCCAGAGAAATCAGCTAAATAGCTGTATTATGGGTTTGTTTTTAGTTTTAAGTTGTAAATACTAAAAAAATAAAAATCAACATGAACAGATATACAATGTAAAGCAAAGGTTTGGCTTCAGTAAAGACTTGATAAAGTGACTCCATCATGCTACTGTAAACCTACATTCATTCTGCTCTGTGTGTCCCTACATAGACTCAAGGTGGCTTTTATTAAATTCAGTGGTACATGCTTTCACATTCATATCCAGAAGGACAGAGAAAAATATTTGTCTTCACATTGCCTTCAACAATCCTGTGATTGACTGGTATAGAATGAGCTTGTTCTGTGCAGTATCAAAACAATCATCAGCCAGTGTAATGGAGTGTATTGATTACTTTTGTTCTAAATCCCTTCCTCCCTATTGGAATTGGTGGGTTAGGACTGTCTCCTCTAGAACCACATGAGGCCTGCAATGGAAATTTGAATTGTTAGGAAGGAGGAAAGCATGAATACAATAAAAATATTTCTACAATAGGCACCATTTAACACGACATACACTATTTTGAAGCAGCCTAGTGTCACTGCAGCAGTCTCATTGTCTGAGGTATTACCTAGAGTTCTTTGTCTCACAACCAAGAAAATTAAGGAATACGGACACCAACAGAGAGGATGGAGTGAAAGTGTAATAAGAAAAAGAGGTGATCTCTCCAAAGTGGAGAAAGGGCCTGGGAGGGTTATCCTTTCACAGTTGAATGAAAAGGCTTTTATAAACAAGCTAATGGGATGGGGTGTTTCATTTGCATAAGGTAAGAAAAACTGGTCAAGGCTGGTGTCTTATTTGCATAAGGTGTGAATTCTTGTAAGCTCCACTCTGTCTCTCTAGTGTGCATGTGGGCCCTTAGCATGAGTTACTCCATGTTGTTGTATTTCCCTTACTGTTCATGTGTCAGGAGATGGATTTTTCCACTGCAGGTGTATCTGATTCTGCGTAGATTTTCTTATCTATACAGCTGCAGGTCTGATTTAGGCAAGACTCCCTGTGCAAGTACTATTATCTGCGTATGCCTGAAAAGGAAAGGAATGTGCTCACTGAAGCCCACTGTGTACAGGCAGAACTCGCTGGTTGCACAAGAGACAAAGGTGTTGGGCCTTGCTTCCTTATCTGCTCTTGCAGCTTGAATTCTTCCAGGCTGCTTTTTTGTTGGAAGGACTCCTATTGAGAACCTTCTCCTAACTATCTGCCTAACTGGTACCTTACTATCTCCTCTCTCAATTTGACCATGCTCACTTGTAGAAACCAAAGCACCTTTAATTCATAAAAGAAATGCTCAATTCACAAATTCTTTGTGCATTGTACCATGTAATATAGTCCAGGTCAGAGGGCTAAACAAGATGTCAGTGATCATCTAAACATGTCACATTACAGATGAGAAAAGGAATTACGGATATAGAAAAATAAAATGACTTGCTAAAGCCGCAAATCTAGCTGTTGGCAGATCAGAAACTAGGTGCTTTTTTTTCCCCCAGTCCATTACTCCTTATATTAATTACTTTCCGTTGAGATTTTCCTGGGAGTAGTCAGTTCAAGATAGAAATTTTTTTCTAATGGAAATGGTAAAAGCAAAAACTTGTATCTTCTCATTGCTGGCAGGAACTTGAATTTCAAAGTCGCTCATATAATAGGTTTCCTAGCTTAGAAAAAGCTCTAAGTATAATGTCCCAAGTTAAGAGCACCCAATTAAAATAATGAAACCAGATGCACTTTTCAAATAAATACAAGCAATCATTAAGGAAACACATTGCTCCGTAGTTAGGAATTAGCTTGTGCTAGTAGGAGACACATTATAAAAATACATTGCTTTTTCTTTGATGATTAACTAGTATAAGGAGAAGAAAGGATTTTTCATTAAACTGCTTTCTTTAGTAACTGAGTGTAAGACTATCACTTGGGAAAGACATGCACCATTTCAAAGCACAAAGAATCATTGGTTAATAAATGATTCTCTTGAACAGTGATCCCCAACCTTTATGGAGTTGCCTGAAGATAATTTATCATAATTTGTTTGATTTTGTGATTTTCTCTAGTCTTTCTGTCAGGTCCAGCTGAAATTCTACTTCCCCATGAGGCTTTCTTTTATCTTTTTAATGACACTTTCAGAACTTTCTGATCTCTCTCATATCTGAACTTTGAATACACTTAGATTCAGTGCCACACAGCATGGCATCTAATTTTTCCCTAAGGAGTTGACGGGATAAATTATTGTTTCTAGTATACCATCACAAGTCATTCCATTTTAGAGAAAGTGAATTATATGTATTTTCAATCCAACAGCTCTGAGATTTGCAGAGTATTTAGTATTTAATATACAATGGTTATAGGGTGAAGGAACATTAAATACAGAGAAAGGGAAAGTTCTCATCCAAAAAGCTATTAATGAATATTTATTATATGATAATTATTTGTTATTTTGAGATTTTTGTGACCCGAGAGACATGAATAAGTTTACTGAGTTTTCACAAGGATGGAAGACAAATTTTAACTAAAAACTTGAAATTGTCTTATAAGTGTATATGCATGTGTCTGTTTAATGTATTTTTCAAAATTGGGAAGTATAATACACACATAGCAATGTGCATAAAATATAAATGTAGACTTTAATGAATCATTTAAGATTGAATGCTTGAATAACAATCTCCCTTGAGAAGAAGTAGAATATTGTTGGCATCCCCAAAGCTTTACCTATCCTTCCACATCATAATTTTTAAATTCTATTCCCCGCCCCCCACTAATTTTTAAATTCTGTTTCCCCCTCTCATTTTTCTCACTACTTTTGCCAATGAGTATGCATGACTGAACAATAACAGTACTTATTGTTTTGTGCCTCTCTTCTTTTGATCAACATTATGTTCGCAAGGTAAAATCCATGTGTTGTGAGTAGCTGTTGTTTATTAATTTTTCTGGTTGTATAAAGTACTATAGAGAGAATATATCACATTTTATTTATCTCTTCTGTTGTCATTAAACATTTGGGTCATTTTCAAATTTAGACTATCATAAACATTCAGTGTTCTCCTACATGTCTCCTGGCGTGTGTTTACATGCAATTTTGTAAGTTTTATACCTAAGACAAATTTTCTTAACAGAGGCACATTGGGATATTTTGAGCTCTATAATTTCTTGCTCTCATGGGTTGTCCTGTGAATTGTAAGATGATTAGCTACATCCCTGGTCTCTACTGGCAGGATGCCAGTATCACTATGCTGTCCACACGCTGCCCTCACAGTCATGAACAATTATTGCCAAGTGTCTCAGGGGGAAAAGTGTCAACTGCCCATGGTTGAGAAACACTGACCTAGGAGTATTTCTGAATTCTGTAAATAATGGCAAACAGTTTTCAAAGCAGAACTTATAATTTTCATTTACACTGGAGACTTTCCATTACTCAACATTCTCACCAACACTTGGTGTATTAGTTTGCTAAAGCCATCATAACAAAATACCATGGACTAGTGGGCTAAATAACAGATTTTTTTTTCAGGTTCTGGAATCTCTAAGTCCATGATAAAGGGGTTGGCAGGTTCAGTTTCTCCTGAGGCCTCTTTTCTTGGCTTGAAGATGGCGGTCTTCTTGATGTGACTTCGCATGGATTTTCCTCTGTGCACACCAATTCCTGGTTTTACTTCCTCTTCTTCTAAGGGCACAAATCCTAGTAGATTAGAACCCCATCCTCTGACCTCACATAACCTTAATTTTTCTTTAAAGGCCCTATCACCAAATACAGTCTCATTGGGGATTGGGGCTTCAACATATTGAATTTGAGGAGCACAAAATTAAGTTTATAACAATTGGCATTATCAGTTTTCAGTCTTTCCAATTCTGGAGATGTATATTGTATGCCTGAGGTTTAACAATTAATGAGGTTGACACTTTTTCAGATGCCAACTGGCCATGCAAATCAACAAGTATGCGAGGTTTCTATTAAAGTTTTTAGCCAATTTGTTTTCCTTCTTGGTTTAAATTATTCTTTTCTTTTTAATTTGTTAAAATTATGTAAACATTTATTTTGTTAATTATTATCATTACGGGTGTCTGTCCCCATTCTGAGGTTTTGCTGTTCACTCTCTTAAGGGTGTTATAAATGAAGTAAAATTTTTAGTTTTATTGTAGTTAAATCCATCAATCAATTTTCATTTTGGTCTGTAATTTGTGTATGAGGCACACAGTGTAAAGTTAAGGTCAAGTTTTAATGTTTCCTTATGGATGTCAAATTGACCAACATTATTTAGTGAAAGGCCATCCTTGGCACACTGCTCTGTTGTACCAACTTTGTCATAAATAAAGTTGAAATCAATTGAAATTATCCTCTGTCCTATTTTATAAATATACTGTAAATTAAATTACAGTCTCTCAAAGAGAAATTCTCTTAACTTGCTTTAAAAAAAAAATTCAGCATGCAGATGCTATGCAGAAGCATTTTAAGCTGCACAATTCAGTGGAAAAATTTGATAAATTAATAAGAGATTGTCCCTACTTATTTTACATGCTCGGTCTCTGAACTCAATGTTCTGTTTTATTTCAACATGATTGGACAAAAGTTAAATCCCTAACAGTTAGAAACAGTATGGAAATTCCATCCTAGAGGACAGACCAAATCATTATAGCTGAACTTACTTGTCACAAAAGACCTTAATTGAGGAAAATATCTGGAGATCTTATCATATCGGGTATTAACAAAGTAAGAAGGATTTAAAATAACGTTAACATTTTTAGGCACCTACTTTGTGTCAGGTTAGTTCTTAATATACATAAATTTTTCTCTTAATTTTCAAAGTAGCCCAGGAAGTCAGGTTGTCATTAGTCCTTTTTATCTTGTAAGAAACTTGAGTACCCAAATTTTCTCCACTCGTCAATGCTAGAGTCTTTTCTATGTAAGTCCAGAGTCTTACTCTTGAACAATTAGTTACATTGTAACTGAAATCATCAATAAAAGACTAAGGGAAATCACACTAAGTGATTTCAAAAATTTGAAGCTTTATCAATGAGATGCAGAACACACATACTACAGGGCTCCAAGAGTCCAGGACTAACTGATAAGAGTTTTAAGGTGCTAGTTTTGGTCTCCCTGTTGGTAAAAAATCTACACTTCATGGAACAACCATACTTCTGCAAAAAAAAAAAAAAAAAAAAAAAAAAAAAGAAAAAGAAACAGCTCTCTTGGAGCTCAGAATCTTCCTAGCACTGGTAGTACTTTAATTAAAAATCTAGAAGATATTTCTGCACTGGATGAAATGTTGAGTGAGAAGACTTCTAATTGCTCCTCCAGATAAAATATATTGTAATTGTTTATTACTAAATATCTACTATGTATACATTATTCTACTTATTCAGTTTTGTGTATGGGAGAAAGAGTGTATAAAAGAAATTTAAGACATCCAGCTTCCAGTAGTTTATAATACATGATTGCAAATACAAGCAATATATTAAACTGAAAAAATTTAAAGTATCTACTGTACTTCCCTTATCAATGACAATTTTTTAAAATTATATTTTGTGTAAATGAGAGACAATCAATTCTTATTCCTTCTGTTTTGTGCAGTTTACAAAACACTCTTAAAAAAAAATGTAAGCCAAAACTCCATGCCATTATCACCATCCTTGTAAAGCTAGAAAAGACACTTTAATTAAGGCTGTTGATCAACTGTTGATATTCTACAAAGTAGAATTATTGTTCAAAGAAGTACAATAAAAAAACCGCCCCAAACACACACAGTTTTTAATCTAACCTCCAGGTCTGTAAGATATCTAACCTGATGCTAATAAAATTTTAGACTCTCGAGCATTTCAGAAAGTTGATAATTGTGTCTCATTTTTCTAATAATTACAGTCTGCACATTTATCTCATATTGGTTATTCTATCATCTGCAACAAATATACAGAAGAACACTGGTAGAATTAAAATAGACTATACTGTTGTAACAAATAACTACTGAATCTATGTATTTAAATGTAAATGTATCACTTATGCAAGGACTGTCATAGATTTGGACTTCTCTTTGGGGCAGCTGTTCCCTTTGTGGTAACTAGGCAATTGAATTGGTCTCCCCTGTTTGGTTCTATTATGTCAAAACATAGCCATAGTAGGTAAAGTGATAAAAATTCTCATCAATTATAATTACATATGCAATTCAATTATTAATGCTGCAGCATGATAATAGCATTTTATAAAGGAGGATGCATCTAACTATTCCATATCACATTGCTAAAAATGTGGTCAAATCAAGGATTTTTACTATTTTAAATAAGGCAATAAAAATTTCATCTGTATCTCAAGTACTGTGCTTGAAAACTAAAGGAAAATACAATGATCTTTAATAATTAAACTTTATGCATTAAAAGGAAAATGAACACATTAGCGGCTGTGTTATGCGTGCAATATATTCATTAATTCTTAGGAATGGCATACCATTTATGGTATGTTCATGAATTTGTACTTACGCTAAACAACAATGACATCCATTAAAGGCAGAATCATTACACTAAATCTGCACATGCTGGTATGATAAAACATTTAACTGTTTTGTCAGGCAGAGTTCCGTTAAAGTGACATTTATTTTTAGTTTTGGGTTTTTTTTTTTTCATAATCTCATAGAGTGGTAGTTAGATAATAAGCAATTAACATAATTTAGGTACACCTCACTTCTATTCCGGAGGAGACAGATTATTTAGATTGATGGTTGGCATGAATGTTGAATGTGCCAATTGAGGCGATGATTTCAGAAATTATTTTCATAAAGTATCATTTCATTAGAATAAAACTTAACAGAGGAGAAAATTGACAAAATACTAGTTCACGATCCAGTTGCGGAACTCAGGCCTAATATGTTTCAGGATTTAGATTTTTTCTGATTTGAGATAACCAATATGTTACAGAACTCCACAATCAGACACTCCTAAATTTCTCGAGCAAAAATGAGAATATTCCATCTGAAAGTCATACATAAAGAATATGTACAGCTTCTGTTGGAGCAGCACAAGTTTCTCACTGTGAGTACAGCTCCAGTAAAGTTTGCCCAACAAATGGGTTATTTTAAAAACCTGTGTTTTGTGAGATTTTTGGATTTGGGAAAGAGGGATAAAAATTGTAGACCTACATGAATGAGTTTTTAACTGCTGTCCATCACATATACAACTAAATGCATACATACATATTCTTTCAGGCATCTCAGAGAGTTGCGATCAACTCATGCACCTGGTCATGAGCTGGACCATTCTTTGTGTCCCTCAACATCACCTCCACTTCGCCTCCTAAATTAAACACTTCCTTGCTTCTTTCAGAAGAGAACCCGGGAACTACACTTTCCAGAATCCTTTTCCTCTGACTTTGAACTAACTTCCTGCCACATTTGGAAGTTGTAAGGAAAAGAAAGGCAAAAGCCAAAAACTGAGTGGACCAATGACAAAGAAAAAGTTCAAAGTGATTTGCTTATGAGCATCTGAGAATGAGACCTACTGGTGCTGCAAGCTGACGGTCTAGTGGCTTCCTAGAGATTTTAGGGGTGGGTGATCAGAGGAGTTTCTGTGTGAGCTCTTAAGAACAGCTCTGCCCCTTTGATGCTGTAGGTTGGCATCCTTGGTGAGAGCGTTTCTGAAAATCTGGCAAAAATTCTTAATCGAAAATACCTAGAGTGTTTGTTTTTCTGAGTGAATCCTGAGTCAAGACCCCACAGTGAAGAACCAGTTCTCAAACTGTGTAAAAGTATGGCAATTGTTATACTTGCCTTTGAGATTTACTCAAAAACAAACAATGGGCAAGGTAATAAAATCTACCAATAATAAATTCCTAATTTTCTATATCTAACCTTGTCTAAACTGTTTAAATAAGGGTATTTGCATTGAGATCCTTTCATACATGGAAAGATAATTTGTTGTAAGCTCATCCCTGCTGTTCAAAAATAAATCTAATATGGCATTTCAAACAAATAAGTAAGAAGTAATTAGGCTTATAAATACTCTGCTTCTCCAAGACACGTCTTTACTATTATTGTTACTGTTATTGCTATTATATAACGAATCCATCCTTTTGTTATTTACCTTTATGACTAAGCCCAGTGAAATCTAAATCAAAGATCATCACTTTTATTTTTAGGTCCTTTATGGTGGTCATTTAAAAAGAGTGTTATTGAATGTCATATTTTATTAAATAACTGAAAGTTTAAACATGTGCATTCTCCATATTTCTTCTGTAATCTTTTGAATGTAGGCATTTATTTGAACCTAATCCTGCATTTCTTACCTACTTCTGTCATCAGAAAAGACACTTTATGACAACGCATTTCTCTGGGTTCCAAAAATGGGAGTTTGTTAAATAGAGTGTTATCATTCTGAGTTAAATGCTTCCAAAGGCCTCCATGTGATTTTACTGCTAATTTCAAGATTTATGTTACTAAATATGTGCTGGCTAATAAAGCCATTCTTGAATGATAACTCAACAGACTATTTGGCATAAGCACAGTTGTTCACAGCTGCATGCAAGATGTCACTACATGAAAAACAACAGAAGCACTTATCTTTTGCATACCGTTAACCACTGCCCCTCAACAAAACAAAATACATCTACTGATTTCTCTTTATTCTATTCTTTTAGGAGAGAACAAGAATGGAAGAATAAACTATAGCAGAATAAACATAATAATATGCAAAATATAAGCTATACAGACATATTAAAGAGACTGACACATCTGTGTGTCCATTTTTATTTATTTTGATTTTGTTTTGATAGTTGGGAGCCAACCTGAGGTAATTTAGTTTCAGGTAAATTAACTCATTGGGAAAGATATAAGTTACACCTCTTCTGTTTGTGATACGTCATCAACTTTATTACTTACTTTTGAGAAGCTGATAAAGATGGAATTTAATGTTATGGGTAACATTCAATCTCTTCCTCTCATAACTAATAATTGCTTTTGATACAGAAGATTGATTATCACTGGAAAGTTGAGTTATTCTTTCAAATGTTTCCATATTATCCAAAATTCATATATTTGATGTGAATTAATTGCTAAGAAATACTTAGACTCGATTACATAAATTACATTTATTTTATAAGCTTTTATGCACCTTGGACTGTTAAATATATGCAAGAAATTCTCCTTGCGTGTCATGTAGCATCAGATCCCACTTACATTTGCCAATTTGGTTGTGTCTCTGGAATGTCAACTTAACTAAGCTACTTGCTTCATCCATTAGGTCACGTGCATGTAAATGGTGAAGCTGATATGGAAGGGTTATCTAAATAATTTAGTTTAAGCTTGCTCTTTTAAAATATTTATTCCTCTATTGGAAATATCTTAAATAATTTCCTTGCTAATCTTGTTAGTTGTCCAAATCTGTTATTTTGATTTGTCTGTGTAGACACAGTCTCTTTCTTAGTTTAATAATATATGGTAGATTCATACCCATAGGGGTGCAACTGAGAGCTGACATTAGGGACTTGACAAAATGGGTAAATGAGTCCTTGTGTTGTATACAAAAATGCCACGATCATGTTATACGTGCACATTTTTCTGAATATAAAGAACAAAGCTGATATTTTAGAAGCAATCTCTGACTCACAAAATCTTAATTTATCCCTACAAATTCTTTTATTTTCATTTAACAGCTTTTTGCTAGGTATATCAATTATTATAGTAACTTTCTATTGATTATCTCGTGATGCCTTCACATCCTGTTGATGGATTATACTCAACATATATAATCCTCAAACCTAGAAGCTTTCTTTTCTCACATTATCTATGTATTCTTTTACGCACCTATAAATTTCAGTGTGATGTTTTAAAATATATGGTGGATTTTCCACTGCCAAAATGTTTGGACTGTAGTGGTTTGTTGTCGTTGTTTCATTTTGTGTTGTTTTAAACTTAAGGTTGGAGAATAAACTACAAATTATAGTTTAGTAGTCATTTAGAAGAGCTTAAAGCCTAGTGAAAGCCAGCTGGTACCTTTGAAAATACACTAAACAAACAACCAAGTATCAAATGTCTAGCTGTCAGTTTCAAGCAATGATTGTATTCCAAGGAAGAAGATGGCCTTTGAAACTTAATTCTTTTAGACATCTTACAATCTATTAAATGGCTATTAATTACTCTAAGGCAAATGACTCTTTAAACATCATGTCACTCTGAAAAGCTCAACTAAATATTACAGTTACCAATTTAAACTGTACCGAACAATGATGACATTCAGTTATATTTCTATATTCTGAGCACTTACTTGTCTTCTGATAAGCTGATCTTGTGTTTGGGGAAAAAATAATATAAAAACACACAAAATGCATCCTGATATCTTAGAGTTAAATAGTAAAAATAAAATGAGGCCTATTAAAAATCAGCCACTTTGTATTATATTAAATTAACAGAACACGTTAAGTAGGAGTTGGCAGTCAACAAGCTGTTAGAATCTTATTTCTTGCTGAACTTCATGCCATTCTTTACCTGAGAAGAACTCAATGAAAACTGCACCTTAGAAAAAACAACATAGCAAATAAGCAGACGTAATTCCAGATCCAAATAAGATTTTATATTTTAAGTGGTGGTTTCAAATAAATAAAATAGACAGCGTTGCACTTTTTTCTGCCAGTAGCAAATGTTTATCCTAAAAAAGTCATTTTTCAAGAAGATTGCCTTGTGCAGAAAATAACGTTTCTCAGGATTTGATTTAGGTGAGCTTTTCTTATCTTGCATTGAGAAAAGCAGGAAGAGAAATACTGAATATTAGCAAAATACAGACTTTATCAAGTGTGTTTCCAGCTGAAAATGATTTTCTCAAGACACAAGATAATTTCTTCAATTGACACTGAGTATGAGATGAGAAAAATGTGTGACTATTAATTTCTGTTCGTAGGCTGGTCATTGTGGCTACTATGAAATGCCTTTCGCTGCTGGCAGTTTCCTGAGAAACTAAGTGAAGCAGCTCTCAGAAACATTTTTTGAGAAGTGGAAGCACTACATTCTTTGTTAATTTTACTTAGAGAAGCTTATACAATATTTACATTTTAGTTATCATATAATATATATTAAGCCTATACTTTTCTTATATTTTTATTGTAAACATGAGTTTCTAGATGGTTTCTTAAATGTGCAATGTCTTTCCTATAAAAATAAAAAAATTATTTAAATAATTTCAAAGATTACTGATTTATCAATTGAAATATATTTTAGAAAATTAAATTTCTTAGGATATTTCTATGAAAAACTTTTCATATTCATTTAAAGTTGGAACAGTATTTGTGATAGAAGATTATTTTCCTAACAATTTTTTTATAGTTAACCTGCTGACTATAAGTGCTGACTGTTATATAACAGTACAAAGATTTTCTTAGATATATATATGACATTTTCTCTCAGATATATATATACAGACATACATATATATGTATATACACATGAACATTTATATTTTTATTTAGAGCAAATTGGTTTTTGCATTGTTTTCTAAGCAAAATAAACACAATTCTAGTTATTTAATAAACATTGCAGAATCTTCATTACCTATAAAAGTCATTATTGGCTGGGAATTCTTATGATTTTGGTTCTGCTGTCAAGTATTCTAGGAATCATTTCTCATTTTATTTCTATGCAAAATGGATTGGCATGAGAAACGAAGAGAGTCAAGGTTGCCAAGATTTATTTGTCAGCATGCATTGAGTCTAATCAGTCAAATAACTGACTTTTTACAACTGGACTATCATTCACCCTAGATTAATCCTGCTGATTCAATATTTGGTAATGATTTACTTTATAAGATACCTTGTTGAAATGAACATTAACTATATTTGTCGTTCTTCTAATAAAACAATTTTTCAATAAAAATTTGGTTAATTTGACTATTTAAAAAATGAATCAATAACAACTCCAAGAAATTGAACTTTAATTCTAAGCCATCGTAAAATATTAGTCCATGGTCCATTTCATAATCTTGCCAAGCTTTATGATCATTGAGTTACAGTGTTCTGTAGTTGAAGGTGGAGTCACTTCTGGTCTGCCAGTGTAGTAAACACTGTTAAAATGCCCACAATCCCCCTTTGGGAAGAAAAAACGTAATTCTACCATGGTCAGTAGTGTTATGAGATGATAGTTGCAGTTTTCAGCTTTTCTTTGAGAATTGCCCTTAGCTGAAGAGGAGAAACTAGCCCAAAGTCATGCCCCCATTTCCAGGGGCAGCATGTTTCTAATATACTAGTTGATGTGGGTATATATAAGCCTAAATTTCTGGACACTTAAACCCAAATGGGCTCAACTTGGAAGGACAATACCTCATCTTCATAGCTGAAATATCTTCTGTGGCTTTCGGAGGACCAGCTACTCCCTCTACCCAGCTAAGCCTTCTTTCCTTCCACAGCAGGTACTAATCATAAAAGCACTCCCTAATTAATCTCTGAATGTTATTCTCCATCTTAGTGTATGCTTCAAAGAAAACTCTACCTAAAATCACCACCATTTCTGATTTGCTATGATTATAAATTAAGCGAACTGGACCCAGAAACTGAAACTCTTTTGATGTAGTAGCAAATTATAACTATGTCTATTCTTAACTTTATGATTTCAAGTTAATTTTACTTTAACTTGAACATGAAAGTAAAAACTGGGTTAAACTGCTCTGCCTTATTCTAATGGGAATATTTCTCTTTTCTCCTTCGTGCACTTTATGAGGAGATTATTTTTAAAGACATAACTGGTTAGTTTAATATTTGAAAATCAATGCATTTTAGCACAGTAAGAGAGTAAAAACAGAAAGAGATCATTTCCACGCATGCACAAAACAGCATTTGTTAAAATCCAGTGTCCATTTCTGATAGACACACATACACGCCAACAAAGAAAATAAACAAACAAACCTCTCATTAAACTAGAAATCAAAGTAAAGTTCCTAAATTTGATAATTACAGCTATGAAAAAATCTACATTAACATCATACTTGATGATAAAAGACTGAATGGTTGTTTCCTTTTACAATTTGGGAAAAAATACAATATTTGTTCTCACTCTATCTATCATTCTATTAGTATTTCTAGGCATCAAAATAAGAAAAAGGTAAATAAAATAAATTCCTATTTGCAAAAGAAGAAACAGCATTGTCATTAACTTTCTGTTTAGAAAATTTTGTGGAATCTAAGAAAAGCAACTTAAGCTAATAATTGTGTTTATCAGAATACAAGGCTATTATACAAACAAATCAATCCTATGTGTATATACTTGCAACAGACCACTGGAAGTTGAAATTTAAAAATACCATGTAGAACTGAATCAGACTATGATTTTTTTTTTTTTAATGGGGTCTTGCTCTGTCACTCAGGCTAGAGTGCAGTGGGGTGATCTTGGCTCACTGCAACCTCTGCCTCCCAGGTTCAAGAGTTTCTCCTGCCTCAGCCTCCCGAGTAGCTGGGATTACAGGTATGCACCACTACGCTAGACTAATTTTTTGTATTTTTAGTGGAGACGGCGTTTCATCATGTTGGCCAGGCTTGTCTCAAACTCCTGACCTCGGGTGATCCGCCCGCCTCGGCCCCCCAAAGTGCTGGGATTACAGGCGTGAGCCACCATGCCCAGCCTAAAACGATGGTTAGATGCCACGAAGTAGGTGGCAATGCCTTAACCATATGTGTGTTGTCAGGCCCAAGGGCATCTTCCATCCTTATCAAGGGGAGTGCTATGAAATTTTAAGACATAAATCTGACAATGAATGAACAAGAGCTCTGCACTGAAAACTTTAAAATTTGCTGAGAGAACTTAAGAAGATATAAGTAAGTGGAGAGAAATACCTGTAGTGTGTTTATGGGCCAGAAGACTCAATATTGTTAACTTGAAAATTCTCTTTAAATTGATCAATAGATTCAAACAGAACTTTAATTATAACTCTAGCACAATTTTTTTGTTTGGTAAAAATGACAAACTGACTCTAAAATTCATTTCAAAGTACTTTGAAAATGAAGGACAACTTTGCTGAACTTACACTCCTGAATTTAAGTCTTATCATAAACTTACGGTATTCAAGAGGTTTGGTATTGGCATCAGTTTAGACAAATAGATCAATGAAACAGAATAGAGCTCAAAAATAGACCTACACATATATGGTTAATTGACCAACACAGGTGTAATAATTTGCTGTGGATATGAAATAATATAAACTTTGATCCAGGTCTCACATCATTTTTTGAAATGAACTCAAAATGATCACATCAATATGTAAAGTTTATGACTATAAAACTTTTAGAAGAAAAAATATTTTGGGCCTTGGGTTCTTATATATGATAGTATGATGTATAACAAATAAATCATAAATTGAATTTCTCAAATTCGGAGATTTCTGGATTTTGAATTACACTGGTAATGGAATGAAACGACAATCTACATATGGGGAAAACATTTGTAAACCACATATCTGGTAAAGAATATGTGACTCAGAATCCATAAAAAGCAGCCAATATTCAAAAATAAGACAACAAAAAACTCAATAACAAATTGTCAGATGATTTGAACAGACAGATAACTAAGTAAGATATAGGAAAGGAAAATGAGCAGTGAGAAAATGTTCAACATCATTAGTTGGTAGAGAAATGCCAACCAAAACCTCACAGAGACACTACTATATGTCTATTAAAATGTCTAAATTTTCAAAGATTGAGCATGCCAAATGTTGGCAAGGAAATGGAGGAACTGAAATATTTATACTGTTAGAACACAAAATTATAAAACCACTTTGCAAAAGAGTTTGGCAGTATAAAAGTCCAAGACTCTATTTTTTGTTTGATCAAAGACAGCTTTCAAATCTCAGGCTTTCCTTCTCCCCTTTGCACCACCTCTTGGGAAGCCAATAAGAAAGTCATCTTGCTCCCTTCCTTGGAGCATGCAGAAAGTTTAAATTCACTTGTCTTGTATCACTACGGACTGATACTGCCTTATTTTCCTTGGGGGAAATGCTTGCCGTTTTCTATATGAGTAATAAACTATATTTCATACCCATTGGTCCTATGTTTCCTTTGTCTCAACAACTGTATAAAGCCTCAAAACTGGTGGTGGGGAGGGAGTGATGACGAGTGTGCAATAGGGAAAAGTGGTGTCCAATTAAAAACTTAAAAGAGACAATTTCTTAAATAGGTAAACAAATATTATCATCTCATTCATTCCAATAAAATGACAGTGTGTATCTACACAAAGACTTGTACATGAATGTTCATAGAAGCTTAAATTTTAATAGCCTCAAACAGGAAATAACCATCAAAAGGTACATGGGTAAACACATTGTGGTAGAAGCATGTAATAATTATATTGAACAAAAGAAATCCTACAAAGCAATTGTATATACTGTATAATTCAATGTATTTGAAACTGAAAAAGATGCAATGAATCTGCAGTGGCAGAAAGCAGATCAGTTGTTCCTGGGAATGAGGGAGTGGCTGTAGGAAGAGCTGGAAGGAAGGTGATATGGCTTGGCTGTGTCGCCACCCAAATCTCGTCTTGAATTGTAACTCCCACAATTCCCACATATTGTGGAAGGGACCCAGTGAGAAGTAATCGAATCCTGGGGCAGGGGGCAGGTCTTTCTCATGCTGTTCTCATGATAGTGAATAAGTCTCACTACTACTTTTGGGACTGAGGTGGGAGGATCGCTTGAGTTGAGGCTGCAGTGATTCATGTTCATGCCACTGCATTCTGCCCTGGATGACAAAGTGAGACCCTGTCTCACAAAATGTTTTAAATATAAAAACTAAAAATAAAAGACTTATAATAAGAATTTGGTTCATGTGATTATGGAGATTGACAGATTTCAAATGGGTGAGTCAGGGAGCTGGAGACCTAGGAGACCAATGGTACAGTTTCAGTCTGAAGGCCAGCATGTTCAAGGCCCAGGAAAAGCCAATGATTCCATTTGAGTTAGAAGGCAGGAAAAAGCCAATGTCCCCGTAGAAAGTCAGTCACTCACGGAGAGTATTTTTTACTTGAGGAGGGACAGCTTTTTCATTCCATTCAGGCCTTCAACTGATTAGAGGAGGCCCACCCACATTAGAGAGGGCAACGTGCTTCACTCAGTCTACCAATTTAAAAATTATAATCTCATTTAGAAACACTCTCACAGAAACGCGCAGAATAATATTTGACCAAGTTTTGGCACCTGATGGCCCAGTCAAATTGAAACGTAAAATGAACCCCCACATTGGCATTTCTGGGGACTTCCATGAAATCTGCCTCTCTCATCCCAGCAGGAAGCTGGCAAAAGTTTCAGGATTATCCCTGAATGACCCTTCTGTGTGTTGTTAACAAGTGCATGCACACTAAAGAATAATGTCATATTGTTATCATCATTTGTTTCACAACAATTTACCTTGGGCAGGTGTTCTGGGATTTTTTTTTACAAAGTATATAACTTTTGTGATCTATTCAACCTATGACACAGTGTTATCTCATGTCCTTGGATGACAAAATTGAACCATCCTGTTTTTGACAGCCTCACTAAGCCTCACTGTTCTTACACCGAGTTTTAGCTTTTCCATCGGGATATAACAAAAAGTATTCCTTCGGGATACTATTGACATGATGTGATAATTTAGTGAGAAAGTAGCTTTTTAAACAATTTTACTTAAAGTGCTAGTATATAAAAGCAAGTATATTGTTAATCTAAATTTTTTGACACACCCTCTTCTCTCAGTTATAAATTCAATACAGATGGTGATGATGAAAGCATATGTGTTTCAGGTCCATAGTTTGTACAACATTATTACCCAGTTCTATAGAGTACTCCTTGAGGAAAAGCCAGTTCAATAGTATTGTATTACCTTTAATTTGTCTCCAATTCCCTTAAGGAATAATCATTGTATATTATGCAATTTTTAAAACAAGCTCTCTACTAGATACAGATGAAAACTTCATTATTTTGAAAAACTGGATAAGTAGAGCAGAGAGTACATTATAATTTCCCTTGCCTTTTGCCTTAACTCCACAACCATGTGATACAATTCAAATTAAACAGCAAATAAATGTTTTGTTTGCGTATGTGGGTGTTTGTGTGCTTGTCTAAGAAACATTTAGATTTCTGGCAAATAAATAACAGGGATGATAGCTTTCCCTTACCTGAATGAGGAAGAGAACAGAATTTTGAGTTTCTTAATTGTTTATTTCAGGAAAAAATAAGTGTACAACTCTCTTTGTGAATCATTGTCAAAGATGTGGCAAAGACTATGTCTAAAAAGGAAAAACACATCCAATTAAGAGTATCCTCCTCTCCAATTTGTTTGGCTGTTTACGAGGAAATAGAGCAACGTATCTATTTCATGTAATTATTCAAGGCTAAATAATTTTAAATGATGTTAATGCAAGGGAAACTGACAGGTTCAATTAGCGAACTCCTGGATAATATGAGTGATCCTTCTGTAAAACCCAGCTGCACCTAGAAAAAAGCAAGAGGTACCTGTACTCTTGCCACCATTTCAGTGAATGATCTATAGCAGACTTTGGAAACATGGCAGCAATATTCAGCTTACTTTTAAAACAGATGGCATACTGAGAAGTAATTATAGACTCAACATTCACATTCTTTGCTGGCATTATAAAAGGCCAATTGCAGGAAAAGCCTAAGATCTCTTTCTCTTAAATACTCTAGCTAGTGGCAAATATTCAAGATGGTTCAAACTAAAAAACTAAAACCCCTGCTTACACTATCCACAGGATAGGAAGTTTGCGTCATAGCTAAATCTTAGAGTACATCATAGAATCTCATTGTCTGACTCTGGGCAGGTCATGAAAACTCTGTTAAATCTTGATGGCCTATCAGGCAGTATCTTGCTCAGTTGAGCCGAGTAGAAAAATATGTCATTTGCTCTTATACACTTTTAATTCATTTTATGCATGGGGTTTTGGATTATCTCATGGAGAATAAATTTAAAAACCGTTGCTAGTAAAAACAAAACAAGAAAATAGAGAATGATAAAAGACTATTTTCTTGACAGTTTCACATCCTGTGAAAAGACAGTCTGTTTACTTTTGTTGTGAATGTGGAGTACATCTTTATTTTGTTCAAATCCTCTTTAAAATATATATTTTTTTCTAAATAGAAGGTCAAAAGTGAATTCCTTTTTCTGTATTGGACAGTTGATAAGAATAAATGTGTCTATTAGCTAGTGAGGTCATTTAAAATCAACCTGACTGGTAAATCTCTTTGAAAAAAGGTTGACTGTAATGCAGGCATCATTACTGTACCTCAATCTAAACTGCTCTAAAACAAGTACATATTAAAACAGATCTATGGGAGATGAGAATCTGATAACTTTGATAAGAGTAAGTGTCGATTTAATTTATTTCCAATTAGGTAGAGTTTTGCCATGTCAGATTTACTTTACTCATAAATTAACTCTTATTATTTTAAATTGTATTAAAAGATGAGCTGAGCAAGGACAGGCTAGACAGAGCCAATAAAAGTGAAGTTGGTTTTTTTCTCCAAAAATAATTACTATTTTCTATTTTCAACAAAAGCCAAAATTTGCTTTTGTAATCTCGATCATAAATAATAGTTTCTGTCTTCCCCAATCTGTTTGAAAAGGGGTATTTGACATAACACTATAGAAAACTTCAACTATTTTATTAGAATAATAAATATAATCTTTATAACACTTTCTTATGGTTAAAAGTTTGTCATTTCAGTCTGCCATTCTAATTATCTGAGGCCATCAGTGATCTGCTGAAACAATATGGCTCATAGAGAATAATAGAGAAGAAAGAACACCCTAACAGTAGCCTGAGTCCCCTAGTTTCATGTGATAGGGATTTTCCGTACATGAATATTCAACTCCCATAAGAAAAAAAAGTTAGAATCATGATTATGTTTGATTACTCGTCCAATCCTGTCTCTTAAAAAGTGAAATTCAATGAATATGAATGGAGTACACTTTTTCTGAATAAGCAGGTTTCCTTGTTGTTAACTCTGATTCATCTTCCTGGAAATGGATCCATGTGAGAATTCAAAGCCAGTGTAAAATGTTTGGCTGCTTAGCAAAAAAAAGACATAATTTAGAAAATGTCCGAACCAGAGATTACTTAGCGATTAGTGGAATTCAGGATGATGTTACATTAAATACAGTAAAATAAATTCTAAAGAAATCATGTAAATATTTTTTTCAAGGATGTGAGCTGGCTTTCACCTGAGACTGCAGAGGGGATAAAAAAATGGAATCTTGTAGTAGATTAGACTGAATCTAAAATATGAAATTCATTTTTTCTATTAGCAGAAATGATCGTAGCTTTCTAAATATCACCATGTATTTATATCTTTCTAAATAAGGGAAAATAGATGAGTTGTGAGCAAGAATAAATATAATTAACATCAAAACCCATGAGCTATTGTCAAGTAAGTTCCTGAAATACATGTACATTTACAATTGATCAATTTATGCTATTGAGGAGGAATATTAACTGCTACACAAGTTATTTTTTCAGATTTCATGATCAGTCATTTGCAATGGATTATTTCAACCAGAGAAATTTGGATCACCGTGGAGGTCAGAGGAAATTGCAGTTGCTTCTACCTCCCCAGAGCAATTTTAGCAGCAAAGTTGCTACCCAGGGAATGACATTTTTATGTTCCATTAGTGATAAGTGCTATTTTTATACTGCTCATGACCATTTATGTGCATTTATCTACCCCGCATTCCAATTATTTCCAATTGCAAGAACTATGCTACACATCTCAGAAGTTCAAAGATGGTTGTAGAGTGAAAAGAGGACAATGTGAGGGCTATGAATTCACATAAGTGAACAAATGTGTGATCATTGGCATTGACTATTATCCAGTACCTTTTGTGCCCAGGGTTTAGTAGTGAAGAGTCATTTTCAAGACACACTAGGCTCTCACTATAGCTTGAAAATCTGTTGCAAATATAGAATTATCTAGTGATGTAAATAATACATTTTTCACTTCTAATGTATCTTAAAAATATAGATTTATCTGGATAGAATAATACAAATAATGCTTTAAGTAGGATTTAAGTGAAATTAAACTGGCTGTAATCATGAAGCATTTACAGTGGTCCAGGCTTTGTGCTAGGAGTTCTCCATGAAGAGATTTCTGATGTAGTCTTCCAATTCATCTGGAGCATCTTCTCCATATTACAAATGAGACAAGAATGGCAAAGAGATCTTCATGAACACACCATCTGAAGGGTGTTTAGTGTACATTATGAAAAAGAGAAGACTCAAGAAGCAGTGGCAATGCTAAACCTTACATGCCACCATGTGCCTAAGTATGGAGCTTCTATCTCAAGGAGTTAATCAACAGGCTCATTTCCTCCCTGAAACTCAAAAAAATTATATTGCCAAATTTACATTTTAATAAGGCAGATACGTTTTAAATTTATTAGACTTTGTTATATGCTCAATCTCATAATCTCCTACTAGTGATATTCTTGTTACTTCTAGTTCAGCAATTGTTAAACTGACCACTTGTTGTTGCCTTTTTAACTCTGTACATAGTCATAATTCTGAAAGTAAACAAGTCGATAAGGTCCTTAGAATGCCTGGCTGCTGAATCAAAGGGAATATACAAAATTCTGAAGCGAAACTCAGATGTGTAGTGATAATAAACTCACAGTAGGTGTTATCAAATGGATTAAAGAATAAGTTTAAGCTTTTCTTTTTGTTGACTTTTTATAGATAGTATTACGTATAAAGCAGCTAATCTTTTAATATATGACATAAACTTTTATAAAAATCTTAAAATGTCTTTTCACAATTCCAAATACAGAAAAAAATTGAAAGTCTATTTTAAAAGTCATTAATTTATCCTATCCCATGTAACTAGATTTGGAAACAGAAGAAAGCAAATTAGTATCTGTTGGGTGTCATCTAAGTTCTAACTACTTTGATAGGAATTCACATATATCACCTCGTTAAATTAAATTTAATGATCACAGCAATGACTTGAAGTAGGTATTTGTAATCATGTTTCTCAGCTGGGAACACAGGGAAGCCTAGTGGTTAAGTTGTAACCAGTAATAGCACTGGTAAAAAGAAGAGGCTCTGGATTCAACTTGCCACGGTCAAATCTCGGTTTTCCTCCTTTTTAGGTGTATGTACTTTACAAAGTCATTTAATTTTCTAAGCACAATTTCTCAACTTAGGAACTAGAAATCACACCTGCACAGGCACATGGCACACTTGGGGTAAGTATTTTCACGCCTGCCTGTTTACATACTAACTATAATCATCATTCTTATCATCATTGTCATCTCTGTCTCCCTCGGTTAAAGGACATGCAGTAATCTGAGATTTGAACACAAAGTAACTTGACCCTCCAAAGCATACTACTTCATCTATAAACACTAAATTGTAACTACCTATTAGACTATTGAAACATAAGTTCCCATTTTTCTAGGACTGACATTTAGTATTGATACAGTCAGTCATCCCATTGGTTTGGTTAGAGTGTGGGGTATTATCACTTTAACTGCTGCTTGGTCTCTCTCATGGGTTAATGTTTCTCAGTTTGTCTTTTCCATAGAGAAACTCCTCTGAATTTTATTGACAACTCTCTATCACCTTATAGTATACATGTTCCCTAGGTGACCAAATGTATTATCAATGCTTCAATTAGCAGAAAACTATTAAAAAGTGAAAAATGAAAATTCTCTGTTACCAGACAGTATCCCTGAGCATAGAAGCACCACTAACATAGATTGTGCCAGAAGTGGTTCTTCCTGAGGTTGTGCAATATGGTAGCCCTAAATATTCACCACTGTTTATTGGACTTATCCACCTAAATATACCACAAACAACTCAGCATGTACCATATTAAGCTCAACATAATTATCCTCAGATATATCTTACTTCTCATGATGCTTAACTTGGTAAATGGGTGACCAGGCATTTCCAACCTTCCCGAAGCAGAGACTTGCCCAAAGCAGAGGTATTTCTGGGCTTGGTCTTTACACTTATCTTCATATCTAATCAACTCCTTTTGACATTGTCCCTTTACAAAAAGAAATTACTGCCTCCCGAAAATAATTCAAAAGCTATACCAAATACTTCACGTGTATTATTCCAAATCTTGTAACAATCATATGACATCAATATTATCAATGCTATTTTAGGTAGAAAAAAATGAATTGCAGACAAGGTAATTTCCTGAAAAATATCATATAGCTAACAAGTGGTGGAGCAAACACTTCAACTGAGTCATCCTGACTCCAGATGACATGTACTTTATCTCTAAGTATAAAGCTTTCAGGACTTAGTGATGGATTATTAGTAGAAGCTGTAGGTCACACAAGACTCAAAAGTATCCTGACAATTTTAGCTTCAATAACTGGATAGACTTAATAAGATGGGGACAACTGAGAGAGTAAGTTTTGGAGCCAATGAAATCAAAAGTAAAATTTGACATCTTTACTAGATAACCATATGGATATGCTAAATAGACAGATTTATGAATCTGAAGTCAGTGAGGAAGTCAGGGCTGGAGGTAGGCATTTGGGAACAATTGACATATAAACAGTACTTAAAACTGTGGAACTGGATGAGAACTTTTAACGCTAGAATGGATGGGAAATAACTTTTTGCACTGTTAGCATTTATTCAGTGACTAAATCATAGTAGGTGTTTCACAAATATCTGCTGAATAAATAGATAGATACATAGAATCCCATTATGTGTCAGGTACTAGATCAGCATTCCATGTAAGAAAGGATTGAGGAGCTCATTTTTTTAGCTGTTTCCATTACAGATTTACGAGTAAACTGCGCAAAATAAAATGTGTCAAAATGTGAAATAAACAGAGCGAGGCCACAATGTTACAAAATTCCAGTTTAGGGCTCAGATTTGGCAATTTTGTCTTAGGCAAGTCAGTTAATCATAAACACTCTGGTTTTGGATCAATAAGTTGATCTGGATGGTTGGTCCTTCTAACTTTAATAATCTTTGAAAGAAGGAATTAGAAAATATAATATCTCTAAGGTTAAATAATAAAAGTACATCTAAGTGGTCTATAACACAATGCAAGGAAGTGAATGAGATTAAGTTAAGATTTCAGAAGTTAGTTGAGAAACAAACTTTGGTTTACATACAAGAAAAGTGATAGGAATTTCAAAAGAGTAAAGAGCTTTTAAAAAAGTAAAGGGAGATTTTGGGCGGCAATCTGCTGATCTTGCCAGTTTATCAACTATATTTCTTGGGATGTATGCCAACAAAAAATCTTTTATAGCATTAATCACTGGTGAAAAACACCGTTATCGCAGAGACATGCCTGCATCCTCTGGAGGAAGTTTTACAAATGGACAGCCACCATCTCTGCCTTCACGGTTCTTAGATTTATGCAACAAGACATTTTTTAGGATGAGTTAGCATCTGTCATACCCAATGAGATTGCTACCAATTTATTGTGTGTGTTACTAGGGTGAAGAAAGGGTTCCCCTGTGTTTACTTTTCAAAAATCTTTTTTTTTTTTGCAACATCCAGAAACCAGTAAAAAATTATATATAAAAATACATAATTTTCTGCTATCAAACAGTATTAGTCCTTTTTTAATATTTATCTGACATTTGCAATAGCAGAATTTTGTGGCTATTAGAATAGAAAATTTCCTCTCACTCCTTCAAACATCTCACCCCAACTAGAAATCTCCCATTATTGATTTGGAAGAAAAGATTGAGAAGTTGTCATTATTTCTTTCCAGCTATGTCTCTTATCTATTTAGATTTTTAAAAGTCATGTTGTTTTTTACTAAACACACAAGTTACTACCTTTTAGGGGTCAACTAGGTGAGGTGTTAATTCGGAGAAAGAGACAGAAATATGTGTTTTTTGTTTGTTTGTTTGTTTTAAAGGCTTTCATTCAGTTACCGAGGCTGGAGTGCATTGGTGTGACCATAGCTCACTGCAGCCTTA
This sequence comes from Pongo abelii, assembly GCF_028885655.2. NCBI lineage: Eukaryota > Metazoa > Chordata > Mammalia > Primates > Hominidae > Pongo > Pongo abelii. The sequence continues at coordinate 88,040,883 of NC_072000.2, read as the reverse complement.
ACCTCTGGGGCTCAAGACATTCCCATGCTTCACTCTCCCAAGTAGCTAGGACCACAGGTGCATGACACCATGCCCAGATAATTTTTGTTTCCATAGAGACAGGGTCTCTCTATGTTGCTCAAACTCCTGGGCTCAAGGGATCTTCCTACCTTTTCCACTCAAAGTACTGGAATTACGGGCATGAGCTACTGCACTTGGCTCCATTCTCTTTATTTGGACAATAAGTTAATAACAATTTAAAATGGGGAAAATCTCAGTAAGGCATAATATTTGAGTACAAACTTTCCTATTCATCCCTGCTGTCAAACTCACCATAAATCTAAAATAAATTACTTCTAATAATGTAATTTTCTGTTTAGTTACTTTTTCAATATTATTAAATGGTGAGTAAGGTCTGTCCTATGATTGGTGTAAACTCTGGCTAGATATAAGTAGATGTTCATGGTGTAGACCATCTAATTATAGAGGTTAATAGGTAACATTTATATGTAATAATCTAACATAGGTGGCTATATCTTAAATTTATTGTATTTCCCCAAGGAGTGAATGGGGAAGGGAAATTGAAGAAAACTTCAAGGATCAGTTAAGTATTGAAGAGTCCCTTCTGCTCTTCTCCGAGCTCTGGAATGGCTATAGGAATCAGATATGGGCACAAATCCAGCTGGATTGAATTCTACTGTGTGTGTCACAGACATCTATACCTCAAATGGGATCCTGATAGGCTAAGAAGGTATTCCAATATGATTTTTGTAGACAAAGTTTCTAAACATACCAGATTTTGAAAAACAGAATATCAGTTGCTTTAATATTGCAACCACAAACTTTTTTTCTTTCAAAATTGCCATTTCTCTCTTAGCACTACTGAAATTCATTATCAATGAAATAACAGAAATTATTCTGGTATAATATTGTGATCCAACCAAATAAGAGAATTCAGGATGTATAATGGTATTTAGTAGAGCACATTTGTTTACCTGATTATATTTATTCATAACTGTCTTGATTATTGTTTGATGTTTATAACACATATACATGTAAATTTAAAAGTAATCACAAGATTTCAATGTTGACCATGATGTTTTCTGCAGTTTTTTTCCCAATTTAGGAAAATTCTCTTCTATTCTCATTATACTATCAGATTTCATCTTACATAATTCTTAAAATTTGTGCTGAATGTTTTATTCTGAAGGTTTTCAGATTCCTTTTTTTCTTCTTTATTCTGTTCAAGTAATGCAGTTCTTTAATCCATTATTCTATTGGTGGAATAACTTTACATTGTTAGAATAAACCCACCTTGGTTGTGATATTTTATTTTGCTTACAGAATGCTGGTGTTGGTTTCTCATTACAACGATTTTTATTTAATGTTTTACTGGAAACACATATATATATATGTATACATAAATTATTTTATGTACTTTGCTTTCCTCATCTTATAATCAAGTTATAATCTTATAAATAACCTGGAGCACATTCTATCTTCTTTTTCTTTTTTTCTCAAAAAAGGATTTGTGTAAGATTATGGATAGCCAGTTCTTCAATAACTTTTAGAACAAGCCTCTTAAATCATCTTGAATTACAGTTTATTTTGGGTGAATATTTTAAATATATATTCAATTTTATATACCTTATAGAAAATACAGCAGGTTTATTATTTTCTCTTGATTTAATTTTGGTGAGTTTATTGTTTGGTTCTTTGGGGGATTTTTATAGTTATTATTAATACATAGAGTTCAGCTAAATTTTCAAATGGTTTGACTACAAAGTTGTCCTTTTTACTAAAAAATAATATGACATTATTTTAATTTCTGTTGAATTATGTTCTATTTTTAAATCCTTAATATTCATACATTTTTTACTTTATTTTACCTTCTTGACTCATCTTGTCAGAATTTGCTATTTTTCTCTGTTCCAGTAATCAATTTTTGTCTTTGCTAAACTTCATTATCACTTTGTTTGAAATTTTATTAATTGCTACTCTCTCCTACGCTGTTTCTTTACTTCCTCAGTGTATTTACTTATTGATTTATTTATCTGATTTTTAAGTTGAATGTTTGGATCTTTTTTTAGACATAATCTTTTTAAATACCGTACTTTAAGGATATATACTTTCCTCTAAATACTCCTTATACTCATCTGTACTTATATTTTTAGTTTAAATTTTAATCATGTCTAAGCATTTCTCACTTCCATTGTTCTTTCTATTTGTCTCAAGAGTTATTTCAATACAGATTTTGAATTTTTAAAGTACTTATTTCTAACTTAATTGTGTCATGTTCAAAGAATGTGGGTTCTATAATATTGAAATTGGATTTCAAATATTTTTTTTGCCGAGTAAAAGCTCTACATTTGAAAATGTTCCATATATCCCTGAAAGAATGTGTGTTCATTCATATGTCATTTGTTGCAATGTTCTATACATTTCGCTTTAAAAATAGTTTGCACTAATTATTTTATTCTTAAGTTTTTCAATTTACAATAGGCATGCTGTAATGTGCCCTAGAAATAGTGAATATATTTAAAGACTTATTTTCATTGGTTAACACTATTTGCCTTAAAATATACTTTGTCTAATGCAAAACTAATTATATAAACTTTCTTCAGATTAGTATTTAATTATTTATATTTTCTAGAATTTTAATTTCACTCTTTCTGAATCCTGATCATTTGGGTGTGTCTATTGTAAAAATCACATATGTAGAATTATTTTCTTTGTCCAATATGAAAAGCTTTGTCTTTTAATTTGACTTGTTGGATCATATATATTGATTGCTATTATTATTTTGAATTTGCTTTCCTCATCTTATTTATTTATTTGTCTTACTTTTACTATAACACTTCTTTGTTCCTCTCTTGAGTTGGATTGATTGGATTAAATGGACCCATCGGATTGAAATATTTTTTGCTTACCTCAGTTTTTTTCTCTTTTTCCTCAAATAGCTTGACAGATATACACATTATTCTTCTTGTTTATGGATTAATTTTTAAATATTAACATCGGTATTTAATTAAAATTTTATGCCAATCACTGAGTCACTTTGTCTTTGTAATCTTGCTATTTCACTTTATGTGTCTGGTGTGAATGTCATTTAATTTCTTTTTCTCTGTATTTATTTGGGTTCTATGAAAATATTGATTTTTTAACCACCTTGGTAAAATATTTTATTAAATATTATGTCTCCTTCATTATTTCCATTGTCTCATGAAACTCCTACCGAGGCATGTGGACTTTCTCACACTTTTCCCTTGTCTCTTACAACTCTGGGCTCCATTCACTATAAATATCTGAAATTATAGCTCTCTCTTCACTAGTTCTTGGTTCAATTGAATTTCCTTTTTTCTTTAACATTGAATTTAAAATTTCAATTATTATAGTTTTATGTTTATAGTTCTATTTTACTTTTTATATGATGGTCAATTTTGATAGTCTTTTCATTATAGCTTAATAAATACATATATAATTATGTAGTATTAGATATGTTTTCCATATTTTATATTTAACAATTTGCATATGTCTGTAAATAAGTTTGGTAATTATACCAAACTTAACAAGTTTCAAAATAAATTCATTTAAATAACACAGGTCCTAACTTTTCCAGATGCCCTAAAGAAAACTCCAACACTATTTTATGTATTCTCTGAGGACAAATTTGCTAATTTTTTCTCTCTGAAGAACGTTCCTCCTTTCTCTTCAGCCTAGTTACGTGATAAAACACTTTAATATTCTTTTTTCTACTTAAAATGTTTAAATCTGCTGTAGATACCAGGAGTTTTTTTTCTAATTATCTTTTTCACTATACTGTATAGAAAAGAAAGTTTCTTAGAAGTAATTTCTTTATTTAAATTTCATGTATTTGTCCGCTTAGTTTCTGATGCTCATCTACTTTCTGAATAGTTGAGGTGAACATGTAGTTTAATTCTAGAGATGGGAAGTGTTATTTTAATAAAATATTTGAGATTCTTACTTGAGTTGGTTTTCTCAAGATCCAGAGTGATTAATAAAAGCCTATGCTGTTCACAAGGTAATTTGAGAGGAAGCCAATGAATTGTCCCCAAATATTACATATTACAAATCTACTTAACATCAGCGTATATACATATATACATATAATTTTGTGATATGGTAAAATATACATAACCTAAAATTTACTATTATAACCACTTTTAAGAGAACATTTCAGTGATATGAAGTACATTCATATTGTTGCACAGCCGTCATTACCATCCATGTCCGGAGCACTTTTACACTTACAAAGCTAAAACTTTATGCCCATTAAATAATTCCCAGTCTTTATTTGTTGCTGGTATCTTAAAAAGCAATTTGTTTTTGTATATTGACCTTGAATCCAGTGGTCTTGCTGGATTGTCTTATTAATTGTAATTCCTTCTTTTCTATATACATCTTTATGCCTTTTGTGAATTGTGTCAGTTTTGTTTTTTCCTTTCAGATCCTTATGAGTCTCTTTTTTTCTTGAATTAACAACTTCACTGACTAGACCTTATGTTATATTCTACTACATGTCTTTTAGTGTACTTAGGTGTGCAGCAACAAATACAAAATGAAATTAAAATTAAATTCACAGCAGCACTATCCACAATAGCCCAAACTGAAGCCTACAATGATCAGGAGGAAAGGTAAAGTGTGCTGCATACACTGTGTGTAATATGCAGCACTGAGAATGAATAAAGGGTGACTATACACAACATAGATGAATCTCACACACAGAATCTCCAGTGAAAGAAGCCAAACACAAAATTGTACATATTGTATGATTTCATAGGTATAAAGCTCAAAAATCAGCAGAATTAGTCTATGTGTTAGAAGTCAAGATAATGGATTGCTTCGTGGAAGAGAGACTGGGAAGTGAGTGGAAGGGGCAGCCCGAGGGCTGTGCCAGCTCTGTTAATGTTCTGTTTCTTGATGAGGGTGCTAGTTATGTGGGATGTGTTTCTTTGGTGATAATTAAGCCATATATTTACTTAAGACATGTGATGTTTTATGTATATTTATTATACTTTAATAACAAGTTCTTTAAAACAATAGCTCCCCATCTCCTTCACTCCCAGATCCTGACAACCACCATTCTGCATTGTCTGTATCAATTCGACTACTTTAAGTACCTTGTACAAATGAAATCATACAGTATTTATTTTTTTGTGACTGGCTTACTTCACTTAGTGCAATATTTTTTCTTTCTTTATCCTTTTTTTTTTTTTCTACATAAAGTTGTTTTGTCTGATATTCGTACAGCCTTTCCTGTCCTCTTTTGGTTACTATTTGCATGGAATGTATTTTTCTATCTGTATTAGTCTGTTCTCATGCTGCTGTGAAGAAATACCCAAGACTGGATAATTTATAAAGGAAAGGGGTTTAATTGGCTCACAGTTCCGTATTGCTGGGCAGTCCTCAGGAAACTTGCAATCATGGCAGAAGGCGAAGGGGAAACAAAGCACTTTCTTTACAGGTGGCAGGACGGAGTGAGTGCAAGCGGGGAAATGCCAGACACTTATAAAACCAACAGATCTCATGAGACTGAATCACTATCACAAGAACAGCATAGGGAAAACCACCCCTGTGATCCGATTGCCTCCACCTGATCCTGCTCTTGACATGTGGGGATTATGGAGATTACAATTCAAGATGAGATTTTGGGTAGGAACAGAGCCAGACCATATTACCATCTTCTCCATTTCAGCCTATTTGTGTCTTTGGATCTAAAATGAGTCTCTAGTAAATACTGTATAATTGGATCATATTTTTATATTAATTCCGCCAATCTTTGTCTTGTGATGTGACAGTTTAATTTACTCACATTGAAAGTAATTACTGTTGAGTAGGAACTTACTTATGTCATTTTGCTGTTAGTTTTTTATATACCTTACAGAATTTTTTCCCTCATTTTCTTCATTGCTATCTTCTTTCGTGTTTAGTTGAATTTTTGTGGTGAAACATTTAAATTTCTTCAAATATCCTTTATAGTATATTCTATAACTGTTTTCTTTGTATTTACCATGGGGATTATATTTAACATTTTACATTATAACATTCTAATTTGAATTTACACCAGCTTAACTTTAATTTAAACATGCAAAACTCCTGCTCTTTCACAGTTTGGTCCCTTACCTTTTCAGTTTTTCATGTCACATGAAAACACTTTATACACTTTATGCTGAGATGCAGGGCACCAAATCCCTATGCTGCACACAGCAGGTGGGCCCTGGACCTAGGAAACCATATTTCCCTCCTAAGCCTAAGAGCTTGTTATGAGACGGGCTGCCGTGAAGGTCTCCGACATGCCCTGGAGACATTGTCCCCATTATCTTGATGATTAGCATCTGGCTCCTCATTACTTATGCAAATTTCTGTAGCCAGCCTGAATTTCTCCTCAGAAAATGGGTTTTTCTTTTCTATAACATTTTCAAGCTGCAAATTTTCCAAATTTATGCTCTGCTTCCTCTTGAATGCTTTGCCACTTAGAAATCTCTTTCACCAGACATGCTAAATTATCTCTCTCAAGTTCAAAGTTCCACCGATCTCTAGGGCAGGGGCAAAATGCCAACAGTCTCTTGCTAAAGCATGACAAGAGTTGCCTTTCCTCCAGTTTCTATCAAGTTCCTCATCTCCATCTGAAACCACCTCAGCCTGGACTTCATTGTCCACATCACTATCAGCATTTCGGTCAAAGCTATTCAACAAGTCTCCCGGAAGCTCCAAACTTTCCCACATCTTCCTGTCTTCTGAGCCCTCCAAGTCTCTAGGAATTTCCAAACTTTCTCATATTTTCTTGTCTCCTTCTGAGCCATCCCAGCTGTTCCAGTCTCTGCTTGTTACCCAGTTTCAAAGTCACTTCCACATTTTTGGGAATGTTTATAGAAGCGTCCCACTACTCCTGGTACGAATTTACTGTATTAATCTATTCTCATTCTGCTATAAGGACATACTTGAGACTGGGTAATTTACAAATGAAAGAAGTTTAATTGACTGACAGTTCCACAGGGCTGGGGAGGCCCCAGGAAACTTGGAATCATGGTGGAAAGGGAAAGAAAAATGTCCTTCTTCACATGGTGGCAGCAGGCAGAACTCCCACACAAAAGAGGGAAAAGCTCCTTATGAAACTATCAGATCTTGTGAGAACTCACTCACTATCACAAGAACAGCAGTATGGGGGTAACCACCCCCATAATTCAATTGCTTCCCACCAGGTCCCTGCAATGACACATGGAAATTATTGGAACTACAATTTAAGAAGAGATTTTGGTGAGGACACAGCCAAACCATGTCACTAAACTTCACATTGTATGATAGAAGTCCACCAAAGTAGTCAATGCTGTTGCATCTCTCTACTGCACAACACAATTTCATCTCTAGTAATAATGAGATGTTGGAGACCTAATGAGGCAATGTGCAGCCAGATAATTTAGCTGGGAGATTTTATGCAGTAGGACTGATTTTATACGCACTCTAAACAAAGGTTGGATCTATGGAACCCAGTACAAAGAGTAAATGGTCCTAGTTAAATGATAGAAAGAAGTGTCATTAAAGGTAGCAGAATATAATGCTTTTTTTTTTATTAGTCTATGGTCTCTGTCTGTCAACTTGACATGGTGTTTTATGTTTACTATTTAATATCATTCTTATTTAAAAAATTATAGATTTTTTTCCAATTTTATTTTAGGTTTGATGTTACATGTGAAGTTTTCTTACATAGATAAACATGTGCCATTGAGATTTGTTGTACATATAAATACATCATCTAGGTATTAAGCGCAGTACCCAATAGTTACCTCTTCTGCTCATCTCCCTTCTCCCATCCTCCCTCCTCAAGTAGACCCCAGTCTGTTGTTTCCTTCTTTGTGTTCATAAGTTCTTATCATTTAGCTCCCACATATAAGAGAGAATATGTGATATTTGGTTTTCTGTTCCTGAGTTAGTTTGCTAAGCATGATAGCCTCCAACTCCATCTATGCTCCCACAAAATACATGATCTTGTTCTTTTTTTATGGCTTCCCAATATTCCACAGCACATATGTACTTTTACTGTTAATTTTGATATTGCACGATGTTTGTTTTAAATGCAAATATAAAAGTGTTTACACTGTATGCAGAATCACTGAAATTGCATAATTCATATATCATAGCTCATACATACATATACCAGAACAGTGAAAACACTGCGTCAAACTGACTTAACTCTTTATTTGATTTATTTATGCATGCATATTCTAGTAACACTCACTACTGTTGGCTTACTGATTGAGTAAGGAAGATTAAAAAAAAAAAACTATAGGTTGCCATATTTCCCTCTCATTCCTTCCTTCTATGCCATCATTTTCAGTATAAGCAGTTTGTTAATACACAGACATAACATGGATAACAAAAATATACGCTAGGATTTCTTGGTTGTCATGTTTTATAGAACACTATTTTCTTCTTTCCACATTCAAAAAAAAAATCCTCTTTAAAAAAACTGTGGTCTCTTATAATATCAGAAAGTTCAGTGTCAAATTAAATTCTGGACTGTTTACTCAAATATTTCTTCAGCTTACACATTAAGGCACAAACTTAATGAAATTATGAACTTTCTGGTAAATGAAATCTTCAGGATTTTTCTATCCTCTATACATCAGTGAAGACATAATAGTTTAACATTTGCTAAAATCATGACATAAGTATTATCTGCAAATTTAATTTGACGATTATTTATTACCTAGTCACATTTTTAATTGGTACATAAATTGCTCTTTAAATCTTTAAATACAAGTTTTATTACAAAAAAAGAAGCAACTCTTCTTCATTTAATATCCGCTTAAGAGATTCTCACTCTTAAAATCCTGAGAAATAAACAACAATATATATTCCCAAAACAAAATTTAGTGCCCAATATTGGTAGGCTAGAACCACCAATACCCCTGATCCCATTCTTTCCACTTAGATTGTAATCTACCAAAAGTCACTTGGAGACACTGATATGGCTTGGCTCTGTGTTTCCACCAAAATTTCATGTTGAATTGTAATTCTCAATGCTGGGGGAGGGACCTGGTGGGAGGTGATTGGATTATGGAGGTGGATTTCCCTATGCTGTTCTCATGATAGTCATTGAGTTCTAATGAGATCTGATGGTTTCAAAGTGAGTGACACTTCCCCCCTTACTGTTTCTCTCCTGCCACCATGTGAAGAAGGTGCTTAAATCCTCTTCACCCTCTACGATGATCATTAGTTTACTGGGGCCTCCCAGTCATGCTTCCTGATAAGCCTGTGGAATTCTGAGTCCATTAAAACTCTTTTCTTCATAAATTATCGAGTTTTAAGTAGTTCTGTATAGCAGTGTGAGAAAGGACTAAAAGAGAAGATTGGTACCAGAAGTGCGGTATTGTTATAAAATTATCTGAAAATGTGGAAGCGACTTTGGAATATGGTAATGGGCAGAGGTTGAAACATTTTGGAGGGCTCAAAAAAGACAGGAAATGAGGGAAAGTTTTGAACTTCCTAGAGATTTATTGAATGGTTTTGACCAAAATGCTTATAGTGATATGGACTATGAAGTCCACAATAAGGTGGTCTCAGATGAAAATTAGGAACTTATTGGGAACTAGAGTGAAGGTCACTCGTGCTATGCTCTAGCCAAGAGACTGGCAGCATTTTGCCCCTGCCCTAGATGTCTGTAGAACTTTGAACTTGAGAGAGATTATTTAGGGTATTTGACAGAAGACATTTTTAAGCAGTAAAGAATCTAAGAGGTGACCTGGATGGTTCTAAAATTGTATGCTTATATGCATAAACAGAGAGACTATCAGAAAATGGAACTTATAATTAAAAGGGAAGCAGTCATAAAAGTTTGGAAAATTTGCAGCTTGGCCATGTGGTAGAAAAGAAAAGGCCATTATCCGGGAGGAAATTCAATCTGCCAGCTGCAGTAATTTGCATAAGTAAAGAGGAGTCAAATGGTAATAGCCAAGACAGTGGGGGAAATGTCTCCAGGACATTTCGAGGACCTTCATAACAACCCCTCCGATCACAGACCTGGAACCCTAGAAGGGAAAAATGGTGCCAGGCTCAGTGGCTCACACCTGTAATCCCAGCACTTTGGGAGGTGGAGGTGGGCAGATCATGAGATCAAGAGATTGAGACCATCCTGACCAACATGGTGAAACCCCGTCTCTACTAAAAATACAAAAATTAGCTTGGTGTGGTGGCATGCACCTGTAGTCCCAGCTACTGGGGAGGCTGAGGCAGGAGAATCACTTGAATCCAGGAGGTGGAGGTTGCAGTGAGCCAAGATCGCACCATTGCACTCCATCCTGGTGACAGGAAAAGACTCCATCTTAAAAAAAAAAAAAAAAAAAAAAAAAGGAAAAATGGTTTCATCAGCCAAACCCAGGGCCCTGTTGCTCTGTGCAACCTTGGTACACTGCTCTTTGCATTCCAGCCACTCAAGCTCCAGCTGTGGCTAAAAGGGGCTTAGATAGAGCTTGGGCTGTGGCTTCAAAGGGTGCTAGACCGAAACCTTGCTGGTTTTCAAGTGGAGTTGGGCCTGTGGGTGTGCAGAAGTTGGGAGCTGAGGTTTGGAAACCTCTGCCTAAATTTCAGAGAATGTATGCAAACACCTGGATGTCCAGGCAGAAGTCAGCTGCAGGGGCAGAGCCTTCATGAAGACCCTCTAGTAGGGCAATGCAGAGGGGAAATGTGGGATTGGAGCCCCCACATAGAGTCTTCAATGGGGCACTGCCCAGTGGAGTTGTGAGAAAGGGGCCGCCATCCTCCAGACCCCAGAATGGTTGATCCAACAACAGCTTGCACTGTGAGCCTAGAAAAGCTGCAGGCACTCAATGCCATCCTGTGAAAGCAGCAGTGGGGGCTGTACCTGCAGAGCCACAGAGGCAGAGCTGCAGAAGGCCTTGGGACTTCATCACTTGCATCAGTGGGCTCTGGATGTGAGACATGGAGTCAATGGAGATTATTTTGTAGCTTTAGGATTTAATGACTGTCCTGCTGGATTTCAGACTTTCATGGGGCCTGTAGTCCCTTTGTTTTGGCCTATTTCTTCCATTTGGAATGGGAGCATTTACCCAATTCCTGTACTTGCATTGTATCTTGGAAGTAACAAACTTGTTTTTGACTTTACAGGCTCACAGGTGGAAGGGATTTGCTATGTTTCAGATGAGACTTTGGACTTGGAATTTAAGTTAATGCTGGAATGAGTTATGACTTTGGAGGACTGTTGAAAGTGCATGATTGTGTTTTGAAATGTGACGACATGAAATTTGGGCAGGGCCAGGAGCATTATGATATGTTTTGGCTCTGTGTCCCCACCCAAATGTCATATTGAATTGTGATCCCAAGTGTTGGAGGCCAAGCCTGGTGGGAGGTTATTGGATCATAGGGGTGGTTTCTAATGGTTTAGCACCATCCTCCTAGTGCTGTCCCCATGATGAGATTCTCATGAGATCAGCTTGTTTAAAATTATGTAGTACTTCCCCTTCTCATGCTGTCTCCTACTCTACCCTGATAAGATGTGCTTGCTTCCCTTTTCCTTCTGCCACAATTATAAGTTTCCTGAGGGCTCCTGGCCATGCTTCCTGTACAGCCTATGGAACTGTGAGTTGATTAAACCTCTTTTCTTTATAAATTACCTAGTCTCAGATAGTTCTTTATAGCAGTGTGAGAACAGAATAGTACAGACACTTTCACTTTGGGCCTTGATGGCTTAACTTGCATCAGATTGATTCTACCATAAGAGCCGTTAGAGAAAATGCACAAATCATCACCAGTACAACTACCCTCACCCTCACCAACAGTGAAGGCATCAGAAAGTAACCAACGTGGTCAGAAGTTTATTAGCTAACATTTTTGAGCAAAGAAAATGCAATGATGAGAGTCTAGTATTTTTTACTCCTTTCCCTTTATGGTACTGACTGATAACAGTAAATTGCACTAGGCAATAAGTGGACAGAAATCTAATTGGTATGGTGAAAGAACTAAGTTTCAGAGATATAAAGGAAGGATGACTTTAGGACACTAAGACTTAAGAGAAAGAACAATGCAGATAAATCCAATATTTTATGCTGCTTTTTCTGTAGAACAATTTGCTGCTTCTTCAGCTGTGAGAGGACAAAAGGGCAAGAAATTTGGAAGAGAACCAGGAGGTAGTATTCAAGAGCAGTAGGTAAGTGGAGTATTTTCCTGTTTCCTGTTGTTGGAGATTTTTGTTTTTTTTAAATGGAACTTAGAACTTGTTGAGAAAAAAAAAAAAAGCAACAACTCTATAAGCAATTCAGGTTTTCAGGTGAACCTAGGCAAAATGCAGGTTTTCAGGTGAACTACACTCTAATAGTAAGGGCAAACTGGAAAAGTCAGAAGATAATAGGCCATGTGAATATCTGCAGTTAATTCAGATATTAGAGTTATAAGACCAGGACTTTACAATATTGATTAATATGTTCTGAAAATTGAGAACCTATATATTTATTTCCCAGGGAAGTTAAATTAATTAAAAGGATCAAGTTTATAACTGAAATAACATGAATAAAATAAATTGAGTTAGAAGCATATTAGTCATAGCAGATGACAGGATTAATGAACTAGAATATAGTTCACTAGAAAATCCTGAGGAAAAATAATTTTAAAAATCTACAAAAACCACAAACATACATGAAAATAAACAAAACATATGTAAAAAGCAAAGAAAATGTATTTTTTCCTATTAGCAGAGAAATTAAAATCAAAATGTGAAGGCTCTATTACCTTCTCATGCTTCTATAAAAGTTAATCAATTCCTCTGCATGAAAGTTATCAGAAATTCCGATAAATGAATGTACCCTTTAGTTGAGACTTTAAAAGCTTTGGGGAAATAATTTAATAAAGAACTTGGCATTATGTTTTACTGAGAGGTGTGTTGCTGCCCTAACAAATGCCTGAAAATATGGAAACAACTTTACCACTGGGTAATGGATAGAGCCTTCAAGAGTTTTTGAGATGTGTGCTACAAAAAGCAAATACTGCCATAAAAGGACTTTTAAAGAAGATATTTATGAGGGCTCAGAAAGAAGAGGACAGCTTAAGAGAAAACCTTCATCTTTTCAGGTAATACATAAATAAGTATGCATAGAATGTTGCTAGAACTATAGCAGTAAAACCTGTTCTGATGATTTTTCAGACTGAAAGAAGGAACATGTTATCAGACAATGGAGAAAAGGTAACCCTTGTTTTAAAGTGGCAATAAACTTGGCTGAATTGTGTTTATATTCTAGTGTTTTGTGACAGGCAGAAATGATAAGCAATGAAATTGTATATATGGCTGAGTAGGTTTCTAAGCAAGGCATTGAATTAGCTGCTTGGTTCCTCACAACTGCTTATAATACAATATGAGAAAAGAGAAATGATTGAAGAAGAAATTAAATTGTTAAGCAATAATAAACCAGAACTTTAATTTTCGAAAATTCTCAGCCTATTCATACCATAAAACATGAGAAAGTCCACTTCAAAGAAAGCATTGAAGATGTGGCTTATAAAATTATGTAAGTATTATTATCTTATTCTGTTTGTGCTCCTGTAACAAAATACCACAAACGCGTAATTTATAAAGAACAAAAATAGATTTCTCGCAGTTCTGGAACCTAGAAATCCAAGATCAAGGCACTGGCATTTGGTGTCAAGTGAGGGCTGCGTCCTTCAGGGGGAGGACTGCTGCGTCTCACATGGTAAAAAGTGGAAGGGCAAGATGAGACAAAAGCTGTGTCCTCACATGGCAGAAGAGCAGAAGAGAGAAAACTTACTCCTGCAGGGCTATTTCATAGCAGCATTAATTTATTCATGAGGTCAGAACCCTCATGACCTAAACACCTCCCAATGGTTCACATCCCAACACTGTTTTATTGCAGATTAAGTATACAACATATGAGCTTTGAAAGACACATTCAGACCACAGCAAGTATGGACTGTTGATTTAATCAGACACCCCAACGTGAAAGCTGTGTTTGAATTACAGGGAATAGAGATAGGGCAGAGTAAAGAAGGGTTCTTGGACTTCTTGGGTTTTACAAGATGTGAACACAGAATTACTTGGCTGCTATTGTCACTGTTCTACAAGACAGGGAAATAATGTCCCTAAAGGTGATTCAGAGATTTCAACACAGAAAATCTGCATTTGTGTTGAACTGCATTCAACACAAATCATGCGGATGGGTCTGCCCAGAGCCATGAGGGAAAAAATCCCACCTGGCATTGCCACAGCTTGGGTGCAACCTCTGCAGAGCTATGGGGGTGACACTGCCACCCCACTGTGCATGGCAAGTAAAGCACGGGGCCGATGAGGATTATTCTCAAGGTTGTAGATCTCATGCAGTTTACTTTGTGAGGTTTTGTACTTGGTTGAGACCCACCATTCATTCTTTCTTTCCTTTCAGAATGAAAGTATTTCTAGTACCCTTTGTTACCATTTTATTTTGGAAGCACATAACTTGTCACATAATTCTGTACTTCCAAAATATAGTGATGGAACAGATGAATAGCTGGAGAGAAATTTTTGCCTCAGGATGAATCATACCTCAAGTCTCACATGTACCTGATTTAGATGATGGTTAAATGAGAGTATTGATGTTAGATTTTAAGGTTGATGCTGAAATGAGCTAAGATTTTGGGGGCTGTTGTGATGAAATGAATGCGTCTGGCATAGGAGGAGAATATGAATTTGGGGAGGCCAAAGGCAAAATAATACAGACTGGATGTTTGTTTCTTTTCAAAATGCATGTGCTGACATCCTAATCCCAATGTGATAATATTTGGAGGCAGGCACTTTGAGAGATAATTAAGTCATGAGTGTGGAGCCTTTGTTCTGGGATTAGTACCCTTATAAGAAGAGACGGTAGAAAACTTACTTTATCTATCTCTGTCTCTCCCTCTCTCCCTTCCATGTGAGGATACAGCAAGAAGGTGTCCACCTGAAAACCATGAAGAGAGACCTAACTACAGGGTAGCCTAAGAGAACTGAATTGGCCAGCACCTTGATTTTGGACTTTCTGGAGTCCAAAAATGCAATCAATAAATTTTTGTTGTTTAAGTCACACACTCTATGGTATATAGCATATATGTATTTTGCTATAGCAGTTCAAACTAAGACAAGTTATATTTTATGAAGATTAATTATAATTAGACCAGAAAATTAACTGACTTTGCATAACCTTGTATAAAGTATTAAAATTCTCCTTGCAATGAGCAACATCCAACATGAGAATTGCTAGCCATTAAGTAATTACTGGGGAATTCTGTCTTTTGATTGTCTTGTTTAATGTAGGGGAAAAATAGGGACTATGTTATTATTATATGTTGAGTATTTTTACTATTAATTCCTTTTTGTTTAATGTATACATTATAATTGCTTGTATATTCAGAAATACTCATAAACTCTTTTTAGAATATAATTATTTCCCTTTCATTTTTTTTCATGTATAACAATACTAGCTAAACAAGGAAAAGTGGATTTTTTTATCTTTTACTAATAATTTTTGCTTTACCAAACTTGCTGTGATACTGTTTAATTTCAGTGATGATTGTTGCATGCATGAATGCTTCATTCTTGATTTCAAAAATAATGATGATGGTGTTTCGTCAAGTATAATGTTCGTTATTATATTTTTTGTGAAAGACGTTTTATTCATAGATAAATGTTGAATTTTTCAACATTTCTGCATCTGATGAAGTGTCAGATTTTTCTTCTTTAATATGTTAATGTATTTACTCACTTTCTAAAGTTCACTTGGACATAATGTTCTATACTTTTAACATGATGCTTAATTGAGTTTACTTACACGTTGTAGGAATATTTTTGTACATTTTTACAATAGAACTTGGACTATAATTTTTATTGGTCAATAATCTCTTTTATTGTCATTGTTGAGGTTTGTTATTAAACTGATAAGAACCTGGTAAAATGAGTTAGTGAACATGTTGCTTTATTTACCTGGAAGAGCTGATACAAGATTACAATTATTTATTCCTTATGTGTTTGATAGAACCTATGTTGAAAGTATCTGGAAATCTCTGTGAAAAAAAATTTAAATTGTTGATTCAAATGCTTACTTTGCAGTTCTATTTTTATTTATTTTCAGCAATTCTATATTGATAATATTTTGTCCACTTTAACACTTTTCAAAATATTTGTAAAGTTGTTTATAATCTTATCTTTTTTATAACTTCAGTATATGAAGAGTGATGTTCCCTTTAATTCCTGATGTGTTTTTTTGTGTGTGCAATTTCTCTCTGTGTTCTTAATTAGTGTCATCAAAAATTACCAGTAATCAATCTTTTGGAAGAACCAACATTTTGGGGGGAATTTCTATTTTTTTTATTTTTATAGTTCATCTTGTTAGTTTCTGTTCTAGTGGTTATAATTTCTGATTATTGTTAAACTTCTTGAGGTTTAGTTGGTATTAAACTTCTATTTGCTTAAAATAAATATTTAGTCCACTAAGTTACTGGGCTTCTACTCTTCTAATATACATCTTGAATGCTTAAATTTTTCTCTGTCCTATTTTAACTGTATGGCATATTCTTTGTGAAAAGGTAATGTACTTGTATTTCAGCTTAAAAGTTTTGATAAGTTGTGTTTGTCAAGTAATTTTTTTATTTTCTTAGTAGTCAAATGTATTAGCATTAGTTTTTCTTATCTTTTCTATCTATAGAATTGGTAATTATGTATTTTCTATCATTTCTGATTTTGGTAAATTGAATAAGTACTTCACAGAAGAGCCAAGAAGTGTATATTAATATAAAGATGCTATCATTGTAACAATTATAAATAATATTGAAATATTATTTAAAAACCACGGGCATGGAAAATTTTTAAAGTGTAAAATTATTAAGGATATTGTCAACTGAATGTTTTAAACATGGCAAGTGCCACAATCATCCTGTGGAAAAAAAGACATTATTTTTATTGATGTGTATACCTATGTTTCAGCAATTCTACTCCAAGGAAGATATCTTAGTAGAAAACTGAAAAAGTTATGGCAAAAACAAATGTGAAATACGAATATTTAAGAATATAAAAAGAAACATTTTTGGAAATAGAAAATATATTTGAAAGCAATGTAAATATTAATCAACGATTCAATGTATAAAAATATTTTGTACTCATACAATGAAATTGTGTATAGCAATGGCCAAAAACAATTACAACTCTGTATAGTAACACAGATAACTTTTGGGACTATAATATTGAACAAAAAAGTTACAGACAGAAGAAAATATACTTTGTGATTTTTTTGTATAACTTAAAAAAGACTGTGCCAAACTAAAATATCATTTATGCATACAAGCATGTTGTAAAACTACAAGAAAATTGAAGATTAAAATAAAACCAAATTCAGGATCATAGTTATCAATGAGGGATGGAGGAAGAGATGCAGTTGGGAGGTTCACACATAGAACTTGATGAGCGATACTATGTCCCTTTTCTTATATTTACATGGGGTAGGTGTTTTCAGAAGTATTATTCACATAACTTACATTTATTATATGTTTTTATAAGACATCAATATGAATTTTAAATAATTCTTAAAAGAGAGCTTCTGATCATTAGTCTTACTGGCAGAGATGACTAGAGCTTGGGGCAGGTGGAAGATCTTAGTGATGTGGAAGTGATTCCTTAATGTAGTATTAAAAACCCTAAGAATGGCTCACCTTTAAGAGAGTCAATTAGGTAAAGATTAAACTTTCAAATTGAGATAATAAGGTGAAATGTTTTTATTTGAAATTATAAAGTTCAGTAGAGTAAGGACATTCAAAATAAAAATCACAAGGCAATATGGCTCTGTATCCCGCATATTGTAATATTAAAGGAGAAATACTTGGGCAGCTTACACAGAATGCTTCTTTACTGGGGGATACAGAGCACTGATGTTAGAGCAAGAGACCTGTGTTTAAGTGTTAACACTACCATGCACTAACTATGAGACAACAGCAATTCCATGAACTGGTAGAGTTTTGAGCTGGAAGATTGGTATTTGTTACTCTCTATGGTTAATTTCTTTTAATACTTGGTACGATTTAAAGTTACAGGCTGTGACTTTACAACTGCAAAGCCACTGGTAAAATATTAAAACATTCACAATCTATGAAATAAAACCCCATAATTTTAAATTAAAGCCATTTGTTTAAGCTTACTCATTAATAAAATATACATGCAAACATAACCCTAGATGTTTCCAAATGTAAAAAACACCAGAAAATATTTATATATATATATATTTATTACAGAAATGTTTTTATCAGTCTTGTATAAAACCTTAGAGAGAAGGAGCAAGAGAATAAATATAATTCAGAAACATCCAGATAAGATAAATTGTTGCAGAAATCATTGTATTAAGTAAATTAGACTGATTTTAAGAGCCATGTCATGAACTACATAGCAATAAATCTGGTCATAAAGAAAAAATGAAATAAATTGAAAAAGAGCTGTTTCCGTCACTAAAGTAGCATTAATTGATGCATTCCCAGGAGAAAACATCAACTCTCCCAAATTATAATCATTTGAGGATTTATCTTGGAAATTTTCCTTTCAATGCCTCATCTTATTTGACTGATTAAAGCTAGTTCAGAATTATAGGTGAAGAACATTTCATAAATTAAAACATATATTTTTCTTAATGTAATAGCCAGGAATCACTTGCCATCATCCTGAAAAATCAGTTCTGCTTCTTCAGAAATTTGTTAGAATATTTTTCCATTTCTCTGCCATTTTCAGTTTTAAAAATAATTATACAACTACTTTTATAATATAGCATAGTGCCTAATTTAGGACTGTCTGCCTTGCCTTTAATTTTTAAAATCACCTAAAGTGATTTTACTCATTATTTTGCACAGTTTAATTTGCATAAATCATACTATTGTATTGCTTTGCATATTCTTTATGCTGACACTCTATTCCCCAGCTAAATCTTTCTTGAAAACAAAATCAGAACAATCTGCAATCTATAAACAATAGTTCATTTGAAACTCCCTGAGGAGTTTCCTGTGTTCTCATCATTGCTCGCTGAGATTATAGATATATGACATTAAAAGCCACTTTAATGGAGACATTAGGCATATATTCAATACCTAAGTCAAAACAGATTATCACAGCATCTAGTCAAATAAGCAATGATCTGATACTAGCCCTTAGAGAATGGGTAGTACTATTTGATACCAGATTTCTAACAACTGTCAATATCCAGCATTTTATTTCAAAATTTAGAGTTAATGTCAAGTAAAATAAATGCAATTGAAAGCCATGAATACATTTTTAGACATTACTTATTTGCTTTGTATTACTAAGCAAGTGAATTCAGAACAAATATTTACAGGGATGGGCATGTAGGCATATGTCTGTTCATGAAATGTACAACTAGGAGGGTTTTTATTTATTTTCCTATGGACAGAAACCAATTAATGAAATTCAACTTTATATGACTTAATTGTGTGCTCTTAGTTGTATCATGTTTCAAGCAATTGTTTTGAGTATATACAAAATGACAAAAAAAACCCACAAAGGATGAACCAATTTGATATACAAATAAGGTTTAGTAAGTATAAATGAACCAAAACCCAAACAAAATAGCCTTAGAGAGAGTCAAAAGATTGCTGTCAGGTTTCCTAAATTCTGTGAAATCAAAAATTTTGAGATGTACCAATGAGTATTCCAAAGCTTTGTAGTAAAAAATAAGAACATCATACTAAATAATCATGTTGATATTAAAATGCAACCTTCCTTCCTTCCATCCTTCCTTCCGTCCTTCCTACCTTCCTTCCTTCCTTCCTTCCGTCCTTCCTTCCTTCCTTCATTTCTTTCTTTCTTTCTTTTTTTTTTTTTTGACAGTCTCACTCTGTCCCCCAGGCTGGAGTGCAGTGGCAGGATCTCAGCTCACTGCAACCTCTGCCTCCCAGGTTCAAGTGATTATCATGCCTCAGCCTCCTGAATAACTGGGATGACAGGTATAGGCCACCACTCCCTGCTAATTTTTTGTATTTTTAGTAGGCATGGAGTTTCACCATGTTGGCCAGGCTGGTCTCAAATTATTGGCTGCAAGTGATCCACCCTCCTCGGCCTCCCAAAGTGTTGGGATTACAGGCATGAGCCACCACATCCAGCTTAAAATATACTTTTGATTACAAATGTTGAAATATATAAACTGCCTGTTATAATAAAGATAATATAAACTTGTTATCAAAAAAGTCAGAAATAATTTATTTTTATCCAGAAGCAAAAGAGTGAAAATAGAAGAAACAAAAGTTATAGAGAAAAAATGGAAAAATATGCAAGCTTAGCTGGAAATTTACATATTTGGACAATAAATCAATAAAGATAAAATTTAGGAACCACAAAATTATGTACCATGAGGATACATAAAGGGACAGCAAACGAATGAGTGGAAATATATTGAAGATTTGAGGAAAGGGAATTGCTGTTTGATTGTTTGTATTCCCTCAAATTTATTTGTTGTTCTCTAACCTCTAAGATGGTGTTAACAGGTAGGGCCAGGCCGGGCACGGTGGCTCACGCCTGTAATCCCAGCACTTTGGAAGGCCGAGGCAGGCGGATCACGAGGTTGAGAGATCGAGACCATCCTGGCCAACATGGTGAAAGCCTGTCTCTACTAAAAATACAAAAATTAGCTGGGCGTGGTGGTGTGTGCCTGTAGCCCCAGCTACTGGGTAGGCTGAGACAGTAGAATTGCTTGAACCAGGGAGGCAGAGGCTGCGGTAAGCTGAGATTGCCCCACTGCACTCCAGCCTGGCGACAGAGCGAGACTCCATCTCAAAAAATAAATTCATTAAAAAAAAAAAAGAGGTAGGGTCTTTGGGAGGCAATTGGGTTATGAGGGTTCTGCCCTGATTAAAAGGGGCCCAGGGAGCTTGTTCACCCTTTCTCCTTGTAAGGATACAGAAGGCCCATCTTCGAAGGAGAGAGTAAGCCCTCACCGGACATAGAATCTGCTGGTGCCTTGATCTTAGAATTCCTGGCATTCAGAACTATAAGCAGTAAATTTATGTTGTTTAGAAATTATCCAGGCTAGGTATGTTTTTTAATAGAAGCCTGAATAGACTATGACAGGAATGTTGTAAACTGGATGTCAAGTGCTTCATCAGTGGAGCAGCTGCTGCTAAACTCCAACATTGTTGCCTTCATGAAGTGCTGGCCCACTCTGCACACTAAATAAAAAACACAGGGGAACCAACAAGAAGCCCTTTGTTCCAATGCTGCTGCTTTATCAGGTACTGAGGCCACCTCTCTCTCCATCCTGAAAGGCAGATTGAATGCTTTGCTAAGTATCATAGTTGCCTGACAAGATACGTAGTAGTTACAGTCATCATTATGGTCTTTGATAGAGATTGGATTGGCACCAAATTCCTGGAATTTGATGGTTTTTGGAAAGGCTGTAAATATTTCCCTTATATTGCCCTACATAACCAAGGTTCTAAAACTATGTTCTTTGTCCATCAAAACTGGGTAGAGTTTCCAGTGACACAACTTTTTGCATTTTTTGACCATCGATTGGTTGCTATCCATACAGCTATGTAGAGAACTAGGAAAATGAATCAAGTAACAATAATTTCCCCATGTCTAAACTTAAATTTCTCTTTGTACTGTTAGTTGCTGAAAATCGCTCCTAATTTAGGCTTATCCAAGTTGCTGGTCCACTCTGCGAGTGAGGGAAGGTGGGCCAAAGAGAGAGGCCATTGCTCCGGCGCCACTGCTTCATCAGGTACTGAGGTCACCTATGGTTCCAGCTTTTGGAGGAATGCTGCCTTCATTCATACCCATATATGTTTAATATTTTGAAACCTCTGAATATTTTGTATGTTTTGCTGAAATCATTATATCAAAGTTGTGCACAACCAAAGAGATTAATTGAAGTAAGTGATGGGGATTGAAGGGCTTTCTTTGTTTCAATTTTATACAATTCTACTTTTGAATTTCACTTCCTGAGAAAATTATTACCAACATGCATTTTGTTCAACGTGTCTTTGAGCTTTTTGAAAAACCAAGAAGGTGAGGAGCA
This sequence comes from Pongo abelii, assembly GCF_028885655.2. NCBI lineage: Eukaryota > Metazoa > Chordata > Mammalia > Primates > Hominidae > Pongo > Pongo abelii. The sequence continues at coordinate 88,018,849 of NC_072000.2, read as the reverse complement.
CTTCCTTAAAACCATTATGGACAGGTTTGATTATAGAGTCCATATTTGATAGAGGATTGGGCTATAACATTAATCTGTTTAAAAATTTGGCAATACACTTAGTATTATTCTCATTTTTCCTAGGAGAACATCTTAGAGACATTCAATATGGTGATATAAAATATAAATGGAATTATTTATTATTGTAACTCAAACTTTACCTCAAGTCACTAATATAAATGAGATCTATGCCTTGTAGACCTTCTTATATCAGCAAAATAAGAATAATTGGATCACACTTTATCTGCAAATGACGCTAAATTCCTTTCATCTAACCTAAAAAGTTATCATTTTGCTCATAGTACAAATATATTACAGTGCTGAATTATCTGCATGCTATGGGAGAAAAGGTTTAAAGTTTAAAACATTTTTGTGTAATAGAAAATGTAGTATACAAAGATGCTTATGATTCAAATTAGGTTTTGGGTTGACTTTTGAAAAATTTTTTGTGTCTATCTTAACATTTATTTTCTTATTTTTATGAACAATAGGATCCATGTAAATTGTCCAATAAGGTGTTTATCAAGGTCTTCAAGTAACTGATATGAGTTTATAAATGAAATATCCAAATGGCTACACCATGTTCAGTCCAAAGTTATCATAACCATTGGAAGAAAATTCATCTCAACATATTTATATTTAAATTGAATATGATCTACTTCCATATAAGAATTACCTATTGTGTTGATGAAAACCAGGACAAAAGAATAAAAACATACTAGCTGATGTTTTCCTCTTCCCAGTGGTTGTATATTCATTTTGGTATAGAGTTGGGAAATGCAAAATCACTTTAATTTTATGAATATTTGCTATATACCCTAGTATATGTGTTTGCAATAATATTGCTTAATTTTTGTTTACCCACCTGAGTGCATTACCTCTGAGAAAAGTTCCATTGAAAATCTGAATCAAGTTAAAGCATATGAATGCACAATTAGACTTTTTATTGCACTCATTCATTACATCCCTAAGTAAAAATGCTTGCTGCGTGCCAGGCCCAGTGCTCGATGCCAGAGATTTTGTGTTGCATGGGAAAGACATAGTTCCTGGAGCTCATTATAGTATGGACCATTGTAGTTTGGTTGCAGACAATAAGCTAATGAAAAACTACAAATTTCCCTAACTGCTCAAGTAAAAGTAAGCCTGCGTGTAGCGGTAGAGAATAACCTCAGGAAACTACATTTTATTAGAATGTAAAGCCCATGAATGTAAAGACTCTCTCTCTCTGGTATACTATCACGTTGTAGTGCCTTGTAAAATATCTGGTCCTTAGTAACACACGGTTAATATTTGGGAATTGAATGGATAGGTGAATGGATAGATGACATATTTTTATTTTTCTAGAGTGGCAATAGATATCCTTTCTGAGAACAATAAGGAAAAGTCCACCATCTGAAGAATGGGAGAGAATGTTTGAGCAAAATAGGAGAAAATGTTTGCGCAAAAGCAGATAGAAGTTTTTGCTAAGATACCTCCAATGGTATAAAGGATGTTAGCAAAACTAAAGGGCTTAGGTAGCTTGAGCAGAATCATCAATGAGAGTGAAGACAAAAGTCAAGTTGGAGTGCAGAGCCTATTTCATATATTGCATTGTAGGCCATGACAAATTTAGATTTTGTTTTTCAAAGTTATCACAGGAAAGTTCATTGCTATGAAAAAGCTCCTGATGGTTGTAAACTAGAGATGATATTAATGGATTGTGAAAACAAATGCTGTTGTATGACTTGAGCTACAATCTACTTTAAGTATTCCTTGCTACCCACATCTACCCACTTCTTGAATTTGGACAGCACAAGTTTAGATAGTAAATTTGAATAAAGAGGTATAGGATATTATTTAAACTTTTAAAAAATTTACCCTGAACTTGAAATAGCAAGTAGTGAGTTATTTTATGTGGAAACATACCCAAATCTGTTGATTCATGAGTTCAAATAGTGAGATGTTAAATAACCAAATTTTGGACGAGAAGGAATATCTGAATCTAAATTAGACATAAGACTTTTCATGAAGAAAGAGATGTCTTTAGAAAAAATGTGATTTTCATTGAAATGGACACTATATTATTGCATTTAATAATTTAGGATTACAGTCTTTTGGGAAAAACAACTATATCATAAAGAAATATTTTAAAAAGTTTATATTTTGAGAGTACCTATAAAGTAACAATGAATTGTATATACCAATAGCAGTGGAAGTTCCCTAAGGAAGGCAACAATTAAATAGATGCTTGAAAGGTTGAGCAGATACTTTTCATGCAGAACACCATATAGACATACCAATTTAAGAATTGGAGTATATCTTCTCTAATTAATCAAAAGCCACACCATACTTTACTATATTATAACATTTTAGCTTTATATATTTAATTTACTTTATATATATTAATTTACTTTATATATTTAATTAATATATTTTAATTTAATTTACTTTATATATTTAATTTATATATTTAATTTAATTTACTTTATATATTTAGGCTACTGTGAGTACCTGGGTTTATAGCCCCTGAGAAGCTGAAAGGAAAAAAGAACAGAAACCTTTTAAATGCAACCTCTACATATAGTAAATTAAGTTTAAGGCATATTTTAAAGCATCTTCTTTATTTATTTTATTCTTATAGATAGTCTAAATCAGGGATCAAGAAACCATATGACCCAAGGGACAAATTGTGCCTGCCACCTGTTTTTTAAAATACAATTGTATTGAGACACATAGATGCACAATCATTTGCATTTATCAATGATTGCTATCACCGTAAAATGGCACCAACCATGTGACCTGCAAGCTGAAAATATTTTATCTTGTCCTTTCAAGAATCAAAATAAAAGTACAATTTAGACTAAGGTTGTTTAATTATGTATAGATCCTATCACGTCCGTATACACAATATATAGAAAACTTCCTTTGTACTTTGTCTTATGCCTGCAGAAATCTTTTATGCTGTCACTTGTCCAAAGATGTTCTGCATGAATCTAGAGGCAGAAATTGAGCCTATATGAGGATTTCTCAATAGTAACTATTAGCATAATTCTCCAATCCACTTACATATTGTTTAGCGAAATCTGAAGGCATCATTACACAGATAATCTTGCTATCTACCTTGTCACCATAAAATAAAACTACTTGTATAGAAAGATGAATGAAATTTTCTTCGTTATTCATTCTGCAGCTCAGTATAAATAAAAGTTTTGAATTTTAAATCAAGTAAAACACATAATAATAAGAAAATATGGCATGTAAAGAAAATAGATTAAAAAGAAAAATAAATGTGTTTCTTAACCTTGACTATAACTCCTGTAAATACTGGCTAGTGGAGAAAAAATTGAGCAGATCCTGTTATTATCATTCCAACTTCATTTTCAGTGTCTGTCTGTCTATCCATTAGGCTTTAAAAATAAAGAGCAGGCACATATTTTAAAGCAACCCACAACATGATTAATAAGGGCAGCACAGTAAAGAAACATAAAATTGTCCTGTCTCCTTCATCTGTTCTTCTGGTGCAGTGATTAACCTTTGAGTTTATGAGTATTTTTGCACTTACTTCAGATAAAGTATTTTATGAGTTCTTTCCTCCCAGGCAACTTGGATTAAACTTATCAGGCCCAGGAAGATAGTGACCCATTATGACTGTTCCCCTTTAAGTCACAATCTTCCTCTTTACTGTATTATCTGAACATTCCTTTTGCAAACCAGATGGAAACATCAAGTCACAGACAAGACAACTTGTTAAGGTCACATTCTGCACCATATACATCATTCATGCTTAATTTATTTGCAGCCCCACCTAGACAGATTGCCATACATTATGAAAGCTGAGAACATGAAAAGATCATTTTTGCTCCCCATTAATTCCCATTTGGAATAGCTCTTGACTTTACAAAACTTTTTGGCGGCACATTCACTGATGACTGATCACTCCTTCTCATTGCAGAAATAGGGCATAAGCAGCAAGATTTATTTTTCTGTAAATTCCTAATGAAATAACAAACTGTGTTGGGGTATCTCCAACTGCTGTACCATACTACTCTCTAAAAATAGCAAGTCAAAAATGACTGACTTTGCCAATATCCTGAGATTCTACAGACATCTCAGTGAAGGCAGAGGATGGTGGGGAGAGTAGCATTTGGCTCAGCTTCAGAACTGGCACTGTCTCCATGATAAAGGGATTCTGTTAACTTCTGTTTTCCACCTCCTGACAGTTGACATTTTAATGTGTGTCGGGAAAATCCATCATCATGCTATGTCTCTCAAACCCAGGATTTCACATTGGGATCAGTAGGAATCTGATCAGAGCTAACACAAGCCCCCCTTCTCATTAAAGCGTACCCAATTCCCATTGTTGAATGTCCTAATTTCTCTCCAATTCAGGTAATAAAATGTACTAGTGGAAAGATAAATATGAGATAAGAGTTTTTACTGCCCATAGACCTCTACCATAATTCGTGCTTTCTAATAGTGGTGTTCCATGAAAAAGAGATTGATAGAGAGATGGGGTGAATCAGTTATAGATGACATTTAAAGAGTAATATTTCAGAAAATGCTGCAGTATTAGAGGAAAAAAAGAGAGTTCCGTAGCAAACACAAATAGTATCTTCAGAAAGAGTTTCGATTGAGCAAAGACAAAGAAAATAATATACCACAAAAGACAAAAAATAACCTCTTACAAGCAATTTATCATCTTAAGCATAGATGTGTAAATGAACCAAGAGGTGGTTCCAAGCCAGAGATTCAGAAACTGAGTACATAATAAAGGAAAGGATGAACAACATCATAAGCTGGGGTACAAGATATTGACTTCACCCATTTCCAGTGGGACTTGGAATGATATGTTTAGTGATATTTATTATGGTGCTTTCATTCACCATATGGTGTCATGCAGCTCATGTTTGTTTAATATTTTCAAATAAATGAAACTCTTTTAAAAACGATTTTGATAAATTCTTAAAGTAAGAAACACAGATCTCTATCCAAGAGTATGTACAATCTTAAGTTCTTGATAGCAAATCTTGTTAGCAATTGTAAGCTTTTCCAAGAAAAGGAAAATAATAAAATGTCCTAGATTTTGTAATCCAAAACATGAGTTACAGAAGGAAACTGATATTTTTTCTGGGGCTAATTTTAAACGCACTTGGGTGGATATATAAACATTTCTTAGTAACACAGTACAGTATTTGTTTTCTTGGGAAAGATATCAAACAGGGGTTCAGGAAAGAAGTTTATGGTGCCCAAATCTATTCTGCTAGTGTAAATATAACATGCACTTACCCTTTTCTGTTAAGCTTTAGTCTATTATTTGATTGGGAACAATACTGGCAGGTGTGATGGGGAGATAAAGGGAATCTACAAGAACTCTCTGGTTTGATATGTGATTACTCTTCTGCTGCCCTGTGAGCCTGTGTAGGCAGAGAATAAGAGGAGATTCTTCGCACTCTGAGAAGCATTGCTACCCGCAGCTGCTATATCTCTATCAGCTGGGGGACCACTGAACTGTGGCTTCCTGACAGCACAAATTTCATACTGCAGCTTCAGAGTCATCATCACTCACTGCCTGAGGATCATCAAGACAATTATTTCTTTCTTTTATCCATGGTTACATCAGTCACCATAAAAAACCAGGGGCATTCTAAAAATGATGTCAACCACTGGACTCTCTAACTTTTAACATTCCATCTTCCATCTATGCCTAATTCTGAATTAATTCCTGTGTGTTCTCTGGAAGTCATTTTCAGCCATCCACAAAATCCTTTACATACTAGAAAATTAATGTGAAAGTTTGCTTTATCTTCTTTCTCAATGGAAAATTAGTTCTCCTCTGAGGTACATCTTCCCCTCTAAAAAGGCAACTTTTTTCTTTACTCTTGCTAATCAGCCTGAAGGAGAAATAGCAGCATTTCTTACTTCTTGTGACCATTCACTTCCTCTCCCATAAAAAGATAGAGTATTTTATTTTAGTGGCATTAGACTGTAACATACGCCACCCTTATTTATAGCAGTCATTCACCAGGGCATTCTTCTCCGTCTGTCTTGTATATTTTATCTCCTAGCTTACTGTTCTGTTTATACACACTGTTTCTTCCAGACTGCTTGGTGATTTCAACATGCACATGGATGAAGCTTCTAGCAAATTGGCCTCTAAGTTTAGTGATCTTATCTCATCTCATCAAAACTACTCAATCTTATGGTGATACCCGGGTAGACTCTATCTCTTCATAACTTCAGCTCTCCCTAAACTAAATTTCAAAAGCCCCACTCTCCAATAAAAAATTTCTAGCTTATTACATCAACTTCCTTCAGCCCAACAATCTTTGCAACAACCAGCCTTTCTATAACATCAATTCATTTATTCTGCTGGTATTTTACTGTCCCTGGTTCTCATCATCGGCCTCTTCCCTTGTTACTCAACATAAATTCAACAGTCAATTATACTGAACACTTTTATTTCACATCTTCAAATTCCTTGTCCTCTTTTTATTTTTATGCCCTTTTGCCAAAGACACAAAACCTAGTTAAACCCAATTGTTCTCCTATATCATCCTTGTGTTAGTAGCAAGCAAGCAAGACTGAAAAACAACACAATTATGCTCGATGTGCTCACTCTAAGTCCATCATCACTTATTGCAAATGAGTCCTATTGGTGCCTCTTGGCACTATATTTCTGTAATCTCTTCAATTTGTAAGTCTCCTTAATAATTATTTTGTAATTTTTCCTCATATGTAAACCTCTTTAAATTATTTTAATAGCTTTCCCACATTCTCACTCTTAGTTGGCTATTTTGTTTTCTATTTCACTGAGAAGATAAGAACAGATGGAAAGCAATCTAAACAAGCTTCCAACTCACATTTATCCATTTAGATGCATTCATTTCCAAATGCTGCTCCTTCTCTCTGGTTTCTAGAAAAGACATGTCTGTGTTTCTAGTAAAATTTAACCCTATTACTTGTGCACTCGATTCTTTTCCCTCTTATACACAGGCATTTTCTTTTCTTTTCACTTGCGTCATTAATATGGTTACTTTAAACCAAATTTTCCCATCAACATAACATTGCTTGTGTTTCTCTCATCTTTAAAAATCCCTTAAATTTATCTTCTTCTTCAGCTACTGCTCAATTTTCTTCTTCCTTTTAGGGAAACATTACTGGAAAGAAAATTCTTTACTTAGTTTCTCCTCAGCTTCTTAAAATTTTATCATTCATATGTGCCAGGGATCAGTTTTCAAATTTTATACTTTTCTAACTTCATAAACTGCCCTGTCAATCTCTTCTAAACTTTGGTTTGGATACTATCTGTATGCTGACAACTAACAAATATATACTGAAAGTTCAGTCTTACCTTGAACTCAAGTTTGATACCCAACTTTTACATGATGCTTATCTCCACCTATCTAATGATCTCAATTTTTATCAATAAAAAGCCCAAATCTACTCCTTCCTCCTAAATATGTTATTTCCGTAATCTCTACTGTCTTAGTTAGTGGCAAATCCTTTCTTCCAATTGCCAAGGTAAAAAAAAAAAAAAAAAAAAAAAAAGGCAAGAATCCTTCCTTGCTTTCTTTTATTTTATACTCTGCATTGAATCAATTAGCATATCCTATGGGATTTATACTCCAAATACTGCATATCAAAAATCCTACCATTGTTTACCATCTCCAAGAATATTGCCCTGTCCCAATGAACTATGCTCTTTTGCTCAAAAATTTCTATAATAGCTTCCAAAATGATGATTGTGCTTTCACCTTTGAGTGGCTTTAGTCTAGTCTCAACATTGTAGCTAGATTTGTCCTATTAAGACTAGGTCAGATCCCATTGCCTCTTTTCTGAACACCTTCCAATTGCTCTCCATCTTATCCAAAGAGAGGACCGAAGCCCTTATAATAATGACACATAAAGCCTTCCAGGGCTTGACCTCTGTTCCTCTCTGACTCATGCACTTCCAAGTGCACTCCTCTTTGAACATGCCAGGTATATTATAGCCTCAAGGCCATTGCGCTTGCCATCCTCTTTGCCTGAAATATTCTTCCCCTAAATAGTTACATCACTTGTATCTTCATGGTCTCCAAGTCTTTATGCCAAAAGCACTTGCTCCTAAATATTTCCACTATCCCTTATGTAAAAGTAGACTCCTGATAGTCATAGCACAGTTCTTGATGTGTCTCCATAGTACTCATGCTCCCATCCTGATCTAATGTAAGTTTTATTACTTTTTTATTTTTAGTTTATTTTTTCATGTCTCATACATTAACATCTAAATTTCATAAGAGAAGGCATTTTAGTCTCTTTTGTTTGCCTATATATCTTGCTCCCTGACCCCCAGTCCCATCTAGAATAGTGCTTGGTTCACAGTAGATACTCAATAAATGTTATCAAATGGTTGAATGCATAAATAGAAGTATTATTTTCCTTTCACCCAATCCCTGTCCTGATTTTGAGTCTCATGGAAAGAGAAAAGAAAAACAGAATTTTTCAATTTAATTGTTAAACTCTAAGTACAACAGACTCAAGGTATTACAGAATCCAAGTGTCAACATCTGACACATATTTGAGAAGGCCCTTTTCCTAACTCTTCTTTAGACCAAATTTATCTAGCAATCCTAAGAACCAGGACTGCTTTGAAAATGACATTTTTGATTGCCAGGGATCATAATGAACTTTTATAATTTACATTTAAGAGCAGAGAATATGACTCAGCAAGAAAGAAAAAAAAATGAGAAAAGAGTATGTGTGGCCTGCAAAAGACAAGCTGCTGTTAGCAGTGGTGAATCTGTATGGGCCTGCAGCAACTTGATTCTTGCCTCCTCAAAGGAAAGAATTTTTCCAAGGGGCATAAGGCAGAGGGAAAGACTGAGGCAAGTTTTAGAGCAGGAGCAAATGTTTATTAAAAAGTTTTAGAGCAGGAATGAAAGGAAGTACACTTGGAGAGGGCCAAGTGGGCAACTTAAGAGATTCAAGTTTGCCATTTAGTCCTTGACTTAGGGTTTTATATATTGGAATGATTCCAGGGTTTCTGTGTCTTCTTCTCTGATTCTTCTCTTGGGGTGATCTGTCTGCATGCAGAGGCTGGCCAGTACTTAGGACGGACTGCATGTGCAGTGTGTTTACTGCAGCTGTGCTTATGCTCATTTGAGGCATTTTTCCCTTACCAGTTGAATGTTCCTAGAAGGTCATATACCCCTTAAGCTTTACCATTTTGCCTCTTAGTGCGTATGCTTGAGCCCATTTGACCAACTTCTAAGATCTTATGGGGAAGCTACTGATCACCAGCTTCAGGTATTTTCTATCTATTGAGAGACTGCCTTTCCCTGGTGCCAGCTGTGACCAATTATTATTTCAGAAAGACAGTTTAACAACCATCTGACCATCACATGATGGTCGTCTGACATTCCTGGAGTGGGGAGGCCCTCTCCTGCCCTGCTCATGTGTGTCTAGCTACTTAGTTTAACACTGGTGTTAGCACCTGGGAAACTCTACTTTGGAAGTCTCAGAAACAACTGGGGACTTTTGAGGAGTAGATAGTCTTCAACAATACTGCCTATGGGGGACCATTCCAGAGTCTGGGAACAAGCAGTGAGCATGTTCTTATTTTGTAGACATGGGAACATGGGCTTGTTAGTGGTTTACATATTATATGATCTCAATAAAGTAATCTTTTAAGTAATTATAAAGACCTTAGTTGAGAACACAGGTGATGTTTTCACTTGTTCTTCTGATAGGAACATCTCCCCAGAGACGGGCTGGCACTCTACCTTTGGTGGTGTCATTCCCATTAAAGTCCAGTTAATTTTCCAATTGCCTGGATTCGTTGGAAAATCACCCCCTTTCTTTCTTAGCAACATATGTTTAGGTCATTATTTAAGAAAGACAGCCTTTTAAAAAAATTTGTTTCAGAATTATATTCCATAACTAAAGAATATTTATTTTAAAAAGGATTGCTTTACAGCCTTTCTTTATCTGACTGATTTATTCTTTAACTTAACAAAAGTATTAAAGCAAATAAATCATTCCTCAGGATTCATCTTATGAGGTTACTTCCAATTATTATTCTTTTACTTTTTGAGAATGTCCTGACCCTTTGTATAGAATTTGTGCTCTTACTGTATTTACAGATATCAATAATATCATTATGCATACATGGTTGTATTCTTTATAGCCTACAGCCCTCTCTCTCTCAATGGACTATGAATTTGTTAGAGGAAGATAACCACTCACATTTCTGCATACCAAATACATTTTATGGAAGTCGGCACTTAGTAGGTTTTTATTTGAAATGTATAGGCTGTTTGGAAAAAAAAAAAAAAAGAAAAAATTAGCTCTTTTCTACTGCAAAAACTTATTGCATAGTACGGTATTGTGAGGAGAACTCATAGGTTCTAGAGTTACCATGTGCAGAATTTGTTTATTTAGAACAGCATCTACATTGAAAATAGGAGTTAGTATTTTTACAAGTTGTAGATGTTAATAACAATTTTGCATTTATTTGGTAGTCATTCAAATGATAATTTTGTGTACAAAAGGGGCAATTTTTGAAATAATCTAACATTTTATTTAGAAAAAAAAGAGCTTGCAAAAATCAGGAAGACCCATGTGTCCTTCTTTGAAGAAAACACTTATTAAAATCCAGGGTTACTTCCATTAGTAAATAAGGACATTGTCAAAACTAAGTTTATTTTCTTTAAAGTACATGTTTTTAAAAATTACATACTTTATTAGATAATGGGGCCTCATGTAAACAGACCCTGCACTTTATTCATCTTGATTCACCCCAGTGACCAAGAGAGGTCTTTCCTAAGAGTATGCATCTAGGAAGGAAATTGATGGAACGACGCTATTCACACAATCACAGTGAGAGAGGTTGAAGTTAACATGTCTATGTCACCCAGGCCACTTGTTCTATTATATTCATCTCTTTCTGAAAACATAAACCAGGTGTTCCTTGACCAGGTAACACCAGCACTCGGCAACCAGGAGAAACCTGTCTCTTTTGTTTCACCTGCCTTATTACCTTTAACCTTCCCAAGACCATTTTATGTGGCATTCAGAGAAAATCTGATTAGAAATTTGGAAGAGAGGACTCTGTCACTCTGCTGCATTCCTGATGACTACAGAAATTAGACGCTCAATACCACTGAGAAGAAGCACCTGTGGCAAGGGCAGAGCTTTTAATGCAAAAATAGAGTTTTATTTATTAGGCTCAAACATTTCTATGTCAGCTGTCATTTCTTCATGGAAAGGTGTCCTCCTCTCCTCCCCAGCTTGCTCAAAGGAGCTGTCAGGTCAGAAAAGGGGAAAAACGAAACAAATGCTTTTTCTCTTTCAATTTCCCAGTAGGGGAGCCCTGTTGAAATGCCAGGCATGCCCTGCTGCTTTCTGCATCAACAGATGGCAGACGGGCTGCATTCCTTGTGTTTGTTTCCCATTCAGCAAATTGCAGGTCACATCTGGTCTAGCCTCTGCTTGGTCTGAGCAGATGAGAGTTCACATTCTTTATAGGTGGCTGACTTATAAAAAGAAGGAAAAAAAAGGAGTGAAAGAGAGAGGGAAATAGAAATACAGAGGAAAAGAGAAAGACAGAGAAGCATTAAAAAGATGACAGGGAAATCTGAGCATCTGGTATGAGTTCAGTATCAGCAAACCATTTAGCAGACTCCAGCCAACAATGAATGGAACAGAATCACACTTGGAGACAGCCAAGCAATCCAGGATGGGAAAGAATAAGCTTGCAAATAAGGCAAAGAAGATAGTGACACAATTCATTTTACTCTCCAGAGAGTCTATAATTTACATTTTTTTTTCCAATTGCTTGAGCCCAGGAGTTCAAGGCTGCAGTGAGCTACAATCATGCCACTGCATGCCAACCCAGGCAACAGAGCAAACCTCATCTCAAAAACAAAACAAAACAAAACAAAAAATTGTATTTTTTTCTACCCTGGATTTTCACCAATTTTAGGAAGGTCATTTATGCTTAATAGTTTTAAAATATGCTTCTTGCCTGTTGTTCTAAGTCACTCCAGCTCCTGTGGGAATATTAAGCAACATTCCACTAAAATGGCAATCTGTGTAAAATCATTGATCAGAGAAATCATGGTTATGGGCTTCTGGGCTGTAAGAATGCCCCGAGCTAAATTCACTATGCAAAGAAATAGTTATCAAATTAGGATGCTCATGGTAATCACCAGTTGTGGTTTTTAAATATGCAGATACCAGAGCCCCTACAACATTGATTCTGATTCAGTGTGTCTAAAACAATGTTTCTAAAACTTTGCATAGAAATCAATTGGATTATTTATTAAATGCATAGGCTCAGGACCTTACCTACATCTTCCATGATTCTGATTCACCAGCTCTGGAGAAAGACCTGATAATGTACCATTTTAATAATTATTTCAAGATTTTTTTATGCCAGTAAAGTTTAAGGAACACTGGTTTAGAGTAAGTCTTGGAGATCTTTTTATTTAAAATCCACACAAGTATTTCAGATCTGAAGTGAGGCTTGTAAATATCTGACTTACAGTTAAGGTTTGGCAAAGATGTCTAGATTGTACAGCATCAAATCTAATATAGATATTTTATCACTGAAATATCAGGTTTTAACCTCGGTCATTCTCAGATACCTTTGACACTCACATGGAATAAACAAGAAGCAGATTTTATGTAGCAAATAAGTTACTTTTCTGTAAGAATGAGGAGGATTAGGATGTATACTTATATTCATATTTGCTTGTACAGTGAGTTGTGCTACAATACTTGTTTTGAAAATGTGAATTTGTTTCAATATGTTTAATATATTAGGGAACAATTTATGCATAATGTGAATTTCACATTTGCTTATGCACAATTATATCTACAAGAAAAACTCAGAAAATGCAAGAACATTGCATCCAACTGAACTCAGCTCAGTAGCAATACATAAAATGTGCATGCACATAGCCTAGTGTGCACACACATACCACTTCACGTCAGACAACTACCAGCTACTTCAGTTCTCCTTTTGGTGTTAGATCTCTGAATCTATTTTCAGAGAACCCACCTTCCACTACGTATGATAAGGCACAACATACAACCCATCAGACATAACCTTATGCCCTCCCTGCTCTTTAATTTTCCCTAATGTTTTCTCAGCCTAGATTTTTTTAACCTCTTTTAACTGATTTTTTCTCCTTCTTTCTTTTTCTCTTTCTTTCTTTCTTTCCTTGTTTTTCTTCTTTCTTTCATTCTTTTTTTTTTTTTTTTTTTTTCTTTGAGTCAGAGTCACTCTGTCACCCAGGCTGAAATGCAATGGCGTGATCTTGGCTCACTGCAACCTCCACCCCTCAGGTGCAAGCAATTCTCCCACCTCAGCCTTCGAAGTAGCTGGGATTCCAGGTGCCTGCCACCACACCCAGCTAATTTTTGTAGTTTTTGTAGAGATGGGGTTTCACCATGTTGGCCAGGCTGGTCTCGAACTCCCAACCTCAAGTGATCTTCCCTCCTCAGCCTCCCAAAGTGCTAGGATTAAAGGCGTGAGCCACCACGTCTAGCTCTTTTTCTCACTCTATTTCTATTTCGCTTTTATCTCTTTCTTCTCACGGTGTAGCAGAAAAGGCAGTCAGGCAAACAGACCACAAGATCACGGGTGTCCATTTCCACAAGGAAACCTTAGGTCTTTTCCTAGTTAAAAAGTCATCTAATATAATAGTTAGACATTTCTTAGCCACTAACATATGCTGAATTGTACTGTTATTCTTATTCGTTTCCTATCATTTTTATGTGTTACTGTCAAAGTTTTTTAATGTTATACTCTTAATACCATTTTCCCTTAAGCCTCCTGTAGTTTCTAATAAGATTTATTTTTTAGAACAGTTTCTAGATAGATAGAAATTGTGAAGAAGGTAGAGTGTTCCCACGTACATTGAACACAGTTTCTCCTATTAACGTTTTATGTTAGTATGGCTCATTTGTCACATATAGTAAACCAACATTGACATATTGTCATAAAGCTTATACTTTATTTATGTTTATTTCATTTTTACCTCATGTCCTTTTTCTATTCCAAGATCTCATTTAGGAAACCGCATTTCATCTAATCGACATGTTTCCTTAGGCTATTTTTGGCCATGACAGTTTCTTAGACAATCCTTGTGTTTGAAAACCTTGACAGTTTTCAGGAGTACTGGTCAGGAGTTTTACAGAATAGCCCTCCACTGAAATACACTTGATGTTTGCCCATAATTAGACTGTGGATATGGGTTTTGGGGAGGAAGAACACAAAATTCAAATGCCATTTTATCGCATCAGGCAAAGGGTACTTTTAGCCTTTAATGTTGAATTTGATCACCTGAATGAGGTAGGGTTTGTCAGGTTTCTCCACTGTAAAGTCACTCTTTCGTTGTCCTTTCCATATTGTACTCACTGGAAGGAAGTCACTATCTGTGACACACATTTAAGGAGTAAAGAGTTATGCTCACTTTTCTTGAGGGCAAAGTATCCACACAAGTTATTTCAAATTATTTTGCACAAAAGGGTTGTCTCTTCTCCATTTCTTTCTTTATTCGATCATCTAATTCTGTCCTTGAACATGTGAGTTTCTAGGATTTCCTTACCTATGGCACTACAAGATGCTGCAGGCTCATCTTGTATATTTACTCTCCAGTCCCAGAATTGGTCATTTATTCTAGGAGAATTTGTTTCTTTTAAGGCTAATGGTATCAAAAACCAACATCTGCATTCCAAATGAGCTTATTGCTACTTGCATGTCCTTGTTTTTAGGACTTCTCATCTGAAAGAGTAAGAAAAAATATGTGTATGCTAAAAAAACATGTGTATGCTAAAATATGTATATATGCACATACTTATAAATATGTTTCTGTGTAAATATCTGTGTATATATTAAGCTAAACATGAATCTATACTGATGCTTCCACCTGTAATGCACTATCACATACATCATTCTAGTCTCCTTCTCTTGCTTGTCTGTAACCTTCCAATACAGCTGCAAGAAACTTGGTTCCCACCATCTACCATTCATTTACTTACTTGTTAATTTCTGGTATATGTGCATAACAATATCAGAATTGTTAATCAATACTCATGGGAACTAATTTTATCAACTAGAATGTAATCTTTATGAGCAATCTCTTTTGCCTTTACTTTTATTTCCAGTTCTAATCATTTTCAGAGTTACTTAGGTCAGCAAATTTAGAACCACTCACAACAGTCAGTGAATTTGTTTTATACGTTTGTTAACTGTATACATTTGTAGATTGTTTTATCACATTCTGTATTCTATCCCAGGACACTCTGCCAACCTCCTAAATGATTTTTTTAATTACACATATTTAAGTTTACTCTAGGTGTTGTAAAATTCTATGCATTTTGATGAATATATAGTGTCATGTATCTACAACTACAGTATCATATTTAATAGTTTCACCATCCTGAAGAAGTCACTTATGCTTTATTCATTAAATACTACTCTATCACTAGGAACCTCTGGCAACCACTGATATTCTTACTATAGCTATAGTTTGTCTCTTCCAGAATGTTTTATAATTGTAACCATATATTATGTAAACTTTTCAGAGTGGCTTCTTACCCAAAGCAATATGAATTTAAGATTCATCCATGTCTTTTTGTGACTTAATAGCTAACTTTTAAAAATAGCTGAATAATATTCTGTTGTATGAAAATACCAGTTGATTATGCATTCACTTAAGGAAGCACAACTTAGTTGCTTCTACTTTGGGTGATTATGAATGAATAAAGCTGTTATAAACATTCATATGTAACTTTTTGTGTGAACATATATTTCTAAATTAGTTGGTAAATACTTAGGAGTCCAATTGTTGGGTCATATGGTAAGACTGTATTTACCTTTGTTAGAAACTGCTATGGTCTTCCAAAATCAGTGTATAATTTTGTGTTTTTAATAAATGTTCCTGTTCTGCATCTTTGTCAGAATTTGTTAATGTCAGTTTTTTTTTTAATTTTATGTATTCTAGTAGTGCTATTTCATTGCTGTTTTGATTTGGTACTCCATAATGAAATCATGTGCTGATCGTCTTTTCTTATACCATTTTTTCCATTAGTATAATGTTCTTTGGTGAATTGTCTGTTCAGATTATTTTCCTTAAAATTACATTGTTTATTCTCTTATTGATGACATTTAGGAGCTGTTTGCATATTTTCAATACTAAACACTTATTAGACGTGTTTTGCAAATTTTGTCCTAGTCTGTCATTTGCTTTACATTTCGTAACAGTCTTTCACATAGTAAAAATTTTAATTATAATGAAGTCCAACATGTCAATATTTCTTTCATAGATTATGCTTTTCATGCTATATATAAAAAATTCATTGCCAAACTCAGAATTACCTAGATTTTCTCCTATATTATCTTCTAGAAATGTTATGGTTTTGCATTTTACATTTTTTAATCTGGTTTCTTTTGAGTTAATTTTTGTGAAATATGAAAGCTCTGTGTCTAGATTCTTTTTTTTTTCTCATATGGCTATCCAATTTTTCCAGCACCTTTTGGCTTGCTTCTTTGTCAAAGATCAAAGATCAGTTCATAATATTTGTGTGGGTCTACTTCTGGGCTTTCTGTTCTGTTCCACTGACAAATTGAAATATAGTAAGTCTTACAGTTGGGTAAGGTCTTCCCACTTTGTTGTACTTATTCAGTATCATGTAGTCTATTTCGTTGTGGTTTTTTTGTTTTTGTTTTTGCTTTTTTTGTTTTTGTTTTTGTTTTTGTATTTCCGTATAAACTTTATCTCTTTGTGGATATCTACAAAGTAGCTTGCTGGGATTCTGACAGGAATTGCACTGAATCTTTAGATCAAACTGGAAGAATTAACATCTTCACAATATTAACTTTTCCAATTTGTGAATACAGAATATATCTCCATTTATTTGGATCTTCTTTGATTTCTTTCATCAGAGTTTTGTACTTTTCTGCATACAAATTCTGTAAATAGCTCTTCAGATTTATACCTAGATATATTATCTTTTATTGTTCCTAATGTATTTCTTTTTAAAATTTCAAATTCCAATTTCTTATATATATGAAAGTAATTTATTTTTGTATATTAAATTTGCATTCTGCCACATTGTTATATTTAGTTATTATTTACAGAGATTTTTATGTTGAGTTTATGGAATTTTTTCATAGGCTGTCATATATTCAGTGATCAAATAACATTTTATTTCTTCCTTTTCAATCTGTATATCTTTTATTTTGTTTTCTTGTCTTATTGTACCAGCTAGAACTTCCAATACGATGTTAAATAAGAGTGTTAAAAAGGTTATTTTTGCCACGTTCTCAATCTTAGAGGTAAAACATCCAGTCTCTCAACACTGGGTATGATGTTAGGCACAGTTACAATTTTTTTAACTTTCATTTTTTAATTAACAAGTAAAAATTATATGTATTTATGTCATACAACATGACATTTTGATATATGTATACATTGTGCAATGGCTAAATCAACATAAGTTATTTCACATACTTACTATTTTTGTGTTGAGAACACCTAAAATCTCCTCTTAGCAATTTTGAAGTATACAATATATTGTATCCACTATAGTGACCATGATGTACTATAGATCTTTTAAACTTATTCCTCCTGTCTAACTGAAACTTTGTGTCATTTGACCAACAACTCTCTCTTTTCACTCCACGCCCAGTACCCCCAGCCGTTGGTAATCACCATTTTACTCTATTTCCATGAATCCACTTTTTTTGATGGTGCATAAATGTGGGAACGTTATGATATTTGGAAGTTTTTCTCTCTTCCTACTTTGCTGAGAGTTTTTATCAGGAAGGAGTACTGTATCTTTTCAAATGCCTTTTCTACATCAATTGATATAATTATATACTTTTCTTCTTAGGCAGTTGATGTGGTAGATTACATTGATTTTCAAATGTTGACTCAAACTTGCACACTTGGAATAACGTCACTTGGCCATATAAGTCTTTTTTTTTTTTTTTTTACATTGTTCGAGTTTGATTTGCTAATATTTTGGAGAGTTTTTGTGTCTATGTTTATGAGATATATTGATCTACAGTTTTCTTAAGTTTTTATTTGGTTTTGGTGTAAGGATAATGATTAAATTTCTAGTATGTGTTAGAAAGTGTTCTCTCTGCTTCTATTTCCTAGAAAAGGTTGTGGAGAACTGGCATCATTTCTTTCTTAAATACTTATTGCCTTTTGTTTAGATAGTTTGTATCTTAAAAGAAATTAAACTATCTTATTGAAGCTATCAAAACTTTGGGCATAGAGTTATTCAGAGTATTTGTTTATTATACTTTTAATGTGTGAGAGATCACTAATGCTAACCTCTCTTTCATTTCTAATATTGGCTATTTGTGTCTTCTGTCTTTTTATTTTAACCTAGTTGCTTCTCAGGTTTATTGATGTTTTCAAATAACTCTCTTTTGCTTTTGTTGATTTTCTCTATTGTGTTTGTATTTTCAATTTAACCGATTCTGCTCAATTTTTAAAATTATTTCTCTTATTCACTTTCCTTTAGTTTTTTGTCAATTGCTCCTCTTTCTCTAGTTTCTTATGGTGGAAGCTTAGCTTATTGATATTAGATTTCGCTTTCCTTAAATTTCCTAAGATTTGTTAATGGCCCAGAATGTGATCTACTTTAAAGAATGTTCCATATGAACTAGAGAAGAATATTTTCTCTGCTGTTGTTTAATGTAATATTTCGTAATAGTCAATTAGATCAATTTGTTTGATAGTGATGTTTGGGCTGACTTCACTAATGCTCCTTTTTATCCCTAATAACTTTTGTTGGTCTGAAGTCAGATTTCTCTGAAATTAATATCAAAAATTCAGATTTATTTCGATTGGCATTATCGTGATATATACTTCTCTATCTTTTGTTTTTAACTTATCTGAATCTTTATATTTAAAGTTGGTTTCTTACAGGCAGCCTATAGGCAATTTTTGTTTTTTATTTTGTTCTCTCTGAAAAATGTCTTTTATTTAGACATTTCATATTTGAAGTGATTATTGATATAGTTAGATAAATATCTCCCAAGTATGTAACTCTTTTCTATTTATTGCACTTGTTACCCTACCCTCTTTTCTGCATTCTTTGGTTTAAATTTTATATGATTGAACTTCATGTTTTTTTCCACATAAAATTTTAAAATAGTGCTTTTCCTAGAACATGCCATATATATATTTAACTAAGCCTACCTTGAAACAATACTATACCACTCCACATGTAGTTATGTAGTACAAAGCCTTATAATGACTATTCTTAATTCCTCCCTCCTACCCATGATGAGAATGATACAATTCATTTCACTAATACATTTGCTATAATTACAACAAAGTTAAGTAGTTGACCCTACTACTACTACATCCTAGGATTTTTTTTCTAGCTTGCTTTCTTCTATTACATAACTTAATTATGCACTCGATTGTAATGATCAATTAACTTTTCTCCTAGGAAACTTGATTCTAAGTTTCTTAACTTTACGCCATTATTGAATGTCCAGGATTTTGCATAGTATCTGGCACATAGATCTTTTCAGCAAATATTAGTTAAAGAAATGTTTATTTTTAACTACTAAATCCTGAAAGTCGTTGAGCACAATCAAGGCTGATTAAAATGATAGTCACTGAATGCCTACTAAAAATACATACCTGAGGTCAGAATGTTTGTCTTTGTTCATGAAAGAAGATACAGATGTTCTCTTTGTGATGATTTTTAACAATACTAGGAATTCTTAAACATAAAAGGAATTCTTTTCAAAAAGATTTTAAAAGGACAACCTTCTAAGCCATATTACAAAGATAATTTTGTTTTTTCCTCCTTTGTCATTTTCTATGTAATTCTGTATTCCAAGAACATATTCCCCTTTGAGTTACTTTATTCCGTGTTATGCCATTAATATCACTTGCAAGGGTTGCTATTAGCTCATACTAAGTAGTTTAAAGTTATTAAAGCAGAGACTTCTTTGTTGTGCACAGGGGTTGAAAGCAGCAAGGAAGCTCCAACCCAGCCATCATGCTAGCTTCCATTCCGAGTACAGGAGTTCTTTGCATTCCCTGAATGCAAATAATATAATGAAAAAAACACTTTCCGGAACACAGTGTTTACTACTTTCCCACAAATAATACAGTAAAATTAAAAAGAAATGGGGAAAATGTAGGTAAAGATGATATACATCTTGTGTTTGTTTAATTCTCTTCAGGGAATCACCATCGTGGGTGGAAACAAAAATAGATGGATAGATAGGTGGATATTAATTTAGAGAATTTGCATGTTGCACTATTATTGCTTTTCCCACTAATTATGTTAAAGCTAAAATTATTTGCTTTTTAGAGTTATTGAATGGATCTTAAATATATATGTCATAATTAGAAAGAAAAATTCTTTTCGTTTTTGTACTTGTTTGCATATTCTTCATTCAAAACTTGGAGATTATTTCCTCTCCAGTTGAATCTGAACTGGCTTTATGATTTGATTTGACCATCAGAATATGGCAGAAGCAATGAAGTGTGAGTTCCAGAAACCAGGTCTTAAGAGAATGGGTGGCCTTACTTTTCCTCACTTGGAACCCAGATTGCATTTGTCAGAATATTTGTCTAGACCCCTGGAGGATGACAAGCTACAAGGAAGAAATTAAGAAGCCCCAGCCAATAGCCAGCATCAATGCCAGGCATGTAGGCATATAAAGAAGATCATCATGAAATCATCAAGGCCAGCTGCTCCCATCTGCAACTGCACAAATGAGTACAAGAGAGATCAACATAAGAATCGCCCAGCTGAGGCCAGTCAGCCATGAAAAAGACCAATCAAGTCATGAAAAATCATAAATTGTTTTTATTTTAAGCCCTTGCATTTTATGGTCATGTGTTATGAAACAACACATAAATAATACAAAGATGAAGGGAGAAAAACCAAGTTTCAACTAAAATTCACTGATCTCACTTGATAGGAAGCATTGCATACATTGTAAGACTGTTTTCTGTCACTGTTTTTTCTATTTACATCTTCTCATGATTAAGCTTTAAACAATGTTTTGGTAAAGTCAGACTTAGCTCTGTAACAAAATGGTAAGATCAATGTATGCTAAGGGATTTTGAAAATACACGATAATATAGGTTATATACAAAACAATATAGGATATATACAAAAAATTGACAATATCAAATTTTCTTCCATGTGCTACTTCGAGTAAAAGCCTGCCACATTGTTTAGCACTGACTTTATGGCTAAACAGTGAATTGGAAGGCTTTTTGCCGTGGCCCGGGCACAGTGGCTCATGCCTGTAATCCTAGCCCTTTGGGAGGCCAAGGCAGGTGGATCACCTGAGGTGAGAAGTTCAAGACCAGCCTAGCCAACATGGTGAAACCTCATCTCTCTAAAAATACAAAAATTAGCCAGGCATGGTGGTGGGCGCCTGTAATCCCAACTACTCAGGAGGCTGAGGCAGGAGAATGGTTGAACCCGGGAGGCGGAGGTTGTGGTGAGCCGAGATTGTGTCACTGCACTCCAGCCTGGGTGACAGAGTGAGACTCCGTCTCAAAAAAAAAAAAAAAAAAAAGAAAGGCTTCTTGCCATGAAGCTGCTTCCAGCAACACAGGTTTCCATATGAAAAAAAGAGTAACTGTATTAGAAAGAGGAGATAACCCACATCATTAAATCTCCATTGAGTGTTATTATAACACTGACATTATTACCACTGCCCTAATATTCAAATAAAGTAAATTTTACAGTAAAATTTTTTTCTCTTCTGATTTGTCCTAAATCCAAACCAGTAATAAGGACTTTAGTATTATATTTGTCAAGATGATCACTTTGACTAATAGTTGTTTCATTCCATTACATTTTTCCATATATTCATATTGGATGGAGACTTACAGTGATTTATATTTTTAAATGGAAACAGAAAGTCTCAGACTTGTTCTGGCCTTTGGTCCTTTTCAAGTATAGATGTTTATCAGAGCCCACTACAACAGAATCTCCAGGGGTGCACCCTAGGTAGGATTTTGTTTTCTAACAGCGCTAAAAAAATGATTCTTTTATATTAATTCTTACAGATCATTTTCATATGCATTTGGGGTTGGTAACCACAGCCTTATAGGAAGGGTGTCACTTCATTGCTAAAATAATTCTTGGTGGATCCTGAGCAAACCATGAAGTCTCTGCATAGTTCTGTGGCCATATACTGTATCCAGTCTTTCACCATCATGACCTTCATAAAATGCCCCCCTCCCCCAAGAGTGTGCTGCATGGACCAAATGTGTTAGATTCACTTAAGGGTGGTTATAAAGATTTGAATTCCCAAGATGCCTCCACAACTTAATAATTTAAAATGATTAGAGAGAGCCTGGGAATCTGTATTTTAAGCAAGTACAGCTGTTTGTCATTCTCTTTTTCAGTGAAATCACCAGCAATGTCTTAGCCATGCATTTTATCTGATCTAATCTGTATGTCACAATCAAGGTAAGGTGTTACTGAAGGATGGATGCTTAATATGAAAAACTTCCCAAATACTATTTACCTTTTAATTTTATCTTCCAGTGACTTACCCTTTTCTGTGATTTGAATATTTGCCCTCTTCAAAACCTCATGGTGAATTTCAATCCCCAATGTGGCAGTATTGAGAGAAGGGGCTTTAAGAGATGATTGGATCATGAGGGCTCTGCCCTAGTGAATGGATTAATGGGGTAATGGATTAATGGGTTAATGTATTAATGAGTTATTATAGGAATGGGATTTGTGGCTGTGTAAGAAGCAAGACCTGAGCTTGCATCAGCCTCCTCACCATGTCATGCCCTGTGCTGCCTCTGGACACTACAGAGTGTCCCTACGAGCAAGAAGGCTCTCACCAGATATGCAACCTCAACCGTGGACTCTCCAGCCTCATTCAGTAAGAAATAAATTTTGTTTCTTTATAAATTGCCCAGAGTCAGCTATTCTATTATAAACAACAGAAAACGGACTAAGCATCCGATATCGTTTGGATTTGTGTCCCCCCCCTCAAATCTCATTTTCAATTGCAATCACCAGTGTTGGAGGTGGGGCCTGGTAGGAGGTGATTGGATCATGAGGGGGATCCTTCATAAATTTAACAGCATCCCTTTGGTGCTGTTTTGCAATAGAGTTCTCACAAGATCTGGTTGTTTAAAAGTGTGTAACACCTCCCCCCACAACAACCCTTCCTCCCGTTTCAGCCATGTAAGATGTGTATGTTTCCCCTTCACCTTACATCATGACTGTAAGTTTCCTGAGGCCTCCCCAGAAACAGAAGTTTCTATGCTGATTGTATAGCCTTCAGAACTGTGAGCCAATTAAACTTCTTTTATTTATAAGTTACCTAGACTCAGGTATTTTTTATAGCAATGCAAGAACAGTCTAATACAGAAACCCCTTTAACAATTGATTTTTATACTCATGATGAAAGAGACTTGAGGTCAGGTACCAATTTTAGGTTTCCCTTCTACTTTCACTACTTGAGAATCTATACAAAATGTCAATGAGAAAGGAATCCTCCACTGATGATTCCTAATTGTCAGGGAGACACTAATTTGTATTTAGAGGTAAACACTTATTATATGTAAAACCACACTCAATGTACTCTGAAATGTGCCATGTTGTATATCCAGCTTTACATGGACCAGTGTCTATTGCAGGAACAATGACACAGCTCGTTTGATTAAGCCAATCTGGCTTTTGGTGTTCAAAGTTTATCACTCCAGATGTTCTGGACAGAACAAAGATAGGCTAGAATATGTGATGTAATGAATTAATGAATTTTTTTATACTTCATCAGCCAACATCAAGATAAACTGTATTGAACTAGCATGTATCCAGCTGAAGAGTGTTTAAACTGTTAGTGTAAAGCTGAAACTTCAATAAATGCTAGGAAAGGATCCAGGTTTTATTATTGGTGACACAGTTTGAGTGGATAAATTCTAACCATTTTAGCTAAACCCTCCAGCTTCATATTAATCATGAAGTAGAATAAAGTGGGAAAAAAACAACCACAGGGGAATGTGAAAATAAGAGTTTAAAAACTGAAGTATTACAAAGGTCAGCTTCTTTATGAGAAGACAAACATAGCTGCATTTTAATTAAATTATGAGATTGAACAAATAATTTATGTACCATCTGGTCCTTCTCACAACTTATGAAAGGAAGACGAGAAAACTGAAAAAAACTAGATTTTCTCTCTGATGTTGTCATTACTTTTCTGTAGGAGCTTGGCAAATCACACATCTCTCCAGACTTCAGTTTTGTTTTCTGTAAATTTGTTATTAGATAAGATGATCTGAGAGTCCCTAATTTTGGAGAATGTTGTCAATAATTTTTGGAGATTTGGTGTATATAAATAAGCTGTTATAAAAGTAATTAAATTATATTCTCACAACATTTTAAAGAGAAAAATGTTATATGCCAAGTCCATGCGTTATTAATTTTATTGAGAGTTTTTGATTTACCAGTGAATCTACTAGCTATTACCATACATTTTCTATTTTAACATTCACTCCAGCATTAGACTGTAGTTTTACTTTTTTTCTCTTTTAATAGAAGTGGAACTGAGGCTTAGATAGTGTAACCTGCCCATAATTTCACTGTTGGTAATAGTTGGAGCTTGGATACACCAGGGAATGTGACTATGGATACTGTGGTCTTAACCAATGTGCTGTGATAATAAATTAGTAATTCACTATGTGTGTGGTAAGTTCCAGTGGCAGAACAATAAAGTCATCTGTAAACTCTGGTAAGTAAATGCTTATTGTGGTAAACTTCAAATCACAGAAATTTTTCTAATTTTACTACCTGCTGTAATTCAAAGATTAGTATTTGGCAGACAGGTCATGAAAAATAAAGTAATGATGGGGAGATTAGTTTTACCAGATATTTATACACTCTGTAAATCCTCTAAAATTAAAGGAGTATAGAACCATATGACCAAATGAATGAAATGGAATAAAACACTCAGAAAAAAATTGAAGAACAGTTTAAAACTTAATATATGATAAGATTTGCGTTTCGCCTGGCCGCCCCGTCTGGGAAGTGAGGAGCGTCTCTGCCTGGCCGCCCCGTCTGGGAGGTGAGGAGCGCCTCTACTCGGCCACCCATCGTCTGGGATGTGAGGAGCGCCTCTGCCCGGCCGCCCTGTCTGGGATGTGAGGAGCGCCTCTACCCGGCCACCCATCGTCTGGGATGTGAGGAGCGCCTCTGCCCGACCGCCCCGTCTGGGAAGTGAGGAGCACCTCTGCCTGGCTGCCACCCCGTCTGGGAGGAAGTGAGGAGCGCCTCTGCCTGGCCGCCCTGTCTGGGAAGTGAGGAGCGTCTCTGCCCAGCCGCCCCATCTGGGAAGTGAGGAGCACCTCTGCCCGGCTGCCCCATCTGGGAAGTGAGGAGCGCCTCTGCCCGGCCACCCATCGTCTGGGAGGTGAGGAGCGCCTCTACTTGGCCACGCATCGTCTGGGATGTGAGGAGCGCCTCTGCCCGGCCGCCCCGTCTGGGAGGTGAGGAGCGCCTCTGCCTGGCCGCCCTGTCTGGGAGGTGAGGAGCGCCTCTGCCCGGCCGCCCAACGTCTGGGATGTGAGGAGCCCCTCTGCCTGGCCGCCCATCGTCTGGGAAGTGAGGAGCGCCTCTGCCCGGCCGCCCCGTCTGGGAGGTGAGGAGCGCCTCTACTCGGCCACCCATCGTCTGGGATGTGAGGAGCGCCTCTACCCGGCCACCCATCGTCTCGGAAGTGAGGAGCGCCTCTGCCCGGCCGCCCCGTCTGGGAAGTGAGGAGCGCCTCTGCCTGGCCGCCCCGTCTGGGAGGTGAGGAGCGCCTCTACTCGGCCACCCATAATCTGGGATGTGAGGAGCACCTCTGCCCGGCCGCCCCGTCTGGGAAGTGAGGAGCGCCCCTGCCCGGCCACCCCGTCTGGGAAGTGAGGAGCGTCTCTGCCTGGCCACCCCGTCTGGGAGGTGAGGAGCGCCTCTGCCCGGCTACCACCCCGTCTGGGAGGAAGTGAGGAGCCCCTCTGCCTGGCCGCCCATCGTCTGGGATGTGAGGAGCGCCTCTGCCCGGCCGCCCCGTCTGGGATGTGAGGAGCGCCTCTGCCCGGCCACCCATCGTCTGGGAAGTGAGGAGCGCCTCTGCCCGGCCACCCATCGTCTGGGAAGTGAGGAGCGCCTCTGCCCGGCCGCCCCGTCTGGGAGGTGAGGAGCGCCTCTGCCCGGCCACCCCGTCTGGGAAGTGAGGAGCGCCTCTGCCTGGCCGCCACCCCGTCTGGGAGGAAGTGAGGAGCGTCTCTGCCCGGCCGCCCCGTCTGGGAAGTGAGGAGCGCCTCTACCCGGCCGCCCCCTCTGGGAAGTGAGGAGTGCCTCTGCCTGGCCGCCCCGTCTGGGAAGTGAGGAGCGCCTCTGCCTGGCCGCCCTGTCTGGGATGTGAGGAGCGCCTCTGCCTGGCCGCCCCCTCTGGGAAGTGAGGAGCGCCTCTGCCCGGCCGCCCCTTCTGGGATGTGAGGAGCGCCTCTGCCCGGCCGCCCTGTCTGGGATGTGAGGAGGGCCTCTGCCGGGCCGCCCTGTCTGGGAAGTGAGGAGCGCCTCTGCCCAGCCGCCCAGTCTGGGAGGTGAGGAGCACCTCTGCCCGGCCGCCCTGTCTGGGAGGTGTACCCAACAGCTCCGAAGAGACAGCAACCATCGGGAGCGGGCCATGAGGACTATGGCAGTTTTGTTGAAAAGAAGGGGGGGAAGTGTGGGGAAAGGAAGGAGAGATCAGATTGTTGCTGTGTCTGTGTAGAAAGAGGTGGGCATAGGAGACTCCATTTTGTTCTGACTAGGAGAGATTCTTCTGCCTTGGGATGCTGTTGATCTATGGCCTTTCCCCCAGCCCCCTGCTCTCTGAAACATGTGCTGCGTCAACTCAGGGTTAAATGGATTAAGGGCGGTGCAAGATATGCTTTGTTAAACAGATGCTTGAAGGCAGCATGCTCTTTAAGAGTCATCACCACTCCCTAATCTCAAGTACCCAGGGACACAAACACTGCAGAAGGCCGCAGGGACCTCTGCCTAGGAAAACCAGAGACCTTTGTTCATGTGTTTATCTCCTGACCTTCTCTCCACAATTATCCTATGACCCTGCCATATCCCCCTCTCTGAGAAACACCCAAGAATCATCAATAAATACTTAATAAAAAAAAAAGAAAATAAAAAGAAAATTTCAAAAAAATAAATAAATAAAATAAAATAAATAAAAAAATTAAAAAAAAAGATTTGCATTTCAAAATTCTTCAAAATATATAAACTTTTTAATGAATGGTATTGGGTAACTGTATAGCCACTTAGAAAAAGAAAAATTGTATCTATATCTATAATCATGTAACAGAATAATCCCCAACTCTTTCAGTGATGTAAATGTAAAAACAAAATCGCACAAGCATGAGAAGTAAATGTGAGTAAATTTATTTGTTACCTGGCATTTCCTAAATTTGTCAAATTTCAGCTTTTCTAAATTTGTCTCAAAAAAATTTTAAAAAATAAAATACTGATAATGTGACTACATAAAAGCAAAGGAAAAATGTTTTGCATGACAGAAACATCACAGGCAAAATCATAAGACAGTAACAAACTGGAAGAAGCTATCTGTAACTTTTATCTCAGATAAATAACTAATAAAAATTAAGATTTAAAAAGACCCTTGGAAGAATATTGTCCAAAATAATAAAATAT
This sequence comes from Pongo abelii, assembly GCF_028885655.2. NCBI lineage: Eukaryota > Metazoa > Chordata > Mammalia > Primates > Hominidae > Pongo > Pongo abelii. The sequence goes on along the minus strand of NC_072000.2, from coordinate 87,991,129 downwards.
TCAGAGATTGACAATGTTAAAAGTACACTTAATGATATGAAAATATGTTGAGATGCAATTAAATCTTTACAGAGATATAATTCTTTACATTTAAGATTGGCAAAATCTAAAAGCTTGTCAGCATGCTCTTTAAAGAAATGCTAGAAAAATAGGTGTTCTCAAAATTGCTAGTGGGAATGGCAAATGAAACCCCCAGTTCTCAGACTTTATCATGAAAATATTACGGCAAAAATATGAACAACCCATATAAAAAGTTATTTGTAAAAGTGAAATTTTGGAAATAACACAAATATTCATCCACACGAGATTGTTGCATACACTCTAATACATTCAAACAATTACATACTATCAAATTATTTAAAAGGAATGAGAAATATCTAGACTGTTTCAATTCGTGATTAACCATCCTCTCCCTCACCTTCCAATAAAACAGTTTTGAATTGTTATTCCAAAAGAAAGGAGAAGTAAATCTTACAATTTTCTAATATACACCTACCTCTTAGTTCCTACTACATTTCATTTGCATTTGATAAGAACATCCAGAAGGAAAAAAGAAGTGAAATGATACACAATGCTACTCCTTAAGTATTTGTGGATGATGTGGGAAAAAACAATTATATAACAATAAATCTTAGGAGAAAACCAAATTTTAATTTAAGCCACATAGCTATTGAAACATACGTGTAAAAAAAATTACAAGCAAATCTACACTGTAGTTGTTTGGCTTTTTCCATTGACTAAATCAGGTCCCCCATGTCCAGAAATTTAAAATATTTCCAAAAACTCTCTTTTATGTCTGTCACGGTTTCTGTTATTTTGTTTTCTGTAACTCAAAGTGAGATTAAACATACCTTAGTTACTCAGTTTATATTATAGATATAATTAAAATAGGGCCAATTTTAAAGGTATATCACAAATATGTTAAAAGAAATTTGTGGAAGAAGTAAAAAGTAACTTTGGCTGATAAACAAGAAGATCTGGCATGCTTTAAAGGTCATTGAGGTGAAATGCAATGGCTCACACCTGTAACCCCAGCATGTTGGGAGACTAAGGTGGGAGAATTGCTTGATCTCAGTTCAAGACCAGCCTGGGCAACATGGAAAATCCTGTCTCTACAAAAAGAATAAAAATTAGCCAGATGTGGTGGTGTGCACCTGTAGCCCCAGCTACTTGGGAAGCTGAGGTTGGAGGATTGCTTGAGCCCAGGAGGTCAAGGCTGCAGTGAGCAGAGATTACACCACTGCACACCAGCCTGGGTGACAGAGTGAGACCCTGTCTCAAAAAAATTAAAAATAAAACATATAACTGAAATGAAATAAAGTATAGATTTAATAAAATATTACAGAATGCCATCAGTAAATATTGTGAGGTACAGAATTCCAAAATCTACCCTTTCATAACAGCAACAAAAATTCTGGAAAATTCATCAGAATTGACTCTTTGAAACTCTGAAATTTAGTAAAAGCAACTTGAAAACACTTAATAAAAATTACTGAAGTGCAGAAAAAATAATAAATTTTATGGTGTTTCAATTATCCATTGTCCTATTCCTCACTTCCCAGCTCAGTGGTAGTCTTAAAAGTAACAGCCAACCTCATTAGTTCCAGTACAAGAAAAATTCCTATAAACATACACTCAACTGAAACTGACTGAAAAACAGAAAATCAGAATAGACACATAACAATCAAAAGAATGAGTCAGTAATCAAAAAACTTTTAACCAAAAAGTAACAAAACAATGCTAGAACCAGAAGGTTTCAATGGTCATTTCCACCAAATGTTAAGGAGAAACACACTGATCGTGTACAAACTCTTCAAAAAATAAAATAGAAGAGTAGGGCATACTTGCTAGCTCAATCTGTGAGGTCAGCATCACTGTGATACCAAAGCCAGGCAAAGATATCACAAGAAAAGAAAAATACAATCTGATATCCCATATAAATATAGATGCAATGATCCCTAATAGAATAGAACAGAATCCTCAATAGAATACCTAATTCAGCAACATATGAAAGGATTATACACCATGACCAAGTGAAATTTATCACAGAAATTCAAAATTGGAAAATTGATCAGTATAGTTGCATATCACTAGAATAAAGGAAACACACACATATACATGATCAACTCAATAAATGCAGAAAAGATTTTGATAAAGTCTGATACCTTTTCATGATAAAAACACTCAACACACTATGAATAGCAGGAAATTTCCTCAACTTGATAATGGTATGATACCTAATTGTAAAAGACTCCCTCATACTTAATTGTGAAAGACCCAAAGCTTCCCCCTTAAGATGAGGAACAGTACAAGGATGTTTGCTCTAGCCACTTTTATTCAACATCGTATCAGAAATTCTAATCAGAGGCAATTAAATCAGCAAAATGAAAAAAGGAATCTAAATTGGAAAGGAAGAAATAAAACTATCTCTGCTTGTAGCTAACATAATTATAGACATAGAAAATTCTAACAAATCCACATGTTAAAAAAATAAATCAGCAGAGTTGTGAGATACAAGGTCAATACATCAAAATCCATTCTATAGCTATACACTAAAAGTGAACAAACCAAAGTTGAAATTAACAAAATGATTTCATTTACAGTAGCAACAAAAAGAATAAAATACTTAGTAATAAATTTAACCAAGGAAGTGCAAGCATGGTACACTGAAAACTATCAGGTAGTGCTAATAGAATTTAAGAAGAGCTAAATAAATAGAAATATGTCTATATTTATTGATTGGAAGATTTAGTATTATTAAAGCATCAGTATTCCCTAAATTTATTTAATGAGTTTAATCAGCATCAACATTCTAACTACCTGTTTGCAGAAATAGATACAATGATCTTAAAATTCCTGTATAAATGCAAGAAGTCAAAACATTCCAAACAAAAGAATAACAGTGACTCACAATTTTTAATTTCAAAACATACTACAAAGCTACAGTAATTAAAGCAGTGTGGTACTGACATAAAGATAGATATATAGATTAATGAATAGAGTGGAGAGTACAGTCATATAAACCCATGAATCTTTAGATCAACAGGAGAATTAAGAAAATTAAATAGGGAAAGAATTAGTCATGTCAGCAAATGCTAATTAGACTATTGAATATTCATATGCCAAAGCATAAATTTGTATTCCTTCCCCACATTTTTTATGTCATACGCTTTAAACTTTATTTGTATATATTTATAGACTACAGGTAAATTTTGTTACACATTGTGTAGTAGCAAAGTCAGGGCTTGTAGTGTATCCATCAAAAATTAACTCAAAATGGGTCGATAACCTAAATGGATTCTCTAGAATTATAAAACACTTAGGAGGAAGCATAGCTATAAATCCCTGTGACCTTAGATTAAGTAAGAACAAATATATAAATTATTTATCAAAATTTAAAAATGTTCTGTATCAAAAGATAACCTATAAAATGTGATAAAATATTTGCAAATCATATAAAGTTCTCATATCCAAAATATCCTAGTAAAGGATTCCTGCAACTCAACATGAACAATCCAATTAACAGGCAAATAATCAAGTTTTTAAAATGAGCAGAGGATTTGAATAAGCTACTCATTCAGGTAGCTTCATGTCTCAGTTGTGACAAATATCATACGTGTAGACATTGCCAAATGTCTCCTACAGAGCAAAATTGTCCCTAATCTAGAACCACTGTTCCAGAGGAAGAATTATACCTCTTTCTTCAGGGGTGGCTGGCCATAAAAATGATACAGGCCTAGAGCATTGATGCCACCAAGTAAAAGCTATTTTCCCCTAAGGTCAGGAACAGTACAAAAATGTTTGCTCTAGCCAGTTTTACTCAACAGAATGAATGAAGTCAACAGAGAGACAGAAATGGGAAGATCTAAGCCTTGAGAAAAATCATGTCAGTCGTTTGATCAAACTTTACCTGAATGTTATTCACCACTGGACCTTACAATGACATAAACCAATAAATTTTATTCTTTGACCTAAGCCAGTTTGATTGACTTTTTTTCTAATTCGCAACCAAAATAATCTTAGTTTGTCATTATAATCTAAATAGATAAAATGCACCCATTAATATTTCTACCACAAAAGGTAAAGGTTATTTTTCCCATATGATTTATAATAGTTTTGAGCTTCCTTACAAGTGTTGCCACATACAGAATGAAAATTATTTTGCATGCTTTACTTTTTAGATAAATGATTGCAATTTTAAACCCTGATATAACTCTTTGCTAAGGTATCTGCATTAACCGTGTCCATTGTTAATAAAACTAATTCATCAAAAGTCTATAATAAAATGGGCTGCTTATATAACTTTAATCAGCTATTGCTTTGAATCCTGTTATTTTCGAAAGATGAAAATTATATAGCCATTGTGGCAGTTCCCACCGGGAGTAAAATTGTAGTGTTTTAAAAAATGTTATTACTTTCACTTTTATTTGAGCTGTCCTCCACAATCATGTTACTCTTGGACGGTGCTAAAAAATAGAGACATAATATGAACAAAGCCTTAATCATGGCTTGAACATGTATCACCATCATTGTGTGGTATTCTAGGACAAACACTGTAAATTTTTCTTTAAATAATCGTTTAATTATCATTAAAAAGTTAAAACACTTCTTTCAAATACATCTAGATGAAAAATAATTATTTTAAGAAATAAGGAAGAATACAAGTCAGTTTGATTTATACACAGAAAATTTTAACTTAATTACATCACATTTTACCTCAATTTTGAGTATTTTAACTAAGTCAAATAATTTTCTATCTATATAAAATAAACTCTGCCAATACTTTCACATGTAAGAACTTATTAATGTGTAACATTTGAGACCATGTTCAAAAGACGAATTAGTACAAAAAATGCATTAGGACAAAAATTGTAGACTATTTTGAATAAGAAATGTGGTAATTTTGAGTAAGAATGTCTATCATTTTTTCTTCTTAAATTCATTGTGTCTGCCCAGAGGCCAACACACCTCCAGGCACTTTCACTTTTTTACTTATTTACTCACCCTTTTTACATAGGAATTTGAATATTTGAAAGATCTTTATAAAGGAATAACCATAAATAGTAGTCCTTTAGATCAATCTATGGTTCCAAAAGAACTCATGATTGAAGAAGCAAAATTAATAGAATCCTTTGTCACTGCAAGTTCAAAATTATTTTGCAGTGCAATAAAATCACATCTTTTCACAGACTTTTACAATGGTTAAGGATAAAAATTTAATTCCTTCATTCTGAAGATTGGTCCAATTTTTGAAATGGCTTACTACAAAAGACATAGGGTGCATCTAAAAAGGAAATATTAAAAGTGCTTAGTAACAACAAAAACAAAAGTGACACCATATTATGAGTCTAGGAAACCTACTTCTTTTTAACAAAACATACTATTAAATTGTAGCAAAATGCACTGAAACTCTATGTCCATTAAACAATAAGTTTGCATTCCTCCTTCCACCTTATTTCTGAACAACCATCGTTCTACTTTCTGTCTTTATAAATTTGACTATTTCAGGTACCTCAGATAAGTGGAATTATATACTTGTCTTTTTGTGAGTGGCTTATTCCACTTAGTATAATCCCCCAGTGTTTATCAGTGTAGCATATGTCAGAATTCTCTTCATTTCTAAGGCCGAATAATATTCCATTTTGTGTATATATCCCATTTTAAGGTTAATTGGTTGCTTCCATGTTTTAAACAATTGGTTGCTTCCATGTTTTAAACAATGTAAATAATACTCTTGTGAACATGGTTATGCAAATACATTTTGAATATCTTGCTTTCAGTTCTTTTGGGCATATATCAAAAAGTGTATCATATGATAATTTTATATTTAATTTTTTGAGAAACCAACATATATTTTCCATATTGACTGTATCATTTTACATTCCTACAAGCAGTACACAGGGTTCCCATTTCTCTGTACCCTCATCAAAGGTAGGTATTTTTCTGTTTTGTTACTTTATAGTAGTTATCTTAATGGGTATGTAGTGATATCTCATTGCGGTTTTGATTTACGTTTTTATAATAATTAGTTGTATTGGGCATCTTTTCATGTGCTTATTATCTATTCATATGTTTTTTGGAGAAATGTCTGTTCAAGACCTTTGTCCGTTTTTAAATCTGGGTTTATGTTGTTGTTGTTGTTTTTGTTGTAGATTTATCAGAGTTTTATACATATTTCCAGACACTATTTCCTTATTAGATATATGTTTTGTAAATATATTCTCCCATTCTGTGGGTTTTTAAAAATTTATTGATATTGTCTTTTGATACAAGAAGATATTTTATTTTTCAGGAAGTACAATTTGTCTTTCTTTCTTTAGTTGCCTGTGTCTTTGGAACCATATCCAGGAAACCAATGTGATGAAATTTTGCTCTATTTTTTCATAGAATTTTATAGTTTTTATGCACTTATGTATAGGTCTTGGATAAATATTGTGTTAATTGTTGTACATGGTGTTAGGTAAGAGTCTAAATCCATTCATTTACATGTGGATATCCAGTTTTCCCAGCGCCATTTGTTTAGAAGTCTATCCTTCCCTCATTGATTATGTTGGTACCCTCGTCAAAAATCAATTTACCATATATGGAAGAGCTTATTTCTGGGTTATCTATGATGCTTCCTTAGACTACGTATTTGAAATTATGCCAAAACCATACTGTTTTGATTACTGTAGCTTTGTAGTAAGTTTTAAAATCAGTAAGTTGGAGTCCTCCAGCTTTGTTTTTCTTTTTCAACATTGTTTTAGCTATTAAGTGTCCCTTGAAATTCTATACAAATTTTATGATGGGTTTTTCTATTTCTGCAAAAAGATCATTGAGATTTTGCTAGAGATTTCATTGAATTTGTAGATTGCTTTGGGTAATATTGATATCTTAACGATGCTAAGTCTTCCAATTGATAAACATAGGATTTCTTTACATTTATTTATGTCTTCTTCAGCAATATTTTATAATTTCTTATTGTAAATGTCTTTTATCTCTTTGGTTAAGTTAATTCCCACATTATTTTTTGATGCTATCACAAATAAAATTATTTTCTGAATTTCCTTTTCAGATTGTTTATTGTTAGTGAGTAGTAATGCAACTGATTTGGAAGTGTTGATTTTGTATCTTGCTATGCTGATGAATTTATTACTTCAAACAGTTTTTGTTTTTAATTTTTGTAAAATCTTTTTCTATATAAGATCATATCATCTGCAAACAGAGATAAAAAATAATAATAAAAGGCATCCAAAAACATTTGCCTTGTTTCTGATCTTATGGGAAAAGCTTTCAGTCTTTTACCATTGAGTAAGATAGTTGCTGTGGGTTTTTAATACATGGCTAATATGGTTTGGCTATGTCCCCACTCAAAATCTCATCTTGAATTTTAATCCCCATAATCCCCAAGTGTCAAGGGTGGGATTAGGTGGATGTAATTGGATTATGGGGGCAGTTTTCCCCATGCTGTTCTCATGAGAGTGAGTTCTCAAGAGATCTGATGGTTTTACAAGGGATTCTTCCGTTTGCTTGACACTTCTCCTTCCTGCTGCCCTGTGAAGAAAGTGCCTGTTTCTTCTTTGCCTTCAGACATGATTGTAAGTTTCCTGAGGCCTCCCTAGCAATGCAGAACTGTGAGTCAATTAAATCGCTTTCCTTTATAAATTACCCAGTCTCAGGTATTTCTTCATAGCAGTGTGAGAATGGACTAATACAATGGATTGTATTATGTTGAAGTAGTTTCTGTGGATTCCTAGCTTACCAAATATTTTTATCATGAAAGAGTGTTGAATTTTGTCAAACTTATTTTTTTCTGAATCAGCTGAGATGATCACATGTTTTATGTCCTTCATTCTGTTAATGTGGTGTATTACATTGATCTATTTTCATATGTTGAACAATTCTTGCATTCCAGTAATAAAACCCACTTGGTCATTGTGCATAATATATTTAGTATGTTGCTGAATTAAGCTCACCAGCATTTTGTTGAGTTTTTTACATCAATGTTTATAAGGGATATTGGTCTTTAGTTTCCTTTTCTTTCAGTGCCTTGTCAGCTTTGGCATCAGGGCAAAGCTGGTTTCGTAGGACAAGTTAGAAAGTGTTTCTTTCTCTTTAATTTTTTTGAAAACTTTGAGAAAGATTGGTGTTAGTTCTTTAAGTGTTTGGTTAAAATTTACCAGTATATAAATTCATCAAGTGTATGATTTTCTTTTTTGGTAAATTTTTGATTACTGATTCAATCACCTTACTAGTTATCATCCTATTCAGGTTTTTTATTTCTTTGTGATTCAGTCTTGATAAGGTTAGCATCTCTAGAAATTTGTTCATTTCATCTAGGTTATTCAATGTGTTTCTGTGTAATTTTTCATAGTATTCTCTTAGCATCTCTTTTTAAATTTTAGTAGTAACAGTAGTAACATCCCCACTTTTATTTCTGATTTTAGTAATTTTAATATCCTCTCTTCATTTTCTTGGTTGATCTACATGACAAATTGACCAATTTATGATTTAAATGTTTTTCTCTATTTTAAATTCTTTAATTCATTTATCTCTGCTCTAATTTTTATTATTTATTTTTCAGCTAACTTTGGGTTTAGTTTATTTTTGATTTTCTTATTCTTTAAGTTGTAAAATATAGTTGTTGATTAGAGATTTTTTTATTTTACAATGCGTTTATATAAATTTCTCCATTAGTACCATTTCCACTGCCTCCCATATGTTTTGGTGTGTTGTGTTTTTGTTTTTATTTCTACTCAAGTATTTTCTAATTTTTGTTGTGATTTCTTTTTGATTCATTGTTTGTTTAATAGTAATTCATTTAATTTACAAAAATTTGCAAGTTCTCTTTTTGTTATGGATTTCTTTTTTTTTTTTTTTTTTTTGAGACAGAGTCTCGCTCTGTTGCTCAGGCTGGAGTGCAGTGGCGCGATCTCGGCTCACTGCAAGCTCCTCCTCCCGGGTTCACGCCATTCTCCGGCCTCGGCCTCCCGAGTAGCTGGGACTACAGGCGCCCACCACCATGCTCGGCTAATTTTTCGTATTTTTAGTAGAGACGGGGTTTCACCGTGTTAGCCAGGCTGGTCTCCATCTCCTGACCTCGTGATCCGCCCGCCTCAGCCTCCCAAACTGCTGGGATTACAGGCGTGAGCCACCGCACCCGGCCTTTGTTATGGATTTCTAACTTGTTCCCACTATGTTTGAAGAAGATACTTTCTATAATATTTATATTTTAAAATCTCTTGATACTTAATTTGTGTCCTGATATATGACTTATCTCAGAGAATGCCTCATGTGTGCACCTAAGAAGAATGTGTATGTTGTTCTTGTTGGGTAAAGTGTTCTGCATATTTCTGTAAAATCTAGTTGGCTTATTGTGTTGTTCAAATTCTCTATATTCTTACTTACTTCAATTTAGTTGTTCTACTCATTACTGGGAATGACATATTAAAGTCTCAAACTATTATTAAACAACTATCTATTTCTCTCTTCAATATTGATAGCTTCTGTTTCATATATAATGGTCTGTTATGAGATGTTTAAGTATTTATAATTGTATATCTTCTCATTGAATTGAAATTTATATTTTATTATATGTAATGTCCTTTATTATTGTAACCTTTTTTGATTAAATGTCAATTTGGTCTGATATTAGTTTAGACATCCATTATTCTTCAGTTATCATTTACGTAAAATATGTCTTTATTATTTCATTTTTAACCTATTTGGGTCTTTGGATTTAATGTGAGTCTATATATACACAACATATAGTTGGCTAATTTTTATAAATTATTTACTCTGCCAATCTCTGTATTTTGACTGGAGATTTTAGTCTATTTACATTTAAAATGATTTTCTGATAAGACAAATTTAAAATGATTAAAGATAAGAATACTTACTTCTGTCATTTTGTTATTTGTTTTCTATATGTTATAGCTTTTTTGTCCCTTATTTCCTACATTATTGTCTTTTTTGTGTTTAGTTGATTTTTTGTATGAAAACATCTAAATTCAATTTCATTCTTTCTCTTGTGTGTGTGGTTGTGTGTGTGTGTTTGTGTTTGTGTGTGTGTGTGTCTATGTTATAGCTATTCTCTTTGCATTTACCATGTGGATTACATTTAACATACTAAAGTAATAATATTCTAATTTGAATTTATTGTATCTTAAATTCAACAAAATACAAAAACTGCTTCTAAATAACTTTGTCCCCAGGCACATTCAGGTATTAATGTCACAAAATTACATTTTTATATATGTGTGCCCTAAGGCAAAAACTAATAATTGTTTTTAATGGATTAGTCTCTTGAATTATGTAGAAAACAAATGTTAAGTTACAAACCAAAGTTACAACAATATTAACTTTTATTTGTACAACTGTTTTGGTAAATCACGCAGAAAACAAAATGTTTCTTAAATCACACAGACAACAAAATGCGGAGTTACAAACCAAGGCTACAATGACAGTAGCTTATGTAATTACCCATGTATTTACTTTTGCTAAGACTATGTTCTTCATAGGGCTTAGTGTTGCAGCCCAATGTTCCTTCATTTCAACCTGCAAAATTCCTTTTAGTATTTCTTGTGGGGCTAATCTAATAATTACAAACTTTTGTCTATCTGAAAATATCTTAATCCCTCCCTCACTTTGTAGGATACTTTTGTTGAATATAAGATTCTTAGTTGATAGTTTCTTTCTTTCACCACTTTGATGATATCAGCCCACTGACTTATGACCTCCAAAGTTTCTGATAAGAAATGTGATGATAATCTTATTGGAGATTCCTTGTATGTGATGAGTTGATTCTCTATTGTTTCTTATAAGATTCTCACTTTGCCTTTGTCTTTCAATAGTTTGATTATAGTATGTCTCAGTGTGTGTCTCTTTGAGTTCATCTCACTTGGGTTTCAGTGAGCTTCTTAGATATTTATATTCATGTCTTTCATCAAAAATTAAGAATATATGGCCATTGTTCTTTGAATAATCTTTCCATCTATCTTCTTCTATTACAAGTATCACAATATGTACATTTGTCAGGCTGATGATGTTTCACAGTTCCTTTGGACTCTTTCCACTTGTCTTTAATCTTTTTTTCCCTTTCTGCTCCTCAAACTTAATAATTTTAATTTAAACTATCTTCAAGTTTACTGAATCTTCTGCCTGCTCACATCTGCCTTTAAATTCCTCTGGTAAAATTTCCATTCGTTTTACTGTACTTTTGAATTCCAGGATTTCTTTTTTATTTCATCTCAGGTTTTGTATTTATTTACTTATATTTCCATTTTATTTATATATCATTTTCTTGACTTTCTCCATTATTTCCTTTTAATTCTTAGAGCATTTTTAATACTGTTGTTTTAATGTCTTTTTCAATTAGCTTTGCCATCATGTCTTTTCAGGGATGGTTTCTGCTGGTATTTTTTCCATATGGGCCGTACTTTCTCATTTCTTTATAAAATTTGTGGGTTTTTTTAACTGGATAATTCAATTTAATAATTCAGTAACTTGGGATATCAGATTCTCTCTCTTCTCCAGGATTTGCAGATTTTAAAAAATAATTTTGTTGTGTATTTTGATTGTTGTAGGTTGTTTCTGTGCTGGGGGTCAGCCTAAGGTAAACATAAGATCTTCTCAAGACTTTTCTGAGTGTGTGCATTTCTTTGGGCATATGTGGTGGCTTTCTGAATTTCTACATATATAAGGTTGATTTTAAAGTTCCTAGACCTTAAATTTTGGCTCCCAAAAGAGAAAGAAGAGGAAAAACTAAGGGGCACAGAGAGAGAAATTTTAAAAGGCACGAGCCCTTTAAATTCCCTGATAGTTATTTCAGCTACGGGGGGCGGGGCATGAAACAGCGTGAGTAGGAGGGCAACAGTGGCTGTCCACCACTATGCCTGCATCTCCAAGGTATAAAACAGCAATCCGTGATTAGAACACAGGTCCCTGATATTTAGAGGATAGGGCCCTTATTGCCCAACCTGGCTCCCACAGGCTGCATGAAAGCAGTGTCTGGAGTATATATAGAGTTCCCTGCCATGGGGCTGGTGAAGTAAAAAATAGGTAGCTAGAAAGATAGCTAAGAGCTTAAACTGACTAAAATTATTTACTATTTAACATTCAAACATTCCCCTGACAGTTACAAACCTTCAAATAGACTACAGAATTCCAAAACTGTTACATTATATAGATTCTGTTATGTAATTGTTTTCTGTTTAGGGAAATGTATTCCTGGTGTTTTCTACTCCACCACCTTCCCAAATTTCTACATGTGAAGCCACTTCATTTATATGAACACATTTCATATATATGTTTCAAAATTCATTATTAGATCATTTAATTTGGCTTCTGCCTTTTTAATTAATCAAGAACTGAATGTTTCTACATGTTTTCTTCATTGAGAAGTATAGCAAATAATATTTTTAATACATTTTACTTTTCCATTGTAGACTTCATATTTCATAGTAACTTAGCCATCTTTTGCCAACTCTCTTTCCCAAATATTGTGGTTATAATTTAAAAAGTGATAAAACCTACAAAGATATTAACTGATAATTTATGAGTCTTTTAATAGTTAATGAGGGGTTCAACAACCAAAACTCTATATGAAGTAATGTCTTAACAGTGAGAAAATAGGGAAATTGACAATTTAGAGTGGGGGCTATTTTTAGGTGACATCCTAGTATAACATCATTGGATTTATATCCATTTTACATAAATACAAAACTATTAGATAACAAATTTGGCATAATGATAGATTTTATTATAAACTGATTTACAAGAGATTAATTACTAACATAGCAGAAGCTGGTATTATATGGTGATTTTATCTTTAAATAATATAAGGCCTATGATTAGTAGAATTAAGAGGGTATATATTAAAAAATTTACATTTTGTTGTTATTGTTGACATTTTTGCTGTTCTCATTTATTCTATAGTTTTCCTTCTTACTTTATTTGAAATAAGTTCTGTAGCCCAGGTGTTAATGTATATCTGTCCCATAAGTCATTTGTCGTAATATTTGTAGAAAATTACAGTGTGTTCACTCACTATGTTTATCTGTAAAGTGAAAATAAAATATTGGTTTAAAAATATTTGTGTTTCTCAAAAAAATGTTAAAAAACACCCCAGCTTAACGATATCTTAGATTCATAATAATAAAATGAAGAGGTCTACTTTATCTGAAGATAAGCCTACTTACTGACTTTGAAACATTTATGTTATCACTAATGTAGAATGCAAGATGAATTCATTTGTCATTTTGTTATTGATCTAATTTTGTTTTTATCTTTTTCTCTTTTTTAAGGTTTTATATATAAACAAAAATTTCTGATTACATTTCAGATGCTGATAAACCGGTGATTTATTTAATAGAAGTCATTGAAATAGAGTAACAGACTAGCAACTTTATTAGAATGCCCCTGTTTATTTGGCCTCCTGTGTTGATAATGATGGTTTTAGCTATATTCAGTAGATGTAAATGTTTTTATTATGTCATGTGCTAATAACTGAAAAATCTGCAATATTATCATGTAAGAATATATCTAATTTAAAATATATTTTTGTGCTTCTTAGATGTAAAAAATTACCATAAAGTTGTGTCTTTAAATAGAAACAAATTACCTATAATCTGGTTCATTCTGAACATTGCATATTCTCAATTCTTCGTATATATTGAAACGTCTAGTTTTAAAGCAGACACTCATGTATATTGTCCACTTTGAGAAGTATGCAAAACTATATTTCCTCTGCCAAGCTATTGTCAATGTCCCACTTTACAATTTTAGAGCTATGACTTGGGCAACATTAAAGTTATTACTAACTTACAATTTCTTACTATTCTCCGGAAACATTAGGGATTTTACCACTATGAGTTACTATTAAATATCATTTAATAACAAATTTTAGATTAATTACTTTATGCAATTTAACACATTTTAATTGAATACTTACTATTATAATATGGCACATGCTAGGTGCTTGGGATTATTTTCAAGCATGTTAAATTGAGCAAAAGTTCCTCTGGAAATGAGACACAGATTCAAATAGATTTACATTTAGCTGGTGGGTAAGATATGAAATAAATATATAAATCCATAGCTTGACATTTTGTCCAGCTTTCTGGTGAAGACAACTATAGTTACTGAGGTCACGTGAATAGATTGATAAGTCAAAAATACCCCAAGGTTGTTGATATGGTCTGGCTCTGTGGCCCCACCCAAATCTCATCTCCAAATGTAATCCCCATGTGTCAGGAAAGGGACCTGCTGGGAGGTGATTGGATCCTCGGGTGGATTTTCTCCATGCTGTTCTTGTGATAGTAAGCTCTCACAAGAGAAGATGGTTTTGAAGTGTAGCACTTCCTTGCTCTCTCTCTCTCCTGCCGCAGTGTAAGACATGCCTTGTCTTCTGCCATAATTAGAAGTTTGTCTTCTGCCATGATTAGAAGTTTCCTGAGACCTCCACAGTCATGCAGAACTGTGAGTCAATTAAACTTTTTTTTTTTTTTTCAAATTACGCACTCTGGGTAGTTCTTTATGGCAGTGTGAAAATGAACTAATACAGTTGTCAAAGAGGAAAAAGAAGTTAAAGTAAGACATTGGTGTTTTGTTGTTGTTGTTGTTGTTGTTGCTGTAGTTTGTTTGTTTTGAGACAGTCTCACTCTGTCGCCAGGCTGGAGTGCAGTGGTGAGATCTCGGTTCACTGCAACCTCTGCCTCCTGGGTAAGTGATTCTCCTGCCTCAGCCTCCCGAGTGGCTGGGACTACGGGCACACACCACCATGCCCAGCTAATTTTTGTATTTTTAGTAGAGACGGGGTTACACCTTGTTGGCCAAGATGGTCTCTATCTCCTGACCTCATGATCCACCCTCCTTGGACTCCCAAAGTGCTGAGATCACAGGTGTGAGCCACTGCACCTGGCCGACATTGGTGTTTTATCAACTGACTTTGTATGATCATCAGTTCAGTGTACAGTTCTGGTTAGATAAAACAATACAAAGGAGAGCAACACAGGAACTGCCTTTTACTCATTGAATACTTTGTGTACTTACTATTTAATTTAACTCGATCATAAATGGGAAACTAAGGTTAAGGGAAACGTAGAAATCACTGCACAAATATTTAGCAATTTTAATTGATATAAATAATCTCTAGGTGTTGACATAACACTGAAGCAAATTTATCATTTTACTCTAGGATAATTTGAGGGAAAATATATCCTTTGATTTTTGTTCTAGACATTAGTTTCACTGAAGAAAATATATTTTAAAATAACTCATTTATCTTACATGAAAAGTAATTTCAAAAGCATATTATAACCTAATAGAGGAAATTCTACCAAGTAACTTGACCACCTGTACCAAGATGCAAACTGAATTAACATTGTTGACTATAAACAAATTCTTCATTTAGATTATCATTTTGAGTTTTTCTGTCAAGATTTTCAGGTGGATAGAAAAAAAGCCAGGGCAGTACAGAGACTGCTTTGTTTTGTTAATCAAAAAGGCTTATAGTCATATGGTTTGGAAAACTGATGCTTCTGTGTTTCTTAGGTTGGCTCATTTATGTCAAAATAACATAATCAGAATAAAATATTGACAATCAGGATTAGAATCCTAGAGATACTATATTTTTAAATATATATATATATATTTCTCTATGAATGTGTATCAGGTTTCTCTGACTTCCTAATAATATTTTTGCAGTCTAAGTTTTACTTTATCCGTGTCTGACTGCCCTTAGCACAGCTTGTTTGTGAAGACCCTGTTGACATACATGCTAGCTTCCCCCAATGAAATTTTTGTATTCATAAAATAATTTAGAAGAGGAAGAAAGAACCTCAAATGATGGATTATCAAAGACCAAAGGCAGGAACAAATGTACTACTTCTTGTGGAAATATTTTATCATTTTTTGAAAGGGAACTTTTAAATCCCACTTATATTTTGACTCATTCTTCTCCTTCCTCCTAACTACATATTTTTGTAATTACAATTTGAACCCAGAAAAAGAAAAAAGAATAGGAACAGAAGTGCCCCAAGTGATAGACTTTTGGTAAAACATCCATTAGATGGTAAACAGCACAGTCACAGTTGGAGATTTCTCTCTATGTTTAGGAAGTGATTCACTAAAGAAGCTACTGAATGTTCCTCTATTTCCAAACCTGGAGAAAAAGAAAGTGGATTATTGGCACCTCCAACACAATTTATTGTTATGGCAACCTGGAGAATTGAGAATGTGTTTTGAGATTCTCTTAAGGAGAAAGAATAACTAAACAAACAAACACCAAAATGGTATGTAAATGAACTAGATAAAAGCAAGAATTAAGAAATTGAAATATTTCAAAATATTAAAATAATTTTTCAAATAAAGTGAAAATTATGATATTATTAGTTAATCTGTATACATTGATGCAGTTGCACTTTCATGTGCGTTTTTTGGAGGAAGACAGAAGAGCAGGAGTGCTTGTGATAGTCTAAATTGATTAATGGCTTTTCATCTCACAGGTTTTCTAAACGAGCAAAACTTTACTATGTAAAATATTCTCATAGGATATAACTGTCTCATTAAGAAAAACCACATATAAAACACCAAATAAGAGACTTGATGCATATTTAGAGTTTTCTGTTTTCTACGGAGGTATAATGGCATTGATATGACAGAGACAAGCCACCGTACTGGATAGACTGATGATTTTAACCAAGGAATAAGTTGAAAAAGGTCCCAGCAATCAATGATTAGAAGTTTTCAAAGGATTGCTTCTTCAGGCTGTTTTCAGACAGAATTTAACATGACTAATTCAGAAAAAGTCACTGAATATCTATTACAAATTGTAAAATGCTGTTTCCTTTGTCTCTGTTGTCCTGATTGAAAATCATGTTGATAGCTAAGAAGAGACATTTCTGAGCAGAGAATCGTTTGTTCTCAATTGTTCTACAGCCTAAATACTTGAAAGTAATTTTTTCTCTAGTTGTGGATGGGGTAGGGAGAAATAATATTTTTTCCTCCAACTCTAGCCAAGGTTCTACATTTTTCTTAAAGCATGATTTAATAAATATGTATTTGGTATGGCTTTATAAGCAACACATACAGAAAGACAAATTATGCTAACTTCAGTCTTTCTTAACTGATAACTGAGAGAGAATGGAGCCGCTGAAGTCAGAAAGAGAAGAGTAAACCAGATACATGTAATAGATTTTCCCTTGAAAGAAGTAAAACCTATTTTTGCTGTTCCTAGAAAAGTGAATTTTAAGAGATTTAAGAGATTTCATCTCTTGGTAAATAAGGTTTCTAAATTAATTAATCTATTTTCTACTTCTAAAATAATTTTGTTGAATCTTTGAATTTAAGCTTAAAGGAGTGATGGGTTTCAAGACAATAGCATATTTAAAATACTATGCATCAATGTACTTAAGCTCATGTAATTGATTTTTGATACGTTAGGAATGTTTTAGCCTTGATCCTACTTTATATTTCCTAAAAATACAAATTTATTTCACCCTCTGGTTTTTTGTCCATGTTTTTAGTTGAAGAAACAAAAGTTGTTAGTTTTGACACGTACAGAATTGTACTTATGATATGTTGTCCATCATATTCACAATACAGAATATCAAATATGCCAGTTCACCAAAAGTTCTATGATTCTGAATGGTGAGTTTTACAAACATGATACTAATTTTTTAACACTTTATAATTAAAAATAATAAATGTAAATTTATATCCCTATATTTCTAGATCTTAATACATTTGGTTTGTTGCCTATAGATGGTTACTAATTATTGGCATCAATGTTTGTGACAGATTGGAATTACTGGCATGATATCACTCTGACATTTAAGTGACTACTAGGTTTTCATTTTAGTGCAGGACAAATGGAATACTTATTAAGGTCAATATGCTACGATTCTTCTTAGCTCTTAGAATATACTATCAGATGAGACAGTAATATATATGATAACTGTAATAGATTTTGATAGGTACTATTGTAGAAAGTATTACTGAAAAGTTTTGTAACCACAAAGGGAGTGAATGAAGAGTGCTGGGTTCACTGAAAGCCTGGCAAAGAAGGATATTCTTGAAATAAGATTGGAAGAAATGAAGCTTGTGCATACTGTCTTCTTTCTCTCTTATTACTCCACTTCTTCCAGCCAACACCCTGTATTTTAGTTGCTTCCCTTACTGTGACTTCTCAGACCCTCCAGATAGATCACAGACCAAATTCAATGTTATTATTTTAGCACATCAGCATATATTGTATTATAATTCCAGTTTCTTTGTCAGTCTGTCTCATCAAACTGACATCCCTGGCAACAGCATATTACACAATGCCTTTGCTAATATTTGAATATTGAATCAAATTGCTAATATTGAATCAATCAACAAATGGATAAAGAAAATGAGAAAATGTATATATATATATACATATATATATGGTGTAATACTACTCAGCTATAAAAAGGAATAGATTAATGGCATTTGCAGCAACTTGGATGGAAATGGAGACTATTATTCTAAGCAAAATAACCCAGGAATTGGAAATCAAACATTGTATGTTCTCACTCATAAGTGGGAGCTAAGCTATGAGGATGCAAAGGCAAAAGACATATACAATGGACTTTGGGAACTCAGGGCAAAGTGCGGCAGGGGGATGAGGGATAAAAAAACTACAAATTGGGTTCAGTGTACACTGCTTGGGTGTTGGGTACCCAAAATCTCACAAGTCATCACTAAAGAACTTACTCATGTAACAAAATACCACCTGTTCCCCAAAAACCTATGGAAATAAAAAATTAAAAAATTTAAAAAATAAAAGATAATGGATCAAAAAAAGGATACACGAATGAATTAATATGTCGTGTTTTCAGAGAGAGAGAATTGGAGGAAAGGCCATTCCGGAAAGTTGTAGTACATTTGGCACCTACCAAATGTAGTAAACAACATAGCAAGAATAATTTTGTGAACTAGGACTCAGCATGATGGAAAATGCCTTACTTTATTCTAGTTCTTTATTTTCCAGAACATTTATCCTCTTCTAAAATACTACATGTTTTATATATTTATTATATTTGTTGATTTTCTTACCCATCTAGAACACAAGATCACGAAATAAAGACATAGATCTCTTTTGCATTATGTTTTCACTAGGACCAAATATAATGCCCAGAGTGATGTCAATTTGAAAATATTAAAATTGAAATTCAAACTCAGGTCTCAAGTGTTCATAATTTAATTTTTCTAAACCAAGGTTGAAAATTAGACAATAGCTAATGAGATTCTTTAAAACTTATTTCAACTAAACAATTGTTTATCGAGGGCCTGTCATCTGCAAAATAGTTTATAAGTAGTATAACATACAAAAGTAAACAAACTAGAATCTATTTTCCAGTTTATCATGGTCTTCTGTGTAACCCAGACAATTACAGATCTAATTATACAGTGGAGAGTTATTAGTTATGACAGAGATTAAAAAACATGCTATGGAAACACAGGATTCAATTCTGTTTGGGAAAATTGAGACAGACTTTGAGGATAAAACCTTACTTGACCTGAATTTTTAATTATATGCCTCCTTGAAAAAATGTAATAAACTAAATACACAAACTAAATAAATGCCACTCCTTCTAAGGTTAGCACTGAAAGAATAATTTACACACATGGAGAGATAGTTAGATGCATATATATATATATATATATATATATTCCTAACATAAAACATGAGCCACAAATCATCTAAGGTTTGACATTCAGTTATTTATCACCTAACTTACCTGACACCAATTATTACTGTCCCAAGAATAAATGAGAAGTATCCTGTGGAAATACCAATCATGGGACAGAGCTTCCCTAAAAGTTCTGAATGCTCTTGTCTGTATAAATGTTCTTCTTTCAGTGAAAACTTTGTAAGGCATTGGTTTTATTTTTTTTTTAAAGGGAAGGTGATAGTTCAAAAGATTTTAAATTAAGAATAGCAAAGCTATTTGAAAAGAAACAAGGGTATAAGGCTTAAACCCCAAATCTTTAAATTTATACTATAATTTAATGAAAATCTTAATAGTAAAATGGAAATAAACAAAATGATGGAATATAATGAAATGACTAATCAGAGATATGTCTGCATATCACATATATTTACTTGCTATTTAATTTTGCTTATTTTTAACACAAATGTTCTGTGAGCAATTAATTATTATTATTTCCTTTGTAAATTTTTACATACACAGAGCCATCAGTCTTAATCTTTCTATTTTTTCTTTAACTTTTATAGGTAGAAAAGCAATCACCAAACTAAGATAAAAATAATTATTCACAGATTTTTTCATTTTTATTTTAGATTTATGTATTTAACTTTTCTGATTGAGCTGCAAACTACTTTGCAACATGTTTTTACGTAGAAATCCAATCCAACAATATATTTTAAAATGGGTTAGTGTTAGTCTCAACATCATTTATTCAATATTCAATACTTCTCTCACTGAATTCAGGTGTATGCTTGTTACATAACGGCAAATTATATAAACACTACAGAAATAATTTTATTGAAGGGTAAATTAAAAAGGCCATTTAATAAAATTGTTGAGAAAATGAATAAGACTTTACAAGCAAAGAAATGTGAGAGGGTATAGCTATGAATCTTTTAAAAATATTTAAGTAGGTTATATTAATGGAGGGTCAATTTTCTTTCCCAGAACGTGTTTATAGCCATTAAAATGTTTTGGTTGTTTGTGCCATTAAAAAAAGGTTGTTTGTTTCTAATCAGAGAAAGATGGGGTAATTTGGCTTGGGAAGGAAGGAGAAGACAAGGAAACAGCAGAGGAGAAGGAAACTCAAACAAAATGGAGTTTAAGGAATTATATCTCATCATTTGCTGATCCTAGACAATTTTTTGGTGTGCTATGAGAACAAAAGAAAGTACTCAAAACAGACAAAGTTGTTCAAAATGGACTTTGTCACGGTGGACACAGTAAAGTGTCCTTAAGCTGTAGATGACAGAGTGGGAAAAAGGCCTCTCTGACCTGCCTCTAGCAGCCCTCCCAGAGTGGGAAGATTTTGGCAAAGCCAAAGGCAGTACCCTTGGCACACAGACACATTACAGTCATTACACTGGCCAGTGGTCAATGCCATGATTTTATGTCAAGAATGAGTTTTTGTCCTTTGCAGGGACATGGATGAAGCTGGAAATTATCATTCTGAGCAAACTAACACAGGAACAGAAAAACAAATACCACATGTTCTCACTCCTATGTAGGAGTTGAACAATCAAAACATGTGGGCACAGGGAGGGGAACATCACACATTGGGGCTTGCGAGGGAGTGGGGGACAATGGGAGGGATAGCATTAGGAGAAATACCTAATATAGATGACGGGTTGATGGGTACAGGAAATCACCGTGGCACATGTGTACCTATGTAACAAACCTGCACATTCTGCACATGTATCCCAGAACTTAAAGTATAACAAAAAAATTTTTAAAAATCACATGTAGAGTAAGAGAACTAACCAGAAAAGTTGAAATTAAATGTATATAGAAAAGTTGGAAATTTGTCACAAATATATTAAACAACTAGACTAATAAAAATTACTGTAATTAAGCATTTTTTAAAAAATAATTCTTATAATTGTAAATTATAAACCCTGAAGGGCAACTGAGGTACATAAATGTTAAAAATGCTAGTATATCTGATAATCTCCTTACTGGGCATTTCTTCATCATGAAAAATAATGTTTATTTAAGTAAAAAATTTGGGAAAAAACATCATATATTAAATACTTGGTTAAACCTACACAATATAAATAGCTCCTAAGCTACTTGGCATAATGTAACTCTATTTTTTTCTAGATGAATATTTAAATATTGCTGAAATGATATAGGTAAAAAAAATTGGAACTAGTAAGGACATATGACTTTAAATACACTCAGGTATATCCTCACATAACACATGAAATACCTGGAGAGAAGAAATAATTGAATGTCATATACCAAATTGTTTGTAGTGGTTTTTCCTTGGTGGAGAGCTTATTTCTGCTTTTTCTAAATTCCTGACTTAATGAACATATACCTGAAAGCAGAAACAAATATTTTCCATTAGAAAGTAGATAAGCAGTGCTTAAGTACAATGTAGTGTGTAGTGATTCGTTCACTGTTAGGAACACCTGTAAGCTTGTCACTAGGGCAGTTAGTGTTGTCTGCTGTACAGTTGTATTAACAATACAACTAATGCTCTCCTTTTGATCAGCATCTTCTCCCAAAGGATTTCATGGAGCACAGTTTCACACACTAAGTACTTACCGGTAATGCAGAAAAAACTGAACATTTAAGCAAAACACCTTTTAGGTAGGTGTCTTATTTTACTTGTAATATTTCTTCTAATGTGATAGCCCAGTATTTGTAGTATATATGTTCATTGGTAGTCTCCAATTCCAAAGAGCAAACGTAGGTACAGATGTTCAACCTCTAAAACCTTAGCAAAACTAAAGGCCAGGAAAGGCACAAAACTCAGCAAAATTCCTTATTCGCCCTCTGCATTTTTCCACTGGGTAAAATATCATAATCCAAATTGGATTTCCCTCTGGCCTAATTGCTATAGACTTCCTCCAAAGGGCTTGAGGCACTCTTGTTCTACTCCTTGCTGTTTTCACTCAGCCAGCCAAATTTTTGAACAAGAGTGTACGCAATGTACAAGATTAATCTTCTCCTGAAAATAGCATCCTCTAGTAGTGGATAATCCATGGAAGCCTAAAAATTAAAGGAAATCTTTTAAGTTCAAGTAAAATGAGCCAGGGATTTGGTTCGTCTGTTGTTTTGCTTTTGATATTTAGATCCCTGTCTGAGCCCACTTAGACATTTACTAGACCTCCAGGTACGAGGGATGCAGCTTTGTTTTGACATCAAAGTTCGGGGGAAGTGTAGAATGCTAATGAGCACTGCAAGCTCCAAAGGACATGATTAAGCTGTAATTGGTAAGCAGGTGCAACTCAGCGAAAAATCTGCAGGAGAGAACCGTCAACTTGGAAATACAAAATAAAAATAATCTCGTCTGTTTGTCCTGTTTTCTTTCTTCTTTCTTTTTCTTCTTAAGATAATAATGTACAGCTAATAACTGGAGATATTGATTCATTATATTTTCTGCAGAGGTTGCTGATTGAGGTATTAATCCATGGCAAGCAGAACAGATCAAATATTTGTCACACGAAACTAGATTAAAAGATCACAGATCTTGAAATGGGGATACTTCCAGTTTTATGCGAGTAAAGTAGAATATTCTGTGCTCATCATCTACCTCACCTTGCTCACAAGATACTTGCCCCTACTGCTGCTACAACAATGTATGGACTACTGGAGTTTGTGGGCAACCCATCAATGCCAACCAAAGCAAGTCCTGAAATCCATCCTGCTGGAGCGTGTTTGCTCAGAGGAGTGAAGCCATTTGTTTGTGCAGTAGCTCAACAGGAACTTAATGTGAAGAGAATCTGTTTGCCAGCCCCAAATTTGCTTCACAAATACGTAGCGCCTATTTGTAAGGAGCTGAGAAAAGATTGGCACTTAGGTAATGGGATGAAATTAAGCAAGATATTGAATTGCTTTGTCATGGAAGGATGTACTAAAGTTAGATCCTTTTTTCACGTGTCTTGTTTTGATGGTGAGGTGAGGGCTTTTGTTCTGATTTCAATATCTGTTAGTGATATCAGATAACAGATAGTGATAACAGATCACTATCTGTTCTGATAGTGATATCAGAACAAGAGCCCTCACCTCACCATCAAAACAAGACATATGAAAAATATTCAATGAAAATATTCTGATGTAATAACTTTGCCTCCTGTGTTAACAACAAAGAGTAATATACGTGGGTTTTTTTCTTTATTATTTTATTTCACATGAAGACCTGCGGTATTTTTTTAAAAACCTGCGTGTGTGTGTGTCTGTGTGTGTGTGTGTATGAGTTTCTGTGGTGTCATTGTACTGTTGTTTATAATGTCTTACTGTGTTCACATTTTTATGGCGTTGCTGGTAATTCTATGAAACAAGAAGATTACAGACTGTTGTTGTTTATAATAATACATTTAGGTTTCGAAGTGTCGGAGGTAACGCGGTGACTCTTTTCTTGGGTTGATCTTGAACTCTCTATTTGGACAGTGCTTTAAATATAAATTTACAGAGAGCTCAGTCCCAATTTGCCACTTTAAAATGAGTTAATTGGATTATGGAGCATCTAAGAGTCCTTCCACATTATTGTTTATATCAAATTTCCCAGTAGCCTAGCTAAAAATGCATCTCAGATTACATGAAGCTGAAGGTTTTCTTTCTTTTACTATACTTATGAAAGTCAATAAAGAAATTATTTTTTTCCCTGGCAAACTAGGAAAATATCTGAAATTCTGAAAATTTCCTTAACAGAGATCCTTGGAAGAGATTTTGTCAATAATATAAAACTGTCTTACATCTGACTATACATACCTTCTTGTATTTCTTTAAACAATTACAGTAAATTTGCTTTTACCTGCAGTGACTGAGGATGTGTTTCATTTCATCAAATCCTCATTAATGGGAACCATTGTTTTTTTTTACAGAGTTGATAATTTGATTCATTTTTTAAAATCTGGTTTTAATTATTTTGATTAGTATTGAGCCTAATTTAATACTTGTTTATTTGTATGCTTCAATGTATTTTCTATTTTTACTTGTCTTTATCACTGAGCCATTCATATATTGTTTATTTATGAGTTTATTTATTAGAATATCACCTCTATGTCACAATTGTTGATATCCAGAGTTTTTACTTTTAACATGTTTTGATATTTTTTATCTCACAGAAATTCTGTTAGCTCTAGTTTTGTTTAATACCTTTATGAATTACCATCATCTAGTTATTCATAGATTCACATATTCAACTTCTTTCAAAGATTATTTCATTCTGATTAGAACAAAATACATGCTATAAAAGTAGGAAACTATATACAAAGTATAAAACTACTGTCTATCATCCCACCAGAAGAAATACTTATTGATTTATTTTTGCCTGTTACTTAATCTCATTATCAAGTGCATTTAAATGCGTACATATGCAGCTCTGAACACTTCATATCATGCTCACTCCACTCAGCTGGAACTACCTGTTCTGGAATTTCTTTCTTTGCACGATTCCAAATTAGGTTTGACTACAGAGAGATTGCAGCAAAACTGGAAGGCATAAGTGACAAGGCAGATAAAGAGTTATCTGGAGGAAAGGCAAGGGCTGACAGCACAATGAGGGCTCACACTTTGCTGATGATGTGCAAGCTGATCCCACCAGATTTTCTCCTTCAGCTTGTTGAGTCCCTGGGCCAAGAGTGTGTGCATCATCGTAGCAAAAGATTCTACATTCTCCTGCATGTCATCTGTGTTGTGCCTAAGAGACAGATGTGGGTTTCTGTTTGTTTTCCTAAGTTCCAGTTCGTCCATTTTGTTTCATTTGTCCTAATTCTCCCTCAATTTGCATCCAGTTGTTTTTTTTTTTTTTTTCCTGACTGCCAGTCCCGCTGGCCTGTAATGACTTTGGGCTCATCATCAGACTCAGGGTCAATGGTTTCGCTTAGACTTCTCTGCCAGCTTCCACAACTGTATAAGGATTGACCCCTATGGCAAATTCGTTATTTATTTTACACAAGGTGGTTCTGTTTCTCTGATGAAATGTCATATGAAATATTAATGAAAAAAAATTGGGATTTGACCGTGTGGTTTATTCAGATTTTCACCCTGTACTTTCATTATATAACAAATATTTTATATGTCACTCTTTGAAAGAAATATCAACAATAATTTAATTTCTATAACATTTTCTATTATGAATTGATAGAATTTAATATAACCTTTTCTGTATATTGAAATGTTATACTGTTTCCATAGTGAACCTTCTTATATATAAATATTTATGCAAATCTATGATCACATTCTTACCTTAAATCTCTAGAGATAGAACAACTAGGCCAAATGTAATGACTTTTTAGTATTTATATACAAATCACTTTCCAGGAACGCTAATAGTTGCACCAACAGTATAAAAGGTAGATCATCCTATACCAGCATTGATTTATAAAGTTTTTATTTACCAATATTATAAACAAAGTCTTTTCTCTTAAGGCCAACAGTATATTTATCTGCATTTTCTTTATTTTATTTTTTCCATTTTTACCTGCTATCTAGATTTATGTTTTAATAATTCCTTTAAACATATACAATCTCCACTGAATTAAACAAAAAAATTATTTTAATCCAAATACTTTATAAAATATTTCACCACTAAAAGTTTTATGTTGATATCACCAGAGCAATATATGTCAAGTTAAAAATATAAACTGTACAAAGAAAAAATTGATAGTTTAATTTTTCTGATATATATACCTATTAACATACTTACTACTAGTAATTTTTTTTCAGCTATATGGTGAATATATTCTGTGGAAGCATAATGAGTGTGTATGTGTGTCTCCATGTATGTATTTTTATAGTATAAGATAATTAAATCTTTATCTTTTCTGTTGTGGTGCTTTTGGTTTCTTTTTAGTTATTACACAAATTCTGAGATAATCACATACATATGTAAATTTCTATTTATACCATCAAATATTTCCTCAGGATAATTTTCAGAACTAAAATAATCAGGGCACTTTTTTTTCTTTTTCTTGAAACTTAAATATTTAACAGAACTTATATTTAAGAGTTTGTCTATTCAAATTCCATTGAGTCTGATAAACATCAATTTTCACATACAGATATTAAATTCTGGATAATTTTGTGTTATTTCATTCTACCTTGTGCATTCTTTTAAAAATTCAATCCTAATTCTCAAAAATTTTACACACATGCACACACACGTACATATGCTACATACAGGTAAGTTCTCCATAGTAGATATGTGCCTTCATTAATTAAATCTTTTTGGCTGAATTTCCTGGGAATTCCTTCGTCGTTACATGGATACCCCAGACCCATTGCCTTCCTGTCACCACCACTTCTAGTTACTTGGTTCACATCTGAAATTGCAATTCACTGTAATTGGTCTATTTCTGTCTTGGGATATATTGCATTATTAGATGTATAGCCTTTAAATGCACCTTGACACAAATGGCAACCATTGGAAATTCAGGTGGGTAAGGATCTGAAATGCTCACGGATATCTTATAAAACAGTTAAGTATTATAATGTACACTTCAACTGTAAAATGGTAGAAAATTAATCAGATAGAGTGGCTAACCACATTAACCTGAAAGTCCTTTATTAAACTATTTGATCCTCTCTCAAATTATTCTGTAAACTAGAGAGGATTTTGAAACCTATTTCCATCTATCAATAATGACACAGAAGTCCAAAGTCTTTAGTGACATATCCAAAGTCACCCAAAGTTGGTGACCCGACTAGGAGTGAATCTAAGGTCACAGATTTGCTAATTTCTACTGGCCTCATTATAGCATAGGCTAATTTGGAAGTAAACAGAATGAGCCTAATTATATCTTTCATGAGCTTTATTTCCCAGGGGCAAATCATCTTATGCCAGGTTATATATCATTGTGCCATATTGGCACTTTTAATATCAAAGCAAAACCAAATTGTTGACATAGTTGTTGAAATGCTCATTTGGTTATACACATATTAATAGGTTTGATGTCCTTTACGTTAAAAAATGGAGCATTTAGTTTTCAATTTGTTACTAAGAATATTATGCCAGCTCCTGGAGTCTAAATGCCTACAGCTGGTTGTTAACAAGAGTGAGGTAGGAAATTTGATTTCTTTATGAAATAAGTAACATTCATGATCACAGTTGCACTTTCAATTCTGGGCAGTGGTCCCATGATTCCAAGCTCAGAAATTTATTCTGTTAATTACAGAGAGCACAAAAGAGACCTGGCTGATGATTGAAAACCAGCTCTTGATATTTGTTATTCAGCTAGAGTTATTTCTCCTGTTGGTACATTGCATACACTTACATAAAGAGTTGCTTATTTTATATGCCTACTTACAACACTTTTGTCCAAGACTATAATCACAATACCTTAAAATAAAACATTTTGTAGGATTTTTTCTCTTGAAAGAATGCAGGACTTTTTCCTTCTGATATTGTAGTATTTTTGGTGTTCATTTGCTTTAAATCCAGTTATAATGTTGGAAAGGATTTAATTATAATCCATTTGTAATTTACTAGAAGTTATAGTTATGTTTTAAATATCATTTCAGTAAGAATATATTTGCTCATTAAATACATATGAATATAAATATTGACACAAATAGAGATATATACATATAAATATAGAGATTTGATATAAAACATGCCTACCATGTGTCAGACACGGTTAGAAAATTTGTGATAAAAATGGTGGTATAAAATGTCTTTTCAGTGTATCACAGCTTCTCTTCATATTGCAAGTCAAAACTTACATAGTGATTTAAATGCAAACATATTCAACCAGGACAGAAAATGTCAAAGAGTCTTCTGATATTCATACAAAGAGCTGAGCAGGTATCTGTACTTGTCTTTTAATAAATGACATTTCCTTTAGCATATGATTATCATTTTGTTACAAATACAATAATCTATAAATTTGCTCTCTGCTTATGGGTTTTTGAGCTAAATGGAAGTGAAAGAAAGATTGAGAAAAAAATACGTTGTAGTATGTTCTAATACTTATATTGCTTAGATGAATTCAGAACTGTTTTCATCAAAGTTGTCCAAATAAAGCTTCAATGTGCTCAAAACATGCTATGGCAGATTATGTTCAACATTAGAATGCTATTTACATGCTATGTTATTTAGAGTTTTAAAAACTTAAGCAGAAGAATATGAACAAGGAAAGAATGTGATAGAATTCTTTCCGACTTCCCTAATCTTATTGGTCAAGATAATTGGAAACATTCATAGATAATGTGTTACATAAAATGATCAGATCAGAAATTGGGTTCACATTTTCTTTGATCTATATGAAAAAATGCTATTCATTATTTTATTTGTATCTTTGTTTAACAGGTATTTATTAAATGTGTTTAATTTCTAAGACTATGTGCATTGTCTCTAAGCACCACTCAGTATTTGTTGCTACATTAAAATATTTAAAATGAGGAGGTTTATTGTTTAATTGGTCTATTTCTCACTTCTATGGAATAGATTTAAACTCATTAAACTGAATATTTGTTTATTAGTGATTACTCAAATAAGTGTAGTAGTATTTTTTAAAAACCTTGAACTATTCAGACATGAATATATTCAAATAATCTTAAAAGGATTTGAGAAACTTTCTCATAAAATGTTTTTAATTTATTTATATAATTAATTAATACCTTGGAAAATTATATATTAAGCACTTAACATATAACAATATTGCTATATACTAGGGCTACAATAGCGAGTAAAATATAGTCTATGATTTCATGAAGAATTTAGACTACTGAGAAAGTTTATTGTTGATTAGATCATCATGAAAATACATAATTAGTTATATGCTCTATTGAGTTTTATGTAAGGTAGGTATAGAGGGCAATGAAAGCATATGATACAGGGACAGAACAATAACTAATGGAATGTGGGAGAGAGAAAGAAAATGTCAAAGATTAAACTTTGGCTCTTTGCTGCACACACAGATGGAAACATTCAGAGATGGGGGATCTGAAGATATCATCATATTCCACAACTTCATAGGATACCATTCACAGATTTGCAGCGAAGACCGTTAACGGTGATTTGGAAATGTTGCATTTGAGCTGCATGGAAACATCCAAAAAAGGGTTTCAAGCAAGCAAGTGGATACATGGGTTGAAAATTCAGAGAGAATACTTGGAGTGGAGAAATACATTTGTAAATTACAGGCTGCAGAGGGTAAATGAGGCCATGTGACAAAAACAACAACAACATAAAAATAGTACCCACAAAATTTAAATATTTTAAGTCCTAATGGTAGAGTTGAGCAAAAAATGAAAATCGAATAGAGAATAGAGAAATAGAATGAAAACCAAGATGTATACAATCACAGAGTCACAGTTGACTATTTCAAGGAAGTATTATTATATAATAAGATTGAATGCCAATGATAGATAAAAAATGCTGATAACTAAAATATTATCCATTTGATTTCATAGCATAAAGATCATTAACTCATGACAATGTGACCAAATTTAAAAGCAAACAATTTCAGTATATGGAATGAACATTATAAATTATAATGTTTCTCATTTTATTTAGTGCTTCCAAAATACTGTAAAATAACTTCATTTGATATAATTCTACCACCACAAGGATTAATTTTACTTAATTTTGATTCCTTTTTGTCTTTCTTTATACAATCTTCTAAAAATATTTGTTTAGGTAGCACTTTTTTAGTGGTGAAGCATGGTAACAATAATCTCCTTAATACTTGCATTAATGTATGCTTTACTTTTGGAAAACATATATTTCATGCCTGTGGAAATTTTCTAAACATTGTACAATTAAGTTTCACTGTTCATTTAACTTATTTTTCTTTTTTTTTTTTTCAAATTCTCCTCAGGGATCTCAGTGCAATTAAGGGAAAATGTTCAGGAGGGGGAGTACAGTGAAGTAAAACAGTTAAGTCAATGACTGTTAACCAGGCCAACCCTGGGTAGATATCACAATCACCTGGAGAACTTAAAAAATTCTAGTGACCATTCCTCACCTACGAAGATATGATGTAATTAATATGCAGCGATAGCCAAGCACTGTGACTTGTTTAAAGTCTTTTTCTCCTTTCCCAATCTAGCTGATTCTAGTTGTCTGATAAAATTAAGAAGCACTGATAGTATTGGCTTCCTCCCACCCCTCTCCCTACTATCCTATTAAATGAGTATATATTACCAAGATATTACTGAGTGAGTGTAACCAAGAGAGACATGAACTGCTTCCTGAGTTAGTCTCTTTCCCCAAGTAACATTTATGGTCTGAGTACCTTCCTGTAATCCAGATGAGTCTACCATAAATACATACACACAGAAAAAAAGACAGGGAAATAGATGTTAGGGAGCATTTCAGCCAATTTGAAAACTGTAGAAAGGATGAAATACATATTCTATAATTTAAGAATACAAAATCTTAACTTACGTTCATTTGATGATTTTGTCATTGTCTGGACAGAACAAAAACTAAGATTAGTGTACTTGTAGATAGTTTAATAAAAAATAAACTGTAGTAGAGAGGATGAAATAAAAAGGATGAAAAGGAAAAAAAATCACATCAGATTATAAGAGTCATAACAGATGCATAGAGTCCCAGAGGAGAGAAGAAAGAAATGAAACAGAAGAAATATTTGAAAGAATAGTGGCTGATAAATTCCTTAAAGTAATGAAATATATTAACCCACATATTCAAGAAAGAACAACATTGGACTCAGTAGTACATCATAATCAAACTGTAAAAATCCAGAAATCTTAAAATCAGTCAGAGAAAAAATGATTACCTTCAAAAGAGCAATAATGATATTAAGGTTATTTATAAACAAAACAGTTGAAAGCCAGAAGATGATGGAATAACTTATTTAGAATATAAAAAGAGCAAAAGTGAAAATATAGAATTATGAAATTCTAGTAAAAATATCCAAAAAGAAAGATGACATATATATTTACAGAAAAATAGAATCCTCAGCAGACTACCAGTTTAAAAATGCAGACTAAAAGGAGTTCTACAGATGGAAGAAACTTTGTCACTTTTGGAAGCATAAAACTTTGAAAAGTATAAGGTGTACTGAAGTGTGTAATACACTCTAATATGTTTACAACACAAATGAAAATGTCTTTTGAGGTTTGGTACCTAAATAAACACATGGGCAACTGCAGCAAGGCTCTACCTGCTTTTCCCCAATGTGACCCTCAACACTCACCCACACTCCCAATAATCAAGTGGATATCCAGCTTCCAAAAACTTTACTTCCTTTGAGCCAAGTTATTTTTTTCCTGCCCACTTCTAAGTTACAGCATTTTAAATGACTTCCCATCACAATTAGAATAGTATCTAAATCCAGCCTCCTAACATACCCTGCAATACTAGTCCCAGGGATTGGTTCCTGCTACCCTTACAACGTCGTAGCATTCGACTCTCCATATAACTCAATGGACTGTCTGTCCTTCACTTTGTTTAAATGGGTAGCTGGTCTCTGCCAGGAACAATCCTTTGCTCATTTGTGGATTTCCCTGCTTCCTTTGAAGGTCTTAAAGAGACCTCCCAAAATGGGTCCACATTCTTGTTCTCGTAATCATAATTTCTTGATACCATTGTAATGATTTTGAATTATTTTCTTTATTTGATTTTGTTCTTTGATTTAATTAGACACCCCTTAAAACTTTAAACTGCATGAACATAAAACAAGCTTTATTTTATTCTCTATTTTATTATTTGCATCCAGTTACCTGCCTGGTACATTGCAGAGGCTCCATCAATAACTTGTTGAAAGAGTGAATGATAATGAACACCTAAACCCTAGTTGATTAATCTATCAAATAAAGGTGTGGGCTAGACAATTTACACAAACTACTCTGATGTCAATAAGCATACTTGAATAACATAATTTGGCAAGTCTAATTATTTCACCCAAATTAATTGTCTAAAGAATCTTACTTGATTGATAGTTAATAAATGTATTTGTTGGGTTAGTGGAGTAGGTTAGAGCAAGTGTTATAATTCCAGGCCAAATCAATTACTAAATTGCTTTTATGAAAAGGTGAAATAGTTCAGTGCATTTTATCCACAGCATTTTCATTTCACAACATTTATATTGACAGTTTTGAAACTAAAGTTCTGAAACACTATTGCTAGTTCATTCAAAAGCAAGAAACAAAAAAAAATGTTGCAAGGTGAGTGGTACACACTTATAGCAGTTTCTGGTTTACATTTATTTTATTTTATTTTTTTGAGACAGAATCTTGCTCTGTTGTTCAGGCTGGAGTGCAGTGGCATGATCTCAGCTCACTGCAACTTCCACCTCTGGGTTCTAGTGATTCTCCTGCCTCAGCCTCCCGAGTAGCTGGGACTACAGGCATGCACCACCACGCCCAGCTAATTTTTGTATTTTTTAAGATACAGGGTTTCACCATGCTGGCCAGGATGGAATGGTCTTGATCTCTTGACCTCGTGATCTGCCCGCCTTGGCTTCCCAAAGTGCTGGGATTACAGGCATAAGCCACTGCACCTGGCCTCTGGTTTACTTTTGCTGACTCAAGAATTGTAAATATTTCAGATTGGAAATAATATGTTTTTATCTAAGTGATCTACAATTGAAGGATAAACTTCAGTATCTCATTCTTAGTGAAACTGAACTCATTCAACATATTAAATGGCCAATCTTTAGTGGATTGAATCATGAATACCAATTTCCCCTCTTGCTACAAAGCAGTCATATCCGAAACTGCCAGAAGTGTTGACTTCTGAGGGCTCAGAGCTGAATCCCCCTCCAAGAATCGCTCTCATCTCCTCCCCCGAAGAATAATGTTTCACCTGATATTACATTCCCTCTTCAATTAATAATTGCCTTCAACAAATTATCGGTTAATGTGAGGAGAAAAAAGCCTGTCTTCAAATAGCAACAACTCCCCAAAGGTGTAGTTCCTCCAGCGTTGCCTGTGAAATTGGCTGTGTGCTATCAACTGCATCACACTTCTTCATTCTCACTCTGGCCAGTCCTGTTTCTCTCAAACTCTTAACGGTGTCATTCATAAGAATACTCTCCTTTAATATCCCTGTATGCAAATCTCTGTCTCAAGGTTTTATTTCTGAGGAACTGCACCTCAAAATAGAATTTTCCTATTTTCATGCTAAAAATGTTTTCTTGAAAATTTTGGAAGTCTCAATAAAAACGTGGTTATAACCCATTTTAAATACATTTCTTTCCTGCTAATTAGTGAGGAAATCACTTATACTAGTTCATGTATAGAACAATGCTTTAATGGGCCATTAGCATCTGTAGCATCTGGGAGCTTGTTAGAAGTGCAAAGACTCAGGCTCCCCATTGCAGCCCCACTGCATTACAGTCTCTAGACATAGGACCCAGAAATCTGTGGCAAAATCACTTCTCCAGGTGACTCTTATGTATAGTTAATTAAGTATAGTTTAATTAGAGAAGCATTGTAAATATTGGATATTAAGAAAGGAAGAATGGGTAAGACAGTTATCTAATTATACTAGGGAATAAGAAGTTATCTTTTAATTCAATAAAAATATTAAACTGATAAAAGAAACATCAATATTAAGAGACACATATTAGCTGTTATGGTTCATCCACATGTCTATAAATGAAACATATAATTATGAAGTAATATAAGTAGTTACATTTCCATTTCCATTGTTGGCCTCATACATTAGATTATTTCATCTCTTCCCTTCAATCAATATTTAACTTTTCTATTTTTCCATCAAATCATTATTATATTTCTGAAAATTAAGTCATCAAAAGTCTTTTAGCAAGTCTAACAATTAAGAGCACAAAACCCATCTACTACTTTAGTTATAAACTTAGTTTACAAATGGGCTACTACTTTACAGTTTACAAATTGTTTTCACATTTCATGTGTCATTTGATGCTAACAAAATTCAAGTGCCATTTTATTTTAATTGATAGATGAAAAGTTCATGTTAACTGAGGCCAAACAGCTTACTCAAAATCAAGTAGCTTGTAACTGATAGCATAACATTAAGGATTAGGTCATCTAAATCCACATCATGTCCCCTATTAAAAGAAGTTCATATTTTAAGTTGGAAGGATCTTTTCATTATCTATCTATCTATCTATCTATCTATCTATCTATCTGTCTGTCTATCTACCTATCTCTGGTGATTGTTTTCTGATATCCATAGATTTACCTCAATGTGTATTCTCCTTAAATTAAGAGAATATCTAGCACTTATTTAAGTCTGCAGTGTATACTCCATACGTGCTACTTCCTTGGTGTCTTTCTTTTATTTTAGCCCAAGGATGTATGTGTAAATATATTCGATATGGCCTTATGCTGAAGAAGAAACCAGGACATTAAACTACCTGGAAATCTGGAATTATTTCCCTGCTGATATTTGATTAAGTGTATCCAATATATCACATGGAATGATTTTAGACAATATAAATGATCTTTATTAATTTTTAACATATTATTCTGCACTATTTATTGAGTGTCTACTGTATGCCAATCATTTTTCTGGGTACTGCGTGTAAAGAGATAAGAGAAATAATGTCCCTGCTTTCCTAGAGAACATTGTCTAATGAAGCAGAAGGCGGATGACAAGTAAATACATAATAAAGTCATTACATAGTGCAAAGTATGTGAAAGAAATAACCATAAAAACTCGGGTGCTAAAATACAGAATAAGGGAAATCAGATGAACTGCAAAACATACATAGAAAATTGCTATTAATACTGCTACTAGTTTTGCATAATGAAACTCTATGGTTGTACTTCCCTAACATAGTAAAATACTTGCAGTTAACAGCGTATTTAATGAAAATAATTATGTGGTCCATTCAGTGTTACAAAATGCCTTCGTGTGTCTAGAGTTGAACATTTAAATGAATCCTCACTTTTCTTTATGATTATCCAGATTTACATGTCTCAATTAAATAATAAAATATTTCCCATAGTACTTCTATCCAACACCTTAACAACAAATTGCCTTGACCTTCATTTATTCCCTTTAGGTGAATGTTGAAAGGCTTTGCCAATAGAAAGTTCTCTGGTTATCTTTTAATATTTCTGTGGTTTGGAATGGAGACTGCTGCTGCCACCACATGCAGTAAGTGATTTCATACCTTTCAAGAGCAGGCAGACGGTAGAAGCAGATGGGACATATTTATAATCCCACATATCCCCATTGATCAGTCATTTAAACATCTGGCTTTCAGAAAGGGTCACCAGTGCTGGAATGAGTTCAAATGTTTTATAACCTGCTTCACCTATCCCATCATGTACATAATGATAGTTAGCAATTCTCAAAGTATTAGACCATTCAAGTTCTTTCTTCCACTTTTTTATTCATTCTGTACTTTTTACTCTGAAGCAAAATATTCTCAGTAAAAAAAAAAAATGAAATTAAGAAAAAAGACAGGATGATGCATTCATGCATTTGTAAAAGCAATGGCTAGTATCCTGGACACTTGATATATGCAAGCCATTGTGATAACCACCTTACATCCATTATCACATTTAATCTAATAAACTGACTCCATAAGCTAAACACTTTCATTACCCTATTCCCTAAGTCCATTAGAGTAAAAATATATGCAAAGGATATGAAAGATATGCAAAGGATCCAACATCCTTGCAATAAGATGAATCCAAGTTTTTCCGGGTCCTCATTCTTCTCCACCAGCGTGCAGCAGTGAAAACACTATGGGAGGAATTCCCTACTTAGAAATGATGCCTCTCTAGCACCATAAAAACCATATGCTTAGATATGGAGGGAACATTACGAAGATTCTTTTTCTGGACTCTAATACTAAATATCACTTTAGTTTTCTACTATTTGTTTGCCAACACTATAACAAGCCCAGTACCAAATACAAACTTTTGAGGATAAGGAAAGGGGAGACTAAATCGCTCCCCTTTCAAAGTTTAAGAAGGCTGAGTGTTTAACTCATGGCATTAGGCAAAACCAACGTGAAACAAAATTTTCAGGAATGTATAAATCTCTTAAAGTATTATATATTACATTACATGTAGCTATGTCTCTTCACTCACGCAGTGGCTCACGTCTGTAATCCCAGCACTTTGGGAGGTGGAGGCGGGTGGATCACTTGAGGTCAGGAGTTTGAGACCAGCCTGGCCAACATGGTGAAACCCCGTCTGTACTAAAAATACAAAAATTAGCCAGGTGTGGTGGTGCATGCCTGTAATCCCAGCTACTTGGAAGGCTGAGGCAAGAAAATCGCTTGAACTTAGGAGGCGGGGGTTGCAGTGAGCCAAGATCATGCCACTGCACTCCAGCCTGGGCAACAGAGAGAAAAAAACAAAGAAAAAAAGTATATACTTATTATATATTATACATGTAATCTTATTGATTTGAGGTTAGGATTTACATGTCAGAAAAGTGGTGGGAAGGATAATTCAATACATATATTATCTCTCATTTGTAACCAAAACTAATTTGAATAGGTACTTCATAAAATATCACTGGCTAAGCTAGAAACTGGGTAGGTTACATGAGACTATGACTAAGCAATAACAGGACAGAGACATTCCCTAGAGACACACCAGCCCTAATCTCTCTTTCCTCTGTTTTACTCCTCACTTTGCAAGTGTCAGCTTAGAGGCATCCTCTTACACTCTTGTGCCTGGCTTAGCTGCTTCTTTCATGAAATCCCTTAACTCCATTTTCTGACTTCTATAACAGGAACTCAACATGGTGTGTAGCACAAATGTGATATTGCCAACAGCTGAATAGGAGATCTCCTCCATTATCAAAATGCTCTTTGTTTTCTATAATATATATTTTTACAACACTCTTCTGACTTTTCTCATTTGAGGTTTCATCTTATTCACATGGGCTACAGAATCTCTTAACAGTTTTTTAGAAATTGATCTAATATAACAATTGAATAACAGATTTAACGAACAATTGTTTGCACCTCTGAGCAGTCTATTATAGGTGTTTGCCAACACTATAACAATCCCAGTACCAAATAAAAACTTTTGGGGATAAGGATGAGGATAACACAACCTACTGAGAAATATAGACAAGCACAAATAGATATGGAAACGTATATAAGGTATTTTCACATACAAGCTATGAAATCCTCATTTGTAGTGAATAACTTCTAGGGTAAGATTAATTCCAAGACTTTGCAAGAGACAGAGAAAGCTTAGAAAGGCCAGGCATGGTGGCTCACGCCTGTAATCCCAGCACTTTGGGAGGCCAAGGAGGGCCGATCACGAGGTCAAGAGATCAAGACCATCCTAGCCAACATGGTGAAAGCCTGCCTCTACTAAAAATACAAAAATTAGCTTGGGGTGGTGGCACATGCCTGTAGTCCCAGCTACTTGCGAGGCTGAGGCAGGAGAATTGCTTGAACCCAGGAGGCAGAGGTTGCAGTGAGCCGAGATCACGCCACTGCACTCCAGCCTGGCAACAAAGCAAGAGTGTCTCAAAAAAAAAGTTTCATTTAAAGATTATCTCTATTTTCTATTTCCTAAAGTGTTTTCTAAGCCTTCTTTTTTTTTTTCATTTTTTAAATAAAACTTTTTTTTTGTTTTTTTTTTTTTGAGACAGAGTCTCACTTTGTCATCCAGGCTAGAGTGCAGTGGCACGATCTCAGCTCATTGCAGTCTCAACTTCCCAGGCCCAGGTGATCC
This sequence comes from Pongo abelii, assembly GCF_028885655.2. Taxonomy (NCBI): domain Eukaryota; kingdom Metazoa; phylum Chordata; class Mammalia; order Primates; family Hominidae; genus Pongo; species Pongo abelii. The sequence continues at coordinate 87,952,850 of NC_072000.2, read as the reverse complement.
TTCCACGTCAGCCTCCCAAAGCAGTTGGGACTGCAGGCATGCACCACCATGCCTGGCTAATTTTTTGTAGAGACAGGGTTTCACCATGTTGCCCAGGCTGGCCTCGAACTGCTGAGCTCAGGTGATCCGCCAGCATCGGCATCCCTAGGGCTGGGATTACGGGCGTGAGCCACTGTGCCCAGCCTGTTTAGATGAAACTTAATGGAAAGGAGAACTTTACCAACTTGTAAGTGGCAAGAAGAGCATTAAAAGAGCAGACATAGACCGAGTGAAAGAATGGTGGATTAAAAGTAGGAATTTGTAAGCAACATGCGAGAATAGATAGCTCATCAGAGTACTTGAATACTGTGAAAACCCTTGAACAGTAACCCAAGTTAGTTCAGGCTTTCAGCAAAGAATGTAGAATTAAAGTTAAATATTTCAAACAAAATAAACATTAATTTTTTATTGACCATCAGTTGTAACTAACAAATATTTATAGTTTATCAGTGTCTTCTACTTTAATGTCTTCTCCATTGTGGGCTTTTATTTTAAAATGTATGCCAGGAAACTTCAGAGAAGACAACCTTCTCTTATTTGAGGATTAGGTTTGGTTTCTGAAGTTCAATTATTCTATTATATCAATCTACCAAAATGGATTATGTTAGTCATATAATTATACTCAAATCTTTGAATATAGAGCAAATGATACAGGCGTCAATACATATCATACCATACCATACTTATCTTACACTGTCATAGTGTAAGACTGGCAAGGGACAATCTCAAAAACTGAGTTTTGATTTTACCATCTCCTTAGTTTAAGATTCGACAATGACCAGAAACTAGTGCTCAGCCGTTGTTCTCTGCTTACTGAGACATACACCCCACGATGATTTTCTAAAGTGGCCGGTAACATTTCTTGTGACAATTCTCTCTAACTAATAAGAAATGACAGAAGATGGGAGAGTTAGTCCAATAAATCAAGCTCAAGCAAAACCTCAGCAAGTTAACTTTGTTCATTCAGAACAAAGATTATTGCCTTGACTTGATAATTACTCAGTAATGTGGACTGTCATCATTTCTAAGAATTCTCCAAAATAATTTAAGTAGACTATCATGAAGCTTAAACTAACATAATGTATGCAATTTGTACATATTTCATAAAAATGAAATGTGGATTGATTTCCTGACTAAAGTGTATCTCTAAAACCTCATATAAAAACAACATTTCACTTGTCCCTGCACTTCATAAGTTTCCAAGCATTATGAACTAATTGTGCATGGATTGCTTTATTTGGGATAACTAAATAACTTTTCTCTTTGCAGGCTTGACTCTTCTGACTCCATACTTTCCCCATAACATGTATGTCTACAATTTTTTATTGAAAATTTGGAAATCCATCAACTTCTAAAAGCCACAGTTTTGCTTGATTTTTTTATTTCTTTCTTTTTTTTAACCCATTTTTATTCTGCTTTATTTTCCTTTACAGTACTTTTCATAACTTTTTTTTTATTATTATTATACTTTAAGTTTTAGGGTACATGTGTGCAATGTGCAGGTTAGTTACATATGTATACATGTGCCATGCTGGTGTGCTGCACCCATTAACTCGTCATTTAGCATTAGGTATATCCTAATGCTATCCTAATGCTATCCCTCCCCCTTCCCCCCACCCCACAACAGTCCCCAGAGTGTGATGTTTCCCTTCCTGTGTCCATGTGTTCTCATTGTTCAATTCCCATCTATGAGTGAGAACATGCAGTGTTTGGTTTTCTGTCTTTGTGATAGTTTACTGAGAACGATGATTTCCAATTTCATCCATGTCCCTACAAAGGACATGAACTCATCATTTTTTATGGCTGCAGAGTGTTCCATGGTGTATATATGCCACATTTTCTTAATCCAGTCTATCATTGTTGGACACTTGGGTTGGTTCCAAGTCTTTGCTATTGTGAATAGTGCCGCAGTAAACATACGTGTGCATGTGTCTTTATAGCAGCATGATTTATAGTCCTTTGGGTATATACCCAGTAATGGGATGGCTGGGTCAAATGGTATTTCTAGTTCTAGATCCCTGAGGAATCGCCACACTGACTTCCACAATGGTTGAACTAGTTTACAGTTCCACCAACAGTGTAAAATTGTTCCTATTTCTCTACATCCTCTCCAGCACCTGTTGTTTCCTGACTTTTTAATGATTGCCATTCTAACTGGTGTGAGATGGTATCTCATTGTGGTTGTGATTTGCATTTCTCTGATGGCCAGTGATGGTGAGCATTTTTTCATGTGTCTTTTGGCTGCATAAATGTCTTTTGAGAAGTGTCTGTTCATATCCTTTGCCCACTTTTTGATGGGGTTGTTTGTTTTTTTCTTGTAAATTTGTTGGAGTTCATTGTAGATTCTGGATATTAGCCCTTTGTCAGATGAGTAGGTTGCAAAAATTTTCTCCCATTTTGTAGGTTGCCTGTTCACTCTGATGGTAGTTTCTTTTGCTGTGCAGAAGCTCTTTAGTTTAATTAGATACCATTTGTCAATTTTGGCTTTTGTTGCCATTGCTTTTGGTGTTTTAGACATGAAGTCCTTGCCCATGCCTATGTCCTGAATGGTAATGCCTAGGTTTTCTTCTAGGGTTTTTATGGTTTTAGGTCTAACGTTTAAGTCTTTAATCCATCTTGAATTGATTTTTGTATAAGGTGTAAGGAAGGGATCCAGTTTCAGCTTTCTACGTATGGCTAGCCAGTTTTCTCAGTACAATTTATTAAATAGGGAATCCTTTCTCCATTGCTTGTTTTTCTCAGGTTTGTCAAAGATCAGATAGTTGTAGATATGCGGCGTTATTTCTGAGGACTCTGTTCTGTTCCATTGATCTATATCTCTGTTTTGGTTACTGTAGCCTCGTAGTATAGTTTGAAGTCAGGTAGCTTGATGCCTCCAGCTTTGTTCTTTTGGCTTAGGATTGACTTGGTGATGCGGGCTCTTTTTTGGTTCCATACGAACTTTAAAGTAGTTTTTCCAATTCTGTGAAGAAAGTCATTGGTAGCTTGATGGGGATGGCATTGAATCTATAAATTACCTTGGGCACTATGGCCATTTTCACGATATTGATTCTTCCTACCCATGAGCATGGAATGTTCTTCCATTTGTTTGTATCCTCTTTTATGTCATGGAGCAGTGGTTTGTAGTTCTCCTTGAAAAGGTCCTTCATGTCCCTTGTAAGTTGGATTCCTAAGTATTTTATTCTCTTTGAAGCAATTGTGAATGGGAGTTCACTCATGATTTGGCTCTCTGTTTGTCTGTTATTGGTGTATAAGAATGCTTGTGATTTTTGTACATTGATTTTGTATCCTGAGACTTTGCTGAAGTTGCTTATCAGCTTAAGGAGATTTTGGGCTGAGACAATGGGGTTTTCTAGATATACAATCATATCATCTGCAAACAGGGACAATTTGACTTCCTCTTTGCTTGATTTTTAACAAACTCATTTGATGTGAAACGTGATTTAGAGCTGCTGTGAGCCTATTTGTCATCTTCATTGACCCACTTAGTGTGAAAATCTACACTCTTCGAAAATATTAACTCTAGAGGGCTTCCCCTGCTTATTTCTGAAACGTATCTGGAACGAAAGCTTTTTAATAACTATTTAGAGTCCTCTACTTTTAGAGCAAAAATAGGATTATATTTTCCTTCAACTGAAGCCTTATTGTTTGTAACCTGAGGGTGACTTTTTAAAGTATAAATATATTCAATTCATTAATCCATAGTTTCTCATAAATAGCACTTATTGTACACAATGATTAGTTTGCCTTTTTTTTAGATGAGAAAACAGAATCTTGAGAGGCAAAACAACAAGACCAGAGTAGCAGAACCAGAAATCAGAGGAGGCAAATTTCAAACCACAGCAGTTTGACTCCAGCATGCTTCCTTTTCACCTGCTTTCTGGTCTTTGCTCCTCTCTTTCTAGCTCTAGACAGTAACTTAGAGGAAGAAAGATGATCTCAGCTTTCATTCAAGGAAATAATTTTTGACCTATTTATTGACAGTCCCTTAAAATATATCTACCTTTTTATGAAAAGATGTTGAGACTTTATCCTGAGTAGGGCTGATCATTAGCATTTCAGTGACATATTTACGAAATACTTAAACAGACTATATTCCCTAGGATGTATCTTCCTCTCCTCTGTCATTAATCCTCCCTTCTTATTACTTACTACTTTACAATACTGAAATGTTTTTAGACATAAATCAATCTCATTGGAGACTAAATGCTCAGATAAACAATAGTTTAATCATGTTTCTTTTGTTATTAAGTGTTATTGTCACACCTGACATATCAACATCTTTCCTATCAATAGTCATTAACTCAGTTTCACTGGTTGCATTCTAATGTATTTACCTTCATGCCATTATCAAGCAGTGTTCTCAGAAGACAACCTGAATTTCTCTTAAGAGCTTTTTTTTAAATGAAATGTGTAATAACTCCCTGACTAAAGTATATATCTAAAACCTCATATAAAAAAGAACATTTCACTTGTCTCTACATTTCATAAGTTTCTACACATTGTTAAAATGACCAATCTTTAACACTTGAAAAAAAAATTGTGTAGGAGAAAAATATTTTAGCCTAGGCATCTGGCCAAATGACAAATGGAGTACAGAGAGCTGAAACCATTTTGTCATGATTTCACCAGAGACTGATTTATAGGTATTCTAGTGTCAATGACATGTGCAGATTCAGAATTTTTTTAATGTTTACTTTTCTAAGACAAATACAGATAATTTATTCTGGGTCTAAGGGGCTAAAGCAAGAGTACTGGAATGGATCAACTCTACCCTTTAACATCAAAGTGAGTGCTAGAGCCATAACTTTGGTGACATTTGGGCTGTGAGCAATAATTCGGAGCCACCTGGATGTGATTAGCTCAGAGTAAACTAATGTCAGAATAATCTTTAGTGTACCTTTTACCTTCAACCTCCAATCACCCAGGTTCCCTCCTCTACCCTTGGGGAAAATAGCTGCTAGCATCTGTCAAGTTACACAGCATTTAAAGAGTTTGTTCCTCTAGAAGCTCTACATAGTATTGGCTAAAACATTTCTCTTAACATTAAGACTTGAAGAAAATACTTTATTGTTTGTACTCACAGCCGAAATGCTGAAATGCCTATGTGTCTAGGGAAAAAAAATTATCCAAAATCAAAAGCAGGACCAAAAGAAGTTAATGCATCAACCACTTACTTTGGTAGACCTCTGAGAAATTCTGGAACATGTTAAAATATGACATGAACTTGTTGAACTTCACTTCTTTTAAACCTCTGGCATGATCCAGGATCTTCTTGCTTGTAGCTAACAAAAGAAAAAAAAAAAAGAAAAAAAAAACAAAAATAACAAAAAAATGGTGATTTAAGGCCCCTTTGGAATGAACTGTAACTGAGCAACTGACATGGGAATTAAAATAAATCAGGCCTAGACACACAGTTAGTTACCAAGCAAGAGCTGTGAAAACTGGAAGCATTCACTGTAATTATAAGGCAGCTGAGAGACAAGAGGATGAAATTTTGGGGGGCTCAAGGGTCAAAGATCAACATTAGACTGATCATCAACTGTCACTACCATGCTATTTCCTAGCTGGGACCAAGTTAACTGTTTGTTTAATTTCTAATGCTGTTAATTTTTCCCATGTCTGTGAATGAAAGGTTGTGACGTGGTATGGAATCTTTCTACTTGAGTCACAAGTAAATTCACTAGAATATTGAAGATAATTTATTTCTGAAATCTCTGGTTTGGGGCTCTAAACATATTTTGTGGCAAAATCTAAACATCGTGACGAAACCTAAACATATCGTCAAAGTTTGCTTTTTTAAAAAATGGCTGGTTTACAAATATCAATAAAAATTATCAGATGCTAATATATGAGTAAGAAAAATAATGAAGTGTGAATGCCCACAGACGGGAGGAGAACAATAAAACAATTGCTGTTTCTTTATCTGCAAATTGATAAAACAGATTTTGGGAAGTAGCTTTATGCCTTATCAAAAACCCTCAAAATGTCTTGTCTCTTTAGTTTCAGTACTCATATACTTTTTAATCTATCCTAGAAAAATAATATTAAGTAAACTTAAATTATACATTGCATACTATTTATAACTGTAGAGTTTTAGAAATATCCGAAAAAGTTTATGACAAAGGAAAAGGTTAGGCAAATTATTGGTACATTGTGTTTTGATGTATTACATTGCCACTGTAAAAATAATAAACATATATGTTACGTGTTAGGTTGGCGCAGAAGTAATTGCAGTTTTGCCATTATTCTTTTAATGCATAAACTGCAATTACTTTTGTGCCAACTTAATAGAAATATGATATACTGTACTGGAACATTATATAATTTCATGATAAATGTTCTATCTATTATATTTATAAAATTTACACAAAAAGTGATATAAAGTAAAACATATAGAATAAAAACCAAATGTACACAACAGTAATGTTATATAAATGTATAATTACACAGAAATCACTGTAAAGACCAAAATCGATCCCAAAATTTTAACTAAGAAGTCCTTGGCTTTTCTCTAGATATATGTAAATAGAGAATAAGATACATTTATTAAAGTAGTATGGTAATTTTTGCATGTGTATGTGTGCATAAAATAAGTTTCTTTATTAGTCCATTCTAATACTTCTATAAAGAACTACCTGAGACTGGGTAATTCATGAAGAAAAGAGTTTTAATTGACTTACAATTTCACGGGCTTAACTGGAGATCTCAGGAAACTGACAATCATGGCAGAAGGAAAAGAAGACGCAAGCTCCTTCTTCAGAAGGCAGCAGGAGAGAGAGAGAGGGAGAGCAAGGGGGGAAGTGCCACACACTTTTAAACCATCAGATCTGGTAAGAACTCACTCACTATCACAAGAAGAGCATAGAGGAAATCTGCCCCCATGATCCAATCACCTCCCACCAGTTCCCTCTTCCAGCATTGGGATTTACAATTCAACATGAGATTTGGGTATAGACACAGACCAAGACCATATCAGTTTCTAATGCCCAATACACTTTGCATCTGCATATGTTATTCTCCCTTATGTTGACTACATATACAACATTAAATTCAAAAGAATACACCTTGAAGTCAAGAAAATATTTAGTACAGTGGAATATAACCCATTGAAACACAATAAATATTTACTGGCAACAATAATAGTCATTATAAATCATTAGATATCTAAGTATTATAAAATAACTTTTGCTTTAAGCACTTATATTTTGGCTTTGCAGAAACAAAGTCCTAGAAAATGAGAAACACATAAGCAAAGTGGTTTTATAAAGCAGGATTTAACTTACAGAAATCCCTAATCAAATGAGACTTTTAGAGGCTATATATTAATTTTAGCCAAATAAACAAAATGATAAGAACACAAGTATTACCAATGTTTCATTCCAAAAAGAACTGGAAGGTTATGCTTTTGGTGTAGTAATCATTTCTAAACTCCTATTCCAACATTGACAACAAAACATAGCTTTGACTTACATTCAAGATAAAGGCAAAATATTTGCAAGAATTTCATTGTAACTTAATTTATAAGGCAATCTCACAATGTAAAAACACAGAGTTCAGAAACTTTGTCAACATGGGGAAAATAAAAAAATGAAATGAAATCTGAAATTAGTTTATTCAAGAAATATTGTTCAACATCACTATGCTTTTTAATTTATTTTGCAATGGCTCAGAGCTCCATGTCCAAATCTTGACTGTGCCACTTGCTAGCTGTGCAACTATAAGCAAGGCATTTAAGCTTTCTAAAGCTCAGTTTTGATGCAGAAAAAAGAGTGATGATAGTAATATATCACTGTGGTTTTACTAGAAATAAGTTATAACATTGTTAACAAAATATTAGCATGTAATGAATTTTGGTTATTTAAGTTGTGCTAGGCCTGGGGATTTAACAGTGAGGAAGGAAAAAGATCAATGTCATTCTCCCAATGAACAAAATATTTTTAAAAAACATAACATTATTAGAGAGCCTATAAGGCAGAAAGGAGTTACAGTTAATGAGTGATGGCTAGATTCAACAAAAGAAAATAGGAAAAACTGAGGTCAGTATTGGAGATTGATTTTCTGCTAGAGGCATTTGTCATTTGTAGAGGAGTAGCTGAGAGGCTGAGAAACTATGTATTGCTTTTGACAACCTGGTAGGGTCAACTGTGCAAAGACCCCTGGATCAAGAGCCCTGGATTTCGAGACCCTGGCCAACCTCTCATGCATTGAATTAGGATTCCAAATAATTACACTCTAGGATTTAGGATTCCAAAAGATTTTACTTTGAGAGTAACAGTAAACCAGAAATATGCAGAATTATAAGGACTAAAGACTAGCTTTAAATTGTTTCAAAAAATAAAACTACTCATCTGTCTTGAACTTTAAGATAATTTTTCTTTGCAAGACAAAAACTTGATAATCAAGAGTGTATGAAGAAAAGATTGAGTAATGAAAAACAGGAGTTGAGATAAATAGCAAACTGTAGAACAAGACTTTTAAATGGGTGCTTTTATTAAGTTTAAAGAGATAAAAGAAAAATTGAAAAATTTAGTCAAAAACTGGAAACCATAAGAAAGAAGAAAATAGAATTATTGGAACTTAAAGATAGAATAAATACAACTAGAAAATAAATGCATAAGTTTATTTTAAAAATATTTGTGACACAGTTGAAGATAGGCATAATTAACAGGAAGATAACTCATAAGAAAATATCCATACTTAAACAAGAAGAGGCAAAAATATGGAAATATTGAAAAGTGAATAAAAAACATAAATGACTCAGAGAAGAAAATCTGGTATTTAATATATGTATAATTGCCCTTGTGACTATTAACTGTTGAATATCCTAATATGTATATCAACACAAAATTGATACTGTCATTCTAATACAGGGTATGAGATCTGAAAAGGAGAAGGTGATGTGTGCAGAGAGCAATAATGTAGGACTTCAAAGATTTGCCTTTGGTACATAAAGTGGATTCTTAGATGAATATTTTTATAACTAATTTAATTCGTTTACTTTTCAAAATATGTTGTTAGTAATTCCTAACACAGAAGGAGATGAATGTTTTTACTTAAGGATTCTTGTCTTATGAGCTTGACATGGCTTATTTCTACAAAAATCTGTGCTTTCATTCATCAATACAGTAAGTCTTCTAAGCACTTTATATTTTGTAATCATGTAATAATAACAGTATTCAGGAGTTTTAGGGATTCAGGTATTCCTAAGCATTCATTAAATAAAGGCAGGAATTATCATTATAGTCAATGTCTTTTAGGTATATGTTAGTTTCCTAATACTTATAAAACATTGTGCTAAACTCAGTGCAACTCTTTAAAAATAGTTATAAACACAAAATACAGTGATATTATAGTTTCTTTTGTTGTGATCTCCTATGTTTACCAATACAGATTGAGTCTGCTTTATTCAATTTCAAATGTATAGGCAAGTAAGTATCGAAATGGGTCCGGCGCAGTGGCTCACTCCTCACCTGAGATCAGGCATTGAAGACCAGCTTGGCCAACATGGTGAAACCCCATCTCTACTAAAAATACAAAAATTAGTCGGGTGTGGCAGTGCATGCCTGTAATCCCAGCTATTCAGGAGTCTGGGACAGGAGAATTATTTGAACCAAGGAGGCAGAGATTGCCCTGAGCCGAGATCCCACCACTGCACCCCAGCCTGGTGGACAGAGAGAGATTCTGTCTCAAAAACAGAAAAAAAAAAAAGTATTGTAGTTCCTACCACTTGAAGTATAAATTTGTAAACTGGACTTTGAAGATGTCTCATAATAAGATCTCAAATTTTAGAGTAGAGAAGAATTCCTAGGGTAGTGTTGACAGTGCATGGAAAATGGTTCTAAATACTAAGAAATTTTTCAGTAGCTTTGGGGTAGGGCCCAGAAATTTTCATTGTTAACAACTCTGGCATGTGGTATAATACTAGTGGGATTTTGGAACAATTTTTAGGAATACTATGTCATCTTATTCCTCACTCACATAATGCCTCTAATTAGGCAATCAGGAACAGTTTCTAGCTGTTCCCCAAATAAGCCATGGTCATTTCTTTCTCTAACATATTTTTTTTAAGCACAAAAAATTTTCTTTTCATTTTCTGTTCCTAAAACACTCTCGTTTACCCTTTTTCATTAAAATGCTGATGTATCCTTCTCAACTCAATTGCTCTCTTTTTCTGTTGCTTCTTTTATTATGTATGGGTTTTTAAATCTTGTTTATCATTGCCTGATGCAAATCCTTCCCAATGCATATATTCCATTTATGCAACACAATTTCACTCTCATCATTAACTATTTACTAGGAAAGTGTATGTTTCCATGTATGTAATATGTTCCAACAAGAAGGTAAAGATTTAAATGGTAGGAACTATACCTTATTTCTTAACTTCATATTTTGTAGAACAACGGTAGGCACATAAAAGATAACTGATACATTCTGATTTACATTGTGATGATAAGAATTGGTGGGATATCTAAGTAAAAATGAAAAGCATCTTATATATCTTTTGCCATAATATTGTAATGTATACTGAAGTGACTATTTTCTAAAATTAAGATATTATTAGAAAATTTTAAATAATTTTACATAGTTAAAATTGCTAATAGCTTTTTCAATTATTATATTATAATACAATATATTACAATATAGAGTTGTCATCAACTGTATATTGATCAGCATATCAATATATTGATCAGCATATTGATCAACACACAGACACATACTAAAATATGCACATATATAAAACACATACATAAGTATGCACCCACACACATATGTATATATGCACATATATACATACATAAAAACATATATGTAATTAACATATACATATATGCAGATAGAGTACATATACATATAAGTTGAAAATAACTGCAGTTGACGCTTGAACAACATAAGTTTGAATCTACTTATATGTGGATTTTCTTTGATAAAAGTTATTACATTGACTGTGCCTGTCTCTCCTGCTTCCTCTTCCAGTTCCTCCACCACTTCTGCCACCTTTACCACCCCAGAGAGAGCAAGACCAACCCCTCCCCTTCTTCACCATCCTCAGAAGATGAAGATCTTTATAATGATCCACTTTTGCTTAATGAATAGGAAATATATTTTCTCTTCCTTATGATTTTCTCAGTAACATTTTCTTTCCTCCAGCTTACTTTATTACAACATCCAGTACATAACACATATAAAACATGAAATATGTGTTAATCGACTGTTTATGATATCAGTAAGGCTACCGGTCAACAGTAGGCTAATAGTAGTTAGGTTCAGTCAAAATTACATGCAGATTTTGGACTGAGAGAGTGGTTTGGCCTCCCAGCCCTCATGTTGTTCAAGGGTGCGCTGCAGATTAACAGATCAAAACCGAGTATTTTTTATTTAATATAATATTTTCTGCTTTATACCATTTGTCTTGCATTACAGAAATTTTAAAAAGCCATGGAGTACATCATCCAGAAGATTTCCAAGAGTTTATATACTTTCAATTCAACCTCTATCATACTGCAAAACCTTGTATACTATTTAGAGATAGCATACTGTGTCAAATTATTAGATTTTACCTAATTAATAGAAAGCTGAAAATAACAGACATAGTACAAGCACAGAGAGAAAATACTTTTATAGTTAACCTTGAATTTATGAGCCATTGTGCTTTATGGTGAAAACACCAGAGGTGTAAAGCATTTTCACTAATCATGATTTTATTATATTTTGCATTTGATCTAACTAATAAGTCAGTTCACTAACAGAAGCACCTTAATTTTTTGCCTCATATTTACTTGGGTATCAAATGATATAATTAAAATGCAATAAAATTATTCAGAAAATTCAATGAGTTAAATGCAATGCTTCTCTATTTTGCATTCACAAAATAACCCATGCATTTTAGAGATTTAAGATAATATTTTGATTTATCCGTAACTGCTAGTTAACTATAATTGTTCTTCAAATTTATCTTTACCTGTAAATTTCTTTAATTATTATTTAATAGCTAAATGTCACTTTCAAGATGTCACAAATCTATGATTCTTTTCTTAGTTCTCCCAAAGTGGGACAATTTCTCTAAAGTTCATTTCTTGTCAGCTTGTGGCTTACAATGTTATTAATACTTTTATTAGGTAATTGTATTGCAATAGTTAATTACTGTTTATTTTCTGCAATATAAACGTCTGTCAAGTGGTCTGCTAAGCTTTTTACTTGTATTTCTTTATTCACTCCCAGTATTCTTATCCCAAACTTATCAATTCGGGGACTAACTCTTAGAGAAAACAAGTAATTGGTCCAAAGACATAGAGCCAAAAAAAGCCGAGTTGAGATTCAAAAGCAGACACATCTGACTTCAAAGCCAGGTTCTTAGCCACTAGAACTCCACTTCACATCTTGTACTTTATTAAAGGTAAATGCAGGGAGTAATGGAAGAGCTGCTTAGCATTTTAAGAAACAGAAGCAAATTGCTGACTATGTGAGCTACGTTTTCTGGGAAATAAGGAGAAATGCTTACTTAAAATTAGCTGAATGCCTCGAATTGTCTGAGCTATTGAGACAAATGCCGTGGACTGTCATACAGAAAACATTTCTCCCCTGAAAATGTTACTAACATAATAATTGACAAAGTATGTATAGAAAATACTTTTTTTTCACCTTTATTGAGTCATATGGAACAAATAGCAGTTGGCAGAGATCAAAACAATAAGATGAAAGGGAAAAATGAAATGCAGAAATTAACAAAACTTTCATATTTTGGCAGAGACTAATTCTCACTCTTTTTTTGCTGAAAGAAAAGCGGCCATCCCGTTGCACTATGATCCCAAAGGCTTTATAATGGGAAAGTTCTGTGATATTAATTCAAATATTTCAACTAACAGGTTAAAGAGGGGAGGGAATTTGTAGAGAGAAGAATAAATCCTTCAGCCGTAAAGGTATGTGATGCCAATTAAAATGCACTCCCAGGTTGCAAAGCAGCTGCCAAAGTGAAGAGTGTTTTCAGAAAATAATTCTGGAGAGGGTCTAGGTGGCACAAGAGCTTTTAACATTCATCCCCAGAATATTTCAACTACAAATATAACACCATGCAAAAGCAAAGAGAGTATGCCAAGCACAGAATCTCATTTAGCACCCTGGTAGTTCACTTAATTAGAATAAACCCAGACTTCCTTAAAACTCTTTTGTAAGCTAAACCTCCCCACCACAAACTGACTTTTTAATTATGTGGTTCTTAAGAGCATGCAATAGAACAGAGTGTAAATATAGCCATTAACACACACAGACCCACCCTCTCCCTACACACACACACACACACACACACACACCCCCACTCACTCACTTTTGGGGAATTAAACAATGGATACTAGTGCTATTTGTGTCACTCTCTCATTACATGACTTTGAGAAAAAGATATTAACATCTACACGACTTAATTTCCTTCTGCAAGATCAGAGTAAAATAGTTGCTTCTTTACAGCTACTGCTATTTTAAGATTGTTTTCAGAGCAGTTTTAAGTTCACAGAAAAATTTAGAGAAAGGTACAGAGATTTCCCATATACCTCCTACCCCACATGTAGCATAGACTCCCCCGTTATCAACACCCACTATTTTATTTTCAGGATTAACTAAAATAATGTTTGCAAAGTCCATAGTGCCGTACTTATGTGACAAACTTAAGAAAATAGTATTTAGGCTAATATGAGTACAAAGGATGATAAATGGAAATCAAATGTCCGGAATTAGAGTCTCTTCACTCTCATTAGCTTAAATTTACGACCTTAGAAAAATCTCATTATAATATTTGCTTCAGTTATCCTACATGTGGCACCGAAATACATTCAGGCTCTAAAACTTCTTAATTTTATTAAGATATTGCTATGTTTAGGTTTATTAAGAATTCTTCATAGCTAATATGACTAACGTTAAGAGTAGAAGCCTTTCTATTAGGCTCTCCTTTTAAATTCACATTTAAAAATTTAATATAACTAGAACCTTTTATTAATTTGCTTATAAAATGATGTCAAGAATGAGTAAATTGTAATCTTATAATAAATTATAACAAATTACTTTCAAGAGTAGCTGTACTCAGCTACTCAGCTTTCTTGAGTCAGGCTATATTAATAATAAGAGCTCTAAACAGCCATCCCAATAAAAATCTTTGAAATAATAAAAACTAGAGTCAGGGGCACCATTTGAAAGGCATCATTCATTGACCAGTAATGATAATAAGAAATTTATAAAGGACAACTTTCAAGTGGAATCAGAAATCCTGGGCAGTTAATGAGCAACCAAGCAAAACTGTGCCAAAGAGGGTTTTAACAAAGCTTGGAAGTTTTGTAATTTTTCTTACCTTTTTGCAGTAGACAAGAGAGCAGGATATTAAGTCTAGGGTAGCTCCAGGTAAAAAAAAAAAAAAAAAAAAAAACCCAATAAAAAATAGAAAAGTACAGTTCTCAACTTTGTGAGTATAAAATTTCAATCAAACAGGCAAGAGGAGGCAACTAAAAAACAAATTTCAGGAAGGATAGGAAAAGTTCAGTCTTTCAAATTGGTGACCAGAAGTTGACTCTTCATATGGTTTGTCTGTATCCCCACCCAAATCTCACCTTGAATTGCAGCTCCCATAATTCCCAAGTGTTGTAGGAGGGATTCGGTTGGAGATAATTGAATCATGGGGGCAGTTCCCCTATACTGTTCCTATGGTAGTGAATAAGTCTCAGAAGATCTGATGGTTTTATAAGGGGTTTAGCCTTTTGTTTGGCTCTCATTTCTCTCTTTCCTACCACCATGTAAGATGTGCCTTTCACCTTCTGCCATGTTTGTGAGGCATCCCCAGCCATGCAGAGCTGTGAATCCATTAAACCTCTTTTTCTTTATAAATTACCCACTCTCAGGTATGTCTTTATCAGCGGTGTGAAAAAGAACTAATACAGCACTCATATACTCATGCATCAAAACATTAACCAAAGGGGAATTTACTTATTATAACTGAATGATGGCTAAAAAACTGTGCATCAAAAATTGTGGACTGCAATTAAAGAAGTATTTAGAGGAAAATACATAGTCCTCAAAATACAAAATTGAAGAGGAAAGCAATCAATTTAAGAATTTAAAAAAATAAAAATTCTAAAACAAGTAAAATAAACTAAATAATAAAAAGTAAAGATAAAAATTTGGATATATTAGTAAACTAACTAACTGAAGAATAATAGCAAATCTGAAAGTGAGTTATTGTGAAAGACAGATAAAATTTAAGAATATTGCAAGAATAATCAAAAAGAGAGAGAGAGCTCAAATTAAAATTAACTGGCATGAAAAACAAAAGGTAATCATTGTGCTATGTAGATTACAGGGAAAATAAGATGATATTATAAACAAATTATGATGATATTATAAACAACAATGACAAAAATAGATGCAATGGATATATCCCTCTGAAAAATACAACTTACTGAAATTAAAACAAGAAAATTTTTTTAAAAACTACAATAGACTTTCAAATATTGAATAATCTTTCCACAAAGTTGCAGTAAAGATGACTTTTCAGGAAAGTTCTACTAAGCATTACAGAACAGATTGTTCCAAAACACACACTCTTCCAGAGAATACAAAAATTGAATCAGATCCAATATTATTTATTTTCAAGTTGTCTGTAAATTTTATTTAAGCTGCACCTCTTGTATGTTCAATGTACGTGGTTTTTCTTTTTTGTCCAGTCTGTTTAATTCATTTCTTAATTAGAATATTTAATCCATTTACTTTTAGTGTTCTTATTAATATATATGGCTTTGCTCCTGTCTTACCTACTGCACATCCCTCTTTCATTCAGATTAATTAAAAGTATGCTTTGTCCATTCTTTGTCCATGCTTATCCCTTATATAAACTTTCATTGTCTTATTATTTTAGCAAAATTTAAAGTTGATATATTTGGGTGCAAAGGTGCAAAAACAGAGGTACTTGCATTACTAGCAAAAAAGTAAACTGGCACAAAGTTTCTGAAAGATTTGGCAAGATTAATATATATATAATATTTTATAAATATATCTACAGGGAGCTTCAAAATGTTTTCTATCTTTTGACCCTATAATTAATGTACTAAATGACTTCTATAATTTAAGGATGCTTAATATAAAACTTAAATAATGTAGAAAATTTGCGAAAAAACTAAAAATCAAACGAGAATAATGAAATATCAAACTAATCATATATAATCATTAAAATCATGTTTTTAGAGTATAATTATAAGAATTGGGGGAAATTCTTATATAATAATGTGAAGTACAAAATGTAAGATACCAAATTAAATATACAATGTGATTTAACATCAAAACCCTAGAAGAGGCCGGATACGGTGGCTCACGCCTGTAATCCCAGCACTTTGGGAGGCTGAGGCTGATGGATCACGAGGTCAGGAGATGGAGACAATCCTGTCTAACATGGTGAAACCCCGTCTCTACTAAAAATACAAAAAGTAGCCAGGCGTGATGGCGGGTGCCTGTAGTCCCAGCTACTCAGGAGGCTGAGGCAGGAGAATGGCATGAATCCTGGAGACAGAGCTTGCAGTGAGCCGAGATAGCGCCACTATACTCCAGCCTGGGTGACAGAGCGAAACTCCGTCTCAAAAAAAAAAACCCTGGAAGAAAACCTAGGCAGTACCATTCAGGACATAGGCATGGGCAAAGACTTCATGACTAAAACACCAAAAGCAATGGCAACAAAAGCCAAAATTGATAAATGGGATCTAATTAAACTAAAGAGCTTCTGCACAGCAAAATAAACTACCATCAGAGTGAACAGGCAACCTACAGAATAGGAGAAAATTTTTGCAATCTATCCATCTAACAAAGGGTCAATATCCAGAAACTACAAAGAACTTAAACAAATTTACAAGAAAAAAACAACCCCATCAAAAAGTGAGTGAAGGATATGAACAGATACTTCTCAAAAGAAAACATTTATGCCGCCAACAAACATGAAAAGAAGCTCATCATCTCTGGTCATTAGAGAAATGCAAATCAAAACCACAATGAGATATTATCTCATGCCAGTTAAAATGGTGGTCATTAAAAAGTCAGGAAACAACAGATGCTGGAGAGGATGTGGAGAAATAGGAACACTTTTACACTGTTGGTGGGAGTGTAAATTAGTTCAACCATTGCAGAAGACAGTGTGATGATTCCTCAAGGATCTAGAAGTAGAAATACCATTTGACCCAGCAATCCCATTACTGGGTATATACCCAAATGATTGTAAATCATTCTACTATAAGGACGCATGCACACGTATGTTTATTGTGGCATTGTTCACAATAGCAAAGACTTGGAACCAACCCAAATGCCCATCAATGATAGACTGGATAAAGAAAATGTGGCACATACACACCATGGAATACTATGCAGCCATGAAAAAGGATGAATTCATGCCCTTTGCAGGGACACAGATGAAGCTGGAAACCATCATTCTCAGCAAACTAACACAAGAACAGAAAACCAAACACCACATGTTCTCACTCATAAGTGGGAGGTGAACAATGAGAACACATGGACACAGGGCGGAGGCATCACACACTGAGGCCTGTTGTGGGGTGGGGGTGCTGGGGGAGGGATAGCATTAGGAGAAATACCTAATGTAGATGATGGGTTGATAGGTGCAGCAAACCACCATGGTACCTCTATATCTATGTAACAAACCTGCATGTTCTGCACATGTATCCCAGAACTTAATTAAAAAAAAGTATCATTGTCTTATTACTGAGGACCCTAGTTATAGACATGCAATATTCGTTAGGAAAGTGTAGGTTAGTAATACTCCTTCCAAGTAAGTTAGAGTATTAGCTTAATTCACCCTCACCTATTTTTATTGTCTTCACATACCGTAAATCTATCTGCCTTTCCCTTTGTCTGTCTCTCATTCTTTCTCTTGTTCTCTGCCCTCTATGTGTACACACACACATACACACACACACACACAGACCAAAACCACATTTTGTTCTATACAATCAATATTCAATTGGATTGACTTATATTCACACAGTCACTCTTTCTACTGATATTCATTCCTTTTTGGATCTTCATATTTCTCTCAGGGATCATTTTATTTCTCATTGAAAAATTTACCTTCGGTGTTGAAAGATATGCTCATTGATGGTGGCACTTTTGAAATAAATTTCTCCAGATTCTTTATTACTTTTCTCTTAAAGAGCTGGAGCTTACCCACACTCACTTTTATTGAAAGTAGGCTGGAATTAGAGACTTACATCTGGAGAACAGGATATGAAAGAAGTGATGTGAATGATGGGGTATTGCTTTAGAAAGTAGGTTGTAAGAAGACCACAGCTTCTCCCCTGGAAATGCTGTTTTGCTGTCTCTCCCAAATCATTTTTTTCATTGAAATAAAATTCACTAATCTAAAATTAACCATTTAAAGCAATAAATTCAGTAGCATTTAGTACACTCACAATGGGGAGCAAATGCCACATCTGTCTAGTCTTCTTTCTTTTTAAGGTTTCAGTTAAAGTGGAATTAATGCTTAATTTGCTAAGTACTTTTGTATCATCATTGCTTTCAGTAATTGTAGTTTTTACCCTTAGCATTTTTTCTTCTTATTTTAAAAATATATGCCTTGCTTTAGTTGTACTGAAATTAACATTGAAATTTGGATCATGGTTACTTTAAACTTCGTATCTGATAACACCAACATCTATAGCCAAAAAGGTTGATTTTATTTCTTGTAGTTGTGTTAGTTTTTGATTCATATTGTCTTCTTTCATCCTGTGTTGCACACTGTAAACATATTGTAAACATATTGGGTATGTGTGTGAAGTGTGTGTGTGTGTATGCATGCACGCACGACACATGAAATAGAGTAGAAGTCCCTTAAGATTATTAAGAAATTACTTCTTACAGAGAAAATGTAGTTTTACTCCTCCGAGATGCCCATAGTAACTTGTAAAATGAGATCTTCTTCCTGTATTTTTTAGGTATTGAGGGGATGTGTATTCAGACTTCAGTCTGGTTGAGGACTGTTCATGTCTTCCTCTTACTGTCTACCTTTTGGCTGTTTGCACTGAATCTGGATGTTTGTCATCTCCTTTTTTCCTTCCTTGGCCGCTCTATTTATTTCTCTTGCCACACAAGACTGCCAAAAACGTGATACTCAGGATTTTAGTCTCACAGCAGCCTTTTCCGAAATTTCAGATTCCATCAGGAGAAAAGGGGACGCAAAGGTACTGGACTTCAAACTTTGGATTTCCTTTATTCCATGGATGCATGTGTGTGTGTGCGTGTGTGTTTATTTTGTACACATATACACACATTTTACAGTACATATAAATTTTGTTATTCAAGTAGGATGTTCTAGTTACCCAATCGTTATCAGAATCTGGAGTCCTTTAAATATTAACCTGTGTAGTATAATTTTCACATGCATCTATTCACCCCCTTTATAGAAATATCTCTCAAAATTTCTCCCATCCCCACTGCTCTCTTGATATAGGCTGTTGACCCCACTGCCTCACTGCAACCCTCTTATCAAGTTTGCCAATCATACATCATAAATACATCCAATTTCGTAATCAAGCTGTTACCTACTTTTCTTCCCTCTCCTTCCACCTCAGTTTAGCACTTCTATTTTAGAACTTTTATTCTCCCACTGATTTCTATCTTATCTATAGTATAATGAATTCTTACGTATCTCTTTGCCTATTGGTTTATATCCTTAATTTGTGAACATGTTTTATGTGACTCATATTTTTAAAGATACAGAAGATATTATAGGAAAACAACGTCAAGATAGATATAGGAATGAAGTAGGGGAGTAAAAGATATACTTGCTTCTTTTCTCAGCAGATTCGAATATAAATTTTTCAAGGGAAATATATTTTAAAACTTAAAAAAATTGAATATCCATAGTTTAACAGAATTTCAGGGTTCTCTAATCAATATATTTGAAAATGAGAAAACGTTGTGAATATTTCATGTGTTACTTCTCAGCTTACATTTTAACCATGAAAACAGGACGTATTAAAAAAAGGACAGTTGAAAGGTTTTATTTCTCATGATTGTGTTACAAAAACATTGAAGTCTCAGTTTGGCAGGTTTCCCAGGGGATTTAAAATTTCTCTAATTCATCTATAAACAAAATAGTTCCTCAGCTGAAGGGCTATAATAACTTCAGATCCCCACCCTAGATATCTTCAGTTTATCTTGTTTTGTAGAAAAAGGGAATAGTCAACACACACACACACACACACACACAATTTAGAATATGCAAACTGAAAACTGAATCCCTGACCAAGCAGTTTTCCCTCTTTCTTTGGGAGGAGCCTGCAACGATTGCAAATGACATCATTAGTCATTGAAACTGATGGAACTGCTAAGATAACATTCTTCACCCCAGAGTAAACATTGATGGCTCCTTCGAGGGATGTCTTACATTGCAAGTCTGGGATTTAGTTTATAGGTTTGACAAGTGTGAACTTTAAACTAACGTATTTGCTATGAAAAATGGGAAAGAAAACTCTTTATAACTAAAATATATTGGCTAGAAAATCACTTTCCAGCAAGTAGTCTGATTACAATCAAAATAACACACCAAAATGAAACAGTTTACCTGTGATCAATTTAATGTGGTTGTAAAATGCTAATTATGAGAGAAAACACATTCAAGTTTTGTGGTACTGTCTATAAAACTTGCAGAGAATCTAACGTTCAGTGATGTGTAACACATATGGGTAAGCAGATGGCCAAAGTATTATTTTTAAAAACAGGACTTTTGCTGACAAAATACAGAATTGGAATGGTGTGATTGGAAAGCTAAGAGGATACTATTTATGAGGCAGTAAGCTCATGCTCAGTAATTGGATTCTTGCTAAATGGCAGATAACAAGGACTTGGTTTGTGTGTGTGTGTGTGTGTGTGTGTGTGTGTGTGTGTGTGAGTGCGCATGTTGTAGCTATAGAAATGAATAAAAAACTCTTCTGACCATATACCTATCTATAATTTCTAACCCAGCTTTTGGGGATCTATGAGAGAACGATGCTTACTTTACAATATCAGATGTGATTCATGTAAATTATTAGCTTTTCTCTTTTTGATACAATTCTGCAGAAAAAAAGTAATGAAATAATTCTGAATATGAACAAAGACAAATTAGATATGAAATAATTTTTAAAACTCCATACATATACAAAAAATACTAAATTGGTTACTTGAAGTCACTTGCTGATTTGGGTGCCCCTTCTTGGAACTACTTCAACACCTTGCTTATATTTCCAGTACTCATCATATTCAGCTGAGATTTTTCTAGGAACCTGCATGCCTTCTTGAATTTGCTATTAGCTTTCTGATATCAGGGATTATATCTTGTACGTATTTTATTCTCCCAACCTAGCATGAGACTTGGCCTGTAGTAAATGATCAGAAAGACTTTACTGAAAAAATTAATGAGGCTCTATTATTCAGTTAATACATTTTAAGCCATTGCATTAAAATTGCAGCAATTTTTTGAAAGATATGTTAATTTCTTCCTAAGAATGACAATTTTTAAGAAAGGGGATTTTAATAATTTTTTGATAAGAGGTTCCTTAAGTCTCAAATTCCTTGCCTGTAGATAAATTAGACCCATATTGGCACTTACCTATGAGGCATAAGTTATATTTCCAAATCTTCTAAAGACTGAGTTCAGATGTTACTTAATAACTTTTCCAAATATTCATGATAACTAAGTTTATCTCATATTTTGCTTCAAGATATTTTCAGAAATTTAAATTTGTTTCATACTCAGGTGTTATCTCTTGTTACATTTCATATACATTTTGTTATATATCATATATATCCTCAAATACATATTTACTAAATTCTGTTCTTTTCATAGTGGGCACCAAAGTAAACCTAAATGAAAAAAATTGTGAATATAAAAATATTATATATTTATATACATAAATTATTAGGAAGAACACTGGTGTGTATCAACATGCAAACTATTATTTGTTGATATTGTTAGAATAAGTAAATAGGTAAATGTTAATAATCAGAATTGCTCTGTCTCAGGCACTTTTATGTCTATTAACCAAACCAAGCAGATCTGGTCATAAGGACCTCCTTCTGACCTATTCTTCTTGGCTATAGAGACATCAATGTCTATGTCGGCCAATAGAAGGGCAGTATAGTCCTCCACTGGAGGCAGTGGCCAAAGAAACAGCCTTGAACACAACATAGGTGTTGACATGAAGGACTCTGGTTTCAGAAACCATGGTTCTGAGTTCTAGTTCAGCCTCTCATTAGCTTGGGAATTCAGTTATTACCTTAATCTGTCTGGAGCCCAGTTTTCTAACATGCAAAAAAGGCAACTGATATTACCTATTTCATAGTAGGCTTCTTAGCATGGTGTGAGAAAAGAGGTTATGCTCTTAAACCAGTGCTTGCCACAAAGTTAGTTCTCCACAAATTATGGCTATTAAGTTAATGATACAGTTGTTGTTTTTAAAAAGCTGCTGTAAGAAACCAATATTTGGAAAACTAGGTAGGATACTGAACCGTGAATACAGCAGAGAAATTAAAATGCACATCACAATTAAAGATAAATGAGTAAGAACATATATTTGTACATGTGTTTATGCATGTATGCAAATGTATATTCTATTTTTGCACTATAGATTTGGGCACTCAATCAAGCTAAATATTGTCATAACTATAGGAATAGTTCCCAGCTGGAAACAACCAAGCTGGAGAGAAACGTTCGCTCAACTTAGGGCAGGTGTAATCCTGTAGGGGCAGATGGCAACATATGTTTACAGAACTCTCCAGAAGGCCAACATTTACTGGAAAACAAGTTGGAAAGATTTCATCTTATACTCTAACTCAAATAAAGTATAAGAAATACACTAAGAAAAAAAATAACAACAATTTCTAGCCACTTTTCTCTTTTAGACAACCTATTTTGTAATTGTACGTCAGTTTCCTTTATGCTAATTGTTCAAATATCTGTGACTTAAGTCATAAATTCTAGAACTATGTTTTACTTTTCCTATTATACTTTTCCACCTTGGCTTTTTGCTGACACCTCCAAGTCATCATATTTTCCCCTGAACACTTTTTTATTTACCTCTGTTCCTTTTGCCTGAGAGGCGTATCATAGTTCTTCCAATCATGTGTGAAAGAAACTTCAGACTTTGTGTGAAATATATATGAATGGATATATGACAGGTAGGACAGTAGATGATCTGCATGGTGTGCATATTGATTTCACCTTATATTTAATTTGGTTATAATTATGCATATTATATATAAGTTTAACACTGGTCAGTTTTGCTTTTCCTGTTGTTCTATCCCTATGTACTAAAGAATTAATCTGGCAGATCTGGGTGTCTGCAACTTGCACACTCCGTGGAAAAGTCTGTCCTCATCCATCTCCAAGAGACAACTTCTAGGCCCTATCATTATCCTGTCTGATAAATGTGTCTCTGTTTATCTGGGGAGCTGGACAATGCCACATTGTTTATACTGTAATAACAATATGATTTATGTTGGGAGCCTTGGGCCACATGGCATTAGTTTGACTTTTAGAGGGACTACAGACTGTTTAACTAAGACCTCCTTCAGCCTCATCCATGGTCAGCCATGCCTCTGTGACCAACCCCAATAAAAACACTGAGCACTGAGTGTCAAGTAGCTTCTCTGGTTGGCCATACTTATGTGTATTGTCACACATCATTGCTGGGAGAATTAAAAACTGTTTATAAGCCCCCACTGGGACAGGACAACAAAATCAAATATCTGGTCTTTTTTTGAACTCTGCTTTATTCACTTCTTAATTCTACTCATTTTAATCTATGTATATCTTTTCTCTAATAAACCGTACCTATAACAACTTCTCTGGATTCTTTGAACCCTTCTAGCAAATTATTGCTCCTGAGAATGGTCTTGGGGGCTGGCAAAAATAAGTATGTTTATAAAATCATAAAACTAAATTGACTAAGTTTTATAGTATACTCAGTCCCTCAGGGCTAAAATTTAGACCTGCATTTATTTTGGTATCAGAAAAAATAAGAATTTAATTAGTTCACTTATTCGTTTTTTTAGGACTGTTTATCTGCAAAGTGTCTGAAAAATTAACTGTTTCTAAGAGTATTGGTGTAATGAATATTTTAAAAGTGAGTCACATTATTTAGATCTAATTTGCAAATATTTAGCAATTGCCCCCACTTTTATCATGAATAGCACAGGTACAGGCTTTCAGTGGATTAGCCTAACTAAGGCAAGTCTGGACCGGTTGTGAGTAAGAACCATCTGTCTATTAAATCAGGGATGCTCAGACCTAGAAGGAAAAACAATCTCAGCAATCCAAAGATTATTTTAAGATACGGGTAGAAACCCTGCTAACTATAATTCTCAGTGGTTAGAAGATCTGAATTTAGAATCAGAATAAAATAAGTTTGAATCCCTTAAATAAGTTCTTTAAGTTTCCAAACACATTTGCCACTCCAAATATATTCTTTTTTTTAATGAGTATATATTGACCACTTATCATAAGCCAGATATTTTGCTGATCATTAAATATTAAAGTGTTGAATAGATTATGTATATTGAGTTCTTAGTGTAGTTTCTATTGGACATTAAACCTGTTTCTCCATATTTGGATGTATTTTTTGTTATCTACCAGCTACAATATTTATATTTAAAATCTGACTATTAGAATTCTGCACGGACCTGTGTTACATGGCCATGATACTGCACAGTGCCCAGCTCTAGAAGAGACTGTGTCCATAGATAGCAACGTGAGTGGTGTCCCCAAGTTTTAAACACGAAAGTCTAGAATTTACCTCATATTTAAAGAAAATGTTTGTTCGCATAATTTTTATGTTAATTAGCTACTTATGATAATATATACTTGACTGGAAAATATTTTAACAGTGTACAATATTAGCTATACCATTTAGGAAAAAATATCAGCCTTAGAATGCTCTTCAAACTGATGTTACACAGGACAGCTTTGTTGTGGCTACTTGAAGATTAAATTACTCTGAGAGATAATGTTAATTTTAAAATATCTAAATCTACTAATATTTTCAATGTATATAAATCATCTTAAAAGTTCTTGGAAGGAAAATACAACTCAAGTGTTTTTGTTGTTGCTGTTTTGTTTGTTTGTTTTGAGATGTAGTTTTGCTCTTGTTGCCCAAGCTGCAGTGCAACGGCGCAGTCTCGGCTCACTGCAACCTCCGCCTCCAGAGTTCAAGTGATTCTCCTACCTCAGCCTCCCGAGTAGCTGGGATTAAAGGCATGTGCCACCACGCCTGGCTAAGTTTTTGTATTTTTAGTAGAGACGGAGTTTCTCCATGGGGGTCAGGCTGGTCTCAAACTCCCAAACTCAGGTGATCCACCCGCCCCGGCCTCCCAAAGTGATTATAGGTGTGAGCCACCACGCCCGGCTCTCAAGTGTTTTTTTGATATGTAGACTGGTTACAGTGCCAAAATATGATTAGGAGAAACATTGTGTTTCCTTTGACTATCAATAAATACCTGACGGTAGGTCCTAAGCAAAGCATCTTTTTTTTTTTTTTTTTTTTTTGAGACGGAGTCTCGCTCTGTCGCCCAGGCGTGCAGTGGTGTGATCTCGGCTCACCGCAAGCTCTGCTTCCCGGGTTCACGGCATTCTCCTGCCTCAGCTTCCTAAGCAGCTGGGACTACAGGCGCAGGCCACCACGCCTGGCTAATTTTTTGTATTTTTAATGGAGACGGGGTTTCACCGTGTTAGCCAGGATGGTCTCGATCTTCTGACCTCGTGATCCGCCCGCCTCGGCCTCCCAAAGTGCTGGGATTACAGGCGTGAGCCACTGCGCCCTGCACATAGCATCTTAATCAAAATGTATGAAAATATAATTGGTAGAATAAAAGTTTAAAACTAAACAGGTAACAGAAACAAATCTGAACTCATTGAATTTACACAAATCACACCATCAGATTTTATTATTTTGATTGTAATACTCTAACAATGACCCACTTGGAGATATTGAACTAGGCCAAATATAATTCCCTTTTTCTTAAAATGATATAATTTATAGAGCTTTAGGAAACTCCTTTCCATTTGTGAGAATATAACTAGATTCATGGTCTACTTTCATCTTTTTTTTTTTTTTTTTAACTCTCTGTCAAGTACCTACCACTCCAGAAATAATCTGTTTCCTTTGGCTTTTTGTAATCTTCTTTATTCTGATTTTAGCATTTGGAGTTTTATTTTATTTCTCTAGGCAAAATCTTAAATCCCAAATCACAAGACATTCAGTATATCTATATAATCTCATTTTTATACATTAGAGTTTGTTTTACATTGTGTGGGGTGTCTGTGTGTTTGGGTATGTGTATTAGCTTTATGCATTAACATTGGGAACTTTCTTGGAATGTATTTTATGTCACAATTTATACAACCTTAAAGTTGAGCAATGCCTTCATATGAAGCCTCAATACCAAACAAAACAACTTTGAAAATATTTTAACACTTGTCATTTTTCAGTTCTGATGACTACTCTCTGCATGTATTTTAGTAACATTGCACAACTAGACATAAAAGTATATGTGAGACCACTCTAGATAGGTTCATAAGCACTTGTCTTTATGGAGATTATAAAATATTTTATTTGTATGCTTTCAAGACTCACAATTATGAAAACATAGACTGAAAAATATTTTAAAGAAATATAAAACAATAGTCTTTCCTCCAAAAATCTCATATTAGCTTTTCTTTCTTTTATTTTTTTTCCTAGTACTCTTGCAGACAATTCTGTTGAATCTGCATGATTATGGCAGAATTTGTTACAAGTAAATAATTATATCCATTTACTTTGGACATTAGGCCTATTATTTCTGGGTGACTATCATTACTGTTGCCCATTATCAGTCACTTGAAAAAATACATAGGTGAAAGGGGCATTGCGTTTTTGGTGACCTACAGAGTCAGGCATTGTGTTCAGTGGTTTGAATATGTTTTTTTATTTTATCTTCAGAAGAACCCTCTTAAGGATATAAACCCAGGTACCATTCAAAGTTACCTGTTCTTTAGGAAAAAAGCTCATATTCCAACTAACAGAATTCCAATTTTTTATCTGATGTATCTGTGACTATTAAGGGCTAATATTCTCATGATCACATTTGCAATGATTTTCTTTGTGCCAAATGCTTGGTCTCATTCGAACTTGGCTTCCTCTGTCTCTTTTTATTTTTTCTTTACTTCCTTATGAGATCTAAAATTACAATGTAGTGAATTCTCTTGAATTTCTTTTTCCTTAATGCCACTTACACAAATAGCAGTATCAGATGTTGCTGAAGTCTTAGGTCTAATAGCAACAGCCTGGTACAAAACAGAGAAGAGATGCTGAGTAAGAAAGAGACACCATCAAGTGGAAAGGATGTTTCATCACACAATCTTCAGACATCCATTTTCATACGAGATCCTTAAGTATGACCCTCACAGGGAATTTCTCATCAGGAGATAATTTTGTTTAACTCTGCTTTCTCAAGGTTTACAGTTGTGCCTATCACATGGTACGCACTCAATACATGATGGAAAATGGGCAGATTTTCCACCTCAATTCTATCTACCTCCCACTATGGTGCTCCTTTGATGCTGTTTGAATGTCTGTCCCCACCTAAATCTCGTGCCAAATTGCCATCATCAATATTGGATGTGAGGCCTGGTGGGAGGTGATTAGATCATAGGGGTGGAGTTCTCATGAATGGTTTAGCACAATCCTCTCAGTGCTGTTCTTGCGATAGTGAATTACCATGAGACCTGGTTGTTTTAAAAGTGTGTGGCACCTCCCCACCCTCCTTCCTCCTGCTCCAGCCATGTAAGACGTGCCCGCTTCCCCTTCACCTTCTTCCACGGTTGTAAGTTTTTTGAGGCCTCCCCACAAGCAGAAGCTGCTATGCTTCCCATATAGCCTGTGGAACCATAAGCCAATGAAACCTCTCTCTTTATAAATCAGCCCGTTTTTTAATCCTTCCCTTTCTCATGGACATTTCTTTAATTATTTTCCACTTTATTTTGTACACCAACTTAACCCTTGCTCTTTCTGGTCTAACTCATTCCATTTGTGTATGGAGAGCCAACCATCCACAACCAAAATGACCCCTCAGTAGGCTTCTATTAAACAAATATCAACCTCCTCCTATGCTTGTTGTGTGTGTGTACTTGTATGCATATAACATTTGTTTGGCTCATCCTACAGAACAAAGAAGACCAACAAGTCTCTCAATAATATCAGCTGTAAATAAAGATTTTTTGCCTTCCTTAATACCATAGGTTGTTTTGTTTGTATACTTTAGTATTATAGAATTGAACATTATACTGTAGGCTTTCAATAAATAGTTTTTGAAAGGTTGGTTACATTGGGTAACTTGATGAGATAATCTAAATATAAGGAGTGATTTTTCTCTGAAAGTTATTTTTATCAGTTTCTAAGGTCTGTGATGCATAATATTTGTCATATATTTTTTCGAATTTTTAAATTTGAAAAATGATATGGAACTATCATTTGATATGCAGCTATCATTAAATTTGAAAAATAATATATATGTTAAAATTTTAATTTTTAAATTTGAAAAATGATATATAACTGTCATTCCCGGTCCAGTCAACCATGATACATTGTTATGCTATATAACAATTGGATCTCATTGTAACTCATATCCTGAAATATGGTGAGATCCATGATTGCTAAGATGTAAATTTCCCTTTACACTATAAAAGAACTTTCACTGTAGGCCCTGCCTATCTCATTTTCTTGAGGATCAGATGCAGTAATTATTCAAAGTATTTTTTAAAAGGGAGATTAAGATATTATTGTTGGGAAGAACATTTTTCACGTTAACACATTTGATGACGCTATTAACAAATTTATTAAATATTCATTTAATGCACTTTTAATAAAAAAGGGCAATCTTCATTTGAAAGGCTCTAGTCATGTCCTGTCTCCTTTAGACATGATCTTGTGAGGAAGCTTTAATTCTCCTTCTCAAGTACACTCCTAAGAAGTATAATCATAGTTTTATAAAATTTATTCCATTACCAAAATTATAATTGTCTGATTATACTTTGTTAATGGGCTATCATTTAAATATAAATGCTGGTATAAGTCTACTAATATTATTGGTGGTGCTTTCTTATCAGTAAAATATATGTGAATTACACACAAAATATTTTTAAACATAGGGCAGTTGTCTAATTCAGTTTTATGATTTTCATAAAGTTAAATGGGAAAAGAAAACAAACACATAAATGTCAGAAAAGTATATTACATTCATGCCATTTTGTTTCTACTAAAGATTTTTTTTTATCAGAAGCACAGGTAGACACATCATCAGAAAAACATGATTTGAAAAATTCCTTGGTTCTACTTCACACTTGAGAAATAAATATTTTTCTTCAGTTTGGCCTACAGTTTTTTCAATAATGATAACAGGTTCTGAAACACTCATATAAAAACCCCTTTTTTAAAAAAAAATTAACGATTTTAAATTACTGTGTTAACATACACTTCTTGAATAGAACTGATTGTTGACTCTGACAGCCCTAAGTTGGGCTTCTTTTCCTAGGGCTTCCCTCCAATCCAAAAAATCATGCACAGTCTTTGCCAGATCATTTTGTTGAGATGGTCTGGCTTTATACAATGGATATCTTAAGGTTGTATATCGTAATCTAAATAAATTATTTATCTCATTAAATTTAGCATGTTAAGCCATTCTGCGATATTATAACTTGGAGAAACTCTCTAACATTTGGGATCCAGGGAAACGAATGAGACTATTACAAGTAAATACTGTTTAAATATCATCATTTTTATATTTAAAACACTGGAATTCATTTCATAAGTAAAAAACCAATTCTAAGAATTTAGCACAGACACAATCACCCCTTGCCTGAGTGACATTTGAAATAGAAAAGATAAAACAGAGTCCCACAAAAAGCTGAATAAGAATGTTGCCAAGCCATTCCTTTTAAAGTAAATCTCCTAGGCATACTAAAAAGACAGGAGCTAGGTTAAAAAGCAAAAAAAAAAAAAAAAAAAAAAAAAAAAAAAAAAAAAGTAGATAAGGGCAGGATATTCTAAATGCATCTATTTTTGAGAAATATATGAAAAATTTGCAATCTGTCCTGCAAATTAATCTCTTCTTTCTCCTTGGATCTATATGGCTTCCCACCAACCCCTATCCCTTTGAGCTAATCCAGCAAATAGGCCTGGTGGCAATGGGAGAGGATCCTCCCCCAAGACCAACTTTGATTGTTCATTTTACAATGGCATATGACAGAAGCTTTCCAGATTTGGCTGAGAAAATCCATTTGAAGTGTCTGTTGACTGTTATCACGTTCCAACCTGCTGGCCATATGCAAATAGGATTCTGTTTAGAAAAACTGGTTGGTCGTGTGCTGCTGTTCGCAGGGAGAGAGGGTTCCAAGAGGCTCAAGCTGTTGCCCCATGGGGACTTGTGCTGCTCCTGACAAGGAAAAAACCAATTCGGTCTTAAAACTACATTACATGAGGAAAATAATTTTTTAAAGGTGGCTGTGGAGTGAAAATAGATGATTAATTAATGGGTTATTAGAAAAAGTTTGCTATGTCTGAGGAGGAAATATTTAAGGAATGTTAAATAGATTGAAATAATTAGAAAGATCCTTCTATTCATACCGGTTAACCCCCTCAGCAGAGAGTTTCTGTAATTCCTTGTATAGACATTGCTTGCAAATTGCCCCATTATTTACTCTGTCTCCCAACAGATTAACCTTTCCAAGTCTTTGCATTGTCTTGGGCACACAGTTAGCACTCAGTGCATGCTAATTGAATAAGTAAATGAATGAATTGCCAATGTCAACTTTTTGATAGACTAAACTGCTATCTGGTGTTTCTTATACTCCATGTTGTACCCTAAAAATTTTGTTTATGTGAGGAAACAAACTTTCTTTATGGCTCCGTTGAGTTTACTACTTTTTATTTCTTCTCTTAAAACTCCTAAATAATCTGCCGGGCGCGGCTCACGCCTGTAATCCCAGCGCTTTGGGGGGCCGAAGCGGGCGGTTCACGAGGTCAGAAGATCGAGACCATCCTGGCTAACACGGTGAAACCGCGTCTCTACTAAAAATACAAAAAAATAAGCCAGGCTTGGTGGCAGGTGCCTGCCCCAGCTACTCGGGAGGCTGAGGCAGGAGAATGGTGTGAAACCCGGGAGGCGGAGCTTGCAGTGAGCCGAGATAGCGCCACTGCACTCCAGCCTGGGCCACAGAGCGGGACTCCGTCTCAAAAAACAACAAACAAACAAACAAACAAAAACTCCTAAGTAATCATTGAGAGGGGTGATTTTGGCCCCTAGAAATAATTTAGCAATCTACAGAGGTATATGCCTATCACAACTGGGGAAGAGCAATTACTATCTAATGAGTATCCTTCAAGGACCTACCAACGATATTGCTAAGCATCGTACCATACACTCGGCAGCCACAGCAGCAAAGACTTATCCAGCTCAAGATGTCAATGGTGCAGAGGTTGAGAAAATCCGCCATGAAAAATATGTTCTTCTCCACTAAAGAATTGTAGGCTACCCAGGGTTTTTTTCTTTCTGAGTTGAAGTTTTGATGACTCCCTGTCTGTGCCATGCGATCAGCATTGTTTCTTCCTTCACGTCTTGCCTCTTACGCCTACTGACACCTCATCAGATAATGCAGCCAAAGCTTAATCAAGCTGCAGTCAGGAGCAAATAGGCGCTTGTCCCTCAAGGTTGCTCCCAATTCATTTTCTGGACTTCAACCCATGGAGAAATGTGCCTGGTTTATAAAATATCCCACCTCTTGAAAGAGGGGCTGCAGGTGCCACACAATATTTGCTATTTCTCATGGGTAAAACCATCTCTTTGTTTTAAAAATTGTATATTCAAATGCAAAAATACAGGAGAAGAATTCTGGACCACCACTTATACATATACACAGAAATATAGATGTGTACATACACCCACACATACAAACTGGACACACTTGTTTTGCTTTTCTCTTGCTCTAGAAAAATCATAGCCAAATTCTAGAACACAAGGTGAATGTGACTGTTTGCTTTAAGCCTATTTTTGCACTGCCAGTTCAGTGATAAATTAGAAACATAATGTGAATAAAGTAAAAACATTAGGTCCTTCCCTCAGCCTAATTGTTTGCTCTGCATTTTAATGATCTAAGGTAGAGAAAATAAATTAGCTTTGGAATCAGAAATAGCTATAGATTAGTAACTTTCTGATCTATGTCGTGTGTGCTTATTTATAAAAAGTTAAACACATTGTAAAAATAAAATCATAAAATACAGAAATAGGAGACCAGTCAGTGTATATTCCTGATCTTTCCATGTTCTTTCTTCCAAACAACAGTCCTGTAAGATCTCAGAGGGTTGAGTTTGGTGTTGCAAGGCTCCAGAGATGACCTCTTCTAGATATTTTCTTCTGCTTACTTGTTCTTCTGCCTTTTTCCTTGCTGTGCCTGCCTTTGATTGTTCTAGGCTTGAGTTTAACCATAAGGTTAGTCTAATCCCTGATGTAGCTCCTGTCTTGGGGCCAGAAAGTCAGATTTGAAATTTTGACATTTGCCCAGCTACTGTCACTTACTCCAAGTCTTAAATCAGCAGCTCTCATTACAAAAGGCTGTCCAGGTATCAGCACCAGTCTAAGTGTCCAAGTTAATGGAATCTCAAACTTCTTAAAATTAATAGCTAGTATTTGCATCCTTATGTTTTTAGTAACCTCACTTTCAGATTCTGACTATAGTAGAAGCACTAACTTAATTATTGATTAAAATAGGTACCTCTGCTTAAAATTCTACAAACACTGCTAGTGTTTCATTCATTCATCTCTGCATCAATACATGTTTACCAAGAGCCTTTGGTGTCACAGATCCAGGGTTAGATAAAGTGAAGAGCGGCAGTATTAATAGAGCATTTATTTCTATATAAATAAATCAGGACCATATATAATCTGCCAGGCACTTTGAAAACTTGCTGAGCAAGACAGACATGTGCCTGCCCTCCTGTGCTTACAGTCTGGGAACTTCAAAGATGTCCAGTAATGCATATTAATATAAACAATGTTTGATACTAGTTTTATTTCATCTCATAGCCTGATTTTGGAGATTTTTCATCCTTCATTTTGTGTTTACACTTTCTTGTTTTTCTTTTTATCGCTTCCTTTCTTGCTTTTTAAAAATCCAAATGTTTGCATTGTGCTGGGCATAGAGCTAGCATTCAGTAATCTGCCTTGGGATGTACTCATTGAGAATCAAGGATGAGCCATACATAGTGCTAAGTATGCCTGTCCTCAGTGAGTTTAAGGCTGTGCTGAAGGCTTTGCTAAGTGGCAATGTATGTATAAGAAGGAAGAAGTAATTCTAGTAAAAAAGTAATTACCCCTCAGGTGAAGGAAGGCATCCAAGAGGAAGAGATTTTTGAGACGAGCCTTTAAAGAAAAGCAGGACACTCACAGGCAAAGAGATTTAAGGTTCTACTGGACTGATTGTGCAGATTGAGCCAATATTTGAAAATTCCCATTGAATTTAATGAAGGTAACATTTTGTGATCCCATGTGGTTAGGATAGGGTCCCTGCACTGAGAGTATAAACGAAATGCTAGTCTAGCAACAGCCTGGAGTGGTGTGTTGAGAAATTTAGACACTATTTTTATATCATCAGGATATAACATAAATAAATGTAGATATGT
Organism: Pongo abelii; assembly: GCF_028885655.2. Lineage (NCBI taxonomy): Eukaryota > Metazoa > Chordata > Mammalia > Primates > Hominidae > Pongo > Pongo abelii. The sequence continues at coordinate 87,919,092 of NC_072000.2, read as the reverse complement.
AAATCTTTATATATATACATTATGGAGCTATAAATTATTTATAGAAACAATACTGCAAAATGGAAACTCTAAACTGGTTTTCCAGGTCTATTTTTATTCCTCAAGAGATTTGTGTTTCTACAGAGCTATGAAAACAAAGCATCGTCATGCTGTGTTTATTATGGAAAATCTTTCTGTCCTGCTTAAATGATTTTGGTTTTCAACAACTTCAGATGACAGACTGGAATTTTCCCTTTTCAAGCCAAATTTTCATTGTCTTTTCTTCAGAAAAATCACCTAGATTTGTCACGCTTGGTTCAAATTACTTCTGAATGTACCTCATATCTTAGAGTGCGGTCATAATTGATACCTTATTCATTCATAATTTTATGACTAAAAGGGTTTTAGGGTTTATTAAGGAAGGTGGATCAACACATCATCTGAGTTCTTGGAAAATATCAGCCTTCACCAGGAGTATTTGTCAGGTATTGATGATTTTTTTTTCTCTTTGGGACAAAAACTGAAAAAAACTTCCAAGTTTACAAATATTTTGGAAATGTAAGGAGATGGGTAAGACTCGAAAGTTACAATTTCTATTGAAAACTTCAGTGCTCTAAATTATGGCACAGAAGGTACCATTTTAATACTTTTTCATAATTCCACTACTATGAACAGACTATAAAATTAGCATACTTCACTAGATTGCCTCTACATTCTCTTTCATTACTATGGATCTACGATTCAATTTTTCCAAAATAGTTGCTACTTTACAAGAAGTCTTGGTAAATACGAGCATAAATGAATGGAGAGAATAATGTGAATTTCTTCTACAACTCTGAGCTAGGTTTGGTCTTTGAATTAGGTTTCAGAATAATTTTTGTTTCACAAAAGTCCAGGTTTTTTTCCTGAGACTTCACTAACCATATTTGAAAATTAAATGGCAACAGATAGTAAAATATTAGTTAAAACAATGTGTTTAGTAATCTGATGACCTGGTATTATACTGTGGTTGTTTCTATTAATAAGTTGTGTGATCTTTGGAATATTATGTCACCTCTTCAAACATCAGTTTTCTAAAATAGAAATTGGAGATAATAATAGTACCTTTATTGCATTGTTTCAAGAATTAAATGTGATAATGGGTTCCTAACTAATACTTTACCTACCATAGAGCCCAATCTATACATTGTCATTATGATACTTAATAAAAACTTGAAAACTTGGAGAAACATTTTGGTCATTTTAAACAAGAGGATATTTTGCTTCCCTGCAGTTTGTTGTTTCTCCATCTATTTTTCTAGGTGATAAAGATTTTATGCATGCATTTGTAACAAGTAGATATGCTATTTTCAATTTTGGCAACCAATCTTTGATCAGTCAGTTTACTTCCTGATTAAGGCTTGTTTATAAATACATGTTTCCTCTATTGTTTTTCTCACCTTTCTTTCTTAGGCTATCATGCCACTTTAAAGAGATGACTAACTATCAATTATTTGGTACTACTTCCCTCCTTTTAAGTCTGGAGGAGCTTGTAACAGCTTCAACGAAAAGAACACACATGAAATAATGCTAAGTGACTTTCAAAACCAAGACAAAAGTATATGCAACTCCTTCCTTTTTCTCTGGAACACTTCTTCTTACATTGTGAGTCTCCAGGCAAAATTTTCAACTACTTTGAAGCCACCATGCTGGTGCCCTGGTGAATGCCACTCTCCAGCCATCTCCTTTAGATACAAGAACTCAATTAAAACATGGTCAGCACATTCACATGCCAGACACTACTAAGTACCACTGTCAATGTCACATGAAGTAGAAGAATCAGATTTCGAGTCCTGATGAATTTCTGAATCACAAAACAATTAAGAGGTAGTAAATAGTTGTTACTTAAGGCTCTAAATTTAGATAAGTTGTAATGCAGCAGCAATAGGTAACTGGGATAGGTACATCTTTAGAATTTGCCCTACACACATTCACAATATGACCCAAAAATCATTTTCACTTGTCAAATTGAGGCTGAAAATAATGAACTTCATAATGAGGCAATTGCACATACAATTGGAAAGAAGTTCCCTCATTTTAGTTAAAAGGTAACACAGTTATTACTCAGTGAACCCATTACAAGTGCAATTACTTGCAGGCTAATTTCTGCCCCTATGGCTAATTGCAAGCAGAAGGATTTGAATGAAAAAGTGAATGCCTACCAGAATCTCCTTAGAAACACATTTCTCGATTACTCTGTACAGGTTTCTGGTGACCTGTGGTCGTTAAGCATCACAAGACATTACTCAGAGAGGAAGTTATACTCCTGATACTCTGTCTAACCTAAAATTGTGTGATTAATTCACTTTTGCTTAAAATTCTTATTATTTTAATATTTTATTTTCTATCTGCAACTGTTACATACTACTAATATGGCTTTTAGCTTCTTGAATGTGTCCAAATACTACAACTTCATTATTGCATAATGAAACACACTGGTCTACTCATAGGCAGTCTAGAGAAAAAAAGACTTTGTTAGCTTCCTCTTTTTATATATACAGTTTGAATTATTACAGATAAATAAAAAATATTAGAACCTGATGGAAACTAGAGCAATTTTAATTACCATAATCCCGAAACAAGAAAAAATGTATACATTTATCACAATGTACATACCATATATCTGTGTAATATATTACAAAAATGATTCCCATCTACACATTATCTATAAATTTCTTTATTTATATAGCAGTAGATCATGAACACTAACTATGGCAAATAAAGACATTTGTCATCACTTGCAATCTTTACATATTATTTCATTCCTTTATTATTATTTTTGCCCTAAAAGGAGAATAAACATGCATTGAGAATGGAAGATGTTTATATAGTTGAATAGACTCACTAAATTTGTGATTTTCCATATGTGTAAAATGTTGAAATGATTGAGATTGATCTTGCAAAGTTAATAGTAAGGGACTTAAAATTCTTATTTATTTATAAGAATTTTGAAATTTTTATCATTCAAAATTTTTAAAAAATCTATGATCCAAGCAAAGAGAAGGACATAGGTTATTAATGAGTGATACACTTGAAATGAAATTGGAATGGTAAATAAAAACATTAAAACATAAATAATAGTCATTTTAAAACAACATTGCTGTATCATTTACCCTGAAATTCATAAGTCATTGAAAACTTTGATATTCAGTATTACCCATACTCTATAAAAGTGGGTTGAGTAGACAGAAAAGACAGTTTAGGAGTTTTCAAACCCTTCAAGCCACTGATTGTTTTATACAAGTTTCTCCAGAAAGTAAAGCAGAACAAAATTATATGAACAAAAATATTAATTTCAGCATTATGTAAAATATTTAACTATTTTAAAATTCCTATTGTCATTAAAAATTACATTTAACTAGATTAATATGTACATTAAATGAACAAAATTGTCGTGGTTTATAATAAACAATATCCCTATTTGTAATAAAAAGCAAATGTAAAAATAAATGTGGTGACTGATGGAAAGCGAGGAAAAGCAGAGTGGAGCTAGGGCCCACCTGGGAGCCACTCAAGGAAAAACGAGCTTCCACCCCAGCCAAGGAAGGCAGTGAGTGATTATGCCACCCTGCCCAGGAAACGACACTTTTTCCCACAGATCTGTGCAACCTGCGGATCAGGAGATCTCCTTCTTGAGCCCCTGCCACCAGGGTCTTGGATTCCAAGCCCAGAGCTGTGCAGATTCTCTGTGGCCACTCGGCTTGGAGACTGCCTAAGACTACCGGGTTTCTGTGGGGAGGGGTGGCCATCATCACTGCAGCTACAGTCTGCTGTTTTTCCCCTGCCGGTGCCCTGGAGACTGGGTGTTTTGGACCCAGAAGGAATTCTCCACAGTGCAGCACAGTGGCTGTGGCAGATGGCGCCCAGACTGCCTCTTTAGACCACACCCCGACCCATCCCTCCTCACTGGGTGGAGCCTCCCTGAAGGGAATTTCAGCAGCTCCAGCAAGGGGTTTATGGACAGATCTCTGATCTCCCAGGGACGGAGCCCCTGGCGGGAAGGGGCAGCCGAGGTCTCCACAGATCAGCCGACTTAGTCTTTCCTCTGGCTGGCTCTGAGGAATCAGGGCAGTCCAGATTAGCATGATTCCCCCCAGTGCACCGCAACCCCTCTGCCAAGAGGCAGCCAGAGTGCTTTGTTAAGTGGGCCCCGGATCCTGTGCCTCCTGACTGGGTGAGGCCCAGGAGTCGCCAGACACGTTACACAGGAGCATTCCTGCTGTCATCAGATTGGTGCTCCTTTGGTACAGAGCTCCCAGAGGAAGGAGCAGGCAGCCATCTTTGCTGTTCTGCAGCCTCCACTAATGACACTTCCAGGTTAAGGAGAAGCCCAGGCAAATAGGGTCTGGAGTGGGCCCCCAGCAAACTGCAGCAGCCCTACAGGAGAGAGGCCTGTTCATTAAAAGAAAAACAAACAAACAAAGCAACAACAACCACAGCATCAACAAAAAGTCCCCACAAAAATTCCATTCAAAAGTCAGCAGCCTCAAAGATTGAAGTTAGATAAACGTATGAAGATGGGAAAGAATCAACAAGAAAACGCTGAAAACTCAAAAAGCCAGAATGCCTCCTTCTCCTCCAAATGATTGCAACAGCTTTCCAGCAAGAACACAGAACTGGGTGGAGGCTGACATGGATGAATTAACAGAAGTAGGCTTCAGAAGGTGGGTAGTAATGAACTTTGCTGAACTAAAGGAGTATGTTCTAACCCCATGCAAAGAAGCTAAGAACCAAATAAGCTGCTAACTAGAATAACCAGTTTAGGGAGAAATATAAATGACCTGATGGAGCTGAAAAACACAAAACGAAAACTTCACAATGCAAGCACAAGCATCAGTAACTGAATAGACCAAGCAGAGGAAAGAATTTCAAAGCTTGAAGACTATCTTGCTGAAATAGGACAGGCAGATAAGATTAGAGAAAAAGGAATGAAGAGAACTAACAAAACCTCCAAGAGCTATGGGATTATGTAAAAAGACAGAACCTATGACTGATTGTGGTAGCTGAAAGAGATGGGGAGAATGGAATCAAATTGGAAAACATACTTCAGGATATCATCCAGGAGAACTTCCCCAACTTAGCAAGGCAGGCCAACATTCAAATTCAGGAAACGCAGAGAACCCCAGTAAAATATTCCATGAGAAGATCAACCTTAAGACACATAATCGTCAGATTCTCCAAAGTCAAAATGAAGGAAAAAATGTTAAAGGGAGCCAGAGAGGAAGGCCAGGTGACCTACAAAGGGAAATCCACTAACAGTGGACTTCGCAGCAGAAACCCTACAGGACAGAAGAGATTGGGGGGCAATATTCAACATTCTTAAAGAAAACAATTCCCATCCAGGAATTTCATATCTGACCAAACTAAGCTTTATAAGTGAAGGAGAAATCAAATCCTTTTCAGATGAGCAAATGCTGAGGGAATTTGTCACCACCAGGCCAGCCTTGCAAGAACTTCTGAAGGAAGCAGTAAATATGGAATGGAATGAAAAAACTGTTATTAGCCACTACAAAAACACACTGAAGTACAAAGACCAATGACACTATGAAGAAACTACATCAACAAGTCTATAAAATAACCAGCTAGTGTCATGTGACAGGATCAAATTCACACAAACAATATTAACCTTAATTGTAAATGGGCTAAATGCCCCAATTAAAAAACACAGAATAGCTAGCTAAATAAAGAGTCAAGACTCATTGATGTACTGTATTCAAGAGACCCATCTCATGTGCAAAGACACAAATAGGCTCAAAAAAAGGGATGGAGGAAAATTGACGAAGCAAATGGAAAGCAGAAAAACACAGGAGTGGCAATTTTAGTTTCTGACAAAACAGACTTTAAACAAACAAAGATCAAAAAAGACAAAGAAGAACATTACATAATGATAAAGGGTTCAATTCAACAAGAGGAGCTAACTATCCCAAACATATATGCACCCAATACAGAAGCACCCAGATTCATAAAGCAAGTTCTTAGACTCCTACATAATAATAGTGGGAGACTTTAATTACCCACTGTCAATATTAGACAGATCATTGAAACAGAAAATTAACAAGAGCATTCAGGACTTGAACTCAGCTCTGGATCAAGTGGACCTAATAGATATCTACAGAGCTCTCCACTCAAAAACAACAGAATATGCATTCTTCTCAGCACCACATGACACTTATTCTAAAATTGATCACATAATTGGAAGTAAAACAGTCCTCAGCAAATGCAAAATAACTGAAGTCATAACAGTTTCTCAGACCACAATGCAATCAAATTAAAACTCAAGATTAAGAAACTCACTCAAAACCACACAACTACATGGAAATTGAACAACCTGCTCCTGAATGACTCCTGAGTAAATAATGAAATTAAGACAGAAATTAAGATGTCCTTTGAAACCAATGAGAACAAAGAGACAACATACCAGAATCTCTGGAAAACAGCTGAAGCAGTGTTAAAAGGGAAATTTATAGCCCACATCAAAAAGGTAGAAAGAACTCAAATTGACACCCTAACATCACAACTGAAAGAAGAACCAAGAGCACACAAACCCCAAAGCTAGAAGAAGATAAGAAATAACGAAGATCAGAGTGAAAGTGAAGGAGATAGAGATGCAAAAAAGCCTTAAAAACAACAAATCCTGGAGCTGTTTTTCTTCCTAATTAATAAAATAGATAGACCACTGGCTAGACTAATAAAGAAGAAAAGAGAGAAGAATCAAACAGACACAATAGAAAATGATAAAGGGGATATCACTGCTGACCCCACAGGAATAAAAATAACTATCAGAGAATACTATAAACAACTCTGTGCAAATAAAATAGAAAATCTAGAAGAAATGGATAAATTCCTGCACACATGCACCCTCTAAATACTGAACCAGAAAGAAGTTGAATCCCTGAATAGACTAATAACAAGTTCTCAAATTGAGGCAGTAATAGGCTACCAACCAAAAAAAGCCCAGAACCACATGGATTTACAGTTGAATTCTTCCAGAGATAAAAAGTGGAGCTGACACCATTTCTTCTGAAACTATTAAAATTGAAAAGGAGCAACTCCTCCCTAACTCATTTTATGAGGCCAGCATCATCCTGATACCAAAACTTGGCAGAGATACAACAAAAATGGAAAACTTCATGCCGATATCCCAGATGAACGTTGATGAAAAAATCCTCAATAAAATACTGGCAAATCGAATCCAACAGCACACCAAAAAGTTTATTCACCACAATCAACTTGGCTTCATCCCCAGGATGCAAGACTGGGTCAACATACACAAATCAATAAACATAATCCATCACATAAACAGAACTAAAGACAAAGATCACATGATTATCTCAATAGATGCTGAAAAGACTTTCAATAAAGTTCAGCATCCCTTTATGTAAAAAACTCTTGATAAATTTGTATTGATGGAACATACCTCAAAATGATGAAAGCCATATATAACAAACCCACAGTCAATATCATACTGAATGGGCAAAAGCTGGAAACATTCCTCTTGAAAACTGGCACAAGACAAGAATGCACTTTCTCACTACTCCCATTCAACATACTTCTGGCCAGGGTGAGAAGGCAAGAGAAAGAAATAAAGGGTATTCGAATAGGAAGGGAGGAAGTCAAATTGCTTCTGTTTTCAGAAGACATAATCCTATATCTAGAAAACCTCGTTGTCTCAGTCCAAAAGCTTCTTAAGCTGATGAGCAACTTCAGCAAAGTCTCAGCATACAAAATCAATGTGCAAAAATCACAGACACTCCTATACATCAACAATAGACAAGCAGAGAGCCAAATCATGAATGAACTCCCATTTACAATTGCTAAGAAAATAATAAAATATCTAGGAATACAGCTAACAAGGGAAGTGAAGGACCTCTTCAAGGAGAACTACAAGCCACTGCTCAAGGAATTCAGATAGAACATAAACAAATGGAGAAACATTTCATGATCATGGATAGGAAGAATCAACATTGTGAAAATGGCCATCCTGCCCAAAGCAATTTGTAGATTCAATGCTATTCCCATTAAACTACCATTGATATTCTTCCCAAAATTAGAAAAACAAATTTCTTTAAAACTTATATGGAACTAAAAAAGAGCTCATATAGCCAAGACAATCCTAAACAAAAAGAATAAAGCTGGAGGCATCATGCCACGTGACTTCAAACTATCCTACAAGGCTACAGTAACCAAAACAGTGTGGTACTGGTACAAAAGTATACATATAAAACCATAGAACAGAATAGGGATCTCAGAAATAAGACGTACATCTACAACCATCTGCTCTTCAACAAACCTGACAAAACCAACCAATGGGGAAAGGATTCCCTAATTAATAAATCATGCTGGAAGAACTGGGTAGCCCTATGCAAAAAATTGAAACTGTACGACTTTCTTATACCTTATGCACAAACTAACTCAAAATGGATTAATGACTTAAGTGTAAAACTCAAAACTATAAAAACTCTAGAAGAAAATCTAGGCAATACAATTGAGGACATAGGCATGGGCAAATATTTCATAACCAAAGCATCAAAAGCAATTGTAACAAAAGCAAAAATTGATAAATACTATCTAAATAAACTAAAGAGCGTCTGCCCAGCAAAATAAACTATCATCAGAGTGAAAAGACAACCTACAGAAAGGGAGAAAATTTTTGCAATCTCTTTATCTGACAAAGGTCTAATATCCAGAATCTACAAGGAACTTAAATTTACAGAAAACAACCCCATTAGAAAGTGGGAAAAGGATGTGAACAGACACTTCTCAAAAGAAGACATTTATGCTGCCAAAAATCATACCAAAAAATCCCAACATTACTGATCATTAGAGAAATGCAAATCAAAACCATATTGAGATACCATCCCATGCCAATCAGAATGGTGATTATTAAAAAGTCAAGAAACAATAGATGCTGACAAGGCTGTAGAGAAATAGAAATGTTTTTACACTGTTTTTGGGAATGTAAATTAGTTCAACCATTGTGGAAGATAGTATGGTGATTGCTCAAAGACCCAGAACCAGAAATACCATTTGACCTAGAAATCTCATTACTGGGTATATGCCCAGAATAATATAAATCATTCTGTTATAAAGATACATGCACACGTATGCTCACTGCAGCACTAGTCACAATAGCAAAGACTTGGAATCAACCCAAATGCATGTCAATAATAGACTGGATAAAGAAAATGTGGTACATATACACCATGGAATATTAGGTAGCTATAAAGAGTAACAAGATCATGTCCTTTGTGGGGACATGGATATAGCTCCAAGCCATTATCCTCAGCAAACTAACTAACACAGAAATAGAAAACCAAAAACCACATGTTCTCACTTATAAGAGGGAGCTGAACAATGAGAACACATGGACACAGGAAAGGTAACAACACACACTGGGGCCTGTTTGAATGTGGGTTGTGGGGAGGGAGGGCATCAGGAAAAATAGCTAATGCATGCAGAGCTTAAAACCTAGGTGATGGTTTGATAGGTGCAGCCAACCACCACGGCCCACATTTACCTGTGCAAGAAACCTGAACGTTCTGCACACGTATCCTTGAACTTTAAACAAACAAACAAACAAACAAATAAATTCAAGGGAGCAGAAAGTATTTCAATCTTCTTATTTCATTATATGACATTATTTCTTCATGGGAGAATACCGCAGGCAGGCCAAATCTTTTGATACTGGATTTCTTGTTTATGTTTTTTTCTGTATATGTCAAATAATTGACATAGAATATTAATATGATTTTCTGCAATGCTTTAATAAGAATCGGTTTTGAAAATGTGTGATGCTTTCGTAACTTAGAATTTTCAAATCAACAACAAAGCCCTGGGCAAACTGGATTGCATTACAAATCTCTCTGGTTGTAATTATTACTTTCCTCAGCAAAGTGATGTGAGAAACTGTTTCCTGGGAGGAGATTGGAGTTTATGAAATATTCACTAAAAATTTCTTTAAGGAAAGTCTGAAATCAGATAGTGTCTTAATATTGTAAACAGAATCTAGTGATGTGTTAGATTATTTCAACCACACAGCTCTGTCTCTCACTGCATAATCCCCAAATCCTAAAATTAATGAAGCCTGAATAAATTAGTCTTGATAAAACATGATATGATGCTATACTTCAAAAATATAATAATGAATAATATGTATAAATATGAGAAAATAATTTTTAAAATGAGAACATTATAACAAAATACATTCCTCACTCTATAACTAGAACTACTTAATTTAAGTAAGTACATTGAAGAATGCTATACAGAAATTTAACCATAAAAACATTGTATTAGGATATAATACTTCACTAAACCATTTAATCATTTATCTTTTCAAAAATATTTATGGAATAGTTGCTTAATTCCAAGTGTGTTTGCGCTTGACATTATGGGTAATTTTCTTATTTTTAAAAAATATAATTTGTAAAGGCTAAAATTGAAAATATAATCATAAAATTTTAAATATTTTCATATGATACTGTAAAAAATATCCTTTGCTTAAATAGGAAGAAAAACTGAGACGGTAAACGGCTTTGACTGAGCTGAATGAGAGGCAGAACAAGCAGGTGATTGGCATAAAATTGCAGAAAAGAATAATGAAATACACAAAGAAGTTGATGAAATCGAAAAGGAAAGATATAAAAATGAGGGATATACTGAAAACTTCGAAGCATTGTTGAAATAAATTAAAGAAGACCTAAATGATATCCTGTGTGTATGAACTGGGAGACTTAATATTGCTAAAATGGAAGACTTGCACAGATTCAATGTTGTTTTTATCAAAACTTCAATGGTCTTTTGTTTTTTTTTTCAAAAATGGAAAAACTGATCTTCAAAATCGTATGAACTATAAAGATGCCTCGAATAGTCAAAACAATATAGAAAAAAGTTAAAGGAACATACTTCCAAATATCAAAATTATTGCAAAGCTACAGTAAGAAAAACGGTGGAGTACTGGCATCATAATAGATATAATAGACTAGTGAAATAGATTTGAAAGTTTATAAATAAGCATGTACATATATGACAATGGATTTTCAACAAGGTGCCAAGATGAATCAATGGGTAAAAATAGTCTGTTCAACCAACGGTGGTTGTAAAAGTGAATATTCACATGCAAAAGAAGGAAGTTGAAACTTTAATTTGCACCTAAAATAATAAAAATAAAATTGGATCAACAACATAAATATAAGCTAGACTCATAAAACTTAAAAAGAAAATATGGATTTAAATCTTCATTACTTTGTGGTTTTGCAAATGATTTTTAGATATGACAACTAAAACACAATCAATAACAAAAAATAGATACACATTAGACTTAATCAAAATTAAAAGCTTTTGTGTATCAAAGGACATTATCAATAAGGAAAAAATACAACCTACAGGATGGGAGAGAATCCAGTTGTTGCTCTGTATCCATGGTTTCTGCATCCATGGATTCAACAAAGTGTGAACAAGAAATGCAGGATTCTAGGAATATAGAATGGGCCAATAAGGAAGGACTACTTTTTGTATCAGTGGGTTTCACAGGACCAATTGCAGGACATGAGCATCTGGGGAGGGTCCTCATACTAATACCCTGTGTGCCAAGGGATGACTGGGTTTGCAAATCCTATATCTGATAATGATTTCATATCCAGAATATATTAAAAAAATTCCTAAAAATAACAAAAGACAAAGAGCCAAATTTGAAAAATGGCTAAAAACTTGAATAGACCTTTCTCCAAAGATACGTGAACACCCAAAAAGCACATGAAAAGATATGGAACAAGATCAGTAATTAGAGACATTCAAATCAGAGCCATGAGATACAACTCCATGTCTACTATGATGGCTATAATATTATTTAATGGAAAATAATAAATATCGGAAGGGTGTGGAGAAACTGGAACTTTTGTACATTGCTGATGGCAATGCAAAATGGTGTACTCTTTGTGGAAAACAGTTTGGTGGTTCCTCGGTTCCTCACCAAGTTAGAATTACCATATGACTCCTATATGCACACACAAAAGAATTGGAAACAGGTACTCAAAGAAATACATGCACATGCATTTTCGTATAGCAGCACTACTCATAACAGTCAAAAAGTGGAGAAAACCCAAATGTCCATCAATCTATGAATAGATGAACAAATTGTCATACATACATAAAACAGAATGTTATTCAGCCATAAAAAAGAATATCATACTAATATGTACTAAAATGTGAATGACCTTTGACAACATTATGCCTAGTGAAACAGACCAGACATAAATGGCCACATATTTTGGATTCCATTTATATAAAATATCCAGAATAGGAAAATTGATAGAGACAGAAAGTAGATTGGTGGTGTCCAGGAGCTAGCAGAGGTATGAATGGGTAGTGACTGCTTTGCAGGTAAATGGTTTCCTTATAAGGTGATGAAAATATTTTAGAACTAGATAGCAGAGATGGCTACATGGCATTGTTAATGTACTGAATGCCATTGAGTTTTTCACCTTAAAATGGTTTATTGCCAGCAATTTTGTGTGCTATTTACCAAAATGAGTTGAAAACTTAAGTCTATACAATGACCTACACACGTTTATAATAACTTTATTTGTAACTGCCAAAACTCATAAGCAACCAAAATTTTCTTCAATAGGTGAATGGATAAACAGCCTGGGTTACATCCAGAGAATGGAATACTATTCAATGATTAAAAAAAATAAGTTTTCAAGCCAGAAAAAGAAAAGAAGGAAACTTAAATGTATATTGTTAAATTACAGAACTAATCTGAAAGGCAGTATAGGTATTACTACAACTCATGGCATTCTGGAAAACACAAAACTATAGAGATTATAAAATAAGCAGTGATTGTCAGAGGTTGCAGGGGAGAGAAAGATGAATAGGCAGAGCACAAGATATTTTTAGGGCAGTGGAACTATTCTGTATGCTATTCTACATGTGGATATATTTCATTATATATTTTCCAAAACCCACAGTATATAAAATACTAAGAATAAATTCTAATGTAAACTATGGACTTTAGTTAACAATGATGTATAAATATTGACTCATCAATTGTAACAAATGTATGCCACTAATGTAAGATGATAATAATAGGGAAAACTGGTATACCTGTGTATAGTGGGGTTGGGAGGAAGTGAGAAAGTATATGGGAATATTTTGAATATTCACTTAAATTTCTTTGTAAACCTAAAGCTACCCTAAAAAACAAAGTCTCTTAATTAAAAAGAATAGCTCAAGCACTCTTTTTAATGAATTCTATTTCATTAAAGACATAACCTCTGAGTTTTTCTAAAGGTTAAATTTATGTTACATGAATATCACCTCAATAAAAAATAATTAAAAATGAGTGAAATAAAATTATGCAAATAGCCTATTGAGAAGTCAAATACCCTATTGATTTTCTAACACTTTCCTCATGCAGTTCAAAAATATGAATAAACTGCACTTCCTCACACATATGTAAGTTGATATATAAAAATTGTCACAATCAAATCTTTGAAAGGAACTACTTTTAGCACATTTTATTTTTTAACTTTTTTATTTCTGCAAATTTATGGGGTGCAGGAGAAATTTTGTGATATGTATACAGTATGTAGTGATCAAGTCATAGTATTTAGGATATCCATTACCTAAGTATAGTATATTTTTGTTAAGTATAGTCATTATACTCTGCTATGAAATGTTGAATTTATTGCTTCTACCTAACTGAATGTTTGTATCCTTTAACCCACTTCTCTTTATTCTCCCCACTAGCCCATACTCACCCTGCCCAGTCTGTTATCTATTTCTCTACCCTCTACTGCCATCAACATATTTTAAATATCAGAACTTTTTATACAAATAGAAGTGTTACATAATGCTTTCAAATATACCTAATGGAATACAATGGAATAAAATACAGCATTATTCATATGAAAATATAAAAACATTAACTTCTTCAAAGTGCATTTGCATTTGCATTTCTCTCTGCATAAAAGGCTCTTCCTGGGGAACATCACACTTTGGGGACTGTTGTGGGGTGGGGGGAGGGGGGAGGGATGGCATTGGGAGATATACCTAATGCTAGATGACGAGTTAGTGGGTGCAGTGCACCAGCATGGCACATGTATACATATATAAATAACCCACACATTGCGCACATGTACCCTAAAACCTAAACTATAATAATAAATAAATAAATAAATAAATAAATAAAGTGGAAAAAAAGGCTCTTCCTCTAAATTTTAACTTGGTGGAACGTGATATACTTCATCACTCAATTTATGCTTCTGTTCAAATATGATCTCGAAGATATCCTTGATATTCATCCTATTTTAAACAGACTGTCTTTACCACCACTGACCCCACCACAGTCTCTATCTTCTTCATTCGGCTTCTTATCATATACTGTTACATTATATTATTTTGGATATTTGTTCATGGAGTATTTTTATTTTGTGTCTCTATCTTGTACAAGCACCATGAAGAAAGTTTGGGGCAGGAAAAAGAAATCCTGCCACAGTGTGTAGCACATATTCAGTGTTCGATAAATATTACTGAGTGAACAGATGAATAAATGAATGAACCTTTCTTGAAGGAATCTGCACATTATCCATCAAACACATGGTTCAGATCTCGACTTGTATACTTCCTGCAAGATTACAAAAGTTTCTGAGAAAGCATACCTAAAACATTGTGGTGTTTTGAGTTCTTTGAAAAGCAGATCATGAGACAAGAATTTGAGAGGAATGAGTTTATTGAGGAAGGTCTCAGAAATGTGGGACTTGCTGACACTGACAGTATCTGCTCCAACTGTCTAGTCATCAGACTTGCCTATCAGAACATAACAATCAATTACATCATCATTTCAGATCCCCCGTACATTACAGAATCCCAAATTTAAGGAAGTTCTGATACCTAGTGCAAATTAAGTAAGTCTTAAAATTCAGGTAGGTATATAAAACCTAGCTAGAAAATGGATAGGAATATTTTGGGGGGCAGACCTTAAAATTAAAAGAATAGTAATTATAATAAAACTATTAACTAGTATATTTCCACTTAAAATGTGCTGCACTTTGTGTCAGGCACTTTATATTCCTTGGCTCCTTAATCCCAAACCTTTTACTTCAAAACAGTTACTTCCTTCACTTTACAAATGAGACACTGGGGACCAAATAAGTAAAGCAATTTCTTTAAGGATGGAATCCAGATTCAACATCAAGGCTTTCTATTATCAAAAGTAACAATCTAGCCTTGACTTTCCATGTATATAATTGAGCACCAGACTTTCTTCCTTATTCTTGCTTCTCCTATTTACTATTATATTATTATGAGTTCTGTTACTGCTCATCAACATGATTTCCATAATATAACTATGCTTTCAGTAGTTTTTCTTTCAAATTAAACTTGAATATTGATGTATTTCTATGAAAGATGAGAAAATTGGCACACTTATACTTCTCCCCACATTCCTGGACTCTTGTTTGCTTGGCAGATGTCCTTCAGGGAAAACAGAGTGATCAAATGTGAATGTAGTAACAGATATGTCCGTATTTCCAGAGCAGATTTACTAGCATACTTTTGGAAACCATTAATTGTGCATTCTGCCACTCTATTTTTAATGGCATTATAATTCATTCCCAGATTGCTAGATAAATGCTCTGTTAACTGCCATTTCTATTACATGACTGCAAAATATAACTGAGAAGTAATAAATAGCCACATACCAAGTAATAAATGGTTTGTTTTCAAAACAAGATTGTGATTACTTGGATTTTAAAAAAATGTAATGCAATATTAAAACAGAAAAATGCCAAACTCTTTTGAGGGATGTGGTAGTATGGAGTGGTTTGCTAAAATTGAATACATGTTGAGTTATCTTGTATTCAATTAAAATGACATTATTCCTGGAAACATCTATTTAATTGTATTTCATTCTATAATTTTTCAATTTTTATTTAGAACTTTCACTGGAAACAAAAACCAATTTTAAAATAATTTAAATTTTGTTTTCATCATTCTAAATGTATTACTTTGTAATTGTTAACTAGAGACACGAAATAAAATATTTGCTTTTCATTTATTAGTAATTACTTACAGTCGACTAACATGTCTTGGCGTTTATAGTACTTCAAAATTGCTGTGACAGAGTAGAATATGGAAGTAAATTTCAGTCACTAATGTAAACCTCAACTGAACCTCAAACCAAGAGCTGTGAGACACATAAATATAATAAATATATTCACAGTCTATTTCAAAGGCAATCATAATTATGATCCTTGAAAATACCTTTTTCCTCTTTCAGAATATTTGAATTTGAAATTGCTTGGTACCAAGATTGAAAGTCAACCTTAGGCCAGATCTTCCTTTGTGGAGTAAATACAGTTTAAACAGTTGTCTCAATGCCATTCCTAAGATTTGAGAAAACAAATTTTAGGGCAAAATGAGCCTGAGAGTTTAAGTGTCTTCCATTTCAGTAAAGTGCTCCTTTATTTTTAATATTCTGCTCCTTCCCCATCTCTTTCTGTGTGGCCTCATATAAGGCCTGTACAAAGTGAATCCATGTTACTTTCTTTAAAGAAATATGAGGTGAGATTAATTGCCTTCAAATATCAAATACCATTCAGCTTTGAATGACTTTAATCCATAAGAATTCCTCTTGCAACCTAAACTTTTGAGTACTCCTTTGTTGGTATAGGACAAAATAACATTGTATTATTGCAGCTTGTTTTTCTTCAGTAATTCTGAGTTGTAGGGAGTGGGGCCCAGTAGCTTTTTTGCACCCGTTATTCAGCAAGCGGGAGGGAGTGGTGTTCAGCAGCTTTTTCACTTTCGTCATTCCACAAGCGCGAGGGAGTGTTACAACTTTTTTACTCCCGCCAACCGCAGCCAGCCAGGAACATCTCAACTCTTTAACCCTCACAGTTCATCAAGCCACAGGGGGTAGCTCTCAATGGCTTCTTGTCTCCCATTGTTCGGTGAGCAGGAGGGAGGGTAACAGCTCTTTTACTCTCACCACCAGCAGGTCTGCGAGTCCCGGGTTCTTGTCCCATGACCAAGAGAAATAAGGTACACAGACACTGGAAGGTGAGTAAGGTAGAGAAGAATTTTACTGAGTGACAGAAGAAAAGCTCTCAGGTGTGGGAGGAGAGCCTGAAAGCAGGTAGCCATCTGTGAGGCTGAATTCTGTTGTTTTTTTTGTTTGTTTGTTTTTTGAGATGGAGTCTCGCTCCATCATAATTTTTTGTATTTTGTGTGGAGACGGGGTTTTGCCATGTTAGGCAGGCTGGTCTTGAACTCCTGACCTCAAGCAATCTGCCTTTCTTGGCCTCCCAAAGTGCTGGGATTACAGGCATGAGCCACTTCATCAGGCCAAGTCCAGGGGGTTTTCATGGGCTTAGAATGGGGTGAGTGCATGATGACTGGCCCATGGATGGTCTTGGATAAATCACCATTTGAAGTAGTTAAAAGCCAACATTCAGAAGAAGCCAATCAAGAGAGAGGGGGTAAGATGGGGATAGAAGTTTTCACTCTGATCATGGACTCTATCCACAACTGGCAGCTCAGTTTTCAGGTTTTAAATGGTCCTTGGATTGAAGGTCAGGTTTCATACCATCCTTGTCTGCCTAGGAATTTGCCTCCTGTCACTATCAGTATGAAATGACTTTTTATGATTTAGTTGCTAACAGTAATTAAATTATTTCTGAGGCTTCTCTCCAATAAGCTAAAAGCAAACCAAAAAAAAAAAAACACATAAATATCCCCCCCAAAAAGAAAAACAACACACCTTGTAACTTTTTTTTGTAGATTCATTTTCTTTCCCTCAGACCTGGTAATAGTGTCCTTTCCCAAAGAGTGGTAACTGAAACTTGACCCAATACTCTAACAAGGGGTGGAGCTTCCTTCATCTAAAGCTCTCCCACTAAAAACAGAGAGCATTCAGATAAAGGATACTTTTGTGGTTAGGTGCCTCATTTAGCCCAGCTAATCTCCACATGATGAAGGAAACTGAAGAAGGCAGGGAGGTCTCTAAGCAAAATTAAACCAGCAGTGATGGTCTTGATCACACTTCAAACTGCCTTCCAGTTATTTGTCAATGATGTACACTCCCATACACTTCTGTGAACCATTCCTCAGAAGAGTCAGAGTTCCAAAGGGATCTATGTCCCCAGGCTTCTTTTTTCCCTTTTATGCCCCTTTAGGAGCTCCATCACTTATTTGTCACTTCAGCAAGGATCTGGAAAATAAATTCATACCAATGAGTTACTAAGAATATATTTCTAATTTTAATAAAGAGAAAATAGATTAAATTAAAAACAAAAAACGCTTTCAAAAAGGGATTTAGGTAAAGCCTATGAATTTCTTTTAGGAAGAGGCTAGAATGCTTAGTGTTTGAAAATATACAGTTGCAAAGAAGCATAGTATATTTTACATTCAATGAATTCCTTTGATGTAAGTAACTCTTGCTCTCTTTTTACTGACTTTCTTCATTAGTGATTGAGATGACCTTATTTTATAAATTGTTGCTTTTCTTAATAAAAGTATAATTTTCTAAGAGCAAATAATAATTTCTATACAACATAAAATGAGCATATGTTGAAGATTTAACTCATTAATGAAGGAAACAGTAGAATGACAAGAGAGTGAAAACTAAAGAATAAGTGGGCACTAAATTAGATATAAAATGGTTTGAGATCCTAAGGAACAAGAAAGCCATAACCTTTTGGTATCTAAAATAATTTGCATCCACAGAGAAGAAGCAACTTTATACACTGTTGATAGATATGTAAATTAGTAATTAGTACAGCCATTATTGAAAATTATATAGAGGTTCTTTGGAAAAGTAAAAAATAGAACCATCATATGATCCAGCAATGGCACTTCTAGATAGACATATATCTAAAGCAAATCAAACCACTATTTTAAAGAGATATCTGCACTCCCATGTTTTTTGCAGCATTATTTACAATAGCCAAGGTGTGAAGTTCACCTGAATATTCCTTGATGAATGAATGGATAAAAAACGTGTGAGATATATATATATATATATATATATCTCACATTATGCAATGGAAATCTATTCAGCCTTTTAAAGGAAGGAAATCCTGTCATTTTTAACAACATGGATGAAACTGGAAGACATTACACCAAACGAAATAAGCCAGCTACAGAAAGATAAATACTGTATGATCTCACTTATATGTGGAATCTGAAAAAGTTGAACTCATAGAACTAGGGAGTAGAATGGTGATTACTAGAGGCTAAGAGTTGTTGGGGAATGGCAGATGTTGATCAAAGGGTAGAAAATTTAAGTTAGGCAAGAGGACTAAGTATTTAGATTCATTGCACAGCATGATGACCACAGTTAATAATAACATATTGCAGATTTCAGAATTGCTAAAAGTAAATTTTAAATGTTCTCACCGCAAAAAAATAAGTGTGCCTTCCATTTATTTATTTATTTATTTTATTTATTTATTTATTTTTTTATTTTTTGAGATGAAGTCTCCCTCTTGTCGCCCAGGCTGGAGTGCGATGGTGCGATCTCAGCTCACTGCAACCTCCACCTCCTGGGTTCAAGCAATTCTCCTGCATCAGCCCCCGAGTAGCTGGGATTACAGGTGCACGCCACCATGCTTGGCTAGTTTTGGTATTTTTAGTAGAGACGGGGTTCAGCATGTTGGCCAGGCTGGTCTCTAACTCCTGACCTCAGGTGATCTGCCTGCCTTTGCCTCCCAAAGTGCTGGGATTACAGATGTGAGCCACCGCACCTGGCTGCTTTGCCTTATTTTTAAGGTTTAGATCATTTTCCTTAATGCCTCCATTACTGTTAAAATACAACTCACTCTTCACAGAAAGTAACCAAAGGAAGAAATGAAGAAGAGGAAGGAAGGAAGGAAGGAAGAAAGGAAGGAAGGAAGGAAGGAAGGGAGGGAGGGAGGGAGACAGGGAGGGAGGGAGACAGGGAGGGAGGGAGACAGGGAGGGAGGGAGGGAGGGAAGAATACTTACTATATTGTTGTTTGCATTGTATTCTTTTGAAGATATACTAATTGTCCCTGTACTCAGTAGTCTTTTAGTTGTTTTGAGGGCCAAAAGAAAACCTCCTTTTCACTTTCTGAAGGTTTACTGAGAATCAAATGGCAAAAGGCAGATTAATCGAAGAACAGGAATACCAATTTATTTGATCATAGTTTCACATGACAAGGAAGCATTCAGAATGAAGACTCAAAAGTATGAGAGAACTGTCTATTTGTATGCTTAGTTTCAATGAAGTATGGACAAGCCATGTAAAAATATGATTGAACAAGGGCCGGGCACGGTGGCTCACACCTGTAATCCCAGCACTTTGGGAGGCCGAGGTAGGCAGATCACGAGATCAGGAGATCAAGACCATCCTGGCTAACACAGTGAAACCCCGTCTCTACTAAAAATACAAAAAAAATAGCTAGACATGGTGGCGGGCACCTGTAGTCCCAGCTACTCGGGAGGCTGTGGCAGGAGAATGGCGTGAACCCCGGAGGCAAAGCTTGCAGTGAGCCGAGATGGAGTCACTGAACTCTAGCCTGGGCGACAGCATGAGACTTTGTCTCAAAAAAAAAAAAAAAAAATATATATATATATATATGTGTGTATACATATGATCGAATAAAAAGTGTATGATCTAATGCTAATAGAGTAGGGGAACCTACCAAAGCCTATCCATTTAGATTCTTCTTGGCTTCCCCGGGCATGCATTCCTTTCTTCTGCATATTGCAAAGGTCATTCTCTGGAATGAGTTCTTATGACCAGCAATCAAATAAGGTGGGTCAGATTCATTTCTTTGTGGCTTTACACAGAAAGGTGGGGGGGAATTTTTAAGTTTTATGTCTGGTTTTGAAAAAGGGGTTTGGGTTTCTCTAACCCGCCATGGGAAAGGGGGATTGTATCTTCTATGGCTAGCGTTGCAGGGAAATGAGGGGCCAGAGACAGGAGGGCAGGAGAAGAGCAGAGAGAAACTGTTACTTCTGAGGACTTTACGCTGGGGCATTGTTTTCTGAGCCCCAACATTATGTCATTAATTCTGTGCTACACAGTAGAAATATGTTATGTAAATATCTTATTCAATATGGGCTTCCATCATGTTTTATAAATTTACCAGCCAGTGTTCTCTGAATGAGGATCCTTGGCAACTGGAAATGTCAGGAGACCACAGAAAATAAGTTGTTTTTTTTAAATCTATAATAATTTGCTTAGGATGGGGGAAAGGCAAAAACAATCACGTAAGACAAAATGCTCTAATGTAAAGTGAAAAAAATTACAAATATATGAATAAGTACTGGATTTTCAGAAAGAGAATTAATAAAGAAATGTCCTATGTTTGATGAATTGGGTAATCATTTTCCTGGTAGTTTTTAAAGGGCTGATTTCTATATCATACTGCATTGCTTTATCTCAAGATTTGTGCAAGCTCAACCTCCTTTACAATATACAATTGTTTGTGTCTTCCCATATATTAAATTGTTAACCAAGTGAAATTATTCTCACTTTAAACATTGTTATGTCTCATTTACAAATGGAAAAGATAGTAATTTTTAAAAAAGTTTTATACACATTCTTTGACTTTGATATTTAGCACTTCTGTTTTAAAAATAAAAATGATCACAAAGCATTGTTGACATAAAAGTACAGACAGATACTTGAAGTTAATGCCAAAATGTTTTTCTTTTTTTATTAATTAATTAATTAATTAATTTATTTATTTATTCATTTTTGAGATGGAATCTCGCTCTGTCGCCCAGGCTGGAGGCGCGATCTCGGCTCACTGCAAGCTCCGCCTCCCAGGTTCACGCCACTTTCCTACCTCCGCCTCCCGAGTAGCTGGGACTAGAGGCGCCCTCCACCACGCCCAGCTAATTTTTTGTATTTTTAGTAGAGACGGGGTTTCACCGTGTTAGGATGGTCTCGATCTGCTGACCTCATGATCCACCCGCCTCGGCCTCCCAAAGTGTTGAAATTACTGGCGTGAGCCACCGCGCCAGGTCCAAAATGTTTTTCAATTGTCATATTTTAAAATGCCTTTATAAAAGGCCGTTGGGTTTAGTAAAAAATTAGACCAGGATGCTATCACTCACCATCACGGAAGGCCTGGTCCCCTCCGAATCTGCTGTAGCCGTACTCGGAATTGATTCCTACCAAATCCATTGTAGAAGCTGAGCTTATATCGAATATTCCAATCTGGCATAACTATCTTAAGGTGTGAATTAATTCATGCTTAAAGGACATAACAATTATTTAATAGATACGTACGCCCAACACACCTACGCTCAACGCACGTATGCTCAATTTCAAGAGCTATTTCCGATTAGATCCGCAAACTCTCTCTCCCCCGATCTCTGACTTACCATCAATCCAGGTAAATGTACCCTTGCCAAACCCCAAAATCAAGAGACTAACATGCCACCCAGTCAGAGCCTAGAAATCATATTTTAACAGTGAATATCCCAACAGCTACCCTTCAATTGATGTAATTTTCCTAAAAATCTTAAGACCCCTAACTAAATTAAGCCTCCATTCTATATAATAAACACAATAACTACTTCCACCATAATACTAATATACCTTGAACATATTCCTCTGAAAGCACTATCCCATATATCATACCCTAAATCAATTATATCCTAATTATGAGTAACCTTCTCAGCCAAACCTCTGACAATTCAACTTTAAAGACCCTGAATTCCCGGAACTGTAAACGATTGCTTATACTTCTTTCCTTCTCATATTTTAGTTTTACATTGACGTATTTACGCAGTTAATGTAGCTTAATTATTCAAAGCAAGACTCTGAAAATGTCTAGATGGGTTTACACAATTCCATAAACAGATAGGCTCGATCCTAGCCTTTCTATTAACTCTTAGTAAGCTTACACATGCAAACATCCCCGCCCCAGTGAAAATGCCCTCTAGATCACCCACATCAAAAGGAGCAAGTATCAAGGGCTCACAAATGCAGCTCAAAACACTTTGTTCAACCACACCCCCACAGGAAACAGCAGCGATAAATCTTTAGTAATAAATGAAAGTTTAGCTAAGCTATGCTGATATCTAGGGTTAGTCAATTTCATGCCAGCCACCGCAGCCATATGATTAATGCAAGCTAATAGAACTCGGCCTAAAGCGTGTTTAAGGTCTGCCCTCAATAAACCTAAACTCCATCTAAGTTGTAAAAAACTTCAGCTGAAATAAAATACACTACGAAAGTGGCTTTAGTATCTTGAAGACACAATGGCTAAGACTCAAACTGGGATTAGATACCCCACTATGCTTAGCCCTAAACTCTAGTAGTTACATTAACAAAACCATTCATCAGAATACTACAAGCAACAGCTTAAAACTCAAAGGATCTGGCAGTGCTTTATATCCCTCTAGAAGAGCTTGTTCTATAATCGATATACCCCAATACACCTCACCACCTCTTGCCCCCAGCCTCTTACCACCATCTTCAGCAAACCCTAAAAAGGTTGTAAAGTAAGCACAAGTGTACACACAAAAATCTGGTTGGTGTAGCTCATGAGGTGGCAAGAATTGGGCTACATTTTCTATATCCAAAAAATATCATGACTACCTTTATGAAATCTAAGGGCTCAAGGAGGATGTAGCAGTAAACCCAGAGCAGAGTGCTTGGCCATGAAGCACGCACACACTGCCCATCACCCTCCTCCAGTACTATTCTAGAGATTACTATTACTAAAAACTTTCTACACATGTAGAGACGAGATAAGTCTTAACACGGTGAGCGTACTGGAAAGTACATTTGGGAAAAGTAAAGTGTAGCTTAACCTAAAGCATCCGGCTTACACCTGGAAAATTTCATCATGACGTGATCACTTTGAGCCAACTCTAGGCCCAAACCTCACTAAAAATACTATCAATTTACCTTAGACAAAAGTATAGGCTATAGAAATTTCATCCTGGCTCAGTAGACATGGTACCGTTAGGGAAAGATTAAAGAACTGAATCAAGCATTAAAAAGCAAAGAGAAACCCTTATACCTTCTACATAATCTATTAACTAGAAATAACTTTACATGGAGAACTATAGCCAAGTCCCCTGAAACCAGATGAGCTACCCAATAACAGCAGAAAGAGCACACCTAACTGTGTGGTAAAATAGTGAGAAGATTCATGAATAGCAGTGACAAGCCTACCAGGCCTGGTGATAGCTGGTTGTCCAAGATGGAATCTTAGTTAACTTTAAACTTACCTACAGAATTCTTAATCTCCCTGTTAGTTTAACTGTTAGTCTAAAGAGAGACAGCTCTTTACACACTAGGAAACAGCCTTCCTACAGAGAGTAAAAAATATTACCACCATAGTTGGTCCAAAGGCAGCCACCAATTAAGAAAATGTTCAAGCTCAATGTCCAATTATTTTAAATCCTAATCACTCTATTGGATTATTTTAAATCCTAATCACTCTGTTGAACTCCTAACATTACATTGGACTAATATATTACTTAATAGAAGCAATAATGTTAATATGAGTAACACGAAGACATTCTCCATTGCATAAGCTTACATCAGACCGGAATAATCCACTGATTATCACAAGAGTCATTCAAATTCATCAGGGAAGGAAGGTATCATGTAGCTATAAATTCAATTACTTAGTTTCAGGGAAATTAGCCAAGTTTAAGTTGTTTTGCTTCCTGCTGAAGATCTATGATTTTTTCTTTTCTGTAACATTCTCAGTATCGCTGTTCCCCAGACAGTGAAGGTAGGTGACTGTGTAGGTCCGTACAGTGTAACAAGGCATATAAAGAAGAGTAAGCTTAAGGCTAAAAGAGATGTCCCATTGTTCAGTGCTTTTTTTAGTAGATCTTGTGTCAAGTGCTTTGCCTGCTTTTTCTCTTTTCACTCTCACAACTGTCCTGTAAGGAAAATTGATTTGTTCCATTTTACAGTTATGAAAACTGAGGCTTAGATATCTATTAAATTATTCCAATATCACACAGGTAGTAAGTTGTGGTGCAGGAAATTGAACACTTTTAGGCCAGCTTCAGAGAGCGCAAACAATCTTGTTATATTTCCTTTACAAAATTGAATGACTCAGGTTATATAAATCAGTCTTTGACTGTCAAATCAATGAAAATCTCTTGGCTTCTTTTTTTGCTATGTGAAAAATAGCAATTTATTTTTTTTCAATTTTTATTTTAGATTCAGTGGGTAGATGTGCAGGTTTGCCACAGGGGAATATTGCATGATGCTGAAGTTTGGGGTACAATTGAACCCATTACCCAGGCAATGAGCATAGCTTCCAAAGGAAGTTTTTAAATCCTTGCCCCAGTTCCTCCTTACTCCCTTTTGTAGTCCCCGATGTCTGTTTTCTCTTATCTTTATGTCCATGTTTTACTTATAAATGAAACGTGGTATTTGGTTTTCTGTTTTTGTGTTAGTTTGCTTAGGATAATGGTTTCCAGCTATATCCATGTTGCTGCAAAGGACATGGTTTTGTTCTTTCTATGGCTGTGTAGTATTTCATGGTGTATATGTACCTCATTTTCATTATCCAGTCAACTGTTGATGGGCACCTAGGTTGATTCTGTATCTCTGCTATTGTGAATAGTACTGCAATGAATATACAAGTGCATTTGTCTTTTTGGTAGAACAATTTATTTCCCTTTGGGTATGTACCTAGTAATGGGATTGCTGAGTTGAATGGTAGTTCTATTTTTAGCTCTTTGAGAAACCTCCAAAGTGCTTTCCACAGTGGCTCAACTAATTTACATTCCCACTAACAGTGTATAAGTGTTCTCTTTTCTCTGCAGCCTCGCCAAAATCTGTTATAGTCTGACTTTTTAATAGTAGCCATTCTGACTAGTGAAAGATGTTATCTCATTGTGGTTTTGATTTGCATTTCTCTGATAATTAATGACGATGAGCATGTTTTTATGTTTGTGGGCTGCCTTTATGTCTTCTCCTGAGAAGTGTCTGTTCATGTTCTTTGTCCACTTTTTAATGAGGTTATTTGTTTTTTACTTGTTGATTTGTTTAAGTTCCTTACAGAGTCTGGATATTAGACCTCTTTGTTGGATGCACAGTTTGTAAATATTTTCTACCATAATGTAGGCAAAAGCTGGAAGCATTCCCCTTAAAAACTAGAATAAACAGGGATGCCCACTTTCACCACTCCTATTCAACATACCACTGCAAGTTCTAGCCACAGCCATCAGGCAAGGGAAAGAAATAAAGAGGCCTTAACAGGAAAATAATAAGTTAAATTATCTGTCTTCATTGACGATATGATTCTATACCTAGAAAATTCTAAAGACTATACAAATTGGCTCCTAGAACTGATAATTTCAGTAAAATTTCAGGATACAAAATCAATGCCAAAAAATTCAGTAACATTTGTATACATCAATAATGTTCAAACTGAGAGCAAAATCAAGAATGCACCCCCTTTGTAATAACCACACAAAAAAATAAAATACCTAGGAATACATGTGGCCAGGAAGATGGGAGACCTCTACAAGGAGAACTGTAAAATACTGTTGAAAGAAATCATAAGGGACACAAATAAATGAAAACATATTTAATTCTCATGAATTGGAAGGATCAATATTGTTAACATGGCCATTCTGCAAACCAACCTACATATTCAAGATTACTCCTATCAAAATGCCAGTATCATTTTTCACAGAATTAGAAAGAACTATTCTAAAATTTATATGGAACCAAAAAGAGACTAAACAACCAAAGCAATTGCAAACAAAAAGACCAACGCTGGAAACATCACATTACTTGACTTCAAACTACACTACAAAGCTACAGTAACAAAAGAAAAAAAATAAAATAAACATGGTAGTGGTACATAAACAGAAACATAGACCAATGGATCAGGACAGAGAACCCAAGAATAAAGCCATATACCTACAACCATCTGATCTTCGACAAACTCAACAAAAAATAAACATTGGCGAAAGGACTTCCTATTTAGTAAATGATGCTGAGATAATTAGCTATCCATATGCAGAAGAATGAAATGAACCCCTACCCTTCACCATATAGAAAAATTAATCAAAGATTAATTAAAGATTTAAATTTAAACTTCAAACTATAAAAATCCCAGAATAAAATGAATGTCAAGAAGAAAACACCCTTTTGGGATTCAACAAAGGAAACACGCTTCCCAGCATTGGTCTTGGCAAAGAATTTATGGCTAACTTCTCGAAAGCAATTATAACAAAAAAAAATTGACAAGATGCACCTAATTATACTAAAGAGCTTCTGCACAGCAAAAGAAACTATCAACAATATTAGCAAATAAAAATTTTAAAATCACTATTATAGAATATATTTTCCTTCTATGATTTTAACCACATACTATGCTACTTTTTCAAAGAAAAGGACACATGTTTCCCAGCCTCATTTAAAATTGAAGAAGATATTCTTTTGAAGATTCTACACACCTGGTATGATTACTTTTTTATAACACAAAAACCACCTGGATTACTATATGACAACTTTTCCCTTAAAATTCATTAACCAATGGCAAAGCACTACAATGCATTTAGAAATACTTGTAAACAATTTTGTATCTTGATAACAAGAATATCATTTACATATAATTGAAAGTTTGGAATATTGGCATGTACAAGGCATTATTTATTCAGTCTAGAGTTATTGTGTGATATCAAAATGTATTTAATCTTCAGCTACCTGTTCCATGAGTTATACACTAGAAACCATAAATTTAGAAATCAGGGTTGTAAGAAATTCTAGAGCAGATGTGTTATTTTTTTTAAAGCACTAAGAAGGAAATTAAGTTTTTGAAATATTTAATATTATCAAATTGATAACTGTGCACTCACTGAGTATGTTTATCGGATCATTACATATAGTTTACAAGGTATGCTAAAGGGACATTAGTAGTTTTACAGTTTGGAGGCTGTGTTAGTTTGCTAGGGCTGCCATGACAAAGTAGCACAGACTGGGTGGCTTAAACAATAGAATTCCTCAGAATTCTGGAGGCTGGAAGTTTGAAATCTAGGTTTTAGTAGGCCTGGTTTCTTCTGAGGTCTCTCTCCATTACTTGTAAATGGCCACTTTCTTACTGTTGCCACATATTTATGGTCTTTCCTCTGTGTGTGTCTCAGTCTCCTCTTTTTAGAAGGAGACCAGTTGTATGAGTCCATTTTCATGCTGCTTGTAAAGACATACCCGAGACTGGGAAGAAAAAGAGGTTTAATTGGACTTCCGGTTCCACATGGCTGGGGAGGCCTCAGAATCATGGTGTGAAGCAAAAGGCACTTCTTACGTGGAGGTGGCAAGAGAAAAATGAGGGAGAAGCAAAAGTAGAAACTTCTGATAAACTCATCAGGTGTCGTGAGACTTAATCTCCACAATAGCATGGGAAAGACTGGCCCCCATGATTAAATTACCTCTACCTCCCGGTCCCTCTGACGACACGTGGAATTCTGGGAGATACAATTCACGTTGAGATTTGCATGGGGAAACAGTCAAACCATGTCATTCCACCCCTGGCCCCACCAAATCTCATGTCCTCACATTTCAAAACCTATCATGCCTTCCCAACAGTCCCCCAAAGTCTTAACTCATACAAGCATTAACCCAAAGTCCACAGTCCAAAGTCTCATCAGAGACAAGGCAAGTCCCTTCCACCTATGAGACTGTACAATCAAAAGCAAGCTAGTTACTTCCTGGATACAATGGGAGTACAGGTATTTGATAAATTCAGCTATTCCAAATGGGAGAAATTGGCCAAAACGAAGGGGTTACAGGGCCCACGCAAGTCCAAAATTGAGTGGGGCAGTCAAATTCTAAAGCTCCAAAATCATCTTCTTTGACTCCAGGTCTCACATCCAGGTTATGCTGATGCAAGAGGTGGGTTCCCATAGTCTTGGGCAGCTCCACCCCTGCGGTTTTGCAGGTACAACGTCCCTCCCAGCTGCTTTCATGGGCTGGCGTTGAGTGTCGGTAGCTTTTCCAGGCACACGGTGCAAGCTGTCAGTGGAACTACAATTCTGGGGTCTGGAGGATGGTAGCCTTCTTCTCACAGCTTCACTAGGCAGTGCCCCAATAGAGACTCTGTTTGGGGGCTCTGACCCCACATTTCCCTTCCACGCTGTCCTAGCAGAAGTTCTTCATAAGGGCCCTGCCCCTGCAGCAAACTTTTACCTGGGCATCCAGACATTCCATACATTTTCTGAAATCTAGGTAGAGGTTTCCAAACCTCAATTCTTGACTTCTCTGTACCTGCAGGCTCAACACCACATGGAAGATGCCAAGGCCTGGGGCTTCCATCCTCCGAAACCACAGCCCAGGCTCTACATTGGCCCCTTGCAGCCACTGCTAAAGCAGCTGGACCCAAGGCACCACCTCCCTAGGCTGCACACAGCTCAGGGACTCTGGGCCTGGCCCATGAAACCATTTTTCCCTCCTTGGCCTGCTGGCCTGTGATGGGAGGAGCTGCAGATGAAGACCTCTGACATGCCCTGGAGACATTTTCCCCATGGTCTTGAGGATTAACATTAGGCTCCTTTCT
The DNA here is from genome assembly GCF_028885655.2 of Pongo abelii. Lineage (NCBI taxonomy): Eukaryota > Metazoa > Chordata > Mammalia > Primates > Hominidae > Pongo > Pongo abelii. The sequence goes on along the minus strand of NC_072000.2, from coordinate 87,889,556 downwards.
ACTTATGCAAATTTCTGCAACTGGCTTAAATTTCTCCTTAAAAAATGGGTTTTTCTTTTCTACTGTATCATCAGGCTGCAAATTTTCTGAACTTTCATGCTGTTTCCTTTTAAAGCAGAATGCTTTTAACATCACCCAAGTCGCCTTTTGAATGCTTCACTACTTAGAAATTTACTCTGCCAGATACCCTAAATTATTTCTCTCAAGATCAAAGTTCCATAAATTTCTAGGCAGGGGCAAAATGCCACCAGTCTCGTTGCTAAAACATAGCAAGAGTCACTTTGGCTCCAGTTCCAAACAAGTTCCTCATCTCCATCTGAGACCACGTCAGCTTGGACCTTATTGTTCATGTCACTATCAGCATTTTTGTCAAAGCCATTTAACAAGTCTCTAGGAGGTTCCAAACTTTCCTACATTTTCCTGTCGTATTCTGAGCCCTCCAAACTGTGCCAGCCTCTGCCTGTTACCCAGTTCCAAAATTGCTTCCACATTTTCGGGTATCTTTTCAGCAACTCCCCACTCTACTGGTACCAATTTACTGTTCTAGTCCATTTTCACACTACTGATAAATGCATACCCAAGACTGGGAAGAAAAAGAGGTTTAATTGGACTTACAGTTCACATGGCTGGGGAGGCCTCAGAATCATGGTGGGAGGAGAAAGGCATTTCTTGGAGGCAGCAAGAGAAAAATGAGGAAGAAGCAAAAGTGGAAATGCCTGTTAAACCCATCAGATCTCATGAGTATTATTCACTATCATGAGAATAGCACAGGAAAGACCTGCCCCCCATTATTCAGTTACCTCCCCTGGGTCCTTCCCACAACACATGGGAATTCTGGGAGATACAATTCAAGTTGAGGTATGGGTGGGGACATAGCCAAACCATATCACTGGTCATATCAAAGTAAGGTTCACCCCAATGACCTGTTTTAACCTTAAATACCTTTTTAAAGGCTTTATCTGCAAATAGTCACATTCTGAGGTACCAGAGTTTAGGATTTCAACTTAAAAGTTTTGGGAGAACACAATTTATCCCATAACCAAAGTTTAAGGGTTCATTCAATTATGCACATTCTAGCCATTAAGATCTGTTTACAAAATGCATTTACAAACTATATTACCTTATTTGACCATATCTCTTTAAAAATGAAAGTACTTTAAAGTAATAAATGCAAAGAAACCATGAAACAAAAATAATGCTATAATGTAAGCTTTATTAGACACAAGAAAATGCAAGATTTAACCCATCTCATTCTGGTATAAGCTTTTACTTAGCCACATAATGAGGTAAAAACAAAGAGAGACATTAAGAGGATTTCAAGGATAACTCACAGGATTTCTTTCTCCCATTATTAAAATAGCATTCTGTTAAATTACTTCTTCCAATCGTTGCTCTAACTATGCTCTCTTTAGTACTTTGCTGGAGAAATGAGCAAGACTTAAGTGGTAGCACTATCCATGAGCATATGTGAGAAAAAACTCTTTGCTGACCCAGATCTGGGAAATAAGGCTGTATGGGGGCCCTAAAGACCATCTTCAAGCTTGATGATTTGCTGTAAGTATTTACAGGTTGCAGATGCTATTATAGTCACAGTGATAGTTTATTATAGTCAAAAGTTAAAGAGAAAATCAGCAAAAGGAAAAAGCTCATGGGACAAGTCCGGCCCAATTCTAAGTATCCCTTCCAGTGTGTAGCACAGCATGAGTTTGATTCCTCCAGCAATAATCTGTAACCACATGTGTGGAATGTTGCTATCCAGGGAAGTTCAACTGTGCCTGGTTGTTTAGGTTTTTTTTATTGTTGGCAGTGACAGTCAGGTAGTCTTACAGTGCCTAGGTAATTTACCTCGGTTACTGGGGCTCTAGCTTCCTAGATTCAAAGCAAGTGTTTACCATAAATAACATTACTAGGATAAACTATCTGGACAAAATGGTACAGCATTTCACAAGGCCACAGGCATACACAAACTAGCTATGAGACACAATAGCCCAAGAGCTCAGCTAAGGCCATTAGAAAAGGCCTTTCTTGAGAATGGGCAGGGGTAGAACAACATAGTACACTCAATTAACTTTCTCCTGTACATGGGCAAGTCCCAGCTTACAGTATTTTACCAGCAGGGGCTGGGTCCATATTACAGATAGTGAGTACAAGTGATATTCCTAGTAATAACCCAGTATGAAACAGGAAAAATAAGTAAGATGAATCATTTTGAAGATTGAATTAAGTTTACAAATAAGAAAGAATAAAGTCAGAAGCTGGAAAATCTGACAGCCTGGCAAGATTCAGGGAAGTATTTCTGAATGAAGGGCTAGAAAAATGAGGAAGGAATAGATATCATTGTTACCAGATAACACTTAAATTAAATCAGGAATGTCTGAAATGGCTTACAGATAAATGAGAATAATTTTCAGAACAAACCTCTAGTGCCTTATAGCAATATCTCCAAGTTAGAGTGCATAGGCTTAAACCTTTTTCTGTATGTGTGCATAGGTAAAGATATATCAATACGCATTATGCTCTCAAAATATATCTCATATTGACTTCATTCTTGTTTGGTGATTCAAATAATTAGCTAACTTCACCTTAGACTTTTTATTTTATTTTATTTTATTTTATTTTTTGAGACGGAGTCTCGCTCTGTCGCCCAGGCTGGAGTGCAGTGGCACAATCTTGGCTCACTGCAAGCTCCACCTCCCGGGTCCATGCCATTCTCTTGCCTCAGCTTCCCGAGTAGCTGGGACTACAGGCACCCACCACTACACCCGGCTAATTTTTTGTATTTTTAGTAGAGATGGGGTTTCACTGTGTTAGCCAGGATGGTCTCGATCTCCTGACCTCGTGATCCACCCGCCTCGGCCTCCCAAAGTGCTGGGATTACAGGCGTGAGCCACAGCACCCAGCCCCACCTTAGACTTTTATCATGAAAAAATTATTATGTCAAGTGTGAACTTTCCTCTAATTATGGCCTAATTAAATTGAATTTGGAGTCTTTGTTCTAACATTGTTGTCACTGGTAAGAGAAGTATCCTACAGCCAAGGCTACTTGGAGGCTTTGGTGGGAAATATGATCAAGACTGAGACCTTTAATTCTATGTGGTTAAATTCTCATCTTGTTTTTGGATTTCATCTCTCTTTTAGTTAAAGGAATGCAAACTGTTCTACCATTATTTCTGCATGTTTGGGTTTATTTTCTCCTTTTTCTTTTTGTTTACAATGTACAGATTATTACTCATGCATGTAGTGATTTAACCTCTTGAAGCAGTTTCTTTCTTTGTAGAGTAGTTTCCTATGACAACTTCAACAAATTGCCACAAGCCGGGTGGCTTAGAACAATAAAAATTTATTCTCTTACATACTGAAGGCCAGAAGTCTATAGTGGGTTTCACTGGGCCAAAATCAAGGTGTTGGAAAAGTTGCACCTCCTCTGGAGATTCTAGGATAGAATCAATTTCTGCACCTTTTGCAGTTTTTGGAGGCTGGTCTCATTGCATTGGCTCATGGCCCCATGTGACATCACCTATTCTTCTCTTGCGTACATAATCACATCACCTTTTTCCTTTTCTTCCTGTCTTTCAAATCTCCCTTTGCATTCTTCTTATAATAATAGTTGTGAGTACATCTAGGACCCATTCTAGTAATGCAGGAAAATATCCCCACTGCAAGATCCTTAATTTAATCCCATCTGCAAAGTCTATTTTGCTATATAATACAATGTTCACGGGCTCCATGGATTAGAATTTGGACACCTTAAGAAGCCATTATTCAGTCTACCACACTTGCATAGAATACATGTCCACTCTAATTTCACCAATTGGTCAATAACTATTACTCAAAAAATATATCTTGCATTGTCTTTATATTTTCTTGGTGCTGAGCAAAATTAGTGGGTAAAGAGTCTGGGATTCCTTATTGTATCTCATAACCAGTCCGCTCAATTCTTATTTTCAGATGATAACCCAGGAAAACAGCTGATTCTTTAAGGCATCTAATACTGTCAGGTAATAAATCGTTTCAAATTGAAGGAAACCTTCTACAGGTGGCATTGCAGAAAGCATTTAATGAAGTTTGAGATAACAACATGAGACAGTACTACACAATAATTTTTCTTTTTAGAATTTTTGATAGATGATACTAGCTATCATAGATAAAAAGGCAAACAGAACTATTCCCCTGAAAGAATATATACTTTGTGCATATCTGTTGTAAAAATAAATTGAATTTGATCTGATATAACATAATAATTCATGATCATTCCTAAAAGGAATTTTATAAGTAAGCATTTAACTCCAGTGTATGACATAACTCAAAAAGAACAAAAATCATAAATATAGGGCTTAATGATTTCTCTCAAAAAGGGACACATTTTTGGAACAAACACTCAAGTCAATAAATAGAATGTTATCAATGAATCAGTCAGGGATAACTCAAGGAAGTAGACTCAGTATAATAACTATGTAAAAATAATTTATTCTGAGAGTATACTTCACAGGTACATGGGAAGAGTTTGGAAAGTGAAAATATGTAGTGAAAAGTCAGATGATCATAGAGTTTCTAGCCAACCTGGCCGGGACACTGGAGAGAATAGACAACCCAGAGTTTTCTGGGAAATAAGAAGTTCCAAAACCTTCTACTGCCAAAGCAAAATATTGACTTATAAAGAGGTTTATGATATGCTGTTGCTCCGATGCAACATCTGATGTGATGTGTAGCCCTGTATCTAGTGGTAGGCCTGGGGTCTCTGTTGGCCATTAGAGCTAGTAATTAGAAAGGTGAGCTGGATATAGAGAAGATAAGCGACAAGATTATCTAGCTCTTAGGGCACCACTATGCCTGTCTATCACCATATTAACTGTGGTAACTTTCCAAAAATAATGACTGCTTATTGAGCTCAAGTTTCTCTTTTGTCCAATCTTAACCTGGAATCATACAAGAACAGCATCATCCAGCTCATCCAGCAAATGAGCATTTTGGGAGCACCCTTCTCCCAATAGTCCCATCCACTTAATGAAGTTTGAAGGTAGAATTTGGATACCTTCAGAAGCCATTATTCAGCCTACCACACTTGTATCAAATACATGGCCACTCTGGTTTTACCATTTGGTCAATAACTGTTACTCAAAAAATATGCTTATGTAGTTAGTGACTATGGGGAGTCACTATACCTTTCATGAGTAAGCATTTTGTTAACTTGTAACTATCTAGATTAATTTTGCCTGTCTTGTACTTTATTTGAATGGACGCATGAAATGTGCATTTGCTTCTGGTTTCTGCTGCTCAACATCAACTTTTGTGAGTCATCCATGTTGTTGTGTGTAGTTGCAATGTATTTATTCTGATTGTTATATTTACTATTCAATTGCCTGAATAGATCAGGAGCTTTTTTCTATTCTACCAATAATGTATATTTGAATTGTTTCCATTTGAGGGCTCTTGATAACAATGGTGATGTGAATAGTCATATATATACCTTGGGTTGCACACGATTGCTTGGTATTTACTTAAGAATGGAATTTATGGTCTAAGAGATAGGTATATGTTTAATTTGACCTGATGCTACCAAATTATTTTACACTGTGGGTACTTAACTTCTCAAAATAACATTTCTAGTTTACAAATGATGACAATATTTTCACTCTTGTAGGGTTATTATGAGCAGAAAATCATAAAATCCATTTTAAACACTTGTGTGCCTCAAACATAATGGGTCCTCAGTAGGTGATGGGTCATTATTATTTACTATATCTTCATAGTTTGATGATCACAAACCAGCCAGAGCTCATTAGTTCAAGCAATATTTCTTAACTACACATAACATGCCCAACACTATACTATGTACTCCCAGCCAATGATGTATAATACCTGGGCTTGATCCTCAGTTGTCTCCGAATAAGCACAAGGAACATTAATATGACTGAGTAGAACCCTATATCTAACTACACTGAGTGTGTTTCAAGTGCCAAAAAGCAGTAAGTCCACTGTTCGCAGAGTATTTGGATGATCTCATTAGTAACAGGGGAGGGCTGGAATGGAGGGACTAGTACATTTTAGCCAAAGCTATGGATACTAAATTCTCATTTGGTAGAAGTAAATTTTCACTAGATCCTAAATTTACTTTTCAATCCTGGTGTTCCTAAATCTCACCTTGGATCACAATTAACATAATAATGACAAAAATTGGCTTGAAAAGATTAGTGAAACACCTAGAAATGCATAAGAAAGAGGAAACGTGCCTACTCCTCAAGGATGTGCAGTCTAATTGGAACACTAAAGATAAACAAACAAGTAAATTTATAATACATAAAGTCAAACAAAAAATTACTTAAAGAACAAAACAAAAGTTCTGTTCCCTCCATTCTAACCCTGCCCTCTTACTAATGAGATCATCCAAATACTGTGCAAACAATGGGCTTAACTGCTTTTTGGTACCTTGAAACACAATTAATGTAGTTAAGTATAGGGATCTCCTCAGCATGTGGGGAGATAGAGATTGCCAAGAAATACAGTTTTAGATAATTTGGTGAGGGAGGCATTTGAGAATACCTACAACATGTATGGGTATGTTATCAAAAGGATAGAACACTGTATTTCAGACATAGCCTTAAGCATGAACATTTATGCATTATGTAACGTTAGAACACTGTTCACATTTGACAACTAAAACACACACACACACACACACACTCACACACATGGACATTTAGAGAGAAGATACAATATTTGCTGGACCCTGACACATTTCAGAGAATAATCTTTGACACATAAAAGTTGACTAAGAAAAATTTAGCTGTAACAGTTGACTGTTACATTTTCTCATTTATTACAATTATGACTTGTCAAAGAGATAAGACAAACTTGAGTCTCTAGGACTATTAGGGAAAGAGAGTGCCAGTAAAACTTTATGTTTTTATTCTTTCTGACTTATTTCCAGATCACAATTTCTTCAATTTAAAGTCAAAAATTCTTCATTATGCAAGTTCCACTTGCTTTCAGATAATTCATCTGGGAGCCTTGTTTCCAGCAAGATGACTAATTGCTAGATTAATAAAGACATCAATGTTCCCCGATACAAATGCTTAGGGTTCCCTGCCCTGCATATATGAGATGCATCATTTTCTCTGACTGCCTAGATAGTATAATTTTCTCAATTTATATTCCTCTTCTTTTTATCATTATTCATATTATTTAAAAATTAACATTTTTCAAGAATTTCCATTGTGGGACTGGTAGATAGTCATAGCAAAGCAAAAGGATGTGAGGAAGCAATCTGGTCTCATTGCTTGTTGGATGCAAGATCTTGGCCAATTTATTTAATTCATTCAAGGAACATTTATAAATACCTACTATGTGCCAAATTCTCAAGATATTTTTAGTTAATCAAAGACGAAAATATCATCCTGTGTGGGGTTCCCTCTGAATAGCTAGATTTCTAATCTGGGGGTAATTATATTGTTAACTATCACAAGGGTGATAGCATGGATTAAGTGAATTCATGGAAGGACTTGGTTATTAAACAGACCTGGTTATGCCACCCATTTGCATGAATTTTAAGCAGTTTTTAAAACTCAATTTCTTTGTGTCCTCCAGACACCATAGTGCCACTTCTTATTTTTTACAGCCAAATTGTTTTAAGGTATGTTGTTTATACTTACTGTTTTTGCTTTCTCAACTTCCTATTCATTACTGAATTCACTATGACTTTTATTTTTACACTACCATACACTAAATTCCTTTTATCATTGCAACCATACACCATTACCATGGGCAGTTCTCATCCCTACAATGTTTCCCTTAGGCAACATTTGACACTCTGGAAAACTTCCCTTGAATCCTCTTTCACTTTCATGAAACCACACTACGTATGTTCTCCTTCTCATTTTACATTATCTCGTTATTTTCTTACTTGTAATTAAATCAGAATATTCTTCATGCCTGTATTCTCCATCTGGTCAATTTAATTCACTTCCATAGTTTAAATTACAAATATTACAGGTTGTCTCCAAAATTGCTGTCTTGCCCAGAATTTTTCTTAAAAGAAATAAAATATTTATTGTTTTCCTGCTCATTTCAAGTGGATATCCTGTAATATCTCAAGCTCAATACCTATAGTACTGAACTTACTTTTCATTAGTCCCACTGAACCTGCTTGCATTTTCAATAATACAACCTTCCTTTCAGTTATCAAACTAAAAAATCTGAATATAATCCTTATCTCCTTCTTCTCCTTTATCATCCACATTCAGTGAACAATTAAGTCTTGTCATTTTGGCATGCAATTATATCTCAAATCCCCCCTCCCACTCTATTAATTTCACTTTTACCCTTACTGTTTCTTTCATGTACTGCTGCAATAACATAATTTGTCTTTTCACCTTTATTCTTGCTTCCATTAAGTTCATTCTCCGTAATTTTAGGAGAAAGACCTTTCTGACATGAATATGAACATATTACTGCCTGATTAACACCTTCCAATGATAGTAGATAAAATCCTAATACATGAATATGACCTTCAAGATTTCCTGACAATCTAGTCTTGATTTTCTCTCTAGCCTGTTTTTCAAATGTCCACTGTACTAATGAGAAAAAAAAAAATTTCTGAAGAATTTCACTTGCTGTTTTTTACCTCTGTATCTATTGTCTATTCCAAATATTCACTGTAATAGTGAGTAAAAACGTTTCTGCACAATTTCACTTTCTGCTTTCTTCCTTTCTTTCTTTCTTTCTAGAATATATTTCCTTCTCTTTTCCTGAATTCATCCTTTATGTGCTTCAACTACCAGGGTAACTCTTCTCACCATGGAGGTCTTCCCTGGACTTCATTATTGTGTTAAGAGCCCCCAGTACAGCTTCATGTTCCCCTGATATACTCTTATTATGACAATCTTTATATTTCACTATAGTTTCATGTGTGATTATCTATCCTTTCTGCTAATGTGTCAGCTTAATAAGCAACTCAGTTTTTTAGCAGTAAGCAATGCCTACTACATTATATTCACTTAGTACGTTTACTTAATGAATGAATGAGTATTGACATATGTACGTAACTCTTTTGTTGAATGGGGGAATCAATATTGAGGTGTTATTACCTACTCTTCTATTATATCAAATCACTTTTCTAATGTTCTTGTTGCATTGGTCCCAGTAGATTTATAATTACTAAATAATCATAATCACTATTTATCACATACCTGTTTATCACACACCTGTTTATTTTTTCTCTCCAAAAATGCACACAGACACAAATAACTAAACCATGTAATTTCACGATTAACCCCTTTCAGATTTGGTAATGTCATACTTTGAGTCAGCCACTGCAGTATGGCACAATTGCTCATATTAACTCTATTTGGTTAAAACATACTGGAAGAGGTTCAAGAGGTCCCAATGTCCTCCCAAGAAAGTATCAAACAACATATCACAACTATCTGCCACTAGTTTTACACTTCACTCAACTCTTCCCCTTTTCTCTCTCATCCCAATTTAAATATCTCTCCATTACAACTGCAAACATATAATTAGCACTATTAAATTATGTTTATTATGAACAAAGGCAATCCATCACATCTGTGAAATTATAGCCATAGAAAATAAGTCCCTTACAGGTTTCCATTTATTAGGAAACTAAGAACAGTTTTACTGGGTCTGCATTTTAGATCTATGTTAAATATAATAATGTATATTGGATGCTTTTATTTAATATGGAGGGATTAGAAGAAGGTATATTAAAAATGGTCTCAAATAATTGTTTCACCAGTAAACAATTCAGAAAATGAGTTAAGATGAGCATTTGTGTTATATTGCAGTGGCTGACTTAACGGATGACATTACCAACTCTGAAAGGGACATTGGGAAATTAACCGGTTTAGCCATTTGTCTATCCAAAATATTTTATTCACTGTACAATGGAGTTTAATAGCTCAAGGGGTTAAATGTCTCAATAGTATTATAAAAGTGGTTAACCCTTTTTAAAAAAACATAATTTTTACAAATGAAGAAAACTCAATGATCTTTGAATGTGAATGTAAGTAATATACTTTGTTATGGAAGTCAAAGTATGGGAAGGTAGTTAATCAGGAATAATTGTTTTTGGTTGAGTACTAGAATACTCTGAGTTAAAAATATGGTTTTGTTTCCTAAGGATAAAAATAAACGTACCTTGCGGAAAGTAAATTAAAGTGGCATTAGGTTTTATAAGGAAAATAAACTCTGCTATGTTTTATCAATGTAAATGTGTTATTACAAGATTATATCAATCTTCCTGAAATTCACAAAAAAAGACTTAATATTGAATCTATGTGTAGACGACTTTTAAATAGCATAAAAAGATCAGACAGAGAACCTGGGACAGAAGAAATAATGTACAGTTTATTTAACCCTTCTTTGCTATTATTGTAAATGGTATTAAAAGAAAATGCTTGTAGAAATGCTGAACCCCTTGATGGTTTTAATCCTAGTAGAATAATAGTCTACAATTATTCATATATGGTGATATCAGCTCACAAAAAACCTATACCTACCCCAACCTTGGGCCCACAACACTGGAAAAGTACAACTTACAAAGAGTCAAATACTGATGGCTTTCATAAAAATAAGCAAAATCTATATCAAATATTTTATTCATTTCACTAATTAATAAGTGAAGCAATAAAATGTTTATCCTGGTTCAAAAAGTATTTGAAGATCTAGATATTTATAGGGAATTTACAAATAAATTTTGTAACAAAATTACCAGATGAGATTAAAAAGAAAAACCAAAAACTGGTTACTCTCCTCTGGAGCAATAGAATGAAACCTTTGTAGTTATATTTTCTACTATACAGAAAGTACTAGCATCATCATAGACAAAAATCTATGTGTTAAAATATAATTTTTCCAAATGTACTTTTAGTTAACAGTAAAGAATAATGAGAGCAAAGCATATCCCCTTAGGTTATCCTTAAATGGGTTTGTCTCCTTAGAACCCGAAAAGATACCCAATTGATCTTTTAGCCTAATTTTTGAGATCTGTATACTTTTTTCCCTAACAGCACTCGATAAAGTTTTGAATAATCTGCTGAATAAACAGTATAAACAAGAGTACCAGAATTCCCTCACAAAATAAATGAGATAACAAGCTAACAAGCCTTCTATATCATAATAGATAAATAAAAGACAAAAATCAGAACCTCAACAAAATAAGATTTAAGAAGCAACTTGCATATATAAAATAATAGGAGAATAAAATTATATATAATTATATAAGTTCATGATGAAAAGATTAGAAACTAAGTGCTGGAAGAACATGCTATTTAAGATCTTGAAACAAATTATAGCATTTAATTCCCATTGTACCCCTCTGGGTTAGGCATTTTAATACTGGTTTTAGAAATGACAGTACACACATTTTTGAAGGTTAAATAATGGAAGAATTAAGCCATGACAATGGGTTTTCAAATATGTAGAAGATCTGCCTTTACAGGAGCAGATAGAAAAGAAGAAACTCTCATTTTTAAAGACAACATAGATACCAAGAGCACTGTATTTGTTTTACTATAGTTAATGCCTGAATTCCTTCATGTTTGCCTTCTTTTATTCCCTGAGCACAATCTTTATAATGAACTAGAGAGCCTTAAAACAATGTAAATCATCACTTATTTGTCAGAAAATTCAATACCCTTTTCCCCCTCAAGTTTACATTAAGTTTTCTGAAGAAAGTTATGTCAATACTCTGACAGACAGATGATAAATCCCAACAGCAGTCTTATAGATTAGCAATTATTCTGGAATATAACTACTCTAAATTCGAGATGGGATAACTTCATGATCATTGTCTAGTATATGTCAATGAATATTTCATTTCTTGTATCTCCTTAATCTGTTGTATATTACCCAGTCAATTCTTCTCACTATTTGACATGGTATTAAAGATTTTTTTGCCTTGATATTCACACAAATTTCTTCTTAAACTCATGCTTTTCAAAGTAGCTTCCCACATCTCTGAGAGCTTTTTCACCCTTAACAACTATTTTGAAATTAAAAATACATTTCATCATAATTGTGCTGTATTCCCTGTATTCTGCCTCCCAAATATGTTTTCTGATTCACTCATTCCATTTCCTTTTCAAAATATTGTGATTTTCACAATATCTACTGTTCGTATAGGCCTACTTAGCAAGAAACTGGAATGACAGCCAACACAGACTTCATACCTCAAGCTTTTGAAAAGTTTTGATAAAAATATTAAATTCTAAAGGCTTAAATACATTTGTCTTCATTTTCTTTGCCTTGAATGAACTACCTCCACTGTACATTTGCTAGCATGATAGTTAGTGGGTATATTCCAGAGTCTTTTCCTGATGGTAAGGCCAGGCAGGGCTCAGTTATAAAATAGGAAAATAATGTCTTTAATACTTTCAGTTGCGTTCTCTCTCTTCTCAATAAGTCCCTTGACCTGGACCCTGAACTACGTTCTTCATATTCTGAATGACTCAGCCACCCTACTAGACAAATCATTTATACTGTATTAACCTACCATTTAGACCATATAAAGGGAGACTTTTTAAACTCAAAATTTCTCTTTAATTTATGGTTATATTTAATTTTTTAACAAACATAATGTTGATATAATATTAATCATAATAATAACTGACATTTATCTGGTTCCTAGTATAGCCATGTTCAGGTACTTTAAATTATTATCTAACTTACTCATTACAATAACTTGAGATACTTCATATTATTAAACATATTTACTTATTTTACAGCTGAGATTCAGAAAAGTTAATCAATTTGCTAAAAAATTCATACTGCTGGAATGGAAAGTATTCTATTTTGGAAGAGGAATAAACAAAACTCATATGTAGTTTTAAAAGATTTTCTAAGGTCTATAAATGAACTTGGAAAATAACTGATGAATTATTTTAATTGCTTCTTTAGATTTGAATGAATCATAGAACAGCCAAATCATGTATCCAGATTTTCCGGAAGACCTGTGGCAGTCTAGTGAAGAAGTGAGCAGTACTTATGTTCAGTTTGATGCTTCTTGCTTTTCTCGTTCTGTTGGAGCAATGTTCTTTTCTCCTGGTACCTACTCCTACCTTTTTTTCAATTTCCTCATCAATAATGAGCACTTACATTGGATTTCACACCTTTTGTCCTCAAGTGCCTGTTCAATACAGTCAATGTCAGAAATTTTACCTAAATGTCTAAACAATTCCCTGAGAAATTTTTATGATAAAATAGCATCTGAAAGACGGGAACACATTCTAATCCAAATGAACTAAAACCTTGGATGTAATGTCAGACATGTGTAACAAGAGGGAACCACACTCTTACCCAGGTATAGTTTGTGATTACAACTTGATAACTGCCTACCTCAATAATTCATTGAACGCATCTATTGAGTTTCTACCACATGCTACAAGCTACATAGGCTTGTGTGTTCTCTGCCTTTGTGGGGGTTACAGTCATTCAGGGAAGCTAGATCATTCAAAACATACAAAACTTTAAATTGAGAAATGTCCAGACTGAGAAAAAAGAAAGATACGTGCTTTTTATTCATGCTACAAACACGGAAACAGAAGAAAAGAGAGTAGAAGTTAGGGAAGGGCAAAGGAAACAATAAAGAATAGAAAAGTCATTCAGGTGAGTTACAGTGATTCCCAACAACCTCAGGACCATGAGTTTCCTGCCCTTTTCTTCTCTGCAAATAGTTTAAAGCATTGATGTAGTACATTCTTCCATTTTTTTGCATGGCAGAGGGGGTACTTAAAGGAAGAATCCCTGAGCCCCAATTGATAAGAACAATTTCAAATCCTCTAGAAAGAAGAGAGGATGTATACTCCTTCGAGTAAAACATGCTCATGCTCATTACAGAGCATGTCCCCAAACACTAGTAGAACTCAAAGATAAAGAGGATAAAAATAAAGTTGAGATTTAAATCTCTTCTGGGATGCTAATCATTACACCAGACTTTACCATGTCAGGGCTTGGTTTTAAAAAGACCAGGGAAGAAAGACAATTCTGTTATGTATTTCCAAATGAGTGTTCTCTTCATACTCTATCCTAAAACAAATATACTAAATAATAAATTATTCTTATAAGAAACACTAGAACAAATTCTTATATTTAATTGATATTATAAAAAGCATAACAAATAATTTGCATATATCTTCCCTGTTATAAGTGACTTTTAAATTTATGAGAGTCCAGTGAATGTTCAGTTTCACAAACATCTATTAAATAATTTGTTAGTAATTCAAAGTATATAATAGTTACATAAATAGATAATGGCTGAGAAAAGATCATCATCTACTTTGAATTTTTATGAGAAAAATAATTATGATTTTTCTATTACATATTATTAGATTTTAAGCAATACACATTATTTTTATCATTACCTTGATTGTTTTGATAACTTAAAGATAAGATTAGATAATTCTCATTGAAATGGTTTAAGATTGTGTCAGCATATCAGTACAAAAGCCTCAATTTGGGGCTACATTTTATTTACTGTACTTAAATATGAATTTAGATTATTAACATTTGTAAAGTGGAGGAGTCTTATTATTTGTTTACCCTTTAGAGGACTTTTGTAAAAATGCTTACAAAATTGACTTTTGTAGGAGAGGCTTTTCTGATATAATTACTCTACTATAACCTGTTTAAGAAAAGAATTTTGGACACAGAAGGGACGGGAATCCTTTCTCCTAGAAAAAGTAAAGGACGGAGTTACTTTCGGATAACTTAGAAAACTCTTTTGTTGGGAGAAGCCTGCAGATTCCATTGTGACATTCCAAACTCATTTCAAAGGAGTGTTATCTGAACCCAGTTTTGGAACCCATTAAGTAAACCTATTTTTTCATGATATAAAGTTGGAGAAAATGTTTTTATATCTGTGCTTCTGAGTCATCCGTTCTTAATGAAATTGTTAGCAAACAGTTCCGATCATTGCACCATCTTGACAGACTTTATAAAGCCAAGACTGACTGGTACAGTGCTTCTGAGAATTCGAGTTGCTGAAATTTTAAGTACCAAAAGGGAAATCCCGTACTTACCAAAGCCTTAAAAAGTATGTAGGCCAGAAGAAAACAAAGGGAGTAACTCATGAAAGATAGAAAAAGAAAAAAGTCTGTAGGAAGATTTATGAATCCCTAACCTATTTTGCTGTAATTGTTAAATCCCTAGTGCAAATAGATGAAGGACAGAATCTGATGCATTTCCACTTACCTTCAGAATTTTTCCTCATGCAAGATTAAGATTTTACAAATACAATGCATTTTAACACGTTCTCTTTTTCAGGATTATAGTTTAGTCGTGGAGGGAGTTTAAACATTTCAGGAAAAGAGAAAGCAGGGTTATAAAATACATATCACTTTATCTTTCACCAACTTCTTCCCTATTGTGATCCCCAATATTCATAAACAGACATAGGGTATTTGTATACTCTAGATACATAAGAAATATAAATGTATTGAGACATATTCTAATAGATATTTACATAGCTAATATATGTATAATATATACATGCAAAATAAGGCATACAAATAATGTTGAAAATCACTAATCTATACTTAAAACTTCACTATAAAAAGGAAAAAAAATAAGAACCAAAGTTAAGAAAGTTGCCCAATATTTATAACTACTGAAGATACAGAAAAATTGTTTCTCAGTAAGTTGATCTGCTTCTCAGAACGTAAAATTTGCTGCTTCAATCTTTCCATTATTTTTCATTTAATTGTTCACAAGAAATCATTAAATTGAGTCTAAAAATGCCCTTTTCTTAATAATATTCTGTTAGAGTGGAAATCAAGTGAGAGAATCCCTTCTCAGTCAATGGTGAAGAGGAAAATATTAAGCATCTCCCTTGAGAGTATGAATGAAGGTGATACACAAGAGAAACTGAAGTGTAGAAATTTTGACAGTTTTTCTTTATGTAGCTTTACTTCTATAGGATTAGAAGTATTCAAACTAGCAAGACAAAGTACTAATTTGAGCTCTCTCATTGGGAATGAAAAAAGATGTCAAATTTTTATTTAAGTTTATATTGGAATATCGATATTGGAGAAGGATAAAATGCATCACTAGCTTGCTAAAACAAGTGCACACTGAATTTAGTGGTCCTAAAGCAATAGAAATTTATTTCTCCTTTGTATACTGTCCATGATGGGCACCTCCTGTTGGCAGGTAGGTATCATCTGTATGTTAATTGAAAGACTGTATTCCTTCTTGTGGAATCCATTTGTGGTTCCACTGTGATCTACAGCCTTAGAATCCTCTTATATCCTGTTCATGAAAGGAGGAAAGACATTGAAGAAAGCATGCCCACAACTTGTTGTCTGTGTTTGCAACAAAACTCAGTCTCAATGGTAGGTATTTTGTCAAGTTATTGCTTTCCAGTCTATGCCCAGTAATTAGAAGAATGGCATGCTCTGAGGATAAGACATTTAAGTATTTGGTGAAGATGAACTTTGTGTATTTCTTTGCCAAAGGACAAAGAATTGTTTATGAATGTTGCTCTAAGCTTTGGTGTGATTAAATAATATTTCTCAATGGCTGGACATTAAATGGTATGATGAGTATCAAGGTTAAAAGATAAAACTATTTAAAATAATAATAGCTATAATAATTTGTTAAGAAATACACAGTATAAAAAGATGTAAACCATGACATCAAAATATAAAATATAGGAGTGGAATGGAGTGAAAGTGTTGTTTTTAATGCATTCAAAGTTATGTTATTATCACCTTACAATAGCTCGTTATAACTAAAATGTCTTATGTGATCTTTATGGTAACCACAGAGCAAAAATCCACAGATACACCAAAGATGTCTAAAAATATTAAAATATAATGATTCAAAGCACCACTAGAGAAAATCATCAGTAAAAATGGAAGACAACAAGAAAGGGGGAAAAAATAAATATCTACAAAACAACCAGAAATCAATCAACAAAATGCCAATAATAACTCTTTATCTGTCAGAATTTTAATACAATCATATAATGCTTAATAATTGAGATACATTCTAAGAAATATATCCTTAGGTGATTTTGTTGTTGTGCAAACATCATAGAGTGTACTTACACAAACCTAGATGGTTTAGCCTACCACACACCTAAGCTATACAGTACAACTATGTCTCATAGGCTACAAACCTGTGCAGCATGTTAACATACTAAACACTATAGGCAATTGTGACACAATAGTAAGTATTTGTGTATCTAAACTTACCTAAACATAATTTTATGAGAACACCATTGTATATATGGCTTGTTGTTGATGAAAATGTCATTGTGCAGTGTGTGACCATAGTTACTATTAATATAAATGGATTAAATTCTCCAATCAAAAGTCACAGAGTGGCTGAGCGGATAAAAAACGAAAAACACAAGACTAATTATGTGCTGCCTATAAGAGACTCATTTACCTTTAGGGAAATATAGAAATCGAGAGGGAAGAAATAGAAAAAGAGGCCGGGCACGGTGGTTCATGCCTGTAATCCCAGCACTTTTGGAGACTGAGGCCGGTGGATTGCTTGAGGCCAGGAGTTTGAGACCAGCCTGGCCAACATGGTGAAACCCAATCTCCACTAAAAATACAAAAAAAAAAAATTAGCCAGGCATAGTGATGCGCACCTCTATTCTCAGCTACCCAGGATGCTGAGGCAGGAGAATCACTTGAACCCAGAAGGTGGAGGTTTTAGTGAGCTGAGATCATGCCACTGCACTCCAGCCTGGGTGACAGAGTGAGACTGTCTCACAAAAAGGAGAAATAGAAAAAGATATTCCATGCAAATGGAACTCCCCAAAAAAGCAGATGGCAGATATAGCTATATGTATATTAGAGAAAATCAATTTTTAAGTCAAAATCTACAAAAAGAGACAAAGTAGGTCAATATATAATGATAATGATGTCAATTCATCAGAAAATATAAAGATTTTATATATATATATATATATATATATATATATATATATATATGCACCTGACATTGGAGCACTTAAATACTTAAAGTAAATATTAATAGATCTGTAGGGAGAAACAGATGGCAATACAATAAAACGAGAAATTTCAAAACTTCATTTCAGCAATGGACAGATCATGCAGACAGAAAATCAATAAGGAAACATTGGAGATACACTACACTTCAGACAAAATAGACCTAACAGACATATATAGAACATTTCTTCCAACAGCAGTAGTGTACACATTCTTTACAAGTGCACGCAGAACATTCTCCAGAATAGACCACATGTTAGGTCACAAAACATGTCTTAACAAATTTAAAAAGATCAAAATCATATCAAATATCTTTTCTGATCACAATGGTATGAAATTAAAAATCAGTAACAGGACAAATTTTTAAAAATTCACAAATACATTGAAATTAAACAACATTCTACAATAGCCCTAAAAGTCAAATAAAAAACTAAATGGAAAACTAAACATATCCAAACTTATGGGATACAGCAAAGGCAGTTATTTCAGGAAAGCCTATAGCAATAAATGCCTACATAAAAGAAAGAAACATCTCAAATAAATAACCTAATTGTTATCCCTTAAGGAACTGGAAAAAGAAGAACAAACTAAACCCAAAATTGGTAGAAAGAAGGAAATAGTAAAGATCTGAATAAAAGAAGTGAAAGAAGTGAAATAGAGACTAGAAAAACAACAGAAAGAAATCAATAAAACTATGAGATGGGTTTTTGTTTTGTTTTTTTTTTTTTTTGAGACGGAGTCTCACTCTGTCACCCAGGCTGGAGTGCAGTGGCGCTATCTAGGCTCACTGCAACCTCCCCCTCCCAAGTTCATGCCATTCTCCTGCCTCAGCCTCCGGAGTAGCTGGGACTACAGGTGCTGGCCACCACGCCTGGCTAATTTTTGGTATTTTTAGTAGAGACAGGGTTTCACCATGTTAGCCAGGATGGTCTCAATCTCCTGACCTCATTATCCACCCGCCTTGGCCTCCCAAAGTGTTGGGATTACAGGTGTGAGCCACCGCTCCTGGCCTGAGATGGGTTTTTGAAAAGATAAACACCATTGAAAAGCTTTAGCTAGATCAACTAAGACAAAAAGAAAAGACTCAAATAAATAAAATCTAAACTGATAGAGGAGATACCACCACTCATAACACAGAAATACAAAGGATTATGAAACTACTATGAACAATTATACACCGACAAATTGGATAACCTAGAAAAAATGGATACATTCCTAAACACATACAAGCTGCCGAGACTGAATGAGAAAAGAAAAAATCTGAATAAATCAATAATAACTAAAGAGAATTAGTAATAAAAAGTCTCCCATCCAAGGAAACTCAGTACCTGATGGCTTTATTTCTGAAATTTTCTGACATGTAAAGAAGATCTAATACCAATCCTTCTCTTCCAAAAAAATTATAGATTATCAAATACTTACAAACTCACTATATGAGACCAGCATTACTCTAATACCAAAGTCAGACAAGGACATTAAAAGAAAAGAAAATTACAGGCCAATATACCTGAAGAACATAAATGCAGAAATCTCTAATAAAATACAGCAAACTGAATTCAACAACATGAAAAGATCATTCACCACGATTAACTAGGGTTTATTCCAGGCATACAAGCATGGTTCAACATATGTAAATCTATAAATGTGAAAAACCACTTTAGCAGAATGAAGAACAAACACCATATAATCATCTTAATATGGAAAGCATTAGACAAAATTTAACATTCTTTCATGATAAAAGGTCTCAACAAATTAGGTATAGAATAAATGTACCTCAACACAATGAAGATCATATACGACAAACCTACAGCTATCATACTGAATGATGAAAAATTGAAAACTTTTCTTGTAAGATCAAGAACAAGGCAAGAATGTCCACTCTTGTCACTTCTTTTCAACATCTTACTGAAAATCCTCATCAGAGCAATTAAGACATCTTTATTAAGATAAAAAAAAAGTCGTTCCAAATCGGAAAAGAAGTTAAATTGTTTCTCTCTGCAGATGACATGATCATTGACATGGTTTGACTGTGTGTTCCCACCCAAATCTCATCTTGAATTGTAATCCCCACGTATTGAGGGAGGAAACTGGTGGGAGGGGATTGGATCAAGTGGGCAGCGTCCCTCATGCTCTTCTCATTACAGTGAATGAGTTCTCATGAAATCTGATGATTTAACAGTGGTTAGCAGTTTCCCCCTCATTCTCTCTCTTTCTTGCTTCCTTTTGAAGAAGTTGCTGGCTTCTCCTTCATCTTCTGCCGTGATTGTAAGTTTCCTTAGGCCTCCAAAGCCATGCAGAACTGTGAGTCAATTAAACCTCCTTTCTTTATAAATTACCCAGTTTCAGGCCGGGCACAGTGGTTCACACCTGTAATCCCAGCACTTTGGGAGGCCGAGGCAGGAGGATCCATTGTGCTCAGGAGTTTGAGACCAGCCTGGGAAACATGACAAAACCCCATCTCTACAAAAAATAAAAAAAAAACTAGCTGGGCATGGTGGCACATACTGGTAGTCCCAGCTACTCAGGAGGCTGAGGCAGGAGAATCACTTAAACCAGGGAGGCAGAGGTTGAAGTGAGCCGAGATTGCACCACTGCACTCCAGCCTGGGTGACAGAGTGAGACCCTATCTCAAAAAAAAATAAAAATAAAAAAATAAAATAATAAAAGTACCAGTCTCAGATAATTCTTTATAGCAGTATGAAGACTAACAAATACAATCATATATATAGAAAATCTATTTTTAAAATACATATGTTACATATATATAAAACATTTCAGTTAAAAGAAATACGTTCAAGAGATTTAGTATAAAACGTAATTACTATAGCTAATAACAATGTATTATGTTCTTGAAAATCACTAAGGATAAATATATGATGTCATGCATGTATTAATTACCTTGTTAACCATTCCACAATGTATACATAGATATCAAAACATCATGCTGTGCATAATAAGATGTATGATTTTTATTTGTCCATTTATAATAACTAATTAATGAAAACAGAAATACCACGATGAGCCTGTAAAATGACAGAATCTAGTTAGGAAAGATTGAAAAATTAGTTTGAGGTTCATAACATATCTCCATGTATATTTTATGTGTTTTAGAAATTTTATTAACTTAGCTGTTAAATACGATGTACGTAATTCTCAATAAATTATATGCAGTTAGTCATCCTTTAGGACTTATTTTCCCTTCTTACATTAAGGAAGACTTCATGATTGCCAAAGAAGTTATCTTGGACATAATGGTATCAAGATCCAGTGTTCATAGAATACAACACGTGGTTAATAAGATAGCTTTCTACATGAGACAGCTATAGTTTACAAAAAACAAATAGCAATGTATGTACTTTCTGGTGTCTGACAACCCCTGTTGGAGGGTCTCACCCAGTTGGGTGGTATGGGGAACAGGACCCATTTAATGAAGCACTTTGTCCCTTGGCAGAGGGAGTGTGCTTCTCTGGGGGGAATCCCACTCATTTGGGCTGCCTGGATTCCTCAGAACTACCATGAGGAGATGCTAAGTCTGCTGGTCCACAGAGACTGGCCACTCCTCCTTCCTAGGGGCTCAGGTCCAGAGAGATCCGGATTCTATCCCTGAGAATCTGGCTAGAGTTATTGGAGTCCCTATAGGGAAGCCCTGCCCAATGAGAAAAGATAGGTCAGGGTCAGGCCTGAAGAGGCACTCTGGCTGCAGACTACTACAGCAGGTGTGTTGGGCTGTGGGGACAAGTCTTGGGACCAAGCCGTCCAACCTACCTGACTCCAGCAGGTAAAAGTGCAGCCTGGAGCTCTACAGATGGGTGCTACTCTTCCCCTGCCCCGGGAGCTTAGTGTGTTAGGCAGTTGCAAGTCCCAGTGCTGGTTGCTGCCCTTCCCCCAAGGAGCTCAAAGGGCTTAGACAGCAGGCAGCTGCAGCCACCATGCTGGTCACCCCTCCCTCAAGGGGTTCCATAGGCTTAAGCAGATTCCCACAGAGAGCCTGTAAGAATCTACATATTCCAGGATTGGGACTCTAGGCCCCAGTGGCATGGGTTTGCAAGTGGGATCTTTCCTATCCATGGGTTGCACAGTTCCGTGGAAAAAGCAGCTTCCCCAGCTGTATAGCACACTCACTCACTGCATCCCTTGTCTTAGGGGAGGGGGTTCCCCTACCCCATATGATTCTTAGGTGGGCCACTGCACTACACTGTTCTTCCTTCTTTCTGTGGGTCATGCCAGCCTTCTAGTCAATTTTGATGGGAGAACCTGGATACCCTGGTTGCCAGTGAAGGATTCACATGATTATTGTGGTTTTTTTTCAATGGAAGCCTCCGAACACTACTGCTTCTAGTCAGCCATTTTGGCTCCACCCTCTATCAACTGATTCTTAAAGGAATTTCTACTGAGAAATTTGTTTTGTAAGACTATCTTTTTTACATTATATTAAGTGCTAAGTCTACCAAGGCAATTACTATAAAAGATTCAATTTTAATAAGAATGATTAATTTTTTGTAGGAATTTAAGCCATGTTTCCCATGATCACAATTGCCATATAAGGTGTGCATTTGGGTACTGAACAATTCTAGGGGCAACATTTACAGAGTAGCATCCTTTCTCAACTTTTAAAGTTCCATATATGTTATATATTTTTTTCCTAAATGCAATCTTAATTTTACATTTTTTTCTCATAGAGAGGAGAATTGAAAAAGTTTAGGTTCTGTTTTCCATTGTTATTTTTATTCATCAAACTTCCAATACCGTCTTAAAATATAGATTGCTTGAATTTTAACTCTCTGTTCTGCACATTAATCAGAAAAGATCTGTCAATTCTGAAAAAAAGATTGGGAGTATGGGAAAGATTAAAAACTGACAGATTACATTTCTACAAAAGCTCCAGATCAGCTATATTTTTAAAAAATTATAATCAGGGTCTGAAAGTTCATTATAAGTTTTACAAGCATGAAGTTCTGTCTCTATCAACCCTATTCTGCTCTCTTGAAGCATTTTCCACCATAATTTTAGAATTAAACCATATTGATAATAGTAAACTAATTTTATTTTCATACTGCCACTATAACTTCTTCCTAATGGAATAAAAACTATTCTAGGAATTATAAATATAACAACCTAAATGTATGCAAGCAGGCCTTTACAAAATGAACCTATCTTTAAAATAATGTAGGCTATAGTATCACTCCACACTTACTTTAATTTCTCTTTTTTATACTCATAATCTAAAATGTACTCAAAATATAGAATCAACAAATTTCAGTTGATAAAATATTTCAAAATCACAGAATCTTGTGATACAAGGTTCTGAGTTTGACATTTATCTGGTTTCAAATACACTTCTCAAAGATTTATGTGAAGAGAAACACATTTTCAGGTTTTTCCCTAAGCTTTAAGGAATATAAGTTGAGACATGGAAGAAAGAAAGAAATTAATAGTGACTCATGGAAACACAGTGGGGAGAAAAATGCTGTGAAGTCACTGAAGACTTAAACTACCTTTCCCAGTACACTTTAAATAATGATTATCCAATGCATCCAATATACAGCTCATCTCTACAAGAGAAAAATCAGAAGGACCTTTAAATTATTCACTTTATTTCTTGATATCCTCAGGAAATCCTCTCAATAATTTTCACTGCCCTTGCATCATAAACATCTTACTGTGACAAGTGAATGTCACCTTCACTGATATTTTCAAAATATTCAATACAGCTAAGCTGGACTTCATTAGTTTGAAAAAGGTAATAGAATATCATGGATAAAAACTCACAAAGATATTTGCTAATGATAATTGGTAATTTGGGACAAATGTCTTGCTGAATAGAGCCAAAGCTTCTAAACAAAATATATTTATAATCATCTCAAAAGCACAACACCATTAACAAGATATTGAGGCATCAGTAAAACAAACTTAGTACACCAGACTAGAATTCAGAAAAATAACATTAACGTCAGAATTTCTTTTGCCCTGAAAATATCTGCTGACTGAAACGAGATCAAACAACAACAAAAAAAGACTTTAAAACTAAACTGACTTTAAAGGCATCAAATTACGAAGGGACAATCCAAAGCCAAGTACCCATTAAACAACTTTTAATAAAGTTGGAATTCTCAAAGGAAAAACCCAAGTGATAAGAGTCAAAGGAAGATAAAATAGCCTTTGAATGAACTTGGGCTTGGTTTCCTATAATCTTTGTTGTGTAGAGAACTGAAAGCATTGAATGCAGATTAAGAAGGTATTCCACTGACTATACTGGAATTGCTCTGAAGAAGTAAACAAAAATCCTCTCTAGAAGGTAATACCATCATCTGAGGCTTTGTATTACATGTACAATTCATTTTTCCATAATGCAGTGATAAAGAAAGAGGCAGTTGAATATAAGAAACAATGAATGAAAGTCATTAGATAGAATATAAACAGAAATAATTACGTGCCTGGATATATTGGAATTATTAGATGCAGAAGGTACAACTAGAAATTAAAGCTGACCAAATAATTTGTCACCTAATTAGAAACTACAAAAATAACTTGGATACAATACAATAAAATTATATAAAAATAATGAAACTAAAAAAGATGACTTTAATAAATACTTGTAGCAAAAAAGAGAATTAATAAAGCAGAAAATATGGCCCAAATAACTCTATAAGGTGGGGCAAAATATTTCACTATAAAAGAGAATGAAGAAAATATGAGTGACATAGAGAACAACATCATATGGCCAAATTTTGGTGTAACTGGAGTCCCAGAGCCATACAAAGGTAAAATGGAGCAGAGGCAATATTGGATGAGGTAGTATTCAAAACAGACAGCAACACACAGATTGAAGAAATCAAATAATTCCAAGGAGAAAAATTAAAGTAATATAAACACAGACATCATAGTAAAATCAGAGAAAAAGGAAATTTTTAAAAGCAATCAGAGAAAAGTACAGATGATCATCAAAGAAACAGTGTTTAGACTGACAAATGACTTCTTAACAAATTGGAAGTCAGGAATACTAGGAGAGATTATTAATTTCCTGAAGGAAAATTATTGCCAACACTAGAAAAAAAATTATTCAGAATGAAGTAAAACTAAAATTATTTTCATACACACACACATACACACACCACAAACACCCACCACACACACATCCCTATACTTGAAAAATGACAAGAGAAGACCCATACTAAAAGAAATTCTAGAGAGAGTTCCTAAGGCAGAACAAAAATGATTCCAGATAGGAATTAAAAGAGACAGAAAAATTAGGGACAAAAAAGAATAAAAATGTACATAATCAAAATGAACTCAAAATAAGTGGAAGAATGTTTTATGGCTGTGTGTGTGTGTGTGTGTGTGTGTGTGCATAGTACATAATATAAATGTAGAGAAAACAACATTGCTTGTATTTTAATGTCTTTCTGTTATCTATAAGTAGGATAAAATTGTAAATAATTGTAAATAACATACCATTTGATCATTTGATGACACATCTTTACAAATACTTAGAACAAACACAAAATAATTTAGAAAGAATGATTATATTCCTAAATATTAGAGGAGACTATTGACTGAGGGGGGCGTGTCTGTGTGTGTGTGTGTGTGTGTGTGTGTGTAAAGTCAAAAGAGTAAAGAACCCAAAACAGGTAGAATAGTTTTTTTAGAAAAAGCATATAATAGTATACCTTTTACTATATCTATAATGACATTAAGTATTAATATCAAGTTGATGCAAAAGTTGCCAGACTGGGTTTTTTTTTTTTAGCCCTAACTTTATGGTCTTTACTGAAGAGACATCTAAACATTAGAATAAACAAATATTAGGAAAAATTTGTAGCTATATTAACCTAGTAAAAACAGACTAGAAGCACAGCTAGATTATTTTAAAAGCTCGGTAACATTAAAGAAAAACTTAAAAAAAATTCTCACTTATGCTTTATGTCCCATTAGTTAAACAGACAGCGTGGACCATTATCATCACTACAAGAGCCAGGTTGAAGTAGGAATCTTCTCAAAAATTGCTTCCACTGTCAAAACATAGTTGGAAAAGAACATGGCAAATCATATACTCTCAGAACTTCTGACCTGAAGGGATGACCATCACTGCTTTTTATATTAATAGGCCAAAAAAAAAATTCAGATAGCCACATTCACATTCCAAAGAGGTGAATAAGAGTAATCTTTCCATGTATAATTCTAAATTGTTATATATCAAATAGCATAGCCTCAAGATAAATACATGAAATATCATATTTATGAATAAAATAATTGATAGAATTGAGATAAAATACATAGGACAAAAACTCTGAATACTAGACAATCTGTCTTGTAAATACAGTTTATTTGTCTAATCCAATGCCTATTTTGATAATA
Organism: Pongo abelii; assembly: GCF_028885655.2. Lineage (NCBI taxonomy): Eukaryota > Metazoa > Chordata > Mammalia > Primates > Hominidae > Pongo > Pongo abelii. Next base: position 87,863,226 of record NC_072000.2, on the reverse strand, counting down.
CCTTCCTCTCTAACTCCTAGGATGTCCCAATCTGACAGATACAGCTGTAATTTTAAATCACCGTATGTAAGTCCCTCTGTGTCTGGAATTTATCCTTCTGGTGGGTTCTTGGTGTCCTTGACTTCAACAATGAAGCCACGGACCTCACAGTGAGTGTTACACCTCTTAAAGTTGGTGCCAACCCAAAGAGTGAGCAGCAGCAAGATTTATTATGAAGAGCAAAAGAACAAAGCTTCCATACCCTGGAATGGGACCCACAGGTTGGCTGCTGGCTCTGGTGGCCAGCTTTTATTCCCTTATTTGGCCCTGCCCATGTCCTGCTGATTGGTCCATTTTACAGAGTGCTGATTGGTCCATTTTGCAGAGTACTGACTGATTCATTTTTACAGAATGCTGATTGGTGCATTTACAATCCTCTAGCTGGACAGAAAAGTTCTCCAAGTCCCCACTGGACCCAGGAAGTCCAGCTGGCTTCACCTCTCATCTCTAGTGATACCTCTTTTTCTGCTTATTAGTGAGCACTTTTGCCAAGAGAATGATTCAGAGTGAAGGCCTGCTCAAACGAATATCTCAATATGATTACTACGCTAGGTTCCAACAAAGTAAGTCTACATTCATTCCAAGAAATACACACATGTAATGACAAAGCAATCCTAGTGTGGTTGAAAGTGAGAGATAAGGGTATTAGAAGCACTAAGTGGCTGAGCCATCCAATATGCAAGGCTGTACAGGCTATAATTGAGCCTAAGTCCACCACGTGTAAATTCCTACTTTCAGGTCAGGGACAATGTCTTAACTCTTTCTTGATTCAAACCTTTTATGTATCTAAAAAGTGGTCATAAGTTGTTAAGTTTTGTTAGGAGAATGGACTGAGAGCCAGAAAAATTAGCTGTATTAATCATATGTGTCAACTAGCTTTTATTTAAATATCAACATGTGTGATATTTTTAATTTCAGTTTTTTAATAGCTTCTGAAAACATGTTTTTTCTTTATAAAATTTTAAAATATTAGTACTCTCATTTTCATCAAAATTGTAATTACTATCTCATTTATTAATAGATTGAAAACAAATCTTAGAGTTTCCCTCAGAATTGAAAGGAAGTTTCAGTATTACAAATTTTTTAAATTAACCTTCTGGATTAAAAGAATAAAGGAGAAAGAAAAAAACACATTATACTTTCAATGATTTTAGAAAAAGAAATTGATAAATTCTCCATTAATTTGTTTCACTGCTCAGGAAACTACTAGTAGAAGATCTTCTTCACCAGAATCTCTATCAGAAATGTAATATAAAATATACCTTTTTAATATCAAGGAAAAGACAATGTACCTACTACCACTTCTTCTAATGAAGATTATGCTGGAGTTCCTAGCCAGTGCATAAAAAGAAATTAGAGAGGGGTTGAAATATAGAGGTAAAGGGAAAGAGAGAGAGAAGAATCAAAGAAAGAAAAGGGTGTAAGTAGATTAGAAAGAAAGAAGAACACTAAAGATAATAACTGTATTGATGAGATTCTTAAAACTAACAACAAACAAATTTTATCAAAGATAAGATCACTGTTCAAATATCATTCCTGTAAAAAAGCATCAGCAATTAGAAAATGAAATTCTGAATAAAAAAAGTATTGTACAATTATAATGTTGACAATAAAACAGAAACTTACCAATTAATCTGCAATTAAGATGGAGGCATGTGAAAAACAATAAAGCTTTTAACAATATAAAACTGATCTTCAAAACACCAGACACAGCACTTTCATGAATGTGAAAGGTCAATATCATAAAGTGTTTTTTCTCTAAATAAACTTCTTTGATGAAATTCCAATTAATAAAACAATAGAATTTACACATGACTTGATATTTTATGCTGAAATTTGGTATAGCTTATCAGTGAACCAAGGATAACAATGGACATTTTTTAAAAGGGCAAGAAATAACCCTAGTAGACTATAATTGTGACACCTCAATAATTATGATCATCTATGTTTTAGCATATGCTATTTCCTGAAATGATGTTTCTTCATTACTTTTCTTTCCTAGCCCAGAAATGTTTTTTCACCAACATATCTTATCACCTTCTTAAAGCTTTCGACTTTTTTGTTACCAGCCCCACACTCCTTTAAGAGTTCTTAACCTTGTTTGTGCCATGGACCTTTTCCAAAATATGTTGAAGAGTAAGGAACTCTTCTCAAGATTAGTTGGAATGTATAAAATATTACACACAGAAAAAAATAGTAAATCAATCCCACTGAAATAGAAAAATATTGCTTATATAATGTGTGGGTGTTAACAGAGAGAGCAGGTGCCCTTAGTCTACTACCCTCCCCAGTATTATTTCATGTATTTTTCTCTCTATCTCCAGTACAAAATTAATCTGTACAGATTTTTTTAAAAGACATTTAACTGATTTTTTTTCATAAGTATAAAGATAAAGACTCTGAAAATTTATTTTTTACTTCAAATGAAAGCATGGGATGCTGTTTATTTTTAAAATAATTATTTTTTAATAAAATTCACAAATATTTCATTAAAATATACTTCAGTTTTATCATGGAAATTATATTTGTGAATTCATAGATAGAAAAAAGGCATAGTCTGTATAAGTCATATGTGTCAAAAAGTTAATGTAAATATCTACTTCCCCATCAAACTCAAAAACTGTGAACTCATTGAGAAGACAAGTTATTCGTTTATCTCTAAATCCCACAGCACATAACACCTGGTTCACAGTTGGTGCTAATGTTTGTTGAGTCTATGAATCAATATATCAAAGCATGAACAAATAAATTGCCTCACAATATATCATTGTTTAAAAATCTCTTAAATACAGCTATTTCCACATACCATTAGTATGTATAGTTTTAATTCAAAATTAAGTAGTTTAAACAACCTTTCATATGTGTTAGATAAAATCAGATGAAAATATACTGCTTTTCTATGATACTTTAAGGACAATGATGAAACTGTGAGAAAAGCTTACACTGATTTCCTCAGAGATTTAAATTTGCCAATGATATTAAACCTACAGGAATTCTTAACTGTTAAAAGTTGTTATCACCTTGGGGCATAATCATTTACAATTTTGGGCAATTGCAATTTTTTTCTTCCTTGTATTTTTTCAGATTAGAAGAAAACATTTAATTATAATTCTTGGTGTACAGTCTCATTTTTAAAATATATAATGGCACAAAACTGTTTATTGTAATGGTATTTTATAGTTTTAAAATATGCTTTCATAATTATGTCATGATAAATGAAATCACACTGTCTTATAATTTTATCAGAAATATCTGTTTTTGTTGTAATTATTGTTATAGAGCTCAATTTTTGGAAAGATGGTACCAAAAGTACTAGAGAAAATAATTAATTTTGTATTTTTTTCCTAAGATTGAACACAAAGTCATAGAAAGGAACAAGGAAATGAATGGAAAGAAAGAGAAAATCTAATTCTTGTCAAGAGATTCTTCACTATGCATAAAATTACTTAATAGAAGTAACAAATAAAAAGAAAGAATTCTAACTTTGGTCCCAGACTCATACTTACTGTAAAACAAACTCTAATTCAGTTTTTCACAAACATGATCAGCTAGTACATGTCTTGGGTGTCTGGTGTCTCTTGCTGTGCATGTTGGAATTATTGCACATAGAACTTACTGCACTGTACTTGGTCGATTTTACTACTACATGAAGAGGATTAAAACAAAACATGGTTAACTTTCTCTGTATCCCAAATTTCTTTCAAAATATGGCCAAAAAGTCAAAACCTAATTACAACTTCATTTCCTTGTTTAATCCCACACAGCTTTACCGAAACTACTTTGAGACGACTTTCTTAGGCCATCTCAACTCTAAAACTATGATTTATACAAGAGGTTTCAGCAAATTTTTCAGACCCTTATCTCATGGGTATCCAGGAATGGAATCCAGTAGAAAATTTAAAAACAACTTCCAGCTTTCATTAATTGTGTTAAATTTTACGAAAACAAACAAAATATAAACAAACAAACAAAAAGCCAATAATTGTTCCTGAACAGTGGTTTGGTAATTCCCCTATTAAAGATGAAATAAAGAAAGAAATTCAAAGAGAATGCTATAATTGGGATTAACATACTTAAAAATTCCCCTTGCCCCTCAGTAAATCTATTAAAAGAAAATTAAATGGAGTCCAAACACAACTAAAACGCAAAAGTTAGATCCTTTTTTTTTTTTAAGTCACGAAGGCAGGGACTTAGTGTTCTTTCTGAATAAATGTACTTGCTCAATATCTCAGGATATCTCATAGTATATTAAATGCTTTGCTTGTTACAAATTGAGAGTTGGTAAGTTTAAAACAGCAAATGCATATTCTACTTTATTTTTCCTTATAACAACATGACTGACGGCAATTTTTACCCAGAGTAATGTTACTGAAAAAGACAACGCGTGCATAAATAGAATGCATAGTTTTCATTACTTTTTTTTCCTGCAGGTAAGTGTCAGAGAGCAGAAAGAAAAAGCATCATGTAAAAAAAGAAAAGATAATCAAGGGAAAATAGAGTTTGATGCACATTGAAGCAAAATACCAGATAGGAAAAAAAGAGGCAGTAAATTATTCAAAAATGAGAGGCAAAAAGATCGTGTGATATTTACTAAAGAATAAAATGTGAATGATAGATTAGGAAGAAATAAGAAAAATAAGACAAAAATCAAATCAAATAAAAATGTATTGGCAACAATGTGGCAACAGTAAGAAGTTGCTAGTAATGTGATCAGTGGGGTTGCCATGGTTAGTTTTAAACTTTGACTCCATCTGTGCCTCAATTTCCTAACTTAAAAAGTGGGTATAATAGAGATAATGTAAAGACAAAATGCAATAATTATTTTGAAGGGTTCACAATATTATATAATTTACAGTAGCCATTACATAAGTAAAATGCATCATTAATAGTACTATATTTATAGAATGTTTAACATATTACAAAATGTTTTCAAAAACTTTAGCTCATTTGAACTTTAAGAAAACTTTGAATAAAGTCAAGGTGGATATCAATATCCTCATTTTGCTCATTAGGAAAATGAAGCTCAGTAAGTTACTCAGTGTGTATAAGCTCACAAATTAACCACCTGGTAGAACTAGAAATTCAAGTCAGGTATTTGATTTCATAGTTTAGTATCTTATTTTTGTCTTTATGAAATTACCAAAATTAAAACATATATCTGTGTACTATGTACTGTTTGGGAGGAAGAAAAGTACCCACTAACCATTTGCCTAAAAAAAAACCACAAAAGATGTTATTACTATTTTAAAAATTATATTTGAGACACACTATTATTTATGCAGTTAATTTATAATTATTTATTGAGAATTTATATGTATCAGGAGTATGTTCTAGGTGCTTGGGATACATTACTGAATAAAAGTAAAACCCATGCCTTTATAAAATTTATAACCTAGATGGAGGATATTGACAATATTAATAAACATTAGAATAAGTAATTGATGTAGTGTGACAGCAAAGGACAAGTGCTATGGTTAGACCAGGGAAGAGAAGGCTCAGGAGTATAGAGTGCTAGTCCAATTGCAAATGTAGTAGCTTTTAATAGATATTATAAGTTATAATAACAATTTTTTGAAGAAATCTAAGCCTCAGAACACATTTAAAATATTAAGGGATTTTTCACTGTTTATTAGCATCAAATATTTTAAAATAGTTATATAAATATTATTTCCCAATTATTTAAGGCATAAAAGTAAAAGGCCGATATAATGATGTACTAATTAAATGTATATTTATATCTTTATCTATATGTCTATTATAATCATGACAGTTAAAAGAACAACTTCCTTATTATATCAGAGCTCTTACAAATAATAATATGGGCAAAGAAACAGGCAAATAGGTAAAAGACAAAGTAGGCAAAAGTAGTTCACAGTAAAGGAAATAGCCAAGATTATATTCTTAAAAATCACTCTCATTAATGAAATATAAAACAGAATGAATTATGTGAAGCCATCTCACCTAAAAGATTGGCACAAATTAAGAACGTTGACAACACTCAAAGAATGGAAGTGTGTAGGGAAAACAGTCTCCACAACTGAAAACTGAGATGGCTTTTCTGAAAGATGAATTGGTTGTAGTTATGAAAAGCGAAAAGCACATTTTGACCAAACGGGGTCCTATCTCAATATTAAACCAGAGAAAACCTCATATGAGTATGCACCATTTGATGTATGTGGTAGGTAGAGTTTTCACATGGCCTCGAAGATTCCTAATCTCTAGTGTTCATACATTTCTTACAGTCATTCAATTAAACACTAATCTGGGCACTACTGTGAAGTGATTTACAGATGTAATTAAAGTCATAATTTAGATGACCTTCAAGTAGGGAAATTACCTGGCTCGGCTTGATTTAATCATATGAGCCCTTTACAAGCAGAGAGATGGCTCTGGATGATGGCAGGAAAAGGAAGTCAAAGAGCTGTGATCTGGCTAGCCTGTAAAAAGCAAACATTCATTCTGCACACTGCCTAGAGGGACCACATGGCAAGGAACTGCAGGTGTTCTCTAGGACTGAGTGGTCCCCAGACAACAACTAGCAGATCAATGAGGATTTTGGTCCTACGACCTGAAGGGAACGAACTCTGCCAACAATCAGTAACCTTGAAAGAGGATCCTAAGCTTCAAATGGGAACACAGCCTGGCCAACACAGCATTGATTTCAGCCTGGTGAGACCCTGAGCAGAGAATCCACTCATGCAGTAGATTCTAACCTACAGAACTATGTACTAAGGCTATTTTAAGCCACAAAGTTTGTGATAATTTGTTATGCCGCAAGAGAAAACTGATGCAATGTATAAGAAGGCTTATGTCTTTATTACTTGGCAATAAAAAAAGTCTGAAAAAACCTGCTGATTAATGAGTGAAGGAAGTTAGGGAGTAAGAAGTGATTTCTATTTTTCACTATATAATAATAACATTAAGTTAGTCAATAAAATAATAAAAGTAACATAAAATATCTTTTGGTTTTATTTGCCTTCTCTTCACCCATTGTGAGGTCTTTAGTCCCATCCAAGGGTTTTAGAGATGGCCAAACACATGACACTTGACCCTGGACAGATCACTTTGACAGCAGTTTATATTAGTCACATAAACTCACAGCCTGGGGGAGAAGAACACTATACACCATGCAGGGCCAAAAGGGCTTGCATTCCAGAGCAGAGTGAACAGGCAGAAGCTGCGAGTGGCAAGCTTCGAGTAAGAAGCAATTGGGTGACTCCTGGTTCCCATGAGAGGATGTAATTGGCTTGTTTGAATACTTCTGTAGTCTGGCAGGGAAGTTAGGTTTGGGATCAGCTGGAGTAGCTCATCTGGGCGATAAGAGAACTAGCCAGGTGTGGGCGAGAAGTCTTTTCTATTGTGTGGACGGCATGTTTTTTGAGAGCAGGGGAGCTGGTCAGTTGCCCTTTGGGGAACTGTGAGGCTCAAATTTATCAAGGAAGCTCTTAATATTGCATCTTAATGTCAAGCCTTCTATTGTACTTCCCAAATTTCTTTCCTACATGAAATACCAGTGCTAAAAGGTTTTTGTATCTCTGACCTTCTTGGACAAGTACATATATATATTTTAAAGATAGACTTTTATGTTAGAGTCCTTTTTCTTACTTTTTTTTTTCTTTTTTGGCCAAGTAATGACATTAAGCCAAACGACCATGTGCTTATCATCATAATTTTATCAAATATATTTGACGTTCCCCCAAAGTTGGAAGGACAAAATACTCAACTCATTATATTTTGCTTAAGTATCTCATTTCACTGAAAATCATTGAAAGTTCACATGTCAGTGTTTATTTTTTTATTTTATTCATTTTTTTTTTGAGACAGAGTCTCGCTCTGTCACCCAGGCTGGAGTGCAGTGGCACGATCTTGGCTCACTGTAAGCTCCACCTCCTGGATTCACTCCATTCTCCTGCCTCAGCCTCCCCAGTAGCTGGGTCTACAGGCGCCCGCCACTGCACCCAACTAATTTTTTTTTTTTTTTTTTTGTATTTTTAGTAGAGATGGGGTTTCACTGTGTTACCCAGGATGGTCTCGATCTCCTGATCTCATGATCCGCCCGCCTTGGCCTCCCAAAGTGCTGGGATTACAGGCGTGAGCCACCTATTAACCTTTAGCATAAATAGTAACTCATAACAGTTATTTCATAAATTCAAGAATGTAAAGTTTTTGCTTCTCATGGCTTCCACTTGTGTCAATGTTCCCATTTTGTTTCTCCTAAGTCGATTTTCTTAGCATTAGGATAGGTGACTTATCCAGACATGTCAGCTACTTTTTTTTTTTAAGGCAGCTAGTTTTTGTTTAAAGATGTAAAATTCAAAGTACGATGTAAAGTGTATTATTTCTTAGGTATATAACAGGAGTCTATTTGCTACATATTCTAGCGAATTTTGCCATTTTCTACAATATCATCGCCTCTGGGATAAAGTTTAAGTTTCTCTTTCATCCTGAGAGAATCTGCTTTGCCAATGGGCCTATAGCTATCCTTTTTCCTGTGATGACATACAACAACCTTATAACAACAGAAAACATTTATTCGTCACATTCTACTTGGAGGACACTGTTCTATGTACTGCAGATATTTTTAACTCACTTTATACTTGCAAATAGGTAAATATGTGTATATGCAAATTCATATGTAAACATGCAAATGTTGCTTTTTGCTAACATAAGATATTCACATGTATAGAACTAGAAAAAATATCAACCACTCAGCCATCCATTCATGAAAACATTTTATTTACCAGTATTTTCAAAGCAGAATGCTGAGTGTCTGCAATCGCCCAATAAATTGATTCACAATGTCCCTCTCTTCATGATTATTATGGCCTGGTAAGAGCAACAAAATTAATATACTTAGCTACAATGTGATGCACATAATTATAAGTCAAGAACAGGGTTCTATGGGATCCTGTCAGAAGGCTTTCTGTCCTGTTCTTTGGTTCACAGGCAGGCTTATCACTGTAGACAAAGAATACAATTATCCAGGTGGAATTTGAATGCAGAAATACCTAGTGCATAAATTAAGTCTCCTTATCTTAAATAATTCCTGCATTGCCAGCAACAGGGATTGTACTGGAATATGGGGGTAGGGAAACGCTGGGGCTTCTATTTTAGCTGGCAGATTTAGCTCTCCTTTCTGCAAACCCTAGAGCTTTGAGATTGTACAAAAGGAAACACTGTAAAAAAATGGTTTCTGTGGTCCCTTGTGTGCAAAATGAGGGGGGAAGGGTGAAAGGTGTCCTGGATAATTTAAGATAAAAAATACTTCTAAACTTAGTTATGTTGGGAGCCTGAGGAAGAATATCATTTTATTTTTCTTTCCTTGACAGTGAAAATATGAAGAAAAGGAGTCTCAGAATCGCTCTAAATATTATCTGAGGATTTTGTAATATCAATCTCTCACATAAGGATGTCTTGACACTTGCTTCTATCTATCAAACACGATGTGAATACACAATTCCTTCCAAAACTCTTTTTCTAAATCTAAAAACCATTGTTTACTGACCCTGAAATTTTGATCATTGTAAGCACTGAGCTATCTGACATTAAGAATTATTTGTGGCCAGGCGCGGTGGCTCATGCCTGTAATCCCAGCACTTTGGGAGGCCGAGTCGGGCGGATCACGAGGTCGGGGGATCGAGACCATCTTGGCTAACACGGTGAAACCCCGTCTCTACTAAAAATACAAAAATACAAAAAAAAAAAAAAATAGCCGGGCGTAGTGGCGGGCGCCTGTAGTCCCAGGTACTCAGGAGGCTGAGGCAGGAGAATGGCGTGAACCCGGGAGGCGGAGCTTACAGTGAGCCGAGATAGCGCCACTGCACTCCAGCCTGGGCGACTGAGCGAGACTCCGTCACACACACAAAAAAAGAGTTATTTGTGAAGACTTCTTTTATTTTAGTAATGCATTCATTTACTTATTGAAATTAGTCTTTTGTAGAAATACTGTACATAGCATTCTAGTAGCTATTATAAATTTACCAGATGTATTTTTCACTATTGCTTATTAAAATATTTTAATTAGTTCCTGATTATAAAAGAATGTGGAAAACTCAATACATACTCAGAACTTGAATGAAATATATAAAAATCAAGAAAATATTATGTTCCTTTTCATATTTTTGGAGAAAGTTAAAACAGCGTTAGGGGAAAAAGAGACTGATATACTTCAACAAACATTTTTGGAAGAACAAATTATATATTCCCGGTTCTGTACTAAAGTATTATATAGCTATTGATATGGAAATAGAAATTCTCTGTAGATGCAGATTAGTTGAAATACATTTATCTATCTATCCAATATTATATAATAGTAGAAAATGAACATTTATGAAATATCTGTTGATAAGTACTCATGGATTCTTGCACAAAGAATAGCTCATAAACCCTCATAAAATTAAGCAAGTTAAGAATGGTGGCATCAAAGCCATTCTAGCTTTGAGACTGGGCAAGTCAACCTCTGCCACTGAGTTTTCTCACCTGTAAACTTAAGTTTAATAATCACATTTCCATCACAGAGTTGTAGATGCGATTGAATAAACTTCTATAAAACTGTTCTGAGTATCTAATAAATCATCAAAAAATCAAGGTATTATTAGAAAAAATTTTAAAATTCTTTTTTTATGTTGGGAAAACCTTCTATAAGAGAGTGATATTTCATCTAGCTATTGAAAGATCATGAAAATCTTCCACTGAAAATTTGTCTTGCATTCCAGAAAAAGACACAGCATGTGAAAAGTATAATATTCTTAATGATACAAGAAGATGTACTGTGGCTAAAACATGTAGTGATTTAGTTGGAATGGCAAAATATGAACTTGGAATGTAGGTTTGCTTATTTCAGTCTCTATTTCCACAGGTCCTTAATAAATGCCAGTTGCTGTAAAACCAGAATAATATAACTACAATTGGAATCAGAACTATATGACAGAATCTGTGTAGTTTGTTGTTTTCATGCTTGGCATAAGATGAAAACCCAAGGAATTGTCATTGTGGCGTTGCTGAGGGTGTGATTGTCATTAGTTTACAATTCCGTGTACTTGAGCCTTTATCTTCTTTGTGATGAGTTAGAAAAATGGAAGAGTCATATTTGCGTTTTAAGATCAGTATTACATTGGCAGTAGTTTGGAGAATGCAATGGAAGTGTGAAAGCTAGAATAGACAGGAAAAAGTTGAAATATTCCAGGTACACAAAGAAAACAAATTGATTTTCAACAATTGCATGAGAAAGAGAGAAGTGTTGAACAACTTAAATAGTATGTAACAGGTGGAAAAAACCAACTTTTTGACTAAATATGTTTATGTGGAGGAGTAGAAAATGTCAGGAGAGAAAGTCAATGAATATGTGCAAACCGCTTTAAAGGACCTGGTGGATGATGGGATCATTCACCTGTGAAGAAAATGCTAGAAGAGTAGCCACACTGAGACTCAAGGTATATAGCTTCATTCGGAATGTGTAAAATGTGTGTCCATATGCTACAGATGTGGAAAATTTTCAAATTTGGAAAACTAAAATTGAAATCTTCCTAGAAATTGCATTAATACCATAAAGTTTTACAATAATGTAAGTTCAGTTGTGTAGTTGATGACAACATATAATTTGTGTAAGATGATGAATAAAATATGACTATAAAATAATTATGCTGATTATTACTACCTTTAAAATTATTTGCCTAATTTTGCACTGAATTTTATTTTATGTATGTGTATTTAGTACAACGTTGGAGCTAATGCTACATACCACTGGCACACTAGGAATGTATTTAACTCTGGATATTTATATAGATATAATTGCCGTTGCAGTCTGGTGGCTTTGATACAAAAGAAATAATACTCTCCTTGGAGCAAAAAGACTTCATTTAAACCTCTGCATTCCCATTTGCTCTGGGTTAATCATTTAAATTATCTAAGACTGAATGTTCCTTTTCAAAAATAAAAATGATAATGTGTATTTGGCAGATGATATTTTCCAAAATAGCTGCAACAACATTTCCCATCTCACCTGCTCTTCCAGAGCTTTGACACTCGCATTTCAAGAGACTGACTCTGCCTTCTCGTCCCTTGAAACTGAACAGGCTTTTGAGACTGCCTGGACAAGCCTAGTACAAGTAGAGAAAGTGGCATGTGATTTCTGAGGCTAGGTCAGCAGAGTTAACAAAGCATCCACACAGATCTCTCTGTTGGGATTCTTGCTCTTGTAACTCAGCATCCATTCTATGAGGAAGCCAAACAGGTATGTGAAAAGCTTGTACATGTGTTCTAGCTGATGGCTTCAGCTAAAGTCTCAGCTATCATCCAGCATCAACTGTCTGTCATTGAGTGGGTGATCCTTTACAAGATTCCAACCCCTAAAGTGTTCCTGGTCACTCCAGTTGATGCCTCATAAAACTGAGCCGAGCTGTCCTCTGAGTCCTTCTCAGATTGTAGATTTGTGAGCAGAACAAACAGTTGTTTTTTCTTTAAGCAACTAAGTTTTGGAGAGGGTAGTTACATGATAGATAAATGGAATACTCACCATATTTTCCAGAAATATTTGAATTAAATATTATATGAAAAAAGTTTTAGAGCTTTGAAGTCCTTTACAAATGAAAGGATGAGTATTATCACTCCTAAACATCTTCACTTTAAACGCTGCCTCTGCCAATGTTTTTATTGGCCACAGTGTCTTGTAAAATAATAAAACATGGGCTTTATTTCTAAGTTAATCTGTACCTTAAATAAAGTTTACATCTTGACAGTAACAATTGATCGGTAGAATATGTTTCCCCAACCATCTTTTATCACTCTGTAAAAATCAAATAACAAATGACTGTTGATTACAGGTCTGCTTAATATATATTCTAGTAAGATACACCTAGAAACCCATATACTAGCTGTCCTTCTTCTTGATACTATATTCCTTGGAATTCCAGGAAAATTTATTTTATTAGATTTTGATTCTTCCTCTTTGACTCCTGTTTTTACTCTCTTTCAGTCTTTTTTTTTTTTTTTTTTTACACACACGCACTTACATGCCTGATCTTTTACTCTTCTCATCTTGCTTTGGGGAAAAAAGACAAACAGCATGAGCCTTTAGGTCCATTTCCTTTTTTTCTGTTTTGAGATGGAGTCTCGCTCTGTCGCCCAGGCTGGAGTGCAGTGGCTCCATCTCGGCTCACTGCAAGCTCTGCCTCCCAGGTTCACGCCATTCTCCTGCTTCAACCTCCCGAGTAGCTGGGACTACAGGCACCGGCCACCACGCCCGGCTAATTTTTTTGTATTTTTAGTAGAGACGGGGTTTCACCATGAGGGAAAGGGGACTGAGGTGGAGAGGAAAGGGGGGACGAATTGGTTTTTACCCAATTCCCCCCACCCCGAGATGGGGTCTCTATTGCCCTGGCTGGAGTGCAATGGTGCAATCTCGGCTCACTGCAACCTCCGCCTCCCAGGTTCAAGCAATTCTCCTTCTCAGTCTCCCGAGTAGCTGGGAGTACAGGCATGCACCACCACGCCCGGCTATTTTTTGTATTTTTTTAGTAGAGACAGGGTTCCACCATTTTGACCAGGCTGGTCTTGAGCTCCTGACCTGGTGATCCGCCCTCCTCAGCCTCCTCCCAAAGTACTGGGATTACAGGCGTGAGCCACCTCCCCCGGCCTTTTTTTTTTTTTTTTTCCAAATTTTACTTTAAGTTCTGGGATACATGTGCTGAAGGTGCAGGTTTGTTACATAACCCGTTTTGTTGTTGTTGTTTGTTTTTTACCACAAATGGGGAGGTAGGAACCGCAAAGAAACACTAGTTTCTTAGTGGGCCGCCAGCTCTTGGTTCACTGATCAATCGCACCCTAACTCCTTCACTAACTCAAAAAAAAAAAAAATACTGTGGTAATGTTCTTTTACATAAGACTTGGAGCAAAGCCGCCGCCACAATCTGCTGCAGCCTCCTGTGGAGTTACAGCCACCACCGAGCTCTTCACTTTCTCCAAGAGTTTCCCAGGCCTCGCCCACCCACAGGGGAGCCCGCAGTCCCTCGAGGCTCTGAGTCCCTGGGGAAGGCTGCGAAGAGAGGCCGAAGGCGCCCTGGCGAGAAGGGAGGATGGGGACAGCGGGGAGTGCTTGTGCTTCAGTTCAGGACCCGGTTATTCCACGGAAAAATGGAACATTTCGCCCTCTCTTCCAATCTAAATCTAGCACTAGTCTAAGTCTATCCCTCCTGTTTCTAATTTAATTTTATTTATTTTTAGACTTCTAGGTTTAGGCTTGTTTACATTCTCACTTTAAATGATATACACATCTAGTTTTTCTTATTTGGCAATGAATGCCATGCATTGCTGCATTGTGTTCATTAAGGTAAAGCTAACTGATGAATAAATAATTAAAATCTCAGTGGCTTAAAATAATACTAATCTTTTTTTTTCTTTTTTTTTTTTTGGTGGAGTCTCACTTTGATGTCCAGGCTGGAGTGCAATGGTGCGACTTCGGCTCACTGCAACCTCCGCCTCCCAGTTTCAGGCGATTCTCCTGCCTCAGCCTCCCTAGTAGCTGAGATTACAGGCGCCCACCACCACGCCCGGCTAAGTTTTGTACTTTTAGTAGAGACGGGGTTTCACCCTGTTAGCCAGGATGGTCTCGATCTCTTGATCTTGTGATCCACCCGCCTCGGCCTCCCAAAGTGCTGGGATTACAGGCCTGAGCCACTGCGCCCGGCCCTAATCATTTTTTTTTTTAACTCATATGTTCTATATCTTTCAAGAAGTGATTGGCAATCCAAGTTATTTCCATCTTATGGCTCTCCCATCTTTATGCCATGACAAACCACCTTAGAAAGCGAAAGACCATCAAGGAACCTGTTGGAAGTGCATTTTGGAAACACTGAATATCTCTTCTACTTACACACCATTGATTGAAGCCAATTTCATTGATGTAGTCTACTTCTATGTCCAAAAGAAATAAAGCAGGCTTGAGGATCATCTAGCCGTTACTCCCATCTAGCAATTCTTCCATGAACACTGAAATTGTGTTCCTTCATCTCTGAATTTTTCAGAGCTCAATAAATAATTGCTGAATAGACCTCATTTCCAGCTTTAGCTACCCTAAATAGTATTTCCTTCCTTTACCTAGCACAACCCTCCCCATGTGAATCCTGTCCTGTTAGTAATAAATATTAATCAATTACATTTCTCATAGGCATCCTTTGTCTCAGATTTCCATTTACCCTGTTTCTTCTCCTCCAGGCATACTTCCTTCTGTGGATATTCTAGCCATCACTAGAGGCAAGAAGAGAATTTATTCTCATGAACAGTAAAACCATGTCTCTTCATCTTTGATTTCCCAAGAGTTTAATAAATATTTGTTTAATTAATATTAGTTCAGCATTATCCATGCCATGGAAGTTTTTGCAAAGTTGTAGTTCCCTTTGAAAAGGTTTTTGTTGGCCTGGCGCGGTGGCTCACGTGCGTAATCCCAACACTTTGGGAGGCTGAGGCAGGTGGATGGCTTGAGCCCAGGAGTTCAAGACCAGCCTGACTAACATGACAAAACCCAGTCTCTACTAAAAATGCAAAAATTAGCTGGGCGTGGTGGCACACTCCAGTAAATCCTGGTTACTCTGGAGGCTGAGGCACAAGAATCACTTGAACTTGGAAGGTGGAGGTTACAGTGAGCTGAGATCGTGCCACAGAGTGAGATGGAAAAGTTTTTTGTTCCATTGGAATGGTAATATGGTAACCGGCTTCAAATTCTTATCTGAGTATTATTCCTTCTGATCATCTTGATGTTGTAGAGACACAGAATGCTAAGAAAATGTATACAAGAAAGATTTCTAACATATTGCATAGGAGAGCTTGGTGACAACTTAGGGGCACAAGGATCTGTCAGGAGATGAGCTATCAGCATATGGTCAAGAATAATTATAGTGGATGTGTGAGAAAATAAGAGAGATTCTACCAACTGTTAATGCATTTAACACTAGTCATTCTCTGTACTGAATATGATAACACACATAATCATCAAATATTAAAATTATCTTCAATATATATGTTAGCAGATTTATATTTCTGTTTTATTCTGTTTCCTTTTTAGTAATTTTAATGTCGGAGCATAATATTGGAATAAATATAAATATAGCTTTTCCACATTATGATTTCCTGTATACTATAGGCTATATTTTCTTATTTTAGTTTGAAAAGTCTTGGCCTCAGATTTTTTGTTAAATTAATAAGAGTAATCATATTATTTACAATTATTTTTGCTCTCTAATCATTCTGAAAAGTACCATCTGGTTTCAACATTTTATCAATGTATAATCATTGAAATAAAAACACCTGCATCTATGACATCTTTGTTTCTCCTGGATCATCAAAACTAGGAATGACATTTGATCATCTGATTGCTTTTTGTTCTAACTTTGTAATTTTCACTCAAAGATTTCCTGTTGGCATACTAGCCTCTGTTTATTTTAAAGCATGTAATTATGACAAATAAACAAAAACAACTTGAGCTATGTATTGAATTCATTCCAAAATAGTTTAAAGAATGAGGCAAAGTTAATATACCCAATGTTTTCTTGGGGGGGAAAAAGAAATTTAAAAACCCAACAAGCAGAGAAAACTGCTCAATGATTACGAAATAAGCACATTTTCATGCTGTACATACCAGCAGCCAGCCAGAGGGCTGAGAAAAATGGGGTATTGAGGAGTTCTCTTATTGGTTCAACAGGTGCTTGCACATTTCATGTATATTTAATGAAAACAGAAGCCATTTGCTAATTCCTGTTAATGGTCTATCCTTAGGCACCAGTTCCATCATTTGGTACATTTCTTATCACCAAGCTCTTTGCTAAACTAAACCATAGTTTAAATAGAACTCTTCTTATTCTCTCATCCTAAAACTACATGAAATTTTAGAGGTCCTGGAATATTTCCAACCTCTCTGTATGTGTGCCATATCTCCAACTTTCCTACTATAAGACATCTTAAATTGAATGGAGTTTTTGCTACTTTATGTTTACTATTACACAAGCAAATATTGTCTCAAAATTTTTCACACTGTATTCCTATAACCAGACTATAACCTATTCCATATTCTAGTTTTATTTAAACAGGAAAGTTGACATTTAAAAAAAATCTTCCCTCGTTGCCATATCTCAGGTATATTTCAGCTGTTCTTTTCTTTTAACCTTCTTTGATTTATATTTTCAGTTTGATCTCAAGAATAAAGAATGGTTGCTCAGTTGAAATTACAAAATAAATGTTAAACTCTTGACCCTATTCCCCCTAACATTTCTCTAGTACTTTCATGTTACACACATCAATTCCAGTCCTTCTAGTGAAGGACTTCCTCTAGAGGTATTTTCAGTTTGATTTTAACTATATATAAGAAATTCATGATGGTCTAAATTAGGGGTAAATTAGAGGGAGAAGAATACCTTCTTACAATTAAAACAGTCATGAAAAGTATATTAGGTGGTTTTTTCCAAAACTTTAATGTTGAAATTATTAATGGAATAATGTTAGAAAGCCTACTTATAAATCTGAGCTTCAACCAATTTGGCCATGTGTCTTAATTGGCTCAAAATAATAAAAATAAAAACTTCACAATGTACAATTAAAAAACACATTCTTTTATTCACTCAAGCATTCAGTGATACAGACAAGAATTACTAATTAAATGCATAGTGCTACACATTGGTGATACCTTAATGAGTAACAGAAACACAGCTTCTGTCCTCATGAATCTAAAAGTCTAAGGATAAATAGTCACAAAAAACAAGTAATTATAAATGTTCCAACTTGGAAAGTTGTGATAAAATTATTCATTTTCATCTTGGGATGACCAGAGAATGTTTTTAGAGAACGTTGACATTTAAGCTGAGAGTAATGAAGGTCTGACACTAATAGCCAAGGTTTATTGAGCATTTACTGTGAGTTACACTCTAAGTTCTAAGTGCTTTTCCTGTATTAATGACCTTCTTTTTATAACTGTCTGAGGTAGATACTGTAATAGTACCTATTGTATAGATGAGGAAACTAGGAGACAGCTAGGTATTAGGAGTTGGTTGTCAGAGTAATGCACTCTATTCCAAAACAACCACTTGTCCATGACACACACACACACAAACACACCCACACACAAGCATGACATTTTCAAGGAACTATAATCATGGTAGGCATTCATGATTGTGCAAGAGACACAAATTGCAAAGGACACATCTTAAAGAAACTCATAGTCAACATTAATATTTTTTTCTTTTTTCACTTCTTTTTTTTATTATGTCTGCAACAAAAAGTTTATGGAGGCTTCTAAGTAAGAGTGAACTGATGATATTAGTATTTTATAAGCATAGTTTTTTCATTTGTACTCCAAGAAGAATGAATTAAATGGAAGGAAACAAGCACCGTAAATCTGACTTTGATTTTTTAAGCGTAAAAGACAAAAAAAAATTCCTATGCACAGTTAAAAATTATTTTTATTTTCTCAGGTCTTAAACACACTTTTTTTTTTTTTTCACATTCCTCACCAGAGCACAAACTGAATCCCTGGTTACTTGGTAAAATGTCCATAGCCAACTTTATAACCATTATTATCTTTTTTTTTTTTTTTTGAGACAGAGTCTTGCTCTGTCTCCCAGGCTGGAGTGCAGTGGCACGATCTTGGCTCATTGCAACCTCCACCTCCTGGGTTAAAGCGATGCTCCTACATTACCCTCCCGAGTAGCTGAGATTACAGGCTCCCACCACCATGCCCAGCTAATTTTTGTATTTTTAGTAGTGATTGGGTTTCACCATGTTGGCCAGGCTGGTCTCGAGCTCCTGACCTCAGGGGATCCACCCGCCTCTGCCTCCCAAAGTGCTGGGATTACAGGCATGAGCCACTGCGCTTGGCTCATTATTTTCTTATTCCTCTTTTTTGAGCATGTTCCACTGTTTAATGGTGTTTATGCCAAAGATGAACATTTAAAAAAAAAAAAAAACCTCTGCTTTAAATCAGTTAATTTATTATTTCCAAGAAACTGTGCTAAATGGTAAAATGAGAAAAAATATCAAGGTTGAAAAAATGAAGGTTCATAGGTAAAAATCTGGTAGTTTTATTTTGGTTATCAATTTATTTAAGTAACTTGGTATTGTACTTGTTCTTCACTATATCTCAAAAACCATTTATTCATGTAGTTTCCTCAGTTGTAATATACAGAATGAATTGCTTCCTCTTTTCACTCATAGCACGTTAATAGCCATAATTACATGTGGTAAATTATTCTTTATTTGTCCATTTATTAATCCAATTTTTATTTACCATTTTCAAACTGTTCCAAAACAGGATTTTGATATGACCCACAGAGCATGATACAACAGAAGATAAAAATAAAATATGGAGAAAAAATTCTAAAATAAAAAAATTAAAAATCATAATGTTAAAGGTAGATATAACCAAAGTAGGTAAATGTACAAAATGTGTGCTCCAAAGTAACATTAATTCATTGGCTTGTAGTTAATTTTTTAATTGTTTCTTCAATTAGATTTGAATATTATTGAAGATGGAAATTGTCTGTCATACATCTTTATGTCTGGCTCCTAAGAGGTCGCAATAAATGTTTGTTAAATACATGTACGCATGAATAAAAAAATGTGTGATGCTTTCCTAGCCCAAGACACTTTAGCTGAAATGGTGAGCTACCATAATTGGGTATTGCGAAATTAGATTAGAATAAAGATATTTAACAACACTGTCTACAACTCAAAGCTTTGCAATTGGAAATATAAAAGCAGCCATGTAACATCTAAATGAATATTATCCATCAGATTTGACATTTATTAAGCAATACCAGCACACTGGGCACTGTCATAAACACAAACTCTTTTTCCCAGTAAACTTAGATTTATTTGTGGCAGTTTTTTCCTGAAAAAGACTGATGCAATTTCATGGCAGATGGTAAAAGAATACAGAAAGACGACTTTAGTTTTTGACTTTTATAGGCACTAACTTAAATCAATTCCTTTTGCTGGGAATTCCTCATATTACCTGGACTAAACATTCCAATTACATTTTCACCTTTATCCACAGTGAAGAGATTTCTTTGATTAGGAATCACACACCTGTACCGATATTGTTGGTATTGCTTTGGCATTGTTGTTATTAAGACCATTTTTTCTTGTGCTTTTGAAGTAGCATAAAGCAATAGCTCAAAAAAATTTTTAACACTATGACCACAGTTCACTTTCATAACACTCTGATAAGCTCATATGAAACTGCCAATGCTCCAAAGATTATATGAAAGTAAAGCAAATCTTGGCAAAAAACTTTCTTTTTGGACAGGATATTCAGAAAGGTTAAAAGATTGAAACAATGAAGTTGATATTTTAAATATTTCAATAACATTAAAGAAATTTTATATGAAAATATGTATGATTTCTACCCTGATAATGTTAACACTGCATGCATATATTACTATAGGCAAACTTTTAATAAACTTTGTTGTACCAGTAAAATTACTATTGTAGAATTTTCTAATTTGTAACATGTTACTTTTTTTAAAAATATGCATACTTTTTTTTTTTTTTTTTTTTGAGAAGAAGTCTCACTCTGTCGCCCAGGCTGGAGTGCAATGGTATGATCTCGGCTCACTGCAACCTCCACCTCCCAGGTTCAAGCAGTTCTCCCACCTCAGCCTCCCAAGTAGCTGGGACTACAGGTGCGCATCACCACGCCTGGCTAATTTTTTTTTTGTATTTTTAGTAGAAATGGGGTTTCACCATGTTGGCCAGGCTGGTCTCAAACTCCTGACCTCAAATGATCTGCCTACCTTGGTCTCCCAAAGTGCTGGGATTACAGGAGTGAGCTACAGTGCCCAGCCTAAAAATATATGCAAATATTTCTGAGATTTTTGTTAAAATTCTGATTTTAAAATTTTACAATGATTTTTAATTATTAAGACTTTTGGCTCAAGTCTTATGAATCAACTCTGGCTTGCTTAGAAAAACATACAAAAGGAAAATTATTGGAGGAATACTGATCTATATCAGGGGAAACAAGATCAAGAGTTGTTTGTAGAAACAGGACCAAAATTATGTGAGATACCTAAGGAGTGTTCCTGTTTCTAGCTCCATTCTTTTCTGTTCCAAGAGAGTAATCTTAACTCTAATTACCTAGAAGCCTTATTTTTTTTCTTTTCCTGGATCGGTATGGCATAATATGATCGCCAGAAACTCTAAAAGTATTTATTGTAATTACTATAAAAAAAAAAAAAAAGCCGGACGCTGAAATGGTAAGGACAGATTTTAATCTACCTTTGCAATAGGGAAAAGAATCCAGTGTGAACTGAACTCATTTTCCATTTATTCAGAGGATATTGGGCCTTTTAAGGAGAGAATGAGGGAGCAGGGAGGTGGAGCAAGCAGGAGCTCAACAGAAAGAGGGAAGTGAAAAACTACAAAATGTAGGCAGATGAGGACTGGCCTATGTGAAACTTAAATGGATGTGTTAATTGCGGTGATAAAAGTTAGGTTCTTTCCTCTCAAAATGACTGGGAGATAGGGGCCTTATCTTTCAGTATTGGCTGGAGTAAACAGTAAGTTTTTTCAGCAGCCTTGAGTTTTCTCATACAGTCACATTAAGGGGAAGGCTAGGGTCATCCTGATGTTGCAAATTTGAACTGTGAGAAACTGTTAGTGTTTGTTCAATCTTTAGAGGCCAAGGTAGAAGTCTACTCAAAAGGAGGGCTCACAGGAAGGAGCCTAGCTAGAGTTTTGTCATTACCTAGAAACCTTGTTTATTTATATTTTCATTAAACTATGTGGCAGACAATGGTTGCCAGAATTTCCAGAGTTAACATAACCTCCATTTTGCTGCAAAGAAATGGATTTCTCTTTCTATTTCATTTACAAAGTCATAGACAGTCCTTCTAAGACTAGGTCCTCACTTCTGAACAAATCAGCCAAAAAGTGGGTTCACAATGTATTCATGTGGTAGCTCTATGGTAGTTACATAGTATGTGAAACTGTAATTTCATTTTATCCCTCAAATAGAAGAACTGGGGACAAAACCAATATGTAGTCAGATCTAGGGGTAGGGGGGCAGAAGTAGTCTACATTCCTCATTTGGCGTTATCAGCTGTGGGGGTTTCTGCCTGGAGTGTGTTTCAGTGAGCTAATATAGAGAGATCTCGGTAATACCTCATTTTCTTTAGCCTGCTTGCAGTGTAGAAAGAAGAGATGAACATTATGACAAATGAAAGAGAACCTCCTTTAAACCGACTTTGATTCTCTCACAGGTAGAATTAGACTAGCCAGTCTCTGTTGACCCATTATGATCCCATTTGTAAATGCTAAAAAAATAGATTTTGTTTCATTGATTACTCTAAGTCTGATTCATTTCCTTGTCAGAGTGACACTCATCTACTTTTTCATGTTATAGAATCCTTGGGAATGCTATCAATTTCTTCTTTCAAAAATCTCTTTAAAGTAAGTATTGTCTTTGTGGTAGGTGGAATTACATATGTTGTATATTTTTAAAGTTATATGGCATATATAACTTCTCTGAGCCTGATCTCCCCATTTTTTAATAAAAGAAAAACGAATGATAATTCTTAGAAGATTAATGCAAAGATAAAATTTTGTAGCACAAGTAAAAATGATCAAGAGTTTCACATCTTGTAACAAATTAATATAGGTAAATGCATCCATCCCCCCTTATTCCAAATAGAATATCCAATCAGGTAAATCAATCAGTTATTAAAATTAGTCATCATTATTTTAAAGTTTGTGTCTGAAAAATCCAACACCCGAATTACCTGTAGATCTATTGTTACTGGCTACTTCTTCTCTTGGTTTTGTGTGTATTAGATTTTCTTTACTGGCATACTGTGTACTATCTGATAGACACAGTGCACGAAAAATTGTAGTGGTTATGCATGATTCTCTTTTTATGGAGTGTCTTCTGGATTAGAGCTGGGACAGATCACTTTGAGCACCAGCGTATTTCCAGTTTACACTTACTAAAATGATATAATCCTTCAGCAGGCTCAATTGAAAGCCTGGGCATCATTAACCAGGGCCCCTGACTCTTGACCAGACCATATTTTCAATTTTTAAATGTCCAGCATTATGAAACTGCTAAAAAATTCTGCTTAGTTCTTTAGCAATTATCAACTTCTTTCTGCTTGATTTCTCAGCTTCTTACCTCTGGGAACCTTAGGATTCAGCAAACATTTCAAGAGCAAAATCTTATGGAATTATAGGTTCACATACCTGGTCTCTTTTCTCCAGGGTCTTGACTCCTAAGTTTCAATTTTTGGTCTCTCCAGTAATAGGAGACTAAAATATGCTCTAGGTTGCTACTTTCTGCTGAGCCTAAATGCCAATATCTGCGAATCATCAAACGTTTTCAGCAGAAAGTTACAGAGAAGGTCAACTTCACCTCACTGTGCTTCCTAAAATCCTTCCAAGGATTTTGGCTCCTCAAATTCAGACTGCCTTGGTGTTCTTCTGATACCTTCAAATATATAGGTTTTGTTTGTTTGTTGTACATTTTTTAGTTGCATTAAATTAAATTAAATTTAGTCTAAAGCTGCCTCTGTACTTTGCATTTTTACATAGCAAATTGCATCCTAACAGTATGAAAACAAGTTGCCACCTGACTTAATATATTCTTGTAACAAATTGCTGAGTTTCAGCCAATCACAGAAGCTGAGCTTCAGCCAATCACAGGCATCCAACTGACCAGACTATGTCTATACAAAACAAATGCTAAGCTGTAACCAATCAACCTATTTCTGTACCTTACTTCCTTTTTTGTGTGTATAAATACTGCCTACTCATTTTACTGGGTGGACCTCTCCAAACCTCTATTGGTTCAGGGTACGGTCTGATCATAAACTATTCATAGCTCAAATGAACTCTGTTAAATTTAATTTGTCTAAAGTTTGTTTTTTGTTGTTGCTGTCGTTTTTTGTTGTTGTTGTTGTTGTTGTTTTTACAGCTTTTTGGATGTTTGGAGAGAAGATTTGGTCCAATACAAACTACTTTGCCATATCCAGAAACAGAAGTACTCAGTATTACGGATCCTGGAATATTTAAAGAATTCAACTCTGTAAAAAATATACCCAGAAAACAGAAAATATGTACACTTTGTGTGTGTGTGTATGTGTGTGTGTGTGTGTGTGTTTTGAAATGGAGTTTTGCTCTTGTTGCCCAGGCTGGAGTGCAATGGTGTGATCTCGGCTCACTGCAAGCTCCGCCTTCCGGGTTCACGCCATTCTCCTGCTTCAGCCTCCCAAGTAGCTGGGACTACAGGCACCCGCCACCATGCCCGGCGAATTTTTTGTATTTTTAGTAGAGATGGGGTTTCACCGTGTTAGCCAGGATGGTCTCGATCTCCTGACCTCGTGATCTGCCCGCCTGGGTCTCCCAAAGTGCTGGGATTACAGGCATGAGCCACCGCGCCCGGCCATTTTTTTTTTTTTTTAGTTTTTTTTAAGTAGGGATGGGGGTTTCACCATGTTGGCTAGGCTGGTGTTGAACTCCTGACCTCAGGTGATCCACCCACCTCAGCCTTCCAAAGTGCTGGGATTACAGGTGTGAGCTACTGCGCCCGACCAATATGTATACTTTTAAATGGCATTATTCACTATATATTTATATCTGTAACTATATCTTTATATATCATCTTATATTTTCAATGAAAATAGTAGGGGATTATGTGACCTAATGTATGAGTAGAGGTTATCATTGAGCTTTCAGTGTTGTTATGAAGTAGTAGAGGGTAAAGTAAAGATGTATTAGGATGACACAACATAATTTAAAAATAAAATTATATGCGGCAAGACTGATATAAAAACTGGTACAAGTTAGTACGGAGTCCAGGAACAGATAAAGACTTATTTTGTATTTCAAAATTACAGAAAAGTTGCAAAGGATTCTTCTCTCTGCATTATTAATACGGCTAAGAGGATACAAATATACAGAACTAAGTATAATATAGTACAGCATAATAAATATTATTTTAATGAAAAATTATGTGAAAACAAAAAATCCACTTCTATGCATGTTTACTAATAATTACTTATTAATTATTTTTAATTAAATACATTTAGAAAACACAATAGTAACTTAATGTAGAAGTTAGAGGGAAAAGTCAGCCTAAAATGTGTTACTAGGGAAAGAGATCTTTACTATTTAGCCAAAATCTTGGGCACACAGCAATACTGTATCATAAGAAGGTAGAGGGCAATTTAAAAGTGAATGGACAAATCAATTTCAAATAGCCTTTAGCATGTATCCAAATCAATTGGTTCATCTTGGGAAGTTTTCAATTACAACTTAAGGAAAATCAGTTATCTACTATTCTCTTAGTGCAATCCCTTAAGATTTATTATTTACAGGAAAGTTTCTCGTTTTTTGAGTGCAACAACTTTAAAAGAAGAACTCACACTTTCTCCTAGATGACTGAAAAGTAACAGTTTTACAGGTTCATGGATACGCTGAGGTGATGGAGAAGTGTAAATTGAAAACAAACAGCATGAAGTATACATCCTCTTCTGTGCTTTGAATACTAAGCATTGTAATATTTTTTCATAGGGGAAGGGAATAGTGAAATGTTACAACATGAATTTGAAAGGAAGTTGTTTTGATGTCATGAATGTTAAGCAATCTTATATTTCAATTTGGTGATTTACACATGATGTGCAGGAAAAGACTCATGGAGAGCAAGGCTGATGTCAGAATTTCACAGGCACAATTGGAATTACACTGTTTTTCAAAGATCATTAATATTAGTAAATATACTATGAGTAAACATATCAATATATTTGCCTGATGCATTCACTAGTTTCACTAGCGTTTTGTCATTTATATTAGCAACATTACCTAATAGTTGTTTTAAATTTAAAAATAGCATAGCATGCTCATGCCTGTAATCCTAGCACTTTGGGAGGCTGAGGCAGGTGGATTGCTTGAGCCCAGGAGTTGAAGATCAGTCTGGACAACATGGCAGAAGCCTGTCCCCACAAAAAAATACAAAAATTAGCTAGGTGTGGTGGTGTGCTCCTGTGGTACCAGCTACTAGGGAGGCTGAGGTGGGAGGATTGCTAGTGCCTGGGAGATTGAGGCTGCAGTGAGCTGTGATCTAGCCACTGCACTCCAGCCAGGACAACAGAACAAAACACTGTCTCAAAAAAAAAAAAAAGAAGTAAGTATAGCATGTTTATCTCATTAAACAAATGGCAAAGCCATTTATCTATTCTTCTTTGTTCTTCTTTTCCACTGTTTGCATGTTTTTATCTAGCAGTAGACTATGGCCCCACCAGGTCAAGACTTAATTATCGTAATGGCTTAAAAAAAAAAAGTCTTCAATAGGGATTAAGGTATTGAGTATACAAATGATTATTTCTCAATTACATTTGGGCATTAACAAAAATCTTAGCTTATGATTTTTACTCTATTGAACTCTGTTTTCCTCTTTCACTAAAATCATATTGATTACATGCAAGTGATGATGACTTAGAGATAGGAATATAATTTGCAATACCATTTGTGGTTTTGAGAGAGCATTTTCATAATTCTTTCTCTTCAGTGAGTTATTTCAAATCTTTCTGGAAATTTGAACATTTAACATTGATTAAAATTATTTGAGTGACTATATAACATAATTTTCACATTATTATCACTACGAGTTTAACAGTTCAACTATTAACATTAAATGTTTAATATGATTTTATTTAGACATATGATAATAAAGAAAAATGTGCAATGCCGGGTACAGTGGCTCACACCTGTAATCCAGGCACACTGGGAGGCCAAGGTGGGTGGATCATTAGAGGCCAAGAGTTCAAGACCAGCCTGGCCAAAATGACGAAACCTCATCTCTACTAAAAACACAATTAGCCAGGCGTGGTGGCACACACCTGAGGTCCCAGCTACCTGGGAGGCTGAGGCATGAGAATCACTAGAACCAGGGAAGTGGAAGCTACAGTGAGCCAAGATTGTGCCACTGCACTCCAGCCTGGGTGACAGACTGACATTCTGTCTCAGGAAAAAATAAAAATAAAAAAGAAAGAAAGAGAAATTACATGGAGTAGAGCCTGCCAGTAGGTGCAAATTCCCTTACACCTGCAGCTGCCACGGAGTCTACACATTCATAACTTGGCCTTTAGGTATTCATTTAAAAGCAGCTGAATTCTTTTTTACCTGCTTTTCTGGAAGCCTGACTTCATCCTGTGCTCTCTTTTTTCTACTTGGAAACATCTTTCTTTCTTTAGATTTCAGGCTTGCTGATTTCTCTTGCCACTTCAGCTCCTTAATGGTTTCATGAAAATAATGATTTTTTTATTATTCAGTTTTTCTTTTTTGTGTAGATAGGAGCAACTCTTTTCACATCTTTCTACCCTAAGCAGAAACAGGAAATCTTGGTTTATTGTTTTTCATTGCTTTGTATTATTGCATTGCATGACCTATTTTTTGCTGAGGAATATTTGAGTTGTTTCTGAGTTTTTGCTATTATGAATAATGCATGTATGACTATTTTTACACAACTTTGGTATCCATAGGTAATATGGGTTGGCTGTGTCCCCACCCAAATCTCAACTTGAATTCCTATGTGTTGTGGGAGGGACCCAGGGGGAGGTAATTGAATCATGGGGGCTGGTCTTTGCCATGCTATTCTCGGGATAGCGAATAAGTCTCATGAGATCTGATGGTTTTATCAGGGGTTTCTGCTTTTGCTTCTTCCTCATTTTCTCTTGCCCCTGCCATGTAAGAAGTGCCTTTCACCTCTCGCCATGATTCTGAGGACTCTCGAGCCATGTGGAGCTGTAAGTCCAATGAAATCTCTTTTTTCTTTCCAGTCTCGGGTATGTCTTTATCAGCAGTGTGAAAATGGACTATCACAATAGGCAAGTATTTTTACTATACGCCTTATCCTAGAGGTGGAATTGCTAGGCAATAGAATAGGCATACCTTCATGTTTAGTAGATACTCTCAGTTTTCCAAAGCAGTTGGTAATTTACAACTTTATTCTTAGCTCCACAAGTGCAAACTGACTCAAATGTCCTATGGTGCTTTTAAACAGCCACTGTAAAATTTTATCCATGTTTATATAACTATTTCTGGTGGGAGAGTTGGTCTCTGATAAAAACTACACCTTAAAAAAGGAGAAGCAGGTATTTATAATATTAAATTTACAAGTATAATGCTAGCTGTAATTTTAAACATGATTGACATTTACAGAAATACTCTAAAATTTAAAGTTCAAAATTATTTGCAAGCATATGTCACTATAAAAAAATTTAATATTTTATGCTGTGATGTATTACAGCCACTAATTTTATTTAAAAACTATAGTTTACACAGTTCTGCAATCTAGCACATAAATCTCAATCTCAAATATTATATGTATGCATTTGTATGTGTGTGTGTATAATCTTAAACACTAGTGACAGTGTTTATTTGGTATAAATTATTTGCTGTAATATTACTAAGTTGAAGTGTATAAACAGTTGTTTTATTTTTCAAAATGTTGAAGCAATCTCAAATGTATAGAAAAATTGCAAGAACATAAAAGAATTTTGTTTTCCAAAATTGAGAGTAAGTTAGTTTCCTTATCTTCACCACTCTGTGTATTTTAGCATATGCTCCCTACAAAGACATTCTCAGACACAACCAGAGTAAAACCATGAAAACAAAGGAAAGTAGCATCGACACATTTCTTCCCCCTAAATCTCAGACTCTTTGCAAGTTCTGACTGCTGTCTCTTCAATTTCCTTTATATAACGAAAATATCCAGATAAAAATTACATTTACATTTATTTCGTATCTTTCTTAGTCTTCTCCAGTCTCAAATAGTTTATTAGTTTTTCTTGACTTTTATGATCTTGATGCTTTAGACAGTGGACAGTTGGTATTTTGTGGAATGTTCTTCAATTTGGTTCGTGTGAAGTTTTCTCATAATTAGATTTAGTTAATGTGCCTTTGGTAGGTCATGCAGTTTCTTTTCATGATTTCCTTTCAATTAGTTCACATTTCTGATTTGTGCAGTTATTGATAATGTTCACTTTAATTATTTGTTAAGTGATTTTCCAGGCTTCTTCATTGTACAGTACCTTTATTTTTCTTTTATCTTTGTACTTTGAAATGTGTTCCTTTGAAACCGTTTAATTATTCTATTCCTCATCAACATTTCTGTTAGTTTATAAGTTATTTTATTGGGTTCAGGTTTTCTTATTTTATTTAGTAGATGGGATGGTTAATTTTAGGTGCCAACTTGACTGGTTTAAGGAATACCTGGAAACCTGATAAAGCATTATTTTGGAGTGTATCTGAGAGGGTATTTCCAGAAGATATTAGCATGTGATTCTGAGTGGACTAAGTGGGAGAAAATCTACTCTCCATATCACTGGGCACCATCCAATCTGCTGGGAACCTGGAGAAAACAAACAAGCAAACAACAACCACAAAGAGAGAGAGAGAGAAAAAAGATGAACATGTCAATGTATCTGCTGGAGCTTGGATACACTCTTCCTCTCCTGTTCTTGGACAACTCTAGGCTCCTGACTTCTGGACTCCAGGACTTATACGCTCCCAAGCTACTGCCCAGGGTTCTAAGGCCTTAGGTCTCAGACTGAGAGTTACACCATTGGCTTCCTTGGTTCCAAGGCTTTTGGACTTGGACTGAGCCTCACTACCAGCATCTCAGCATCTTCAGCTTGTGGATGGTCCATCATGGACTTCTCAGCCTCCATGATAACATAAACCAGTTCTCCAAATAAATACTGTCTCATCCATCTATCTATCTATCTATCTATCTATCTATCTATCTATCTATCTATCTATCTATCTCTCCCTCCCACTTTCTCTCTCTCTCCCTTATTGGTTGTGTCTCTTTGAAGAACCCTAACTAATAAAGTAGGCTATAATCTGTAAGTATTTTAGCCTGTCACACTTTCTTTGCTTCCCTTATTTCTTAAACACTTCCTTGCTTCCTGACCCAAAAAGTCCTGAGCTTTTGCATTTTCCCTTTGCATTCCTGGAATAAGCAATTTCTCCAAAAAATCCTGGAACCTTTTAGTGGAGATTGGTACCTTAAAGCTAAAATGTGGACCTAGGTATCATCATTGCTGTTGAAGTATCACTGCTTCTCAGACCTGTTAAAGGGAAGAGCAATGTTATATGTGCTTGTCCATATAAACTTATCTATTTCTACCTAGATCTTTTGCATGACATTTATTTTTATGTTTCCCCAACTGTATTTATTTCTCCACCTCTATATATTGAAAACTATGCATTTTTATACATACAAGCAATTCTTATCCAACATAACATTTCCTTTTATATTACTCCCTTTCTGTATTTGTAACATATTTCACTGGCTCTATCATTCATGATATATTTACTGCCCTCCTTCCTGCACGAAGATGCCTTCCTCATCCTCACTTGGGTTTTGATACCAAAGCTCAGCCACCACTGCCTCTTCTGTAGGGATGTCCTCCTCACCCTGCTTAGATTGTCACCTCTTGCTGAGCCAAAGCAGCCTCTCATCCCCTGTGTGAATGTCTAACATGTTCTGTCTCCCTATAAACTATAGGACTAACTAATCATAAGGGACTAGGTTGGAAGAAAAAGCAGGGAAAGAGAAAGAGGGAGTGGTAAATGTTAATACAATACAATATACACTTTAATGCAACATTTAACACAAAATTAAATTTCAAATTTTATACAATTTTAATATTATACAAAATTGTTCTTCTATTTCCTCATGAGTAGATAATAAACCTTTTAACCCTTGCCAAATGGATAGAAAAGAAATGGCAACTCTTTTTGTAATATTTTGATTTCTTTAATTATGACAGAGGTTGAGAATCTTTTTATACTGGTCATGTGTTCCTTTTTCTATAAGGATTTTTTTTTCTGCTTTTTGATCTTTCCTATTGACTAATGTATTCACTCATTCATTTAACCAATATTTTTCCTGCAAATGTATTACTGATCTTTAATATTTCTCTCTAAATGAGTTTTATTTGTTGTTGTTTTTTTTTGCATTATTTATATGTAACTCTAGCCATGACCTCCACAAATGCAGGAATAAACCCTCATATTTATCCCAGATTTATTTCACTACATAGCACAATGCTAGATATTTGCTCAGAAGCAAAATCCTTTTAATTATTTACTTGAAAACAAATATTTACCTGAGATCCATGGATAAGTTTAAGGATACTTATAAACTTGAAAATGTGTGGGTAAGTAGTTACATCTGTGTGTGTATATTTTCCTCAGGCGGGGAGTGGGGGGCTAAAATTTCCATGAGAACACTGCAAGAGTGTTATTTTGCTTTAAAATTAGAGATGTGTTCAACATTAACAATAAGTAATAGACTATTTTATATTACAAACTATGAGAAAACTTACAAAACTGTTCCACATAAACTATCCTACCTATTTAAACAATAACCTTTGAACTCAAATCCTCATAGTGTACAAACTAAGAAAAGTGATTTTCAGTACTTACTGATAAGAAATGCATCATTGTGATGATGGATCATCAAGAATAAAAGTATTATTTTGAGACATTATTGTCTGGGTTGTACAATAAAACTTTATTTAAAGTAAATTAATTACAATCAAAATGTATTCTTCTCCAGAATTCGGTGTAAATGCTCTTCAAGTTGGATATATTTTCATCAGAACAAATTTATCTAAATAATTTAAACTGAATTTTCATATGAATTAAATACCATAGATTAAACTGCAAATTTGTTTCTATTGTGACTAGCATCTTATAACAAGGTAAAAGAGTTTAACCACTTTTAAATTTCTCTTGTAAATAATATATATGCTATTATACGCACACATATAAATATATATGTAGAAAATATGAAATGAGTATATCTAAAGAATAGTGAGAACACATTCTTAAGAGATTCTAAAAGCATGCCAATTGGTAAATGACTTTGTGAGCTATGAATTTTCTGGAGTATATAATCTTATAGTACAATTAGTAGTTATTAAGTATTTTTACAATACATAAACGCCAAGTATAATAGAAATTTGCATCAATATTTGGTCATTTTTGTTCTATGGTAGGAAGCACACAGACTTATAACAAAACACTATAAACAACTTAGACATAGTGCTGGGACCATGCCAATGAATGCTACAACCTCAGAGCCTTAAATTTATTTAAAATTATTTATCAATAATCATATCCTTACATTCAATTTTCTTTTTATATATTCATTCAGCGAACATTTATAGAGCATCTATTATGCTAGAAAATAGACATGTGAGGATCAATAGACTAGCTTCATTATTTACTTTACATTTACTGTGAGGAGAATAGGGACATTAAACAATGGGGGTCTGAAAAAGGTGGGTAAAGATTATATATTTGGTAAGAGGCAAAATTCAGAATCCAAATTGCATGCTCATGCCAATATTTCTTTTGGCTTTGCTGATATATTATGGAATCCCTCCTGTTTATATCTTTATGATATTCTTGGAACATTTACATTATATTAAATATGACCAATTTTTCCTTGTGAAAATTGAAAGCCAAGAAAATAACAGTGTTGGAGGCCGGAGAGAGGCACAGAAAGAATATCAACATGATAGGATTGTTTTGTTTTGCTTTATTTCTTCCTCCCCATCAATTTATTCCTGCCCAAATCCAAGTCCAAATTCCAGCTGTGACATCTACCAGCTATGTGTCAGAGAGAGAATGTGTATGTTATTAAATCTCTTAAATCTGAGTGCCACCATATATAACATGGGTATGATAATGTCTGCTTTTAGAGTTGATAGAATTAATATATAATGACAAAAAATCTTGTAGAATATCTGGCTTATTGTAAGCGAAAGGTGGTGGAATATTTACACAAAAATATGCAAGTGTGGCATGAAGATTATTTTGAGCTAAAGGCACTTGAACAAAAGCCATTGTAAGGGACACTGTGCCCCGGCACCAGGAGGAAAGAAACATTCTCATCACTAGAGACTAGAGAAAACTCCCATGTGAAAGATGTATTCCCTATAACAGGAGGGAAGAAACATTCTTGTCACTAGAGATAGACAGTCAAGGCCTAGAAAATTCTGTACAACCAGACCTTGTTAAAATAACTCTGCCTTTAGCCTCCCAATACACTTTAGTTACTTTTGCACAGTTACCATTCTTTGTTCAATTTACTATACATACATTTAAGTATTGCCACTCCATTGGGTCTTCATTTTCCTAGGTGGGTTTTCATGCACATGTGAAAATCTGTATGCTTTTCTCATGTTAATCTGTCTTATAAGAACTTAGTTCTCAGGCCCAGCCAGAGATCCTAAGAGGGTAGAGGTAAAGTTTTGCCTTCCCTAGGTATTTATCCACTACATGTTAATATCCCGAGCGAAGTTCCAACTCTTCGCGACCAGAATCTTTGGAGGTTGGGTTTTCTGTGCTTCTGCACAACTTCATACATTTTCACAACAAATTGCTGATTCCACCATGTAGCTCATTGAAACCTAACACAGGCTAAATAACCCATATTCTGACAGTATGCTCCATACATATCATTCCTGACCAATGGGCATATGGTAGCTTTATAGTTGATCTTACAGTTAAATAAAAAAATTAATACATACTTAATAAAACTTCTGTTGATGTTCGCCAAATACAGCAATTAGTACAAAATCATTCATCACTGCAAGCACTAGTTATTCTATCTGGGAATAATGAAAGTTCCCTTGTCTCTCATCAGTGTGGTTTGACTGCATAGACATGGTTTAAGACTCTTCAATTAATTGCAAATTTATACAACAATAGAAGCAAAATTATTTCAGAAAGCAGTAACTTAGGAAAGCTGTACCTACAGCACTGTTTTGTTTTTGATTTTTTTTTAAAGGGTCAGCAGACTGGCTTGAACTGGGCATCCAGATAACATCATAATTGAAAACAGATGCACTAACTAGAAAGCAGCTTTTGGTTTCTGGTTCCTGAACATTAATGCAATTGCCCAGTTGCGAAGTCATGTTAATGCCTCAACATGAATTTTTAGTACCACTGTCAGACATTTAGCTAATGATAGATTATAAATCACTGTGCTACTTGAAATGCGAGACTAGATCTATATTATTTTAATGAATCAGATTCTATGTTGCAGATGATCAGAGAAAATCATCCAGTGCTTCTAAAGCTGTACTGGTGCTGGGCAGCAGTTTCTTTCAGTGGACAATCTTGAATTTAAACCTGGATTACTGTACTTGGTAGCTAGCAACAGGTGGCTTTGCTTCTGTGAAATTCAGGTGCTTTTCCTGTACATTGGGAAATATTACTTCTCACAGATTACCTCTCACAGAGAACAAATTATGATCGCATGTATGAAAGCAGTTTATATATGGCAAAAAAAGTATTTTTAACAAATTGTGACCATTCTTTTAAAAAACATTATATTTTAAACATCCATGTAGCATTAAATAATAGAAATATAATTTAAAATAAATCTATTGTGTTATTTAATAGGAAAGAGAAAAGCCAGTTCAGAGAAGTTATTTATTTCTTTATTGAATTCAAATCCTCTATAATATTTTCTTGGGTGGCTATGTTACCTTATATTATAAACTTGTTTCTATTATATCTTTCATTAATACTTTGAAATCTTAAATGTATTCACTAATTTTACAATTAACAAACTAGGTAGATTAAACCACAATAAATGCTTTAAAAGAATAATATTTTACAACTGGAAATTCAAGATGCCTCCTAGTTTCATACTTAGTGAACATTTGCGAAGGATATTCTACATGCCAAATTATGCCAGCCTTTAATATAGACATCTTTGAAAATTATTTTTACAAACCACAGAGACAAATAGTGTCATGCCAGCTTACAGGACAGAGACTGAGAGTCAGAGAAGCTGTGCCTAGCCTAAAGTCACATGGCTAATGTTTGTGAGCACTGGCATTTTATGCATTTTTAAATACCAAAAGTCAGTGTTTTATTCCTTTGTACTATATTTTGCCAACTAGCCTTACATTAAAGTCATCGTGCCTAAATACTAGAGGAACAGTATACACGAACACAAGAAAGCAATATAATATACATACTCGATTATGTCTTGCCTTTAAATATCAACTCTTTGGCCACACAGCCTCTGCCTGATCTTTTGCGTAACCTTGAGACAAGTATTTAGCTTTTTTTTTTTTTTTTTTTTTGATAGAGCTGGGGTCCGGCCATATTGCTCTTATTACAGGCATAAGCCACCATGCCCGGCTAATATTTATCTTACATGCCCCTCAGTTTTCTCTATGCTAAAAGATGGTAATTATATACCTATTTCATAGGATTTCCATGATTTCTAAAATAGTTTACATACAAAAAGTTCTTAGAACAGAATCTGGCACTGAATAAGCACTTAGTAAATGTTAGCTATTGTTATTGGCCAATTATTTTCTGCTATTCAGAACCACTTTTGTTTTAGATATTCCCATTCCAATATCAAGGAAAAGAAAGTTTGTGATGAAAAAAAATTACAATGGACATATTATAATTTATTTATATTTTATGCAAATTTAATAGTCAATCTGTTATTCTATTTATTATTTTTACATCACTAATTATCTCAGTTAATTATATTATCATTTTTCTGCAGGAAGAACAAATCTCAACGGTTTGCTTTTACCTGCAGAGAGAGATAACAGGGCAAACAGCCATTACTAACGCTGTGAGGAATGGTACATTCCATATGAAGAAGCATAAACTGGCGATTCAGCTATCACAAAATAATCATAATAATCATACATGTTAATCATTTACAATGAAATGTCTTTTCAAAATCTGTAGAAGTAATAGCAGTTGCAATTTAGTTTTACAGATCATTATGTGCCAGATACTACGCCAAGGATTTTATATGTATGCTTTCTAATCCTGACATGAGCCTTGCGTGGGAGAAATGGCATTCCCATTTTACAGATGAGAAAACAAACTCAAAATTTTTATGTAATTTGAAAGCACGTAGGACACAAGAGTGGGGAGTACAAACTTTGCAGTTGGACTGACCTGGGTTTAACTTTAATGTTTTTCCTCAATAACAATCTAATACATAATACTTCTCTGTCTCATTTTTATGATCTGCGAAAGGCTTCAAGATGTTCCTTTGAGGATTTTATGTGATAACGTTCATAAGACCTTTAATTTATCATTGGACATATGGCAAATGTGATGGTTAATTTTAGGTGTCAACTTGACTGGATTAAAGATTACCTAGAGAACTGGTAGAGCATCAGTTCCGAGTGTTTCTGTGAGGATGTTTCCAGAGAAAATTGGCACAGGAGTCAGGGGACTGAGTAGCAAATATCCTCCCTCAGGGTGGGCAGGCACCACCCAATTGGCTGGGGGCATGGATAGCACAAAAAAGGCAAAAAAAAGGTCATTTCTCTCTCTCTCTCTCTCTCTCTGCCTTCTGGAGCTGAGACACTCTTTTCCTCCTGCTTGGGGGCATCAGAACTCCAGGCCTTCTGCCTTGGGACTCTGGGTTTTATGCCAGTGGCCCCTTGCATTCTTAGGCCTTTGAACTTGTACTAAGAATTGCCCTATTGGCTTCTCTGATTCTGAGGCCATGCTACAGGCATCCCAGGGTCTCCATCTTGCAGAAGGTCTGTCATGGAACGGACCACTGTATGTATATAATCTATATATCTATATGTAGGTATATAGATACACACACACATATACATATATATACACACACATATATACATACATATAGATATATGTATATATACATATATGTGTGTGTGTATATTATATATTATAAAATATATATGTATATGTACACATATATATGTGTGTGTATCTATCTACATATAGATATATAGATTATATATATATAGTGGTCAGTTCCATGACAGACCTTCTGCAAGCTGGAGATTATATATGATATATATAATAATCTATTGGTTCTGTCTCTTTGGACAACCCTGGTTAATACAGCAAGCAAGCATTTATAGATGGTTGTTTATGTTATAATTAAGCTAATGTATAAATGTTATAAAAATCTATATTATAACAAACATTTGTCTGATTCCAAAGATCACCACTATTTACAACCATATCTACTCTTAGAAAAGATGTGGCAACATCTTGTGGAAACACTTTGATCAATCTTTTCTTATTAAGAATTAATTCACTAGATATGAAAGTTATGTGTGTGCCTGTACATTAGTATCATCAGTCTAAATTGAAGAATCTACCAAACAACTATTCTTATTCCATTAGTATTTCCCATTACATAATATGAGTTACATATGAATCAAGGTGATGCTCTTGCCTCTGGTTTCATATGGATATCGAGTGCCTACAGATCACTTTAGTTTTATGTTTTTCTTTCTAGAATAGAAATGGCAAGAGAAAGAGCTCTGTTGCAATTTTTGATGTACTATGAAGCACTCTTTTATAGAGAGAGTAGACTATTACCCACAGGAGATGAATACATTATAACACCAAATCAAGAATGGCTTATTCATTTTCACACAAAAAGCATACCAGCAATTTTAGCATAAATGAATGATTGATTTACACTGGGTAGAAGCAATTTACATTTTTACTACACATGCATGCACTCACATGCTTACATTTAAATTTTTAAAACTTTACTGTAATTATCTTCAAGCACAGATTTTTGATGGAAAATATTCTTAACAAGCAAAAACTAACAGAAAATATGATTATGAAATGTTTTGTTTTATTAATTAATTATTATTAAAATATCCCTCAAATTAATTTATGTCAAAAGTAATGTTTAGAAAAAAATCATTTTATCATCTTGGGCACTGCACTCTACTATGAGTCATGTTAAAATCACTCAGCATATGACATGCCAATATCATGATTCCTCTCATCATTGACTCGAGCTCCAAATATTCAAATAAGGATTTGCAACTCAATAGTTTAGTTTTGGAGAGTCTTTTTATTCATTACCATTGATATTTTTATTAAGTAATCAGTTTTAGTCACAGATGCCATCCTTTTTAATAATACACTACCTCTTGAACAATTTAAACATTCTGCTTCCATTCGCTGCTAAAGTTCATAATTTGGGGGGTAAAATATTGAAAACTGAAATGTTACATACAGTGAGTGATACTGGACTATTTTTCCCTATTTAGTAGCATTTTCTTTCTTTTTTAACACATGACAGAGGGGACAATGTCATAATCCCTAACAAACTATTTTTTTCATCCAGTGAATTCTCTGTTTGCCAAAAACTATACTGTGCCCTGAAAAATTCAAAATAAATAGTCTATGGTCTGTAATCCATATTTTCTGTTTAAATAAGTTACCATATTAGGAAAGGAAGAGAAAAATCAGTAGACTCAAAACACATATAATTATTGTCAGAATAAAGAATTTACAGCAAAATTCTATGACTGTTTGTTGCTTCTAGTTAAGTCAATCATATCATGCAGTGAATGAGAGAAAGGCGAAACATGTAGGGGAATAAGAAATAGAATACTCTATTTCTCTGCATACCCGGAAGTGATCTCAAGGTCTCAAATGAAGCTTCATCTGCAAAAAGTAAGTGTGCCCATCACAGATTAAATAGACCCACTCATTTTTTAAAAATTTATAGTGTCAAGGCCGGGCGCGGTGGCTCGCGCCTGTAATCCCAGCACTTTGGGAGGCCGAGGTGGGCAGATCACAAGGTCAGGAGATGAGACCATCTTGGCTAACACGGTGAATTAGCCGGGCGTGGTGGCGGGCACTTGTAGTCCCAGCTACGCGGGAGGCTGAGACAGGAGAATGGTGGGAACCAGGGAGGTGGAGCTTGCAGTGAGCTGAGATCGCACCACTGCACTCTAGCCTGGGCAACAGAGCGAGACTCCATCTCATAAAAAAAAAAAAAAAATTATAGTGTCGAAATAGATATTTTATTCAAATTTCCAAAATATCTTGCCATAATACGATGTATTGATTTGCCACTTATCTGAAACTATAACTAATGAAAACCTCCTAGTTTTCAGTCCAGTTTCTCTTCTGCTATTCAAAGGTAAAAACTGCAATGAAAAGTACAGTGATTATACATATTCCTCACTTAAGAACATTAAAAATACATGGAATGGTTTCAAGGTAAACATTGGAAAAAATAATAGGCAAGACAACATGCAGTTGAGATTTTGGAGAACTAATCACAAGGAGGTACCTATGGCATTCCACATCCATGACCAGAAAATGAAACCATGATATTGGTTCTTAGGTAGCTCATTTGCAGTTAAAATGTCAAAGTGAGTTTTCTGTTAAAAGATCCAATATTAACAGTAGAGAAATCAAGGAAAAGATTGTCTAACCCTAGCCCCAAGCCAAAAGGATTTAGTTATTGAAAAAGACATCTCTATAATTGTGGAGTTTTTATAAATATTATTTCAGATCTTATTGGTAAATGATGTACGCATATATAGTTTGGGATAAAATTTTAATATTGCCCATGAACCAAGGAACTCTGATCATGGAAATAGCTCTGTGATGAAAGAGGCAAACTAACAGAAAAGATTGACTTTCTTAAACACGAGAGACATGGGAGATGAATCCTTAAAGTCAGTTAACACATTGGGTCAGTCAGAAGAAATAAGGTAAAGATTTATTTGAATGACTCCTTTTTCCTGAATTGGTCAAATGTTTAATATATCATAGGAATAGCCTCACAGCTTCCAATTAACCCTCCAACCTAAACTCTGAAGAGGAGCTTAACATTCAGAAACATTTAAGAACACTGTGTATTCTATTCCCCCTTGAAGGAGTACATTGCACATTAGCATATAAAGATCTGAGTCACTCAGCTGTATGGACATCTTTCTTAACTGCATTTAATATAATTTTACTTGACTACTTGAATATTCTTAAATTATTAACATACTATAGAACCATCATTTTATGAAAACTTCCTTGTGATACAAAGAGGTGTACTGTGATTCATATTCTTCATTCTTGCTTCCAAATTAGCTCCACTCTTTTCACATTGATGTCCCAGGTGGCTGGTCAGCTCATGAAAGAGCATTCAGCCTCTGACTTGAGGCTAGCGAAGGGTTGGCACCCACAGGAATTCAGAGGACGGGAGAGAAATCTAGTACTTACTACCCTCCCTCCCTCCCTCCAAAATCACAGCAAGTTGGCTGTGTCTCTATCAAAGACCAAAACTTCTAAGGGGACATTTTCCTGTAGGTACTTGTTCTGGGTTATCATTATTATCCTTTCCCTTCTTTTTTTAGACCCAGGAGTTGTAACTGCTGTCCACTGTTCTCAGACCTAGGATGCTTCACTACTATTTCTATTAAGCCTGCTTATACCTTTTTAAATAGTTCCCTTTGGCCTGGCACAGTGGCTCACACCTGTAATCCCTGCACTTTGAGAGGCCGAAACAAGCGGATCACGAGGTCAGACGTTCGAGACCAGCCTGGCCAACGTGGTGAAATCCCGTCTCTACTAAAAATACAAAAATTAGCCAGGTGTGATGGTGCGCTCCTGTAATCCCAGCTACTCTGGATGCTGAGGCAGAAGAATCACTTGAACCTGGGAGGGGGAAGTTGCAGTGAGCCGAGATCACGCCATTGCACTCCAGCCTGGGCAAGAGAGCGAGACTCCATCTCAAAAAAAAAAAAAAAAAAAAAATAGTTCCCTTTGATTGAGCAATCTCTTCCCTGCTGGATTTATAAGTAGACACAGGTACCAGACACTCAGGATGAGATGCTGAGTTTAAATTGCTCATATATTTAAAGGACTAAAGAGTAATCCTTTGCAGATGAGAAACAGGACACTGGTAATCTCTGCTAGGTAGTTGCATCACAATTAGTCAAAGTATCAATGGTTTTGGCATCAGATGAAGTACAGATAAATACTGGGAGGTCAGTAGGCTGTGATCCTCAGGCACCATGAAATGTACATCTGATTTTTTATTCTTCTGCTTATTGTTTTTTCCAAGCCCTCACTTCCTGGCCCAGAATTAATGTTAGATCCCTAGTTAATGTGCAAAGACTCTGGTGTGTGCGTGTAGTTTCATTCCACGTCACTTTCCTGAAAATATGCTTTCTTAGTTCCCTCTTGGATGGGCAATATGATCTTTTTTTTTCTTTCTTTCTTTTTTTTTTTAATGGAGTCTTGCTCTGTCACCAAGGCTGGAGTGCAGTGGCGTGATGTTGGCTCACTGCAGCCTCTACCTCCCGGGTTCAAGCGATTCTCCTGCTTCAGCCTCCTGATAGATGGGACTACAGGAGCCCACCACCACACTGGGCTAATTATATTTTTTAGTAGAGTCAGGGTTTCACCATGTTGACCAGGCTGGTCTCAAATTCCTGACCTCAAGTGATCGCCAGCTTCGGCCTCCAAAAGTGCTGGGATTACAGATGTGAGCCACCAAGCCCTGCCAATATGCTCTTGAAAAGTCCCCATAATGTTTTCCAACCCATGCTTTACACACACTTTTCTCTTTGTCTGGATTGTGCTCCTTTGCATTCAACCCAGCTATGCTGTTTTCTTCCATGGTGCTCAGCAACCTAGCAGTTGTCATTGCCTCCTCCGGGCATTTCAGCCCCCTGTGTATCTTTCTCCTCTGTGCTCCCTAAACATTTATGAATACCTCTATTCAGGCTTTCCTAGGTGTTTTTTAAAAAAATAATGGATTACTGATGCCAATCACATTCCCTTGCACATGGGAAGAATATTAGAAAAAAAGTGATTTAAATAATTAACTAGAATTCCCTTTTCTAATATGTTCATTCAAATCTATCTATCTCTCTATATATATTCTTTCTTTTTACAAGAGTTACATGTGTCTAAGTTCTCAATAAATTTTAAAATTCTAAAACACACGGAAATGTGTGAAAATTACCCTTTGCCTTTTTCCGTTCCTTCACTCCTCTCCCCAAAGGTAATCTGTATTAACAATACAGTGAGACTTTGTTAGCTGTACATTTGAGGATCAATTTCATAAAACAAAATAGAATGCATTATTTAAAGGAAGATACTTTTGACATTTCTACTTGGCTGGCAGGAAATCATGGGCATGTTGACACTAATTATGCCTTGGAATTTCATATTGTCACAGAACATTTTCCTTTTTGCCACAGCAGACCAATTTTTTTTTTTTTTTTTGCCTGAGTGGGTGGATGTCCTATTTGTTTTGTGGCTAATTCTAAATGCATTGTGGTTCTTTGTACACTACTGCATTTGGTGGTTCTCTAGCTGCCTAAGAATAGATCTGAACATGTAAACAGGCTGGTATAGTAGCAGGTGTTTCATATTTTCCCTGGTTTTCCAAAAATATACCATTAAACCTTGGCATATTTTCCAAAAATATACTCTTTTTTTGTTTTCCAAAAATACACCATTATAATACACCACTAAACTTGGAAACTATACATTTAAACATGTTTTCATATATATATGTTTATATATGTACACACACACGTATATGAGCAATTAAATGTGTTACAAAAGCCAAACAGATTTTTAACATCCCTAAAATACAGTGAGTAAAAACATACATACCACAATTCATGTTTTTTTCCTTTACTCATCATTCTATATATTAAAAATGGAAGGAGGAAAAGAGGAAGCCTGTCGGTAAGACATTTTGAACTTATTTTTAGTGGGACACTTTAATATACATTTTGCTCCAGAATGCCTAAATGCTGAAAATGTCTCCTTTAGCTGATACAAAAGAGAACATTGTACAAAGTATTTCTCAAGAATGAACAGGAATATGGTGTATTTATGTTTGCAAGCTGTGATTGGCATTGTTAGTCTAATAAGAAACAAACAAAAGGACAACCCTGTGTAACCACTGTAGCCTGAATTCTGATTTATGTTTCATCCTCTAATTAAAATCCAAGAACCTTAAAGCTGAGATATATTATGTATAAATTTAATTTAGCAATAAGATGTCTATTCAATGATATAAATGTCACAATGAAATTGGAAGACCTTTTCATCAACGTGAAAATTGGAATTAATCTTCAAGACATAGAGATCCAAACCATTTCCAGAGGACACGCTGAAAAGACCTAAGAAGCCAGTCCACTTCACACAGAAGCCTGTGTTTGGGTATGGTGTGTTGTTAGTATATAGGGAGGTAGCAAAAAAAAAAAGAAACAAACATATTTTCTCCCTCAAGCTGTAGTTAGGAAAAGGAGGTAAGCAAATGTTCTGGTAATAATGCATCAGTTACACTGAAATCCTTAGAAGAGAATCCACTTAAAAACAGCATGTTCACCAAGTCCACTGCTGTATTTAAACATGTAGTTAGGACTATGTAGTGTTTGATTTGTTTAAAGAAAATTACTTAGCTAGGTCTTTAAATAGGAAAGAAAAGGAGCAAGATTCACAGAGAAGATATTTTTGTACCTAAATTCTAAACTCTAATTTTTAAGTTGTTTACTTGTAACTTAGAATCAGAAAAATAAAATTTATTGCTTTAAAACAGGAATCTCAAGTCACTTTTTAAAGGATTCTCAGAGTTTAGTTTTGCCCACATATGGAAGTATAAAATGGAGAAGGAAAGTTAATGGAGAACTCAAGCATGGAGACCTTGCTTGAGAATCATAGTAAGAGGTTTGTACCCCTGGACATCCTTTGTACAATTGCAAGGCACTAGCCATATTTTACTTTATTCTCTAAGAGTACGACACAACAAGAGCCTGAGAGAGGACTGTTATGTTCTCCCATGAAATGGATTGCTTTTTTTTAAACATCTTAAAAGTAATCTTTAATATATAAATAATAAATGGGTAAATATATAAACACATTAGAATAACCATATAAATGTATATAAAATATTTTGTATATTCAGTTTCCTTGAGTATTTGAGAGCCAAGAAAGGAAGGGAACAGCAAAGCATGAAGCTCTAAAAGGCAAAAAATCCATCACGAATTTTATATTCTAGAGATTGTAGGTATCACCTCATAGGAACGTTACTCGGATCTTCAATCACAGACAATTCATTTGGACACGTGAGTCTCACAGGCATAGGTAGAAGTTCAATAAATATTTATAGGCTTACATTTTCATCCAAGTCTTGTGTGCAACTTCAGTGTTGCAATAAACATTATATTGACTACTTTGTGTTAACTAGACCACCTAGCATACTGTGTCATACACAGATATCATGACTACCATTTGTTAGCAATTTGATACTTCAAAAACAATTTCACCTACATTATCTTATATTACTTGTACACTTAGTGAGCTAACATTGTTGGCATTTTGTAGAAAATGTCACTTACAGTCAAACAAATTCACTTACCTGACTATAGTTATTATTAAATTTCAAACCCTGGTATAAAATAAAGTGTTTCAGACTGAATCAAGAAATTATTATTTAATAAACAAAAATTGTTCTTCACATGATTTTGCTTTCTCAAAATTTACCCTATGCAGTGTACACATTT
Source organism: Pongo abelii (assembly GCF_028885655.2). Classification (NCBI taxonomy): domain Eukaryota; kingdom Metazoa; phylum Chordata; class Mammalia; order Primates; family Hominidae; genus Pongo; species Pongo abelii. Next base: position 87,818,815 of record NC_072000.2, on the reverse strand, counting down.
CATGGAACTAGATGCTAGAGATGAAAATAGTGAAGCTACAATTTCACCACTTAATAAGCTTAGAGTCTAAAGAAGATGCTATCAGCGTTTCCCATTTCCGTGTTAATCATTCTCTCTCCCATCCCTTGGATAGCTACCAAGTTATTATAGTGAGGCTATGTTTCATGGAATGATTCTCTCACAAGGTAGGTCTTATTTCATTAATATAAATGTTAAATATAATAAAAAGTTGCTCTTTATATAAGGTAAATAAAAATCAGTACCTTGGTGGGATACCTATGCGATTGCAAATAACTGTCAAACAAAAGGGTTTTTTTTACATAAACATATCTAAGTATGTAAAAGAAGATTATAAAGTTGTGTAATAATTTCCAGAAAAAATCACTTTTTTAAAACGTATTTTAACAGTCACATTTTGATTACAAGCTTTGAAACCAGAAGTTAGGTTCAAAATTGAAAGTAGAATCTTATTTGACCACAGGTAGCATCTGAAAATTCTCACGTCTAACTTAATAGCAACTGGTGATTGGAATGAATTTTATATCTAACTCTAGGCTTCTTTCCCTTGTTGCTAAGGTGTATGACAAAATACAAACTGAATATCTGTGTTGTGCTTCTGATATAATTAAATAGATTCCTATAAATGTTAAACCAAAACACAAAACAAACAAAACGTAAACAGATACACACAAAAAACATAAAAACAACCTACCTAGGGTCTCTGAAGTATGTGCAAAATCAGGGACATCTTCTGATGCAGAGTCTAACTCCAGAAAAAGAGATTAGGTAGAATGAATTACTCGTTCTTGTGGCTTTTTGAGCTAGAGGGCAAGATATAGCCAGCTCCCTAATTGCTGGCTGAAATTCAGAAAGAAAATACATAGCCTTTCTGGCCTAAAGTACCAGGAGTCATAATTCAAGGCAACCACAGTCATTAGAATATGAAGGGCTAATCCTGAAGGATACAGGACCAGAGAAAGAGATCGCCAGATTCTATGTGTAAACTCTTCTCAAACCTCTGGTTGAAACCAGAAATGCACAAAGGTGAGACAAATTGCTAGCAACCATATTAAATTCCGAATTACTAAATGCAAATCCTGTGTATCCAAAAGCTGAGGTTTTCAAATTGAATCAAACATTATTGATTCTGTACCACAAGAAAAATACCAACATTCTCAAGGAATAATATGGAATCTAGAGTCTTCATAATATAATATTTAAAATTCTAGAATATAATTCAAAACTATTAAGCATACAAGCAACTTGGAAAGTGTGACCTATTCTCAAAGAAAAAATAATCAACAAACAATGGATAACTCAGATGACAGAACTTTTAGACTAGGACTTTAAAGCAGATATTATAACTAGACTTGATTTGAAAGGAGGAAATAAACTTATAATGAATAAAAAGATAGAAGACCTCAAAAGCAAGATAGAAACAATGAAAAGATTCAAATGGAAATTTTAAAACTGAAAAATTCAGCATTTGACATTAAAAGTGCACAGGATGGTCTTAGCAGAGAAATAGTGAGGACTTTTAAAAGAATCACTAACTAAAAAGATAGATTAATAGAACATATCTCATCTGAAAAAGAAAGAAGGAATAAAAGGAATAGTGAAGAGAGCTTCAGGGACCGGTGGGATAACAGAACATTAAAAGAAAGTCTTACATGTGTGTGATTGGAATCCCAGAGTTGATAAACAATAGATCAAAATATGTATTTATTGCCTGAATAATATAAACATATATTATGGCCTGAAATTTTCTGAAATCCGGTGAGAAACATAAATTTGCAGTCAAGACCCTCAGTAAAATTCAAGAAGGATAAATATGAGGAAAACCATAACTAAGTATTCTGTAGCCAATTGTTGAGAACCAGAGAAAAATCTTGCTAGCAGCCTGAGAAAAACAATAACTTACGTAGACGGAGAAAATTATTTGAATGCCCAAAGACTAACTAGAAACAATAAAAATGAGAAGACAGCAACACATATCTTTAAAGTTCTAAAAGTCAAACACTGCCAAGCCAGAATTCCATATCTGCATAAATATCTTCCAAAACGGATGGTGTGACATTTTCAGATAAAAGAAAAATAAGTGAATGTATCATCTGGAGATCTTCAATACAAGAAATGTTAAAAGACATTCTTCAGAGTGATGGGATCTGATAGGATGTGGAAATTTGTATCCTCAGGAAGAAGTGAAGAATGTCAGAAATGATAAATATTAGATAAATATAAGATACTATTTTTCTTCCTCAGTTTAAAAATGTATATGGCTACTTAATATAATATAAATTTATAATTATATGTATATATAATACAAATGATCCAAGAGCATAAAGATCAAGGGTCCTAAAGAGTTACAAGGTTTCTGCAGTTTGCATGAACTGATAAAATATTAACTCTAAGCAGACTAAAAGCTTAAGTGTGTTATTCCTTAAGTATCACTTAAAAATGTAAAAATTAGCAATCTAATATATAAACTAAAATGAAATATGAATAAAATCCAAATAACAGAAAAGAAGCCAGGAAATGAGAGACAGAAGGACAAAAACTGATATAGAAAACACAGGTGAAACAAGAGACTCAAGGAAAAGACGACTTTGAGGGGCATGTTTATATCCAGTTACAGATAACTAGTTTGTGGATTTTCTTTAGTTTTATTTTCTATTCTGTTGATTTCTACTCTTTATTATTTGTTTGCTTCTTGTCTGGCCTAGATTTAGTTATTTTTCAAAGCAATTCTGACTCAACTTTTCAATGTTGGATGAGTTTTATAGGAGAATATTGTTTGTTTTGAAGGAAAAGGACAAAAAAATGGAACAGTGACAAACAGAAAACAAATGATAGTAAGTTAGACCTAAATCCAATTATATTGATAATTAAGTTAAATGTTAATAAAGTCATTTCAATTAAAAAATCGAGAACGTCAGAACTGATTTAAAAAATCAACACTAAACTCTATGCATGAGAGCTATTTTATACATAAAGACAGGTTGAAAATGAATGGATACAATATGTATCACACAGACAGTATGAATTAGAAAGCTGAAGTGGCTAGCTATATTAATATATAAAATAGATTTAGAGCATAGACATTTATTACTGATAAAACAGTCAGTTTGTCAAGAACAAAAACCAATCATAAATCTATATTTACCTGATAGCAGAACTTTAAAATCATGAGGAAAAATTTTACAAAATAAAAAACAGCCAATTTCACAAACATAGTTAACAATGCTAATATATCTTTCAGCAATTGATATAACTAGACTTTTATTTATTTATTTATTTATTTATTTATTTATTTATTTATTTATCTGAGACGGAGTCTCGCTCTGTCGCCCAGGCTGGAGTGCAGTGGCACGATCTTGGCTCACTGCAAGCTCCGCCTTCCGGGTTCACGCCTCAGTCTCCCAAGTAGCTGGGAACACAGCCGCCCGCCACCACGCAGACTAATTTTTTGTATTTTTTTTAGTAGAGATGGTGGAGTTTCACCGTGTTAGCCAGGATGGTCTTGATCTCCTGACCTTGTGATCCACCCGTCTCGGCCTCCCAAAGTGTTGGGATTACAGACTAGAGCCACGGCGCCCAGCCTAGACTTTTATTTTTTTAAAAAGTAAAGACATAGATAATCCGAACAACGTTATCCTACTGCCTTGACCTTACAGATATTCCAAAAGCAATACTCACAACAATTACGAAGTACACATTTTTTGCAAGTACATATGGTAGATTTATCAAGATAAATTATATGCTGGTCCATAAAAATATTTTCAAGATATTTCAAAAAGTTGGAGTCACATAGAATAAGTTCTCTATTATAAATGGAATGGGATCACAAATAATAAAATATTTAGAAAAACACAAATATTTGAAAATTATGCAGAATAATTATAATCTGTGGCATAAAGAGAAATTATACAAGGATTAGAAACTGCTATTAACTAAATGATAAAATACAGCATATTCAGTTTTTCAAGTTGCAACTAAAATGTTGCTTAGAAAGAAATGTATAGCTTTAATCTAAAATCAGTGACTCAAGATTCCAGAGGGAAGACTTTAAATAAATACTAGAAGCATATGAGGTCAAAAAACACGCAGATTCCATGTTAGAAATGACACCATGTATTCAGCTAAAGAGTTTGAAATATATACACTTTATATCCTAGAGAATCACTGCAGGATTCTAAGCAGGAAAGAAGTAAGATCAGATTTTTCATTTTGAAAAGATTATTCTGAAAGCAATGTGAATTATGGATTCATTTTAGAACTTCTTGGAGCAAGGAGAATAGATAACAAAAAGCCATTGTAATAATCTAGGAGCAGAAGGAGCTGGATTCCACTAAAATGCTCTCAATGGAAGCTGAATGGTCACTGGTAAAAGAGTTATTAAGGAGGTAGTAGCTACAGGATTTGGTAACTGATCATATGTTGATGGTGAGCAAAATGATGAACTAATTTTAGGCTTTGGTGAAAAAGGGAATGTAGGAATAGCAAAAAATGTCACAGACATAGAAAACACAGGTGAAACAAGAGACTCAAAGAAAAGACACTTTGAGGGGCATGTTTATATCCAGTTACAGATACCCAGTTTGTGGATTTCCTTAATTTTTATTTTCTATTCTGTTGATTTCTACCCTTTATTATATTTTGCTACTTGTTTGTATTGGATTTACCTTTTCTTTTCAAAGCAATTTTGACTTGATGAGTTTTATAGGATAACATTGTTTGTTTTGGGTAGACAACCAATACATTGGGAAGGATAGTGGATCTAGAAGAATTTCCTGGCTAGTTTTAAATAGCAGCATGAAGAATTATTTTACTATTGGGAACACTGAAGAGATTTTGTCTTGAGGTGACCAAGTAAATGAGATCTCTGTATTCAACACAATGATGCACATTACTGAAGATGGAATTGTCAGAGGTGTTTGAACCAGAGCAACTCCATCTTGAATAGGGGCTGGAAAAAATAAGGCTGAGACCTACTGGGCTGCATGCATTCCCAGTTAGACATTCTAAGTCACAGGATGAGCTAGGAGGTCAGCACAAGATGCAGGTAATAAAGACTTGCTGATAAAACAGGTTCCAGTAGAGAAGCCAGACAAAACCCACTAATACCAAGATGGCGAAGAGAGTGCCTCTGGTCATCCTCTCTGGTACACTTCCACCAGTGCCATGACAGTTTACAAATGTCATGGCAATGTCAGGAAGTTACCCTCGGTGGTCTAAAAAGGGGAGGCATGAAATAATCCACCCCTTCTTTAGGATATAATCAAGAAATAAACATAAAAATGGGCAACCAGCAGCCCTTGGGACTGATCTGCCTGTGGAGTACCCATTCTCTTATTCCTTTACTTTCCTAATAAACTTGCTTTCACTTTATGCTATGGACTTACCTTGAATTCCTTCTTGGGTGAGATCCAAGAACCCTATATCAGGATCTGGATCAGGACCCTGTTCTGGTAACACAATCAGCATCATATTGGGTAGCTATTGGGTTATGCTGTTTGGAAGATCTGATATTCACAGCCTTAGCCTGTTGCTCATCATTTCCCAGGCACATTTCCATTTCTGAGATAGATCCTAGCTGCCTTGTGCATAGATAATATTCCTGTTTCATTGCCACGAGTACTGAAACTGAAGTTTCCCTAGCAATTGATGAACATATATCAGTGTTTTCAGATTTCATTGATTCATGTTCTATTTCTATCTAATATTCTCCCACCTGCACAATGTGTTCTCATTAGTTACAGTAATATCTGTTAATTACTTTGAACTGGTAAGAGGAACATGGAACAGAATAACTGCAGCACACTCATTCTAAGTTATCATACCTTGTATGGGAAATGAAAAAGCACAGAAGGATTTTTTTTTTCAAGAGTCTGGGAAAAGAGCATTCTGTAAAATGCCTCACACTAGTATATTTTATAGTAAATTCTTGGTTCTGTATAAACATGCAACTAGGAATTGCATGTTTATATATTCTAATAGTTTTTAACTCTTAATCACACCACTTTTATTCACTACAGTTGATAATATTAATGAAGTCATCTTTTTGGAAATTATTCACATTGGTTTTTTTTAATATCTCTCTTCACTTCCCTTCTCTGTCTCTGTGCATTCTTCTTTCTCAGATCATTATATTCTCACAGTAACTAATTACTTCCAAATATACATCTTCTCATAAAGGCAGTTCTACTGAGTTTCAAACAACTGTTTCCAACTGTCTCGTGGACATCTCCATATGGATGTTCCAAAGGGCCTAAACTCAGCTTGTCAAAGACTAAATTCATACATACTACTTGTATTCATTTAATCAATTTGTGACACCAACAATGGCTGTCATCCAAATCCTAAGAGCCATCCATAAATCTCTTTCTATCCTTTAGCAAGTCCTGATAGCTTTACCTCTAAAGAATATCTGAGATCTGTTCACTTCCTACTTTTATCATCTGTCACTGAAACTACCACAGTGGTTGGACTTTCCTGCTTTAAACTCATTCTCTTTTCAGATATCAGAATTATCTACTAAGAAACACATACACACACAACACAAACACACATGCACACACTAACATATATGTGTGTATGTATATACATATATGAAAAACTACTACATTACTTTATTAAAATATTTCTATGGCTCTCCACAGCATAGAGAATGCAGTCCTGTTTACAATGCTAAGTTAGTTCAGGAAAACATTTTAAGAATAAGTAATGATTAAATAAATAGACCAAGGTAAACAGTTAATGCTAATGACAACAAACACTTCCAAAATTTTTCAACATCTAACCATAGAGTCATGGATCTGAATATAATCATGTTTCCATTATCAAGCATTCATTGAGTGCCTGATATTTGTCAGCCACTTTTCTAGGTACTAGCAATATATTAACAGACAAAGCAATGTTCATACATTTGTGATGTTTACCTGCCTTATATAAATCAGTCATTAATTTCAAAGGAATGGTACCATTTCTAAAGATATAAAATAAGTCATTTGAAAATAATGAATTGGAGTTTTTTTTTTAATCAAAGTAGTCAAAAAAAGATGTCTCCAAGGAAATGATATTTGATTTGATATCTAAATGCTGAAAAGGATCAGCCTTAATGACAGGGTTACAATTTTTGCAGCAGATGGTCAAAGTAACTCCTATAAAAGTCCTATAAGTGAGAATGATTCTAGAGCACATTCTAGAAGGAGTGAAAGATGGAAAATGTGGCTGGAAAATGGATAAGGAAAGAGTGGTGGGAGATAAGCTCTGTGGAGTGAAGTGACATGCAGATCAGGGAGAGTCTTTTAGGCCAGGGTAAGTCAATGAGTAAAAGATTATGTTTTCAGCTTCCTGTCTCTAGGGGAGTAACACATTATTGTGCTTCCTTTTTACCAATGAGGTGTTCTTCCTTATTTATTTTCACCACTATAAATCTACTATTGGCCGGGCGTGGTGGCTCATGCCTGTAATCCCAGCACGTTGGGAGACCAAGGTGGGTGGATCGCATGAGGCCAGGAGTTCGAGACCAGCCTGTCCAATACAGTGAAACCTCATCTCTACTAAAAATAGAAAAAAAATAGCCCAGCGTGGTGGCACATACCTGTACTCCCAACTACTCAGGAGGCTGAGGCAGAAGAATCGCTTGAACCCTGGAGGCAGAGGTTGCGATAAGCCGAGATCACGCCACTGTACTCCAGCCTGGGCGACAGAGTGAGGCCCTGTCTCAAAAAACAACAAAAGAATCAAACCATTATAAACCTATTATTTAAAATAAAATAGAAAAGCAAACCCAATAGACTTATAAGCACTTTTGTGTAGTTTCAAAGAGGAACAATTGTGATTTAGGACATTTTCCTAATCTCTTCTATCTTTATCTTGACCGTTTTCTCTCTAATTGAAATTTCCTTTTCCTCTCTCATTAAGATTTTTCCATGGTTTCCACAATAAACATTCGCTTTTATCGAAAGTTCTGGAATTAATTTTAAGTAAACTATCTGATTGATAACTGCTTAAAGTGCTCCCAATTCCAGCATATATGTTTTACTAAAACCTTGAAACATAAATTAAAGGGAAATTATTTTTAGTGGTAGAAAATCATAAACATCTCCTAAGTGGTGGTGATCTTCAGAAATTTTTTGAAATCTCCCAGAATCAAAGACTGTAAGATAATCATGGTAATAGAGGCCATCCTGATATGCACATTAAATTAATCCATTCTGTTGAGAGAAGAGCTCCAGGCAAATTAAATTAAAAGAAGTTTAATTGAGCAATGAGCAATTCACAAACTGGGCAGCCCCCAGAATCACAGCAGATTCTGAGAGAATCCGGGGATACCTTGTGGTCAGAACAAATTTACAGACATAAAAAGAGAAGTGACATACAGAAATTGACAGTGAGGTACAGAAACAGCTGGATTGGTTACAGGTTGGCATTTGCCTTATTTGAAAAGAGTTTGAACGGTTAGCGGTGGATGAGAGGTTGAAGCATGGCTGCTGGGATGGGGCAAGATGCAGCTATTGTTACAGCACATACTCCTAAATTAGGTTTTCGATCTCTTCTGCCTATTAAGCTAGTTTACAGTTCATTCACAAAGACTCAAATATTGAAATATGAAGTCCTTCTTAGATCATATTTAGTTTGATTTGACACTATTATCATGTGTCATGATGAATGTGAACATTAAGGTAATCAGGTATCTTTAACAATGGTCATGTATACTGTTTTCATAAGGCTTCCTTTGCATTCTAGTATAAAACCATTAAATCCAAAGCACAGATTTTTATAGGTTTTAAAAACACATTCTAGAGCTGCATTAAACATGCAGCAGAGCTGCCTCAAAGAATTAAGCTTATTGTTTTTCAGACAACAGTAGAAATGTAGTAGATTTGATTGGGTACCTAAATTTGACCATAATCTAGGTTAAATTTACATAGCATATTTAACACTTTGGCCCCTGGAGTATCCTAATTGATACAACCTGGCATCTAATCAAAGTCACCATATACTGAAATGGTTGTATGAGTAAATTACGAGGGGACCTTGAAATTTGTAAGAGATTGTGTATGTGCTTAATTCAAGCCACAGTCATTAAGATTATAATTCATGCAATCCAGTGTTATCAAGATATGTATGCTGCTGAGCCCAGATGTCCTTAGTAATCTGCTGAAATGTCTCTAACTCAGCAATTTAGAGATTTTTTTTTTTTTTTTTGCTAAGAATACTGCTCTCCTTCATGTAGCAGCCCTCTCTCATTTCTCCCTTTTATTTGAAACTCTATGAATAAAGTACACGGAGAAAAAAGTCACAAATGTCCTTGTAGGACAATTAGGAGTTAATTGTTTACACATCCCTCATTCAATATACCGCTTCTAAAATACATCTGTGACTGCAGCCCAAAGATCTGCCTGGAAGGTAATATGATAAGAAAATCTACTGTAAAATACCTAATAAATTGAAAAGGATGAAAAATAAATACCACCTAAAGTAGTTATATTTCGCAAAGACGTTTGTATGGAACTCTTTCAAATGTAAAGTAGTTCCATTTTAGACTTGATTATTCCTTCTGGGTGCTAGTAATCATCTGAATAGCAGTTATTGCTTCTTAATAATGACCATTGTGGGTCTCTTGTTCAAGTTCTTCTATCCTCAAACACAATGTTCAGAATGTCAAGGTTGACTGTTTCATGAATAATTCAAAGTGACCAGTTGCTGAATTGCCATTCATGGTCCAAGGGTGGGTTACCATTGAAACTGGTTCACTGAGTAGAGTAGCTCACCAGAATATATCTGAAAAGAAGCCAACATTCTGGGTTTGTTTCTTTTTTCTAGCAGTGACATTGTAAAAGAGAAAGAAAGATACTAGGCTCAGAGTGGATGGATTTTCATAAGAAGAAAAGCTTTCAACCACTAACAGTATAAAGCAATGAACGTGGATTCTTATATCAACAATCCCATTGCTAGATATCCATGCTTTCCTCCCCAGAATTCCCTTTTAGGCAAGATTCCCTGGCAGTGTCTCTGTGTGACCATTTTCTCAACCAAGGATATGTAGCTACAGTTCCAGGCTGGGCAACTGAAAAAAAAAAAAAACACTTACTAAAAGAGAAACCATTTCCAATAAAAGCAACAGGATTTCTGTGGACTGGGCCAAGTCAATTTCTGTTTTGTATAACTGCTTGGGTTCCAACAGGTCTTTTATATATATTTTTTCCCTAATAGATTAAAAGCCTGCTTTTTACTGCTGAGCTATAGCTATACGATCCAGTAAAAATAGCCAAGTATCTTTCTGTACAGGCTTGTAATTTCCTTTTCTGTTAAGGTTATTTTGGAAACAAAAGAAATTAATGAATCAGAGAAAACTGTAGGGTCTTCTTTTTCCTCAGTCCCTGCAACCTCAATCAGTCCAATAATCTTAAATCCGATCAATTTGTAAACTTCAATTTAACAAACTTTTATTAAACATTTAATACCTGGGGCTTGATTAAACAAAAAATATAGCGCTCTATTTAAGCATACATTTTGAAACAGGACTATTTCAGGTAAAAAAACATCAATTCAATTAGACTAAAACAAAAATAAAGTTTAAAATGAGAGGAAAAACAACCCTATAGAATCAGAATACTGAGAGTTTTTGCAGAATCCAAGGCAGAGTTCAGTAGCAAAAGTCCAGGAAGGCCAATGCGTCACTTCAACTTAAAAGAATATTGCTCTGAAGAATTGAAATGCCGTCAGAATTTTCGCCTTTCTATGTTTCTGTGCTAGACTTTTTCTGTTTTTGTAGACCAACCTCTTTTGCGTGGGAAATATATAGATAGATGATAGATAGACAGACAGACAGATAGTTTTGACACCTGCCCAGACACTGCTTCAGTGTGCCCAGGGAAGAGATTGATTGGCTTAGAGATTGATAATGTACCTATAAAATTTAATTCAAAGGAAAGTGACTCCAGCATGAACAAAGCAGCTCCTATGAGGAAGTTATGGTGGACAATAGGGAGAGACAACTTCTGTGAAGGAGGCAAAATGTTGCTAATAGGTTACTGAGATAACTACAGCACAAATAAAGACATAAGTGTGGGCCAGGTGTGGTGGCTCACACCTGTAATTCCAACACTGGGAGGTCAAGGCAGAAGGATCATTTGAGATCAGAAGTTGGAGACCCACCTGGACAACATAGTGAGACTCCATCTGTATAAAAAATAAAAATAAAAAATAGCCTGGTATGGTGGCACACACCTATAGTCCCAGCTACTCTGGGAGCTTAGGTGGGAGGATCCCTTGAGCCTAGGAGATCAAGGCTGCAGTGAGCCATGATAGCATCACTGAACTCCAGCATGGGCAATGGAGCAAGGCAGTTTCCAAAAAAAACAAACGACAAAAGAGATAAGTGTTCATGATAAGTTAAAAGATTAGCTGTCCAAATGAAACCATGTTGGAAATATATTTTTAAATTAGGTCCAATTGAAAAAATTGCAAAATTAATCAAATCAACAATTAGGGATGGCATTCCCTTAGGGAGTCTGATTTTGCCATAAAAATATGTTTCAGGGTCCGGATGATAATTATTAATGTTATACATTTTCAAGGTATCGGGGATCATCCGTTGAATCCTTTCAATACGTGCTGCAGATGTGTTTACAAGGTATGTAAACAGAGTAAGTCCAGCTTGTTAAAGTGATGCCTCTGGGAATTTTAGAAATAACAATAATTTTAATAGGAACAATAACAATAATAATAATCAAAATAGCTATCATTTATTGTTACTACATGCCTGAACGTTTATTTATGCTATTTCACACTTCTTTTAACAATTGAAAGTCTTATATGGAATGTTATTATCTACAGTTTGTAGGTGAGGTAAATAAAAACCAAAGAGGTAAGGTAAATTTCCACAAATGACCTGAGAATACATACAGGATTTAAATTCACATTAATCAATTCCATGTCTTGAGTTCTTCCCACCATAAAATGTGGCTTCTCTCCACTAAACCTTTAAATGGAATTCAAAACTGATTTATCTCAAAATCCCATGAACCTATTTTTTTTTCCAAAAGCATATTTCTTAGAAATGTGTCTTGGGATAATAGTAAGTCTGATTGCATGTGAAAGCAGAATTAACCAAAAACAAATCGTGGCTTAATAGCTGAGTCACATTAAAAGACTAATGAAACCCACAGGAGAAAATTCAGAAGGCAATAATAATGGTAACACCATAAACTTAGAAAAATTTAAAAGGTAGTCCAGAATAACTCATTTTTATAAAACAATATAAAATGGTCATTGTGTCCCACCCAAAGAGGAGGAGAACTACCAGTTTTATCCTTTTTCATCTTCATCTAGCAACACATACCAACAAGGGTAGCTTACTGTCCAGGATGTCCTCAGAATACCTCAGTTTTATTTTTCAATAATAAAATGTGCCTATACAGTTGATTTTATAAAGCTAGGCAGTAGAGTACAACTGTTCTTTAATTTGAAGCCATGTGTATTCCTTATTGGCTGTGTGTCCCTGAGCAAGAAACGAACCTTCTCTCATCCTTATATTTTCTATCTATAAAATAAATATAGTAATATTATTTTCCTCATAGACAAGGTGGGAAGATTAAGTAAGATAGTATATGTGTAGGGCATCAGAACTCGATTATGTGGAGAGCACAAAATAAATGTTGGGTCTGATGATTATGATGAGGAATAAAGTCGTTGATACCAACATATAACTATTTAAAATTTTGATTTCCGTTTACCCCAAATGGAAAAAAATGCTAAAACATCTTTAGGGCTTTCATTCTTTTTAATTTGCATGTGCCTGTATGTCTGCGTGAGCCTATTTAAATGAAGACTGTAAGTTGAACAGGCTAATTAAATGGGCTTGGTGAAAGTTCACTATGTCGAAGGGAGGAAAAAAAGAATACTTAAGGAACTAAAGAGATTAATTGAAGGCTTGAGGGAAGACTCAAGATAACTATAATTAAGCTTGCTCAAGCAAATGGTGTGTATTGGCATTTTGTGGGAAATCAGCAATTGGGTTGATTGAACAGGATTAGATACAGAAGGTGTTAAAAATCAGCAGAGAAGTTTTGAGACAATCTTTTAGTTAATAGAAAGCCATTAAGATTTCTTAAGAAAGTAACTGCAAAAATTTGTCTAATAGCAATATTGAGCATGAATTTAATTGAGGTAAATCTGGAGGCAGAAAAGTGAAGGAGCTATTTAGGTCATAGAATACAATGGTATAGACCAAGATATTATATTGCCATTCCTTGTATTCTCATCAATAATTACACTAATAATAACAGTTTAAACATGAAAGTGATGTGATCACCAAGTTACTTTCAAGTTCCCAAGAATGCAAGACAGTGGTTTCTCCAGTGAAATGTAATCTTTATTTCTAGAAGGAATTCTCCCCTAAGTTACTGTATCCATTCTAAACTTGTCAACCCTGATAAACAACATAGAAAAAAACCTAACAATTCTCTATAAAGCTTTCAATTAAAACAACAGAAATTCCCAATCAGCCTAATACATTCCTCATCAAAACACCCTGGATCATTTTAATTTTTCTGAACCAAAGATCCTACTTCAGGAAAATCTCCAATACTGAAAATCCAGACACCATCTTTTGATTATGTGACATAATATAAGAAAGCTCAGAATGCAATACACTAGATATATGAATAAATAAAGTGCAGACATGGAGAATTTAAGGCCAGAGAATTAATAAAATTATGTTCTTGATTAAATAATCTCACTCTAGATACTTTAAACTGTAGTTTACTGATTTAACTACCTTCTTTAATAGATGCTGAAAGTCAGACACAACCAGCTTAAATGATTTGCAATATAATTTCCTAATCAGAAGACCACATGCTTCATTCAGTGATTCATTCAATAAACATTTATTCAGCACCTGCTAAAATTCCAACAATCCACTATAAGATGCTGAAATTATATTTGTAAATAAAACATGGTTCTTGGACTTATAATTTAGTAGGCAGTATAAATACATAACGATGCAATCATAATGTAACAGTCATTGCGAATATAGGGCTACACTGAGATCCTAGGAAAACACAGAGAAGTACATAGTGACCTTAGCAGATAGGGAATGTTGGTTCTCTTTCAATATTACTACACATTATCACAAGAGAAATTTGCTACAGATTATAATCATCCTCTGAAGGCTTCAAAATATTTAACCAAGGTAATATTACCACTTTTTTTTTTAAGGTAGCAACTAATATGGTGATCTTGTTCAGGGCCAAATGGGATAGGCAGAGGATACGGAGTCTACTTGTCACTTAGATAGATATAAGCTAAAGTGAAATTGTGATCAAATTTTGCTTTCAAATAATTATATGTATGGGCCAAGCTTGATCGCATTTTTATTCCTCAAGTTTAAGTTTAAAGATGAACAGAAAGGGCAAGAGAAGTAAATATCTAGAGACTAAGTCTCAGGATCACATGTTGCTATTCAGCATCTCTTCTAAGAGCTACTGTTGTGAATAAGTTTCGTTCTTTTACTCAACTCAAATTTGTCAATCACAAGGGAGTTTATCCTATTTTATGTTGAATTCGATGACCAAAGTCTGGAAATATAAATAACAGCTGGGAAGCTGAACACAATTTTTGTGCCTTCTTTTTATGAACTTGACCTTAGAGTATAGGCTTACTAATGTAATAATGTTTGTTAATTATGTAAAAATGAATTATTGAGAATCTATTTATTTATGTGATGAATAGTGTGTTTTATAATTGCTTAGTCTAAAACGTATGTTTTAAATAAGCATCTAACATAGAGTATCTTATGATAGCGTCTTGTTTAACTGCAGTCATTAACTAAATAGCAATTATGAAAAACATATTTAATGAATTAGAATGATCACTTTCCAATGACTATCTACAATGGTGGTTTAAGCTCATGTATCACTTTTCTTTTTGGAAAGAGTAGGGCATATTCATACTACTTTCTTTATTCTATTACATGTCTAATAAAACTCATTTCAGAAAATTTCTTCCACCACAATTCAAAATTAAATAAATGGCCAAATCTGAGAAGTCGCCTTTTGGAGACAGACATACTCAATCCCTGAAACTTGACCTGAGTTCTGTTTATAGCAGAGATGTCAATTCTATTTCGTGACATTTCTAATTGCTTTTCTACCATCGGAGACCAAACTCTTGAAGGACACAGTCTACAGTTTGTGTTATCTTTGTGCTTTTCATGGAACTTAGAACAGTGCTTCAGAGAGGGATCCCTGTGTGTTTGCTGCAATGAATATCTGCCTTTTCCTAGTGTCATACCTGCTATCTAGACAGGTTATTCTTAGACATTTGAGCAAAGTATAAAAAGATAAGCAGCCAGCATTATCTGGTCTAAGTAGACAAAAAAAATGGGGAATAGGATTGGATGATTTGGATGTACCTTTATTGAATGTGTACATTAAGTCACGGCCTTTGGTAGTTTATATATATGTATGTGTGTGTGTGTGTATATATGTGTGTGTGTGTGTGTATGCATATGTAAGTATGTATGTGTATACTTGGAGAGAGAGAAACTCATTTATGTCACAAAATGACCGTGTGGCAGAAAATTGTATAGATGATCAAACCTGAACTTAGGAAGGTTGTCATCTGACAAAGTGTACAATGTGTACCAGCTACAAGCCTAAGTTTATCAGATTATTTTTTTTTTAGTGATTACAGAAAAAGTATAATGGTTTTAGAGCCAAGAGACAATAAATTGAAAACTGGTCCAATGAATTTAAAGTGGGAGAGTCATATATGTTTCATGTTATAAAGTTACAATATTGGCTGCTGTGTAAATAGTAAATAGTGTAGGAGAGAGAAAAGAATATTAGAGGAATGGTAAAGCAGAATTCTAGATAGTTCTCCATGACCTCTGCCTCTGGCCATTAGTACCATGATTATGTTTTTACATGGCAAAATAGATTTTCCACTTGTAATTGTCTTTACTACTATATTCTCATTAAAATATGGAGAGTTTCTATGTGGGAGGAACTAATTTATTCACATGAGCCATTTAAAAAGACATTTTTCTATGGTTCCTCACAAAAACGCAGTCACAGAGATGCAAAGTTAGTGAAGGATTTAGGTGACTTGTTGAATTAAAGATGGAGGTGACAGCTGGGCGTCTCATACCTGTAAACCCAGCACTTTGGGAGGCCAAGGCAGGAGGATCATTTGAGCCCAGGAGTTCAAGACCAGCCTGGGCAACATGGTGAAACCCTGTCTCCACCAAAAATACAAAAAATTTGCCAGGTGGGTTGGCCCGTGCTGGGGCAGGAGGATTACTTGAGCTCAGTAGGTAGAGGCTTCAGCTAGTTGAAATCGCACCACTGCACTCCAGCCTGGACAACAGAGTGAGACTCTGTCTCAAAAAAAAAAAAAAAAAAAGGAAGACCATTCAGAAGGAATACAAATAGGCCTCTAGAACTCAGAGTGCCTTTATCCAGTTAAGATGGAGGGGACGGCCAGACGTGGTGGCTCACGCCTGTAATCCCAGCACTTTGAGAGGTTGAGGCAGGAGGATCCCTTGAGCCCAGCAGGTAGAGGCTTCAGTGAGCTGAGGTCATTCCACTACACTCCAGCCTGGACAAGTGTGAGAGCCTGTCTCAAAAAAAATAAAAATAAAAAAATTAAAAAAGGAGGGGACCATTTCAGAGGGAATACAAGTAAGACTCTAAAATTCAGAGTGGTTTCTCCAGCTAACAGTCACTCCTACGCCACATCAAACTTAATTATGCCAACAACCTCAATGAGGTTTGAAGTGGATTCTTCCCCAAAGCCTCCAGGTAAGAGCACAGCTTGACTGACACCTTAGTTTCTGCCTTTCGACACTCAGCAAAAAAATCAGTTAAGTCGGCCTGTACTTCTGACCTACAGAATTATGAGATAATAAGTGGCTGTTGTTTTAAACCACTAAGTTTGTGGCAATTTATAACAGCATCAATAGAAAATGAAGCAGAAAACAAGGGAGAAGACCAATTACTGTCAATTACAGTAATCATGGCAAAATAGAATGGTAGTTTAAATTAGAAATATGACAGCAGCACTGAAGAGCTACTTGCAGAGGAAAAACAAGCAGAAAAGAGTCCTTGTCCTCAGGGCAGTCACAGTCTATCATATCAGTGTATAAGTGTCTCAATTTCAGGGACTCTTTATCCCTGTATCCCCTAGCATGAATAGTGGTGACTTGTTGGATTAAAGATGGAGTTGACGGCTGGGCGTCTCACACCTATATCCCAGCACTTTGGGCGTCTCACACCTGTAATCCCAGCACTTTATTTCAATGTTAGATAACATTTCCTAGTTTGAAATAAATGATCTGTTCTTCCTTTTCATAGAGTTTACTTTCACCAACTCCTTTTCCCTAAAATTAACCAATCTGTCCTATACCCTACCTTACTGTCATTATCTTATACTTTATTGATTCCATATAGTGGTACTCTAATATTTTTTACAGGATTCCTTTCTTGTTTTACATATACAAGATATCTTTTAAAGGATCAACATTTCAGAGCCCTGCTCTATATTTACTGCACACAGTTTAGCCCTTGATAGCATTACTTGCTCAACTATTATGTATTGAATAAACAGAAGAGACATAGCCACATCCTCTCAGGACCTCCCTGTAAGATGTTAATCTTCAATCCCATCATACATGCTATTGAAAATGTGTAAAACAATATATAGAAAATTATTTTTCTCTTAGTTTATAAGATCATAAAATATTTAGAGACAAAGGGACATTTGTATATGGAAATTATATATTTAGAACTATTTTCTTCCTTTTTGTTTAAACATTTAACATTGTGTAGAAAAAGCTAGAATAAATGGTTTAGTCACATATAAATGGATGAGATTATTTTTACTACGATAATAAAGTAAATCCTATAACTCAACTCTGTAGCACTCAAGGTATTATCTCTACGCTTGAAAACTATGCACTGCTTAAATAATTAAAGCTTCTACAAACATTATTTCCTTCACACTTAGGAGAACAGGAATAAAGAATTCACTCAGAAATAAGATCTACAAGGAATTTATTACTATTATTTTTAAATGAATTTTAAGTAAATGGAGACTCAAAGCTATTGATACTGTATATGTTCATTAACAAACTTACTACTGCTTTCTAAGTGTAATTTGCAGAATGTAGGCTTAAATTTTGTGAATTAAAAAGGTTTAAAAGAAATTTTTATTTTTATTTTTATTTATTTATTTTTTTGAGACCAAGTCTCGCTCTGTCGCCCAAGCTGGAGTGCAGTGGCGCGATCTCGGCTCACTGCAAGCTCCGCCTCCCGGGTTCACGCCATTCTCCTGTCTCAGCCTCCTGAGCAGCTGGGACTACAGGCGCCTGCCACCAAGCCTGGCTAATTTTTTGTATTTTTAGTAGAGACAGGGTTTCACCATGTTAGCCAGGATGGTCTCGATCCCCTGACCTTGTGATCCGCCCGCCTCGGCCTCCCAAAGTGCTGGGATTACAGTCATGAGCCACCCCGCCAGGCCAAAATTTTTATTTTTAAATCAAATTTTTTAAATAATCAAGGCTAACATTTACTGTGTACTCATTAATAAGAGAAAACTTCTTATGTACATTATTCCGTGTATGTTTTCATTTATAAGAATGTGAGTTTAAAATAATGTAATTAAATTATAAGAAAAATTAGACCAGATGTTTTGGAGAGATTTCTTCCTTTTGCCTCTCCCACTATGTTTTGTTCAATTGAGGTACATCTTACATACAATAAGAAAGCAGATTTTAAGGCTTATAGATCATATGGTGGATAGGTATCGTTAAACTCTACACGAAACTGCCAAGCATCTTCTTAAAGTGATCATACAATTTTACAGTCCTACCGTGAAAGTATGAGAATTGAAGTTGTTCATGATAATTTGGCATTTTCAATATTTTAAGTTAACTCTTTCTAGTCAGCTCACAATAGGGACATCTTACCATCCATGTCCCTGAAGATAATGATGCTAAAATATTTTAAAAAGTTTATTGGCCAGTCATGTATTTTATTTTATTAAGTGTCTGTTCCATTTCTCTGCTTATTTTTGTTTTTTTATTCTATTATTAAATTGTAAAAATTTAAACACATATTTTGAAACACAAGTTTTTCTCAAAGTGTGAATTTTTTTCAGTGATAATTTTTAGACTCCTGAGTAAATACTTCTGTAAGTATATTCATTAGAATTAGTCTTACTTTGCTTTCTAACACTCATGCTCTAGAATACATTGTACAACCACACCCACCTGGGAAATCCTAATAACTGAAAAAAAAAAAATAAGTATTCTCAGCTGTCTATGAAACAAAAGCTGATGCCCATAATTACTCAGGGACGTCTTGTGGACTTTCAATCTAGCTAATTAGAAACTGAGTGCTGAGTGAGCTCAGTGGGTGATCTGAAATGACTGTTGCCTTTAAGTTTCATAGGTGTGTCATTCTTTATCATATGGGTTGCGCTCGTCTAAATGTTATGTCTCCCCAAATGTATATGCTTAAATTCTAATCCACAAGATAATAACAGTAAACAGTGAGGCTTTTTGGCTGTGATGAGGTTATGAGAGTAGAATCCTCATGCATGAGATTAGTGCCCTTCCAGAAGAGACTCCAGAGACCTGCCTTGCCCCTTTCACTGTGAGGAAACAGCGTGAAGCCACCATCTGTGAGCCAGAAAGCAGATCCTCATCAGAAACCAAATCTGCTGCACCTAATCTTGGACTTCCCATTCTCTTGACTGTGAAAAATAAATTGTCATTGCTTACAAGCCACAGGGATAAGGTACCTTTTTAGAGTAGCCCTAACAAACTAAGATTTGAGCAAACACCAAGTTTTCCAATCCATGAACATAGAATATCTCTCATTCTATTTATTTTATTTTTCTCACAGTTTTAGTGTTTTCTGTATATACATATTTTGTTTGATTTACACCTGAGTAGTTTGTTTTTTATTTCTTGTTTTCTGTTGCTATTGTCAGGTATTTTCTATTTTAAATAAAATATTTTGTTTATTGTTGATGTAAAGGAAAACAATTTTTTATATATTAACTATACATAATATAATTTTGTTGTAATAATTATTAATTCCAGGATTTTTGGAGAGTGTTTCTTTTTTTTTTTTTTTTTTTTTGGTTTAACATAGACTTCAGTCCATGGGACAAATCATGTGTAAATATGAACATCTTTCCTTTTTTCTTTCTTTCTTTTTCTCTTTCTTTCCTTCTTTCCTTCTTTCCCTCCTTCCCTCCCTCCTTTCTTTCTCTTTCTTTCTTTCTTCCCCTCCCTCTCTCCCTCCCTTCTCTCTCTCTCTTTCTTTCTTTCATGAATATCTTTATTTTTCTTTGTTTGCAGCACCAAGAAGTACTTTCATCACAATGTTAAATAGGAGTGGTGAGAGAGGACAATCAATCTGTTTTCCTTTGCACACGATGTGATGAACCTGGACTATTTTGTAGAACTTTAGCAAGGAAGAAAATACAAAGTCTCTCTCACACACACAAACACAAGATGGTGAAGGTATGTAAAGAGGACACAGTGAAAGTGAAAGAGCTCTCAACGGCCAAAACTAGAACCTTTTGAAAAAAAATCAGTCCAACAAGTACTGCATTATAACCCAAAGTAAAACAAATAAATATTTATAAATCCATATTAATACAAATAAAAGACTGAACCAATAAATAAATGGAAGAAGAAACAAATATGCCCTGCGAAAGAATTACAAATAACTAATGTAGATCCTCTGCTCTCAAAGAGGTGGGGCATATCTCCACAGTGGACTATATATAGTAAATTTCAAAGAGTAGACTACTGGAATAGGTAAAAAAATAATACTAATAATTTTACAATGTTGAAACCTGACAAACACTTGTTTAGCCAGATGACCAAGTTAACATCAACAGTGATGTCATTTTAATAGCATGTACCCTTGATATAATGTAATGAGAATGGTACTTTACCGCTATGATTTTCCTCTCCCAAACCTATAACCATGCTACTTATGAGTACACATCAGACAAATTTCAATACAGTGACATTATACAAAATCCCCTAAAAATGTACCTCAAAACTCTCAAGATCATCAAAAACAAGGAATGGGAAGTAGAGATTTAGTTTTTTCCAGTGATTTGGACAACTTCTGTTTAAACATAGCGGCTCTTCCCCACTAATTGGTAATGTTACCTCTGACATATATAAACATTATATAGAGTTACAATCAATATTATTGGTCTACTTGCCCTTCCCTCTGCCGATATTATGCTTTGATAAAGCTATGGCTTTCCATATTATCTTTAAAATGGTTTTTTAAAATGTTTACCTCCTTTGACATCTCCTATATTTCTTTAAAATGTATTATTTATTACCCCTATTCTTCCAAATGCACATTAGTATCAATATATAAAAATCATTAAAATAACTATCTTTAAATTACTTCTAGGTTCATAAGTTAATTTGGGAAAAATTGTATTTTAAAGTTGGCTTTTTCCATCCCCTGGATGTAGCATAGATACTTCTTTGTGTAAAACTTCTTTTATATTTTCAATAATTGTTGGTAATTTTCTCCATTAAGTTCTTATATATCTTCTTTTTAAGCTCTATTTCTGGAGACCTTAAAGTTTTGTTATTTTTATAAATACAGTATTTTTATTTCTACTATATATCCTATTTGTTACTATTGAAATATAGGAATACTATTGATTCTTATGTGGATCTTGAATCTAAAAAACTCGATAATCTTAAAAAATAGTTTTAATAGTTTATTTTTTTTCTGGTGTTTTACCAAGATATTTGTAACATCATAAATAAGAACAATTTCTATTTTTTTGCACCATTTCTTTTATTTAGTCTCTATAATGCAATGTCTAAGACATTTCATTCTTGATGCCCTTAAGATGATTAAGGAATTACCCTTTGAGCTGAAAACCAACTAGGAGTTTCTGTCATAAGTTAAATATTGAAATTTATTGAATGCTACACCTACTTATTTTGAGAAGCTCATATACTTTTTTCACCTTTCAACTCCATTAGCATAGTATAGTTATCATTTACTCTGAAATGTATATTGCTTTACATTTCTGGGAGTAGGCACTAACTTGTTAGAATATATTTTTAGTAGAGACGGGGTTTCACCATGTTAGCCAGGATGGTCTCCATCTCCTGACCTCGTGATCCCTCCTCCTCTGCCTCCCAAAGTGCTAGGATTACAGGTGTGAGCCGCCGCGCCCGGCTAGCATTACTACTCTTTTGCTTTGGAGACGTCATTAAATAAAATAGGGGTTACTGAAACACAAGTACTGTGATACCACGATGGTCCATCTGATGGATAACCTAGAAGGCTCCTAAGTGACTGACAATTGGAGAGCATCTACAGTGAGATCTCTTGGACAGAGGGAGGATTCATGTGGTTGGGAGGGGAAGGAGTAAGATGGCAGCAGATTTTGTCACACTACTCAGAAGGGCAGTGATTTTAAACTTACAAATTGTTTACATCTGGAATTTTCAATTTAATATTTTCAGACTGCAGTGAGCTGCGGGTAACTGAAACCACAGAAAGGGAATCTGCAGATACGGGGATACCACCGTATATTGACACTTATACTGTAAATGAAAATAAGCAAATACAAGGGTTTTGGCATTTTTTTTTCTCATTTGGGAGGGCTAGGGCCTATGTAAATAGCAGTTAATTTCAACATGCTGTAGTTTTTGTTAACTGACTACTCTTCCTAACTGGTTCCTAATTTCTGGATATGCACTGGAAAACTTCCCCATCACTACTGATTTTCTTAATTGCTTATTGAAAGTGTTTTACCTTATGCCTCATATACTTGTAGGCCGTGATGTGAAGTGATTATATATTAATGACTTTTATATCTTCTTTGAGAGATTTGTATATTTTCTTTATTATGTAGTATCATGTGTCATCCTTACTAATACTTCCATCATAAAGTACATTTTATCTCTCATTAATATATCTCTACCTACTATTTTCATTTGCCATTGTTTTCATGGCATAAGGGATTTCATAGCTGTATTGTATTTAAGTGTGCCCCATATACAGAATATAGCTGATTTTGTATTGACGGAATTGTTCTTAATCCAGTATGATAATATTTTTGATATGAAAGCTTAATATTTTTTATTTATTGTGATTGTGTATATGTATAGTACCATCTTGTTTTCCATATGCTCTCCATTTTATTTGAAATCTCTCTCCACCCCTCCTTTAAAATTTTGATTGGATTGATCAAGTTCTTGATATCCCCCCTCCCACTTCTGGTTTGAAGGATCTAGAATATATTCCAATCATTTTAGTGGTGTGACAATATTGTCACATACACAGGTAACTCTAAATGTTACTTTACATAACTAAGGGAGCTTCAGGAACTTTTCATGAATATTTCATGAATATTCATGATGGCCTATTGAGTCTTCTTTCTCATATAACTAATTATAGAGTTTAAGTTTTATATAATTTTAAACACAAAATACTTATTAATTTTGAGTCAATCTTAATGAAGTTAGCCAGGGCATACTCTGTGCTCAATGATGTTTTTTGTATCATTTCCTCTCTCTGGTTTCACTCTTCTCAATGAAGTATATAGCCTTTACTCATTCTTTTAACTTGAGTCATAGAGTGTTAAACTTTCTTACCTTTTTGTCTCAATATCCTGTCCTTGGTCTAGAGTGGCAGTTTGGATGATATATAATACTGGAATTATGTTCTCTTAGTTTTACAAGGTGTATTAGACTGTTGTTGCAGTGCTATAAAAATATGATAATAGGTAGTTTATAAATAAAAGAGGTTTGATGGGTTCAATCTTCTGCAGGCTTTACAGGAATCTTGGTGCTGGTATCTGCTTGGCTTCCAGAGACACCTCAGGAAGGTTACAATCATGGCGGAAGTTGAAGGGAAACAGGAACGTCATATGGCAAAAACCAGAGCAAGAGAGAGAGAGAACTTGGGGAGGGCGGGGGGAGGTGCCACACACCTTTAATCCTTTTCCTGTTTAAGAATAAAAAACCCTGCAGCTCACTGCCAACACTCATTTAATTTTATGTAAACACACTCTTTGAGGTTGAACCAAATCTGACTGATTTTCAATGTGAAAAGAAAATATAGAAACTGTTCTTGGAGTTATTTCTAAACAAAACTAACATTAGAATCATCTGAATGATCAGAATTGTCTATTTCAGAAAAATCAAATTCATCAAATGATTCCAGCCAACAACTGTTGGAGAATGATGTTAATATCATGTGTAGGAATGCTATGTTTTCCAGGATTTGACATTTTCAGCAATTGAGAATTACTATATTTTGTCAATGGAAATACCGCTACTAAAAACAGAATGGTATAAATGGAATGATGTCTTTTGTTTTCAGTCACTATGCTAGAGCAATGTGAAAATAATAATGAAAGTGAGATAGTTTGTGGCAAAGTTATCTCGGGATAAATGCTGCAGCTGCAAGTATTCTCAGGGTAGAGTTGAAAAGGGTTAAATGACCAGTTCTCACAAGAACTCATTTTCACTAAAACAGCAACAAGCAATGAGGGTTCTGCTCCTATGGTCCAAACACCTGCCATCAGGCCCCACCTCCAGCATTGGGATTAAGATTCAACATGAGATTTGGGTGGGGACAAATAACCAAACTACATGACAAGGGTATTTATTCTTTATCTTCTGTCAGGTGAGAAGTCTGTGATCAGCCTTAATTAAATCTTTTGCATGTAATCACTTTTATCTTTCTGGTAGTTTTAATAGTTTCTCTTTATCAGTGATGAAATGCAAATTTACTATAAAATGTGTGGTTCTAAATTTATCCTTTCTGTTTCTCAAATAATTCAGTCTATGAATTACTGTTTTTTTTAATTTCACATATATCCAGCTGCTTTCTACAGAAATATTGTTGGAATGTTTCTTTTATGTGTAATTAGAACTTCCAGGTCCATTGCTTATGCTTTTTAGAAATATCTTTATCACTCTAGATGTTTGGAGAGCAAGGGTTTATCAAGTGCTTTCAAGAACTTGTATATCAAGAAATAAAATTCACCATTTCTCTCTTCAGTGTGTTCAAGCTAGTGTTCATTCCACCTATCATGTGCCTCTCTGCATTATATGTTCATTAGACTATATCTACTATATAGACATAAAAATATATAATATAAATTTAGAGTGAATTTATGTTCTAGTCATTGATTCTGTGGGTTGTTTTTGTTAACATTAGAACCTCTTATAAAACTTGGGACTTTGGTTCCAGATCAATATTTGAGTAGTTTTTGGCTTGTTTCTTTGTTTTTTGGTTGGTTTGTATGTGTTGTTTGTTTTTCCCTCATTTCTTTGTCTAACTTTTGCCGTTGTCTCAGGCTAGATATATAAACTCTCAGACTAGAAATAAGACGTTAGTGGCATTTGGGGATTATCCTCTACAGCAATCTTGGATAACTCCTCCAGTCTCTTTTACTCTACGTAACTCTAACCTTCTGGGTGAATGGTGAATGCAGGAGCACAATCCATGTTATTGGAGTCCTGTGATTTTTCTCCAAGCAGTGATGTGAAAGTAGACTAAAGATCACATGATTTAACTCCTGCTAGCCTTTTATATTTTTCCCCTCATACAATTCTATTAGCATAACAGGTGACTCTTAGGATAGAATCAAGACAAAATGTGGTATTGACTAATATTTACTTGTATGGTTTCTAAAACTTAAATTCTGCCTCTTTAGATTTCCATTATGCTTTTGACTTTCTTCAGTGTTTAAGTTAAAATAATGTTAAGTATTTTGTGATTTTGCCTGCTGTCTCTTGTTATTGGTGATGGCTGATTATTTTTCTAGTTATGTAACTACATCTGTGATACCATCAATAAAAAAAGATGGCATCACAAAAGATGGATTGATGGTTTCACAGATCCAGTTACATAACTACTGGATTATTTGGATCTATTCTTTGTCATTAGGCTGTGCACTTATCTCCATTTCTCTAGGTTCTCAGTTAGCTTAAAATGAAAACCCAACCTACAGCAATTTTTTTTTTCAACTTTGTTCCACATGCTTGGGAGTCCTGCTTCAGTTCTTAGCTGCAAGCTTTGGAACTCATGCTGACTCACCATCTTATTATAGAACCATTTATGTTCTATTATGTATATTCTCTTTACTGACAAACACTGAGCTCCCAGCCACCTCCTCCAGAATCCAACAGATTCTCAGATTTAGTCCAACTGCCTAGTTTGAATTTCTGATTCACAAGCTGCAGATCTAATTTCTGAGATTTTATCTTTTGATATTTGTCAAAGCTGAATGGCTGTGTAAGCTATGAGCCAACTCTCCAGAGTTGCCCAGTACAGTTGACTTCCAAGGTCTCTTATTATTATTTGCTTTCTTATAATTGTTTCAATTATCTATTTACAGTTTTCTGTATTTGGACATTTCTCTCATCCTATCTGTAGTTCAGTGCATCCTTTCTCTGACTATAGATACTGTATTAAAATGTTCTTTTTATATTTCCTATTTTTGCTTGTGATTCTTATTTCCCTTCATCCTCAGCTCTTGGCATTATGATTAAATACTTAATTTAGCCACAATGCAATGTATTTACATGCATCTATAATTTATAGTTCATAATGTACATGTACTATCCAAGGCCTTTTATAATTTAACACTGTAAAACATTTTTTGGAATGCAGTTTACATGAAATATGTTATACACAATGAAGTTATCTTGTTTTGTATACAGCCCAGGATTTTTGTGTGTGTGTGCCTTGATGAATGAGTCCTACTATGGACTTTAGCTCATCTGGGCTCATAAATACTTGCACTCATAAAAACTGTTTCTCTTTATTTACCAATATAAATCTGCATTTGTCTATAGAAAATTTAGCCCAGTGAAAATGGCACGTGACTTCCAAGGTATTTGTCTTTGCTGCTACTGATTTTGGAAAAAATGATCTTTTCCTAAGAAGGTTATTTTTACATTTTTCATAACAGGGGAAAACTTTAGGAAGTGAACCAACAGCTTCACAAAGAATAGTGAGCAAGGTTTGTAATGCTCATTGACATTTGAAAATTGTGAAAAACCTAATTTTGAAACTTTTACCATTATCTTCTAAAACATTTCATAAATGTCACCTCCCACTGATGTCATCTCTCATTAGCTATTTATTAACAAACTTTTTTAAAACATCCAGATATGTATGAGCTTATTACCAAATCTATTGACAATCTAAATAAACAAATGCAGCCTTTTCTCTTGGAGAATTTGCATTATAAACATGAATTATATATTTCTGTTTTAAAGAAATGCACCTGTGTGCTATTGCCATCTGGTATAAGTTTCTGTTTTCTGTAGCCTAAGACTTCCCATTTCATTTAAAGTTTAAAGATCAAAATGTAAAAGACAAATTTATATAGCTTATCCTCTGTCCATCTATATTTCAAAATAACCCCTTAAACAATAGACATTCAGGATATTTAATCAATGTATTTTTGGTAAGCCCTATATCTAACTGCTAAGCCCTAATTTTAACAGAGTTTTTCTAAGTTAATAATGGTACTTTATTTAAAAAAAAAAAAAAAACAAATACTGGCCAGGTATGGTAGCACACGTCTGCAGTCCCAAAGCTTTGGGAGGCAGAGGTCTGAGGATGGCTAGAGCCCAGGCATTTGAGACCAGCCTGGGCAAAATAGAAAGACCCTGTCTCTACAAATTAAAAAAATACTGCTGCCTGGTATATACATTATATCTCCACGTGTTATGCTAGCCCTCATGGATGAATAGATAGTCATTATTCATCCTTCTTCCTGATAAAGGAAGCGGAATCCAGAATATTGCATGGCATACAAATATGCAGACAAATTTTAATATAGAGCTAATTCTAAACACCAACATGTTTCTTGATAAAAGATACTTTAAAATTAGGTTTCACTTTATAAAATGAAATGAAGATTACATTGTAAATAAAAAGTAAAACAGCATTCAAAAGGATCTCTCTAAAATGCACCCTTCCCTGTGAAAATTATGCGGTGACTTCCACATGCAAGTGATGATAAAACTCAAGCTTCTCACTAGTATCATCTGTCTGCTGACCTTCTGCCCTTCCCTTTTCTCCCCTCATATCCTCTCAGTAGTCTGAGGCCACATTGTCCAATGTATATCAAATATACCCCTTCCCTCATATGAATGCTGTTCCTTGTGCCTAGAAAGGCCGTTCCATAAGTTTTTCATCACTTGTTTATTCTTATCATTCAGGTCTTTATGTCACTGTGACCTCATTAAATAGTGTGTCCCTGACCATTCTACTAAAACTAGTCACTATTGCCACTGTCACCTTCCACTCTATTATAGTGTTTTCATTTTTATAATATGTATAATTATAGAAAATTTTAATATGTATTTTTACCTCAATGTGTTTAGTACATATTTTCCCTACGAGAATATATTATTAAAAAGCTCTAAAAGAACAGACACTGAGTTTGTTTGGGCCACTCACTGATGTATTCTTAAAAATAATGTTTGGTCCACAGTGGTGCTGAGTAAATATTTGAAGGGAATGGTGGCTATTCCCAAGGAAATTAAGGTTTTCTACTGGTTGCTTTTTGCTAACCCTGTGACTTTGATTAAGTCATACAGATTCCCCATCCCCTAAATTACTCTTCCATAAGAGGAGGAAAGATAAAGAAATAATGTCTAGACTAGTTATTTCCTAGAGTTATTTTGAGAATATAATGAGATAATTTTGGAAAGTGTGTTGAGAGTTGTAAAACATTTATAGACATATAAAATACTATTGTTGTCCAGGTTTGCTGTCAACTTGCTGTATGTCCTGCAATCATCCCCAGGATCCACATTTACACAATTTGGGGGATGTGAACACAATTTAGCTCCCAGACTCTTGGAGAACTCTATATACAGCCATTATTATTAAATCTTACCTTGCTGTATCTGGCTAAGTTTCATATTAAAAGCTAATGTGCAAACAATTATACTTAGCAATGACAGGAAAATATGAGAAATCTGGGAGCCGTGGAGAAGCAGCTGTGAGTTTTTACATGTGATCAGTAGAGCATTTATTCATCACAGAGGCATTGGTAATATATCTAACATACTAGTTTATAAAACTAAGTATATGCTATCGTTAACAAGCACTCTTTCCTAAGAGGTAAAAAGTAAAAAAAAAAACGATTGCCATTTTGATGCAATATATTTACCAGTATTAGTAGAGAAAAACAAGGAAAAATTACGTAAAACAAACTAAGCTTCTTATTTTCTGGAATACAAAATGATACCTTCCTTACATTTAATTTAGTAGGCCTTGATTGGCTATCTGCTACACAAGTCTAACAACTCATACTTTTGTAATTTTTACATGGTATCATTAACTAAACTAGAAAAAATAACTTCAAAATAATTATTGATCACTATAACCCTGATCATACCATATACATTGATTATTATTTCCGTGTAAATGACTTATTAAAACAGTTCAATTTGAAGAAGATTAAAGGTACACTGTCTTTTAAAGTTTAAAATCTTTAGTGAGTTTTTAAAGTAGCAAAGCAAGGGTAAACTGGTTGCTTCTTATTTCAAACAAGAATCCATCTTACTTATACTCAGCATTTTTTATTTAATATGACTCTTTAACTATATATTCTTTTAAATTAATGAATGAATTAATATTTACCCACACGATGACAAGAACTCATCCCTGTATCTCTCATCCAGTCAAAACACTTATAGAACATAACTGTCACTCATCAAAAAGAAAGTTGAAAATACTTGTCCATACACAGTTTGGATAAGATAAGACCCTACTTTCCTGCTTCAGGAGCATTTAGTGAAGTGGTCTGGCTCTCTACTCAAACATCTCCATTATGCTAAGCAGGTCAAACATGAAGAAATGATTCTTCCAATTAAATGTGCTGTTTTCTAAAAGTACCTTTCCCATCTGAAATCTCAGTAGTGTCTTGATTCACTGCTTTGTAGATGTTGTGCTTTCCTGTCTCAAAAGCTGTCACTATCATGTGGAGATCTTATTTTAAGTACAGATTTTTTTTTTTTTTTTTTTTTTTTTTACCAAGAGAGAATATTGTAAAGCAAAATTTCAATTTCCCAACTTTTTTGAATCTCATTTTTCTTTTAAATTAACATATTTCACGATTTGCTTTCCATATAGAAGGTGATTGTATTCTCTTTACCAAATTAAATGTTTTTTGCCTTTCCTTATTAATAAGGATCAAAAAGAAGTTCAACTTTCAGATGCAATAACATTTGCTGATAAGATGCACACAGTGACATAACAAAAAATTAAACTCAGGATATTCCATCTTTTCACAGAAGTAAGGCTCTCTATGGAATGAACAGAACATCAGCGATTATTGAATTAAAACTTCTAAAACAAAGCTCCCTTTAATAACATTGGCCTAGGTCTAGAAAAGAATGTGCAACGTTTAGTTTTTCAAGCAATAGGTCGGTATCTGTGGAATCTGAAGAAATTCCTGGAGGTTTCACTGATTAATCAGGCCATACACACAACTGTAAGGGGAAGAAAACTCATAGAAGCTGATCACTTTGATGTACTTTAAACACCATTAATCTGGCTGCATTCCCAGGTTAGCTCCTACATTCACATATAAGTTACCTACTAAGTTCAAGCTGAGCGAAAGACTATCAGAGACAAGGTAGAAAATATGAGAGTGAAGAGTGACCTCTATATGGACCACAGGATATTGAAGGCTTTCCATTTATTGGAGGAGGTGGAGTATTCAGGAAGCAAAGATGAAGGAAAGATTGAGTTACAGCTGGGAAAAATTTCACAAAGATTAAATGTGTTTGTATAACTCATATATTATGTCCCCCTCCACCACTATCATTTTGAAAATGATATATTTTTGGAACTCTCTTATGCTATACTTACATTTACACTGATTAATTTCTATTTTATAACCTGAAACATTAATACTAAGTGCCAAACTAAGCTAATTTGTAGGAAAGAATAACAGATAAATATGGAAATATTGGCTTCATTCTGTATTTTAAAATACCCAATATCTAATTTATTAAAGTCTTGATAAATGCAGTCCATTATTATTCTTAAATTTTTGGTTATTTCAAGCATACTTTTACAAAGTAATTGAAATGCTGCCTTTATTCTTTAATGTGAAAACCACAAAATTACACAGAAAATATGTAAAAAAGGAAAAAGCAATTGAACATTAATAAGTCTTCCACATGTTGTTTTGAACTCAGAAGTTTTGAAAGGCCAACCAGTTGCAGAAATAAGTCATAGTAGATAAGCAAGAGAAAAACCAATTGTATTACTTTAATCACAGCCTTCTAATGGTAACTTTGCTTTCTTTCTTTAAGATTTTTGTTTTTCTTTATTTCTTATGAAAAAAAAAAAAAACCCTGGATACATGTGCAGAACCTGCAGGTTTATTACATAGGTATACATGTGCCATGGTGGTTTGCTGCACCTATTGACCAGTCCCCTAAGTCTTCTTAAGAACACTAATGAATATGTGGATTTTCAAAGTTATAAAAACAAGGTCTATAGTCTGCTACTTTATGAACATGTTTTATAAGGTGACTATTACAATTCATTGCAAGCTTGAACTCAAGATAAAAATTAAGACTACCAATAAATAGTTAAAACTATCACCCACCATTTAACTATTAATGGTTTTAAATCTACTTTTTTCCAATGTCTTCTAGATTCCATTGTATCTGTTGAGAGTTGAGCTATGTCTTGTTGTCACTCATTTATAAGTAATAATATATCTTTCTATCTATAATCACTTTTTGATTTTTCTGTGTCTTTGATATTTTAGTAGTTTGAGTGAGTTGTGCTTAGGTATGTTTTATATTTGTCTCACTTCAGTTATGTAGTGTTTCTTGATCTGTAGGTTGAGATACGCCATCAGTGTTGAAAAATAAAAGACTACTATCATTTAAAATATTACTTATATCCAGTAACTTATCCAGTCTTTCTGAACTTTCTAGACTGAAATATCCAGTCTTTCTAGAACTGTAAATATACACATTTCACACATGTTCGCTACATTCCATATGTCTTTTATGTTTGTGTGTGTATATGTGTGTTAGGGTTTTTTTAACTTTTTGAAATTATTTTTGATTCAGCCAGGATATTGTCTACTCTCTTATAATACAATACACTCCTCTCTTCTGTGTTAATCCATTTATTTAACAGATGAATCTGTTGTTAAGTCTACCAATTTTGTTCTTAATTTTATTTATTGCATTTCGCAGTTCTCACATTTGTATTTGTTGGTTTTCTTACAGTTTTCTAGCCTCTGCATATTTAATATGCATTTGTTGGAACTAGTTCAGCCTACTACAGTTTCATTTCGGAAACAATATAAATGTGATTACATGATCTTTCTATTCAGTCTGATTTGTTTGGAATACCTCATCTTACTATTTCTATTTTTATCACATTAAACACTTTTTTTTTAAAAATCTGTGTTTTTCAAACGACAAATCTATTTAATATATGTTGCATTTTATCTTTGTATTTTTTCTTCTTTTTTTTCCATATACCTGGTTATTCTTGATCGAATGCCAGCCACTGTGTATTAAAAAGTATGGCATCTGAATGATGCTAATGCTGTCTTCTTTTGGAAGTTTGCCTCTCCAAAATTGAGATGGGGACAATTACCTTAATTCAAACAAGTACTGAATTTCTACCGGACAGTGTGATTCTTTGTTTGATCTACATTTCATTGCTATGGTATAGCACACAAGGCTTCTCAACTGAGAAACTAGAAGCGTGCTAAGACCCCCCACTACTTAGAAAATTTTAAATTCCTATTTTCTCCAGTATATATTTTAAGACACTAGAAAAGTTGACTGTGTTTTCAGTGGCTTTTTAAATTTCTTCATCTTCTTTTTTTTTTCCGAGGTGGAGTCTCTCACTCTGTCACTCAGGCTGGAGTGCAGTGGTGTGATTTTGGCTCACTGCACCCTCCGCTTCCCAGGTGGCGATTCTCCTGCCTCAGCCTCCCGAGTAGCTGGGATCACAGGCATGTGCCATTATGCCTGGCTATTTTTTTTTATTTTTAGTAGAGACAAGGTTTTGCCATGTTAGCCAGGCTAGTCTCAAACTCCTGACTTCAGGTGATCCACCTTCCTTGGCCTCCCAAAGTGCTGAGATTACAGGCGTGAACCACCTCACCCGGCCCTCAGTGGCTTTTTACTTGACATCTTTGCCTCTTTCCTTAAAAATCTTAATAGATTCCAAGTGTCTCAGGAGAATAAGAGTTGAGTACTTTGAATACTTCATTGTATCTCTCTCCCTCCCAGCATCATGGTTACTCAGGTAATGTAAACCTTGGCACCCCAAAATTTCCATTTTGTCTACCTCAGCCCCACAGAATTGAAAAATAAAAGCTTCTAGATTCTTCCCCTCTGCCTGGATTCTTAACTATTAACCCCACACCAAGGATCAACAAATTCTCCAATGGGGAGAGAGATTAAAGAAAACAAACGCCCTTCTCTATGGCTTTCTTCTTGCCATAATCTAGGCCTCTGAACCCCTGACTCTCTCAGCAATCCTCTGGTGCTTTCCAACAGATTCTTTTTTTTTGATGTCTTATCTAGCTGTTCTAGTCACTCCTATGGAGAGTTTTGGTCTTCGTAGGCTACTTCAAAATAAACAAAAACAAATATTCCTTAATCAATTTAAACGTTTACATTTTTATTTCTCAGAACGTAAAAATGGTGAAGGTGGGAAATGAAAGGAAATTAACAGTTTATGATAATCCAAAATGAGTAATGTTGCATTTGTCATTTAATCTAATGTCTTTAACCAAGTCTTTTTAGAGATAAGTGTTCCCATTTTACAGCTGAAAATAGTGACACATACTGTTTTTCTCCTTTCAAGCATTTACTCGGGTAGTAAGTAACAGAAGCTGTATTGCAATGAAATATGTCTTGCTTGGCCTTTCATACCATCTAATACAATATGATTTTAAATTTAGCTGTACAGGGCCACACTAAATCTAACAAACATGCTCCACTTTTTCTTCAAGCCATAGAGAGTAACCTGAGAATAACTTTAATTCTCATGAAGGGAATTTGTTAGCTAGGAAACTTTGTTATATTAATCCTGTTTAAATATAATTTATTTTAATTTAAACCATTTTGTTCTGTCTGTTTTCCATTTGTTAATGAAGAAACAGTATAAAATACACTCCCTTTAATGTTCTTTTTTTAATCATATTTTTATTCTATAAGGTGAAATTCTCTAAATATGGCTTTTTCATTAAGTTAATTTTCTGCCCATCACCACAATTTGAGCTTTGCTTCTCCACTGATATGTTTTTTTAATTAGACTATAGAAAGGACATGGACCTCACTGAATGTATTGGAAAGATTAATACCAGGTCCTATATACAATACTACAATTTATGTCCTCGGGTCAGATTTTTTTTAAAGATTTTTATATTTTATTCATCATAGACTAGATTTTGCTTTATGAAAATTTATAAAAATGGCAGAACTGAAAAATTATAATAATCTTTAGTTTTCTGGATTTTACATGTTTATGCTACTGATGTCTTTATGCCCAAATTTAAAAAGTGCTGGGATATCTGTCCCATTATTGTGGAATCACACCTGTGGGACATGGTTTAACCAGTATTATAGGTCTTTTTATAGAAGCCATATAATGTTACTTTTTTATATTGAATAATAAAGAACCACACATTCTTCTTGGTAAATTTTCTCATTCCTGTTATTGAGGACTATCTTATTAAGAATAGTAATTTTTGAAAAATAAGTATGACTTTAATTGATTTAAAATAATTTCAAGGCCTAAGATGCTCCATAAATTATTTTTCAAGAACATGTTACACAATTTTTATTTAAATTGAATTGAAATATAGATTTCATATATAGATTGAAATAGCTTTTATGTTTTCTTTCTCTATTTGTTGTCATAAGATGAATGGCTTATCTCCACATTTTGGAATCTCTCATGTAACCTGAGTCATTGTGTGCAAAGTTAGATGACTGAGAACAAAGCAATAGAAAATCTGTTTTCTAAACATTCCCTTCCTGAAAAGCTTCGTTTGAAGCAATTCTCATTTTTTTTTTTGCCAAAGTATAGTTATGTTGTCTCCTAGTCCTTTACATTATCAATCTCCCTTCCCCTAGATGTAATCACAGAAAAAAAAATTCAGAAAATGTATTAGATGTGAGTCTGGTTCACTTCTCATTTGTACCATTAGCCAAGATCGTATGTAAAGACTGTTTGAAAAAGTAGGCAGGCTGTGTCTTGACCTTTGAACTCTTCATTTCCACTGCTCCACTACACAAAATGTAAAACCAGCCATCTTATCTCTCTGCAGTTTCATTACTGAAAACTTAAATACATAGTGGTTGGAAAAAGAAATGACTTTTATCATCCCTGTACTAGAAAACTAACAAGCAGTCACTTAGTGACTTCTTAGTGTAAAATTCCACAAGTTTTAAAGAAGAAAGGAAAAAAAAAGATGTATAAAACACTATCCATTCCACTGGGGTTACTCACAGATTAGTTGTAGAACCAGACATAAAATGAAACAATGTGATAAATGCTGTAATAATTATATACAAAGTCCTATGGGAACATCAAGCAGAGAGGGATTACGTCCCCTATGAAGCAGAGAATATTTCCAAGAAGACGTATTTTTAACTGATACAAATATACGTACATATTTATGAGATACCTCTGATATTTTGTTACATGCATAAAATCTGTAATGATGAAGTCAAGGTATTTAGGGTATCCATCACCTTGAGTATTCAACATTACTATGTGTTGGAGCCATTACAAGTCCTCTCTTCTAGCTATTTTGAAATATATGGTACATTTTTATTAACTATAGTCACCCTACTCTGCTATTGAACATTAGAACTTATTCCTTCTATTCAACTGTGTGTTTATACCTATTAACCCAACTCTGCTTACCCCATCCCTCCTACGCACATCTTTCCCAGCCTTTAGTTTCTCTCATACTACTCTCTACCTCCAAGAGATCAACTTCTTAGCTCCCACGTATGAGTGAGAACAGCAATATTAAGACACTATATTTGAGCTAGTTTAAGAGTAAACGTAGAAGTTTTCCATAAAGTAAATAAAGAAACAGAGGAACTGGGTCAGGATAAGATTTAGAAGGTGGGTGAGAATTAATTTCATGAAGCAGGAAGTGATTAGAAATCACTCTTATTATACAGTTGCCAAAAATAGCTCAAGGAATTTAGGAAGACAACAGAAGTCAGGGTACAATTCTGGTTGTATAAGATCTGCATTTGAATATCACGCTATTGCAAGCATAAAATCCACCAAAATGAATTTTTTGAACACTCTCATATTTCAAAGGGTATAGAATCAAGACCACATCTAAGAAATGAGCAGAAGAGTCAAGAAAATAAACTACCTTAATGGCTAATATAACATCCTAGCCATTCCTCCCCATTTTCACCTAGCATCTATAATCTTAATGAAGGTGTGGAGAGTGGCTTGCCAGATCTTACTAGCAAAATCTGGAACACAAATCTCACCAGCAATGACTTCTTCATTGCCTTTTTGTTTTTGAAATATTATTCAACACATTTTTTATTAATCAGGATGGAGAACTCTCTTCTTTATTCCATTAGAATAAAGCTCTTAGGTAGCAACCAATTTAGAGAAACACCATATGTGCAAGCAGAACTTTATTAAATGAATGTTAGTGAGCATATACATGATTATGTTTTTTCTTCACAATTATCATGAATGTTTAGCCATGTCTTGAAAACATTAATTTCAAGTCATTTTTAGAAAGAAAGGCAATAAGTTAAAACATTTCCAAAAAAAAAAAAAAAGTGTGTATTTTACAGCAGGTTAGCAGATTTCACAGCATGCTAGTGATTAACAGCATGTGACATAATGATGTAAGTGTCATGGATGTGTTTACTTTCTGTAATGTCAATATCCTGCATTGCTGGTGCCTGGACAACGAAACCGAGATGACAGAGGACATTTGGACTGTGTCCATCCTCGTTTTCAATTAGTTTTTGCTATTTATCAAAATTTTGATTTTTCATTAAAATCACATCTTTAAATTCACACCTACATGTAGGTGTGTGTATGTGCATTTAATTGACTGATTGATACAGATATGCGTCATGAAATAATTATGTACAAAGATGTGGTCCCCTACATTTAGCACTTCCAATTTAAAGAAATGAAGGAGACTGATATTATTATCTTTTTGTCTCAATCTTTTTCTATTTCTTCTACGTCTTCAATTCTGACAAATCTTCACCTTCACTATTCTGCCTTTTTAAAATCAGCTTCTCATTTTAAAATACACTCATTCTTTATTTTTTTCTGACTCTACAATTCAGCTCTTAAAATCTTCAGTGATAGATGATCAGGGGTGAGTACTCAAAGACTAGGAGTTTGTTGAGCATGAGGAGTTGTGGAGAGCATGCAGGTTCACTAAACTTATTTCATTGTCCATAGCTCTATGTAAGACTCACTGTCCTTAGTGTTTCTGCTTTATTTTGCTGTATCTTATCACTAGTTTTACTATCTTTAGCTGACTATCAGAGATGACAATGTGTTTATGTTTTTCTCTAATATTTCATTTTTCTGAATCCCCTGGGAAGAAAATCTTCTAGAATAAATGTAGTTTGGCAAGTGACTCTTCAAACTGATTATTGCTTTTTTATTTATTTATTTATTTATTTATTTTTTGGCTGAAGTACAGAGCATCTCTGTGCCAAAAGAGTTCCATCTTTGTGTTTGGACAATGTTTGGATTTCAGAAGGAGGCATCCCCAAGAGATTCAATAGTAGCATCAGGAATTGTGTGGCTGATGTCAAGCAAATCTAGAATGTGACCTAATTTTTGTTCTTTTCAGTCTAGGAATGATTCAAACTAGTAGCATAACCATGAAACTCCATCTCTTCTTAATCTTCTCAACAGCTTAGTTTCTGGGGAAAAGATTAGTCTGATGACTGTAATTCAACTCTAAGGCATTTCTTGTACGGTTTGGAGAGGAAAGGTCTCACATATTCCAATAAATACAAAGACACATTGGGAACTCAGAAAATAGAAAATAAATTGAATTCAGCAGGTACTATCAATTGGGCAGCAAATTTTTTTTTGCTAATATTACTTTAGAATTATTTTCATATGTAGGGAGTAAAAGGAACTAGAAAAATGTGAACTCTCAAAGCACCAAAGTCCTTCAGATATTACTTAAGAAGTTGTAAAATATATATCACTCACAATAAAATTAAACTGAAGTGATATGTGCATATATACATGTATCAGTAATTTTATAAATGGGTATCTGCCATGTTTGCAATTTTTTATAGCATTGTCCATCCATAGAATATTAGTGTGCATTTTTCCATTAGGAAAACAATTTGCTTTACACCTATAATAAACATTGGTTTTAAGAAGCAAGTAACTTGTAACTTTTCAGAGAAAATTTCATTTTAAAATATTATAAAAATAATAGATATTTTAATTATTATGTGTCCTTCTCTCATAAAAAAAGGTACTTGAAGTTTGTGGAATTATTGAGAAATTTTCTTTTATATAAAATTGATTTTGTTTTTATTTTTATGCCTTAAATATTTGCTGAAATGCATTACATAGTTCACAGATCTCACATAGCCTCAGCTGAGGGATAATTCGTTCACATTTGTATCATTAACTGCTGTGGAAAGTCTAGCTCTTTGGCTGCCTTTCGAAGGGTTTATGAGTGTTTTATGATGTTTCCTGGTTATACTGTATTTTTACAACTGTTGCAAATAGACATAAATGTCATAAATTACTGAAAAAAGTTATTCTCGATCCCTCTGAGTTTAATGAGGAACAGTTACAGAAAAGGGAAGTTTGCAAGTGCCACTAAAGTCAGCTTGATGGATTCCACATGTAGAAGAAGTTGAGATCTCTGAGTCCGATTTGTTAAACTTCTGATGCACTCCACTTTTTTCTTCTCTCTGACACTATTTTAAATGCATTCCTAATTTTGTATTAGGTGACTATTTGCTAATGAATGTGGCTATTTGTTTTAACTAATAGTCCAAAGTGCTTCTCTTTCCAAATAAAATGAATAGGTATATATGTTCTCCTCCAAATACAATCATTTACATAATATGTTTAGAAATATATATGTCCTCCTCCAAATACATTTATGTAATATATAGAAAAATTCCTCATAATTAAAATTCTTAAAATTTATTATGATTTTGAGTGCTGTAGTTGAGACGCTGTATAAACTTAATGCTTGGTCTAAAAATTTAGAGTTATCATCAAATATATATTATTACAATCACATATCTATTATTAATACCAAATCTTTATTTAGTGCCAAATATATGCATGAAATGATTGTAAGTACTATGAATTCAAACAGGTAAAATGTGGAAACTGTGATATAGCAGAAGGCATATTGCATTTATAACTAGCAATAAAGGATAATTTTAAGTACTTAATTTATGCTGCTGATAATAAAGGTAACAGTATTATAGAGAAAAGCAGCCAAGCAAGGCAAATATTATTGAGGGAGAAAAGAAGTAAAATGTAAATTTTATCAAAATTGAGTTTAAATAATTGTATACAGGATCAAAGAAGATATTATTCAGGAAGAATATTTATAGATGTCTGCAGGTTTAGCAAATAAGGCTGAATGAAATGGTGAAGAATAATTCCTAGATTTACATTCTACACCAAATTATACAATGCAACAGACACCTAGTGAAAATATGAGAAAATCCAATGGACAAAAATTGCCAAACTTCCCAGTATTCAAAATGGTCCATTTGATTAACTATTATTCTTTACTAAATATGGTACCTCGTAAGGAAACTACTGGTTACAACTGAACTTTTTATCTTTTCTTTCAAAATCCTCCCAAACACACATGAATTAGAAAAAATAATTTGAATAAAGACTAGGATAAAGTGAGATAGAAACTAGATACACCAAATACATTAACCATTTCAAGTAATTGACATTAGCTAACTGTGATATGAAAGCAACTACCATGTGGAATACCTAGGACGAATTACTTCATAACAATGCCATACCACCCAACAATATAGATTACATTATTATCCAAGCTTTTGAAATTATAAAATTGAGCCTTAATAGGTTAAATACTTCTTGGAAGTCCAAGAATGTGTAAAGTGGTAGAGAACAATCTTGAACCAATGAGGTCTCACCCCAAGGCTCAGGTTTTTAACAAATATTTTATAATGGGATATACTATTAAACATAGGTCATATCTGAATTCAAGCCTATTACTAACTTTGTATTTTTTATACAGTCACACATACTCAAAACATATATACAAATTTAAGGATTTGCTTTTTAGCTCTTCTTATTGGTTACTGCACTTGTTGTTTGTGATTCTAATTCTTAGTCAAAATTACACAGGAAATTTGGCCTAGGATAAACAGTACTCTTAAAGGAAAATAATATTCACAAACATCACATAGAATGATGTTAAATTTTTTTCTTGGATTTTTTTCCCTTTTTAAATTTTATTTCTTATTGTTACATAGTAGATGTACATATTTTTGGGACACATATGATGTAATTTAATACATTCATATAATTTGTAAAGATCAAATCAGTATACTTGGAATATCAATCACCTTAAATACTTTTCTTTTTTTATGCTAGAATCATTTGACTTGTTCTCTTCTGGCTATGTTGAAATATACAGGAGAATATTGTAAATTATAATCACCCTACTGATCTATCAAACACTGTCTTATTTCTTGAATCAGGCTGTATATTTGTACCCACTAATTATCCACTCAGCATTTCCCCCTCCACCCCTCAATGTCCTTGGATGAGATGAAGCTTTGATGAATTCATTCATCTTAACATTAATATATGAAGACTTTGAAAATATTTTTATTTTTCTGGTAGAAATTTTAAAATTTGTAATTTTTACCTAAAGCTCTTTTCTATCTACTCATGGAATATTTTAATTTGTGAACACATATCCTTGTCATGCCCCATAAATAACAATAAATGGATATAATGCATGTGCCCACATTTCCTTTGCCAAGTTTGGTACAATAAATAAACTAACATCAGCTTTTAGAAAAGTTAGAACTTTTTAAAGAATGCAAAGGAGATAAAGACACATCATTGAAATTAGTCTCTGTTTTAATTTGTTCAAGGGAAACCAAAAAGATGCCTGAAGGTAAATGCAGTGTATGTGTTTTTTGCCCCTGTCATAATATCATTTTCGTTCTATTGCTGTATGTATTACCATTATCAAACTACTGCATATTTGATGCTTGCCTATGGCAATACAGTGGCCCTAACTAATAGAAGATGGCGCAGCATCAGGACTACATTAAGAAAGGAGTGTTTTATTTAAGGACTCAGCTGGTAATGTACTACCGTATTTCCCTTTACAATTTGCTCACTCTAATTGCTAAAACATTTCCTGCTATTTCAGAAGAGTAGAGACCACAAAAGCCTACAGATGAAGCACTTCGAGGTTTACACTGGAGGAACGAATTTGTTTTGCAACCTACATTTAAAAGCGTTTTAAAGATGTCTTACATGACTCCTTTCCTTCTTGTCTCTATTAGTTGTTTAGAATTCAACCAGGACTTCTGTGGGTTCTGGAATGAGTAATTAATGAAGCATTAGTGTTTGAAAATTTTCTGAATGAAAGTCAGCAAGGTAGAACACAGGCAAATGAACCTAAAGGCAGACATACACAAAAAATGCAGTTCATAAAATTTCTGGTCCAAATATGGATTTTAAGTTTTTGTACTATTTTCTCCAAATTTATAGTTCTAGTCTAAACAGCATATGTTATAATACTTTGAAGAAGTGGGATATATCACCATTAAATAGTGGGAGTGATTTTTTTTAAAAAAGGTTAGTTGGTATTAAAAAGGAATTGGGAAAGATTGAAAATATACTGATCAGGCTGAAAATATACTGATCAGGCATATGAAAGTGAATAACAATGTTCCATTATATTATAAAACATTTTAAGTAACTAAATCATAGTCCCAATATTAACAGATTTCTAGTGGATATTTGAGATCTATTACTCTTCATTTTGACAATTATTGCAAGTATCATATGAAGACATAGCTAAATTCTCCAAGTAGTTTGTGAGCTCTCCTTGTTCAGGATATTTTGTACTTCTCACAACTTCCAATGTGACAGGTAATAAATGTAAATAAATCAATACAGATGAATCAAACATATTTTCATTAAAAAAGGAACAAATCTTAATTTCTAAATGCCTGATAGTTATTTTCCAGGCATTCAATATCAGCATCACATCAATTATTTCTTATGACTTCAAGTTTCATTTCAGGGCATAATTACAACTATAGTAAAAGTTTACATCAATATCTCTTCAATATTACAATTACAAGAATGCTTGTGAGAAACAGCTCCTTTTTAGCACAGGGGGTTGAAGCTAGAACTGTCACAATTATCAATTTTGTGATTTGTTGTTTTTCTTTATTTCTATGACACCAAGTAAAATCTGGTTGATCAAGACATTCTATTAATAACTGCAATTTTCAAATCTGACCACAAACTAAAATCTCCTGGGGATCCAAACACAACTATTTCATTTATTTTTTTTTATTGTATAGAAAATCACCAACAACCTAGGATATTTCTGTATTCCCATTTCCAATCAAATATTAACTACCAGTGGCATCCACTATTAGTTTTGCCTGTTCCTGAACTTCATATAACTTGAATTTCATCCCATGCATTGATTTAGAGAATACCAGGCAAAAACAGATTTTAGATCCCACTTAGATTTGGTCATGTTTCGAAATCAGGTCAACAGCTATCATGAGACCATTTTCAATAGAAGTTGCCTAACCTCCAATCTAGATTAATTGGCATCAATTTTCCTGTATATTCAAGGATTGTATTAATATCTCTTTTGAGAAATTGACCATAAACCTAAATCCTCTTCACTTAGGAACATTTTGTAGAACTGGAAAGAATACTTGTGAAAAATATTTGCTGATTCAAAAGCTCTATACAAATATACAGGACTATTAGAAATGATCTTCTGCCCAATATACAAGCTTTCTTGTCATAAAGAAACAGTTTTCCTCTTGCTGTCTTCTCAGGTTAAAATTATTCAGATTTGAACATCTTTACAATCTCCTGGCACATGCTAAATTCAGTGGATCCTTTATTTCATGTATCCTCTGCCTTCCTGCCCAGTTTTACCTCTTGCCCAATTCTCTTCAATTACTTGAACCAATGGCAGTTTTTCTTGCCCCAGGGCCTTAGCACACCCTGACCTGCCTTGAGATTCTCTGTCCCTGCTTTTTGAAAAGCTAAGATCTCATTTTTTTCCCATTATCTGTATAGATATCACTTCTTCAGAGTGGCCTCTTCTGACCATTACCACTTCTGTTTCAGTGTCTCCGAGCACTCTGATGATTTAGATCATCAAATCATTCCTAATGTTTACTTATTGGTACCTTGCATTAGGTTGCCAACTCCAAAAGGCTAATGACACCGGGTATCCAGCTCGCTTTTATATGTCCAGAGCCTAACACTGTGACTGAAATATTAAAACACTTCTCCATTTCTTGAAAGAAATGAAGACTTTGCCTTTCCATAAAAGAAAACAGCTACCTTTATTTATAAATGAGAACTTGATTTCCTGAGAGTAAGGGTTTGTTCCCATGCTCTTTTCTTATGTGTCATTTACTCTGGGTTCAGGGTCGTTGGATCTTCGTTGAAGAAAGAAAGTGCTTCTTGAAGCATTCGGTATGTATTAGTGCTAACATTGTGGTAATGATGAGTTCCCGAGTAGTATGTGTGCCTTGTCACATTATCATGGGGCTGAGAAAATACTTCCTAATTTATCTCTTCAAATATGAGACCCTCTTTCTTCAGCAAGATCAAGTTATCTAAGCATTCAGAAGCCTCTCTCTATTTCATTTGTTTCTCTGAAGATGACAGCTGTTTCTTAATATTCCTCAGGTGCTTTATCTCACTCAAATCAAACGATCTGAACCACTGAGAACCTTATTCTTTTAAGAAAAAAGAATATAGGAAACTATAGAGTGCTAAATACTGCCTTCAATCAGCTTTATAATATACCAATTGCCTTCACTGTGATGGAGGAGAAAACCCATATCTTGACCATTTTTAAGTTCTATTGACTTTCCTATGTGTTATGAGACCTCTGACACCACGGACATGAGCAAAGCAAGGCTAGCAGTATCAGGGGTCAACTAAAGGGGGATGATCTTTGTAAGAATTGCTCACTTCTATTTTCTTACATGACAGGAGACAATCAAGCACTATACTACACTAAATTAGAAACAGAAGGTAGAGCAAATGTCTATAGTTTTGCATAATCCTCATAAATTGGAGGAGAAACATACTCAGGCTTTTTAATCA
Source organism: Pongo abelii (assembly GCF_028885655.2). Lineage (NCBI taxonomy): Eukaryota > Metazoa > Chordata > Mammalia > Primates > Hominidae > Pongo > Pongo abelii. Next base: position 87,774,359 of record NC_072000.2, on the reverse strand, counting down.
ATGAGAAGACTGTTCTTTCAATGACTTTGTTGCAGTTCTTAGCCCAGAAGTGCTACAGCCAATGGTGGAATGACTACTACAATTTTATTCATAAAATACCTATGAGAATTCCAGATGGTGCCCCTGAGGCCAGTTATTAACGGGGCAAGAGCAGATTCATTCCACACCCATTTTCTACTTTGCTGTTGAAATGCGAGCTAGTCCATGGTCTAGATCCCACCCACATGCCAACATGCACCTGCAAAAGTCTTCAGTTTGGGGGCTTTTAAATCACAAGCAGACACTCTGATTTAGCTTACATATTAAAAATTCCATCGCAGGAAAAAAATTCTCCAAAAACTCAGAGCTCTAATTCCTTAATGAATTATGTACGTGGTGAGGGATATACAGACAGACATGACTTGATTTCCTGTTCAGAATACTGGAGAGCATATTGGAATACAGACCAAGACCATTTCAGGGCTAGTGTTTCAGTCACACTTGTAAGTAAAGCAAAATGTTATCAAGATTTGTTTTAATTGAGGAAATAGGGAATTCCAAACTATTAATAAAACGTCATTGACTACATTTGAGCTCAAGATAAAAATACAGCCTACTTTCTCCAAGTTTACTCTATGGTCTTTGGAGAAATGGTGTATGTGAATAGACAGTCACAGACTGAAGCCCATTTTGCACAGATTCTGCAAGACCTTTCTCTTCATTTATAGAAGCATGCCACTTGCATTCGCCAAGTTTCATTTTAGACTCCCAATGAACCAGAAACCCAAAGCTAAAATCATCTATAGTCACCAGCTTGCTTATGCGTTTCACCTGGAGTCATAAATCATTTCTTTATATCCTTTGGGAGCGAGTGAGTTCCCCTGAAACTTGGGCTAAGTTCACCTGACACTTCTCAGGAGCCCCATTTAGGGTTTACATAGAAAAAAGTCAAACCAAAATAATTTTTACCAGTTTTAGATTTCATTTAAAAAACATACAGACACATGTGCAATGTCCCAAGTCACTTATTTTAATAGGAATCTGGAAGACAGAAATGACATCAGTTTAGACTGACAGGACTAACCTAAGAAATGCACATAAGACTAAAATCAATCTCCCCAACTCTGTTATCTATGAGAATTAGGCCAAAGAAAGTTTTATGGTAAAGTTAAAAGAATGTGTGAGCACTTAGTAGTCCGTTATATTATTATTATTCACATTCATGTAAATACTCCTAAACCTGATATTTTTAGTCCGTATAAGCACAGAAGCAGTGAACGTTATTCTTACTGGCTGTAATTATCAGAGGCTGGTTCCAGAGTAACATGACATCAGTGAAAGCACACAGACAAGAGGGAAGGGGCTTCGTCATAAACCTTCCAGTAGGGGGCGCCAAAGGCAAGAATTGTCTAAGAAGTGTTCATCTGGATCCACTTTCTAAAGAGGTATCATCATTGCTCTTACTTTAAGCCTTGCCTCCCTCTTACCTCTGCTGCAAACTCATAGAATAAATAAATAAAATGTGAAAAGAGAAAATTGAAAAGTCATAGCCTTTTTTATTGCCTTAGTTGGAAGAAGTTAGGATCTTTTGGGGTGGGGGATGTGGTTTGTAACTAGGCAGGAGCATGAGAAGAGTTTCTGGGATACTGATAATATTCCATTTTATGATCTGGTTTGTAGTTATTTGTGTGTCTTCACTTTGAGATGATTTATCAAGCTGTAAGTTGATTGTTTGTGCTGTTATCTGTCTTTCACACTTTAAAAAAATGTTTACTAAAAAAAAAAGAGAGAGAGATTGCTGTTCTGTATTCCCAGAAATGACTAGTTGGAAAAGCAACACAAAAACAGTGATCAGGGTTGAGTCTGCATGTGTGCCAGAATCTAGGTGTGGAAGCCTGCAGAGCAGGACATGGATTAGACTGTGATGGAGTCAGAAATGAAAAGTACTTTAAGAAAATAAGAAAATTGACTAGCGCTGTGCTCACTGCTTAAAACTTGGGACTGGGAAGAGACTAAAAAACTGTTACCTATCTCTGGATCTACAGGCTACTTAAAATTTCATACCCCAGGAGATGAGAAGAGATAGACAGAGCCTGATGGCTGGGGCCTGCAGCGGCCTGTTCACTGTCTCATAGACGGAATATGCCATATTCTAAACCATACAAATTCACAGAAGCCATAGCTTACCAAAATACAATCTGATCTGGACTCAGAGCTCCAGCGGTCAGCAACTGAAAATTTTAGACAGAGTAGTATGATAATAGACCAACACTGACCTTTACAACAAACAAACTCACTCAAAGCGTATCTGGATTAAAAGCAAATAAATAAACAGATCTACATCTATTCTTTCCTTAATGAACCATCAGACATAGGAAAAAGATGGATTACCCACAAATGACCAATAATTAGACAAGCCATCCTCTCACCAGAAATGACAAATGGCAGAAGATAGAGCATCCTTTCAAAACATTTATGGAAAATTACTGTCACAAAAAAGTGTATTAAAAAAACAGGTAAGCTTTTTGAATTCATACTATTAAATGAAAAACTATGTAGAAAAATTAAATTTAACACTGTTAAATTAAGCAAAGAACTATCTGAAAATTGACTGGCCTCTCAAGTCAGAATAGCTCAGAGAGCCTCCAGCATTGCAAAGTGGTGGAAGATTTATAGACAGAAAAATGAAAATAACATATAAAATAATGGAAGTGAGGTACAGAAACAGATTTGGCGTTGCTCAGTGTTTGCCTTATTTGAACACTGTTTAAACAGTTGGCTGCCTTTAATTGGCCAAAACTCAGTGATTGGCACAAGAGTAAGTTACAGTCAGCTTACATGTGCAGTTAGGCTACAGTTCACTATGTACAGAGTAATATTTAGGCTGAACTTTACATATGTAAGAACATAACTTTAGGCTAAACTTAGTTTAACATCCTCCTTTTTGGTCATCCTCTCGATGTTGAGAGAGGATCAAAATTTTAGGCATTGAAGTCACTGTCACCATTGTAAATTTACTTATTTGGTGTCAAATCATGCCAGTAAATAGTGAAACTGGCTTTTCTAAGGTGGAAACTAGGACTCCAGGTTATTATTTTTTTAAAGGACTAGACTAGAGGGGACTTTCTTGTGCTGGAATCACCTCTTTTCAGTAGAAAAACAAAACATGCTCTGTTTTAGGATCTTTTTCCTTCAAGTTTTAGTTTGATTACATCGCATTTAGCACGAATGACTTCATTTTGGTTTGTTCTGCTCTGTTAGGGCCTAGTGTAAACACTCAGTCTTAAACAATGGCCTCCCACAAATATGTCTAAAAAAATTCCCACCGTTTGGTTAAGTTCTTACTCAAGTGAGAGTGACCAAAACTTAGGGGTTTAGCACTATTCTCAGTTACCATCATTTTGGGTTTCTGCTCTCAGCATACCAAACATAGATTATTGCATCCTCATGGTCATACATTTCTTGGAGTTTTTGTCATTCTAGTTGACAAGAGATCATTTAATATTCTAGACATGGCTGCATGCAAACATTTAAAACTTGTGGGAGAATATAACCCACAATGGAGATTACTATCATGACTATCAGAAGGAGGACAACATTATCAGGAGGAGAATATGGAGTATGCTCCTTAGCCAGAGTCCATACATATATACATGTATACATATATACATACATACATAAGCATCTACATGTATATACATATGTGTGTGCATGTGTATATATGTATACAAATATGTGTGCATATTTATATATATAAATTTATATATAATATATTAATATATAATATATAATATATTTATATATATTATATATTTATATATTATATATTATATAAAATATATATAATATATAATATATAAATATATAATATATATAATATATATTTATAAATAATATATTATATATAAAATATATATTATATATAATATGTATTATAAATATATAATATATTATATATTTATAATATATTATATATTATATATTTCTAATATATAATATATTATATATTTATAATATATTATATATTAGAAATATATAATACATATTATAATTATATAAATATATATTTATAAAATATATAAATAAATATATAAATATATATAAATTTATATATATATATATATTCCTACCAGATTCGCCTGGAGGCAAAGCTTGGGTGTGAAGAAGGGGCTATACTGGGCTTGACTCTGACTTGTAGCTGCTGGCCTAGGCACTGAGAACATGTCTCCAGACCTCACTACAACTACCTATCCAGGCCTCCAAATCTAGAGGCTCAAAATAAAAAACACAAGCTAATAGCCAAATCAAGAACATGTCAAATTATATATAAATGATAATTTTAAAGTCATTTCTATTTTATTAACAATTTTTAAACTAGTTTCATTTACACAATATTATCCCATACACATAATACATATAGACATACAAACATAAGAACAGAAAATATAGCTTTTATAAAGGATTCCAATTTGCTGGCTTTTAGATAATTTTTTCCCCATTCAGACTCTTAATTCTTTAATTACCTGTTACATTGCCCTCAGTAATTGTTAACTAGGCAACAAGTGTGCATTTCTAAAGGGACAATTCTTAGGTGAAACAAGAAAATTTATATTTCATAAGCAAAGAGCTAACATTTAAGGCCTGTAATATGGTTTGGCTGTGTCCCCACCCAAACTTCATATTGAATTATAGCTCCCACAATTCTCTCATGTTATAGGAGGGACTTGGTGGGAGATAACTGAATTATGGGGGCAGGTTTTTCCCATGCTGTTCCAGTGATAATCAGTAAGTCTCACAAAAGCTAATGGCTTTATAAAGGGGCATTCCCCTGCAAAAGCTCTCTCTTGCCTGCCACCATGCAAAATGTGACTTTCCTTCTTCTTTGTCTTCTGCCATGATTGTGAGGCCTCCCCAATCATGTGGAACTGTGTGTCAATTAAACCTCTTTTCTTTATAAATTACCCAGTGTCGGTATGTCTTTATTGGCAGCATGAGAACAGACTAATATAGCCTGAATATTGCATCTTTTGCTCAAGCCAAAGAAAAAATGGCATAAGTAAAAGTACAGTTAAAGCAAGATGGCCAGTAAAGCACCTTAAACTAAGGTAAGACTTGTGTAAATTTAAAATAATGGTAAGAAGAGTTTCTAATGTACACAGAAAGGCACCTAACATATGGAGATTTCCTTTAGAGAAGTGTATTAGTTTGTTCTCATGCTGCTATGAGGACATGCTTAAGACTGGAAAATTTCTAAAGGAAAGAGGTTTAATTGACTCACAGTTCTGCAGGGCTGGGAGGCCTCAAAAAACTTATGGTCATGGTGGAACAGGAAGCAAACATGTCCTTCTTCACATTGTGGCAGCAAGAAGTTCAGAGCAAAGGGAGGAAAGTCCATTATGAAACCATCAGATCTCATGAGAACTCACTCACTATCAAAAGAACAGCATGAGGGTAACTGCTCCCATGATTAAATTACCTCCTGATGGGTCCCTCCCACCACAGGTGGTTATGTGAACTAGAATCAAGATGAGATTTGGGTGGGGATGCAGCCAACCACATCATTTAGCCCCTGGCTTCTCCCAAATCTCATGCCCTCATCCTATTTCAAAATACAATCATGCCTTACCAACAGTCCCCCAAAGTCTTAACTCATTCCAACAGTAACTCACAAGTCCAAGTCCAAAGTTTCATCTGAGACAAAGCAAGTCCCTTCTGCCTATGAGCCTATAAAATCAAAAGCAAGTTAGCTACTTCCTAGATACAATGCGGGTACAGGCATTGGGTAAATACACCCATTCCAAATGGAAGAAATTAGCCAAAACAAAGTCCATTCAAGTCCAAAATCCACTGGAGCAGTCAAATCTTAAAGCTCTGAAATGATCTCTGTTGACTCCATGTCTTGCATCCCGGTCATGATGCAAGATATGGGCTCCCACAGTCTTGGGCTTTGCCAGGTACAGCTACCTTCCCAGCTGCCTTCACAGGCTGGTGTTGAGTGTCTGCGACTTTTCCAGGTACACTGTGCAAGTGTTGGTAGATCTACCATTGTGGGGTCTGGAGGATGGTGGCCCTCTTCTCACAGGTCCACTAGGCAGTGCCCCAGTGGCAACTCTGTGTGTGAGACCCAACCCCATATTTCCCTTCCACACTGCCCTAGCAGACGTTCTTTATGAGGGCTCCTCCCCTAAAGCAGACTTCTGCTCAGACATGCAGGCATTTCCATAAATCCTCTGAAATCAAGGTGGAGATTCCCAAACCTTAATTCTTGACTTCTGTGAACAAAGCAAGGGTCCCCAGGCCTGACACAGTAAACCACATTTTCCTCCTTGGCCTCTGGGCCTGTGAGGGGAGGGGCCACCATGAAGGTCTCTAACATGCCCTGAAGACATTTTTTTCCATTGCCTTGGTGATTAACATTTGGGCTCCTCATTACTTATGCAAATTTCTACTTCCAGCTTGAATTTCTCCCCCGAAAAAGGGGTTTCTTTTTCTAGTGCATCATCATACCGTAAATTTTTAAACTTTTGTGCTCTGCTTCCTTTGAACTCTTCCAGATACTCTAAATCATCTCTTTCAAGTTCAGAGTTCCACAGATATCTAGGATAGACGCAAAATGCCACCAGTCTCTTTGCATAGCAAGAGTGACCTTTATCCCAGTTCCCAACAAGTTCCCCATGTCCATCTGAGATGATGTCAGCCTGGACTTTATTCACCATATCACTATCAGGATTTCGGTCAAAGCCATTCAACAAGTCTCTAGGAAGTTCCAAACTTTCCCACATCTTTCTGTCTTCTGAGCCCTCCAAGTCTCTATGAAGTTCCAAACTTTCTACTTTTTTTATCTTCTTCTGAGCCCTCCAAACTGTTTCAACCTCTGCCTGTTACCCTGTTCCAAAGTTGCTTCCACATTTTTGGGTATCTTTATAGCAGTGCCCCACTCCTGGTACCAAATTACTGTATTGGTGTGTTCTCGCACTGCTATAAGGACATACTTGAGACTAGGTAATTTATAAACAAAACAGGATTAATTGACTCACAGTGTCGCAAGGCTGGGGAGGTCTCAGGAAACTTTCAATCATTGCAGAAGGGGAAACAAACACATCCTTCTTCACATGGTGGCAGGAAGGAGAAGTGCAGAACAAAGCCAGGAAAAGACCCTTATAAAACCATCAGATCTCATGAGAACTCACTCATGAGAACAGCATGGAGGTAACTGCTCCCATGATTCAATTACCTCCCACTGGGTTCCTCCCACAACACATGGGGATTATGGGCACTACAGTTCAAGATGAAATTTGGATGGGGACACAGCCAAACCATACCAAGATGTAATTTCTTTTACAAAAGAGTTTCAAGATAGCTAGTTAAATACCATAAAGCTGTATTTTAGTTCCATAGGTGAACCTTTCAATTTAACTATGGTTTCTAGCTAAAATCACTATGTTCGGGATGAAGCCCATTAAGGAATAGGGCAAATAAAGCACTCTCTCTGCCTGGACTCAGGACAGTTAGATCTGAAAAAAAAAAGCAAGTCTACTTTACCTGAGGCCCTGTCTTTCCTAAACACTCTGTCTATCTAGAAGAGATTCCTTTGTGCCTTCAAAGTTGGATAGTAACTAAGCCAAAAGGTTGGAGGATTTAATTTTTCTTATCTACTAGTCACTTAAATCTTTTATTTGCCTTTTACAAAGAGTCCTTTTTAAAATAACAATAAAATATTGAAAATTTTTTAGAAGTTTCTGGACATTAATAGACATCACCAGATGAGACAAATTCAGGAGCTTTCATTTTCAAATGCACTTTTTAAAGTGCAGTATTGTTCATTTGGAACGTTACATTGTATTTTACATTACACTTAGTAAGATTTTGCCATTTCTATAAGCATTTGCTATTTCTGGGCTAATACTTATACATGTAAATGTAGACACAGCTAGAAGGTAGATTACTTAATTCTTAAGAAAGTAAAGATCTCATTTTTATCTTGAATCTTTGCTTTGACTCTCATATCCCCTAAATCAACTTAGCCAATGTCTTTCCCCATATAAGCACACAAGAAAGAAAGGAGTTAGAATACAAAAATCTCTGCAAATTTCTAAAAGCTAAAGTTTGCACCTCCTGCAATGTTACCATTTACTATTGGTTTTTAATCTGACCCAGTCAGACATAAGGGGTCTCTAACTGGATCCAAGCCAGTTATTTTTAGGATCTTTAAGCCAAAAAATATCTGAGACAAGTCTCAATTAATTTAGAAGTTTATTTTGCCAAGGTTAAGGACACGCCCACGACAAAGCCTCACAAGGTCCTGGGAACATGGCCCAAGTATTGGGGTCACAGCTTGAATTTATACATTTTAGGAGGGCAGAAGTTATAAGCAAATATCAATTAATATATGTAAGGTGTACATTGATTTAGTCTGGAAAGGCAGGCCATCTCAAAATGGGGGCTTCCAGGCCATAGGTGGACTCAAAGATTTCCTGACTGGCAGTTGGTTGAAAGAGTTGAAGTTAGCAGAAAAAAAAATGCTTGGGGTCAAGATAAAAGAGAATGTGAAAACCAAAGTTCTTGTTATGCAGATGAGATGTTAAAGGTCTTCTTATCAGACACTAAAAGGTGCTAGACTCTCTGAAAAGACCTAGTAAGGGAAGGAGATTCTCTATAGACTGTAAGTTTCCCCCCACACAAGACAGTTTTGCAGAGCCATTTTAAAATATGTCATGGAAAAATATTTTTGGATAAAATACTTTCATTTCTTTCAGGGCCTGTTATCTGTCATGTGAGTCTATAGTAGGTCAGATTGGAATTTGGTATCTTATTGCTACAAAGAGTCTGTTTTGCCAGTTTTAGATCTTTGTTTTAATGTTAATGCTGGTCAGTTGTGCCTGAATTCCAAAGGGAGGAGAGTATAATGAGGTATATGGAACCCCTGTTTCTATTATGGCCTGAACTAGTTTTTCAGGTTAACTTTAAAATGCCCTTGGCTGAGAGGACGGGTCCATTCAGTTGGTGGGGGGCCTTAGAATTTTATTTTTAGTTTACAGATTGAATCTAATTCTGGACCCAGTCCATTTTCTGTTGAGACTTCTGAAGAAAGTTCGGATCAAAAATTTTGTTCAAATAAACTTGGATAGCTCAAAACACAAATCTGTTGAGCTTCAGAATCCCAGAGAGAACTTGCCACGATTCCCAGTGGCTGTGAGAGCGCAATGGATACAATACACTCCAGGCATCCCACTTGGTCACTCAATGCTCCTGCAGGTCGCTAGAAGCTCTATTTCAGATCACACTTCTGACTTCATCTGTTAAAAGACAAAAACATAGACAAGTTAAATTTAACAAGTTTAATTGAGCAAAGAATGATTCACAAATTCTGCAGCTTCCCAAGCCAGAGGAGGCTCAGAGATGCTCCAGCACAGCCATATGGTGGAAGACAATTTATGGACAGAAAAAGGAAGGTGATGTACAAAAAATGGAAGTGAGGTACCGACATAGCCAGACTGGTTACAGTTCAGCGTTTGCCTTATTTGAACACAGTTTGGACAGTTGGCTACCTTTGATTGGCCAAAACTTGGTGACTGGAATAAGGAGGTTACAGTCTGTTTACACATCCAGATAGGATACAATTCACCATGCACAGAAAAAACTTTAGGCTGAACTTAAAATATGTAAGGAAACAGCTCTAGGCTAAATCTATTTTAACAATGCATACAAATCAAGAGTTTTTTTGTTTTTGTTTTTGTCTAGATAAATATTACTAAAGAGCCAATAGAGGATTACTTAAGGGAGAAACTAGCTGGATTGTAAGAAGTACAGAGCAAAAAATAAATGGGTGTTTAGAAACTGGTAAAATATATTTCTTTTAATTATTATTTAACTGATTATTAAAATAAACTGATTTATTATTAAAGTAAAATGATTCATCATTAATTTTACTTAATAAAAAGGTTGAAATTAAGTGTCCAGAGGCCACTAATAATGAAGGAAATCAAAATATTTCACCCAAAATACGTCTCCCTGGTCTAATGAGTATTTTAAATGAAAAATCCTAAGGGATCAATAAGTGACAAAAGAAACTTTTCCCCATCTACATAAAGGGAGAACTGACCCACCAAGGAGAAAAGTTGTTCTTATTTCCCTCCCTTTTGTCTTATTTTTCATTACAGGAAAGAAGATCAAAAATGCAACCACACTTGAACAGACCTGTTTTCAGGATAATGACTATTTCTGAGGATCATTTCAAATCTAAAGAGAGCTATTTACAAGTCAATTTCTGTTAGATAGTAATCATTTATGGCCCTTCAACAGAATTCCTCTTCTCTCCCTTCCCATATTCTGTTTTACCAGGATTCAAGCTCCCATTCTTTCTGTAACCTCAAGGTGGTATATAAGCTTCTGTTCCTCACTGGGAGTTTGGGTCTTTATTCTGAAGGTCTTCATTGTATGTATACCCATTAAATAAATTGGTATGCCTTTTCTGCTATTATTCAATTTGCCTCATGTCAGTGTTTTTCAGCAAAACTTTAGGAAGTCAAAAGTGTAACCACCCAAGGGGTTCACCTTGCCTGCTGCCTAGACAGAGCCAATTTATCAAGACAGGGGAATTGCATTAGAGAAAGAGTAATTCATGCACAGCCAGCTGTGCAGGAGACCAGAGTTTTATTATCACTCAAATCAGTCTTCCTGAGCATTCAGGGAACAGAGTTTTTAAGAACAACTTGGTGGGTGAGGGGAATTCGGTGAGCCAGGAGTTCTGCTTGGTTAGGAAGAAGATGAAATCATAGGGAATTCAAGCTGTCCTCTTGCGCTGAGTCAGTTCCTGGGTGGGGGCCGCAAGATCAAATGAGCTAGTTAATCAATCTGGGCAGTGCCAGCTGATACATCCGTTGCAGGGTCTGCAAAATATCTTAAGCATTGATCTTGGGAGCAGTTTAGGGAGGGTCTGAATCTTGTAGCTTCCAGCTGCATGACTCTTACGCCATAATTTCTAATCTTGCAGCTATCTCGTTAGTCCTACAAAAGCAATCTAGTCTCCAGGTTCCTTTTGGGAAAAGGCTTTTATTGTCTTTGTTTTAAACTTTAAACTAAGTCCCTCCCAAAGTTAGTTCAGCCTACGTCCAGGAAGAAACAAGGATAGCTTAGGGTTTAGAACCAAGATGGAGTTGGTTAGGTTAGATCTCTTTCACTATCTCAGTCATAATTTTGCAAAGGAAATTTCAATAGCTTAATAGCTTCAGCCCCCACAATAAGAAAAGTGGTAGATACACGTTTCATACGTTTTCATAAGTAATTAATTTACGTAAGAATCTCATTTTGTTTAAAAGAAGAATAGGTACAATGAATGACTTTAAGCCATTAGAAAAAAAAATTGTGTTGCTTAGCACAACAAATATTTACCAACCAATATTCTAGGTACTGGGCATTTGCTTGGGTTGTTAGAAGAAAAGGAGGCAATTTGAAGCAGAATGGGTAATGAGGAAGGTAAAAGTAGTTCAGAGATGTAGAAGGGAGGGAATTCTAGGCCATGGTATAGAGACTGGAGCGTGCTTTCACTAAGATGATGTAATGAAGAGTCTGACTCAATTTTTGATGTTTGATGGCTGAGAGCTTTCAAGCTTCACCGCTTCCTTTTTCTTTTCTGCCTCATACCTGAGTAAGCGGAGGAGAATGCCCTAGTGCTCCCTCCTTTGGTGCCAGCAGGAAGTTTAAGTTACATATGCTTCTACCCCAAAGTGGAAACTCTCATCCCAACCCAACTGTCTAACCACAGTGAAAGCTTCAAGCTAGTCTTGCTTTGCTCCCTCAAGCCATTTTCAGCTTCCCTTGGGAGTGGCCCTACTTTATCGAAAAAATATCGTATGTGAGAAAACTTTTTAGACCCTTGCGTGTGTGTGTGTGTGTGTGTGTATGTGTGTCACTTGACATTGAGCCAAATTTTAAATGGCCACAACTGACAGTAAGCTTTAGAAATGTTTGAGTAGGTATCGATATTATCTGAAATAGAGTTGATAGATAGATAGATAGCAATGGATATAGAGATAGATATGAATATCTATCTTTTAATCACTTATTTTCTCTGTGCAAAATATATTGAAGGAAAGGAGGGGATAGAACAGAAAACTATTGCAGTTTGCTTCAATGGCTTAAACCACTTCTCTCCAATCTTTCTCATTCTAGGAAGCTCATATAGAAATTAAGAGTGCCTATGCTACACATTAGGAAAACAAAACAGGTAGCTCAGCATCAGGAATTGTTCCCAGTTTCTCTAATTTCTTCAGCCCTCACTGATCATAAGAGGATTTGTTATTGTGGTACACTTGAATAATATTAGGAACAATGTTAGAAAAAGCTAGTAAGAGATGGTGAGGGCTTAGAAACACAAGTGGTAGAAAGAGAAGTGAGAATAAGTTGTTTTAAAGGTAGAGCTACTGCACTTGGGTGTATATTGGAAGTAAGATGATACCACCTTTGTAAGATTATGACAATGAGAGAAATTTAGTATGGCTGACTTCATCTTGCTTCTAACCTTACAGTTAGAAGCAAGGTTACAAGGTTACATGTCTTTACTCATTCCTGGGTTTAGGCCAAGCTGACTATGGCAAGAATTTAGTTTATAGTTTAACCTTAAAACTAGGATGATAATAGTCCCTCCCTAAAACTGATCTCCTCCATGTTTGGGGTCTGAAACAGCCTTTGTAGGACTAATGAAAGGTCATAAGATTAGAATTATGGGAGAATCCTGAATCCCACTAAGATATAGGCATAGTTTCTATAATCTCTTACTTCTCAGGAGTCAAGGCCAGAAGTAACAAGATGTGTGACTTCCTCAGTTGTTCCTATAGCTAACATCACTACTGTAGAACCTAAGATTTGTCTTTTAAGATGTTTTTCAGACTTTTGCATTCTGGTAACTGACTGACCCTACCTGGATTTATGATTTATGACTCATGACTCAACTAGTCCTGTGGGCCCCCCCACCCAGAGGCAGATTCAGTGCACAAGGACCATTTTCCAAATATCTATGATTGGATTCCAATCAATTGGCAGCACCCATTCCCCAGTCCCCTGTGCATCAAATTATCTTTGAAAAACCCTAACTTCTGAGCCTTTGATGATAACAATTTGAATGATTATTCCAGCTCCTGTGTGGCTGGCTGGCCTTGTATCAATTAAACTGTCTTTACTGTAATGCCATGATCTCAGTGAATTGGTTTTGTCTATGCAGTGGGCAGAAAGAACATATTTGGTGATTACAAGAGAATGTAAGATATCAAGATATCACCAAAGTTTTTGGCATGAGCAAACAGATGAATAGAATTACCATTTACTGAGATGGAGACAGTGTGGAAAGAACTAGTTTAATGTACCAGAAAGGAAATTTTGTGTTCTAAACATACTGTGCTTTTCAAAAAATGTATTAACAAGCACTAACAGCAAAAATTCAGGACCATTGACTTCATTTTGCTAGAGTTTTCCCTTGAAAAGATAGAACCAAATGGTAAGATACAGTATAAACTTTAGCATGTGTGTGGTGCAAAATAACTTCAACACAACATATATTAAATCATCTATTATTTTTAAGGTCTATATTTTTTCATTTGGTTCCATTTTATAACTTTTACATCTTAGTGGAATTTTCTATTTTGTATTTGTTTCAAGAGAAGTCATAATTGATTGTTAATTATTATGCTTACTGTATTATAAAAATCCTTGTAAGGTCATTCTAAATCTGGCTCATCTCACTGTGTGTCTGTTGATATCTTTTCTCATTCATGTTGTGATTTTCCTGTTTCTTGTTATGATGAATGCCTTCTCAATTATATTCTTGACATTTTAGTTGTTATGAGACTCTGGATCCTATTTAATCTTCTTTTTATTTCAGCTGGATGTTCCCTAGGGTATAGTGAAAGGGCCAGGTGGGTGTATATATTTAGCTTTCCACTGTGTCCCACACACACCCTAGCAAGAGTACTCAGTTGCACTGCCTCATTGCAGCAGATGTGAAACTTCACCTCTCCCTCAGCCCTGCTGATGCTTTCTCAGAGAAAGAAAACACCAATTTGCACCTCCTCATTGTATTCAGGTTGAAATATAGGTTCAGCTTCACACTGGGCCCTCCATCAACAGGAAGATAGTAAGTAAAGGACTAACTCTCATTGTCTTGTTGCTGTGTGGGTAGGTAAAAGTTCAACACTTTACTGGGACTGTCATACCAGGAGTGGAGTGAGGCAGAATAGAGTGGAGGGGAAATGTGGAGTGACAGCTACCTTCACTTGAACCACCATGTCGTTCTACCTTGTTGATACTGGCTTGGGGTGGAAGCGAGGCTCACCACTGAGCTAAACTAGCAGTAGGGAAAGGAAATACGGAGTGTTGTCTAACCCATCTTGCACCACCTAATTCCGCCTTATTGATGTCAGGTGGCTATATGAAGGCTTGGCTCCCTGAGGTGCCCACTGGTTGATTTTTATACTGATTTTACAAATAGTAAGAACAATGTGATTTAACAATGAAAATACATGAAATTTAAAAACTTTCATTTCACCTGCACTATAAAATTTATGTTTCATGCTATTTTCCAAACCTTCTCCATATGCAGTCATAGAGTATACCATTGAAACGATAGTATATATTATTTTATCTTATTTTTATGCTTATATTTATATATTTTATTTTTCTAAAGTCTTCATGGTTATTGTACTTGATACAGTTTGGATATTTGTTCCTGTCTTAATCTCATGTTGAAATGTAATCCCCAGTGTTGGAGGTAAGGCTTGGTGGGAAGTGTTTGAATCATAGGGATGAATCCCTCATGAATGACTTGGGCTATCCCCTTGGTAATAAGTGAGCTCCTGCTTCGAGTTCACATGAGATCTGGTCATTTAAAAGTGGGTGGCACCCTCTTACTTTCTCTCTTGCTCCTGCTTTTGCCATATGACAATGCACAAGCTCTTGCTTCTGCCATGAGTAAAAACTCTCTGAGGCCTCCACAGAAGCCGAGTGATATCCCTGCCATGTAAAACAATTAAATGTCTTTTCTTTATAAATTACCCAGTCTCGGGTATTTCTTTATAGCAATACAAGAATTGCCTAACACAGTACTACACAAACAGTATTCTATAATTAATTGTGTGTTAAAATTTTTCAAAAGAATATTATGATATTGGGAAGTCATTTAAAAATCATTTTCTTTATCAAATGTATAACACAAAATGCCTACCAAAGTGGCTGATTAGTAAAATACTCTTCTTTCCTGTTAGTGATTGTATTACTTTCCTGTGGCTGCTGTAACATGTTACCACAAACTTATCAACTTAAAACAGAAAAAAATTATATCTTACAGTTTTGGAAGTTGAGTCTGGATACATCTTGCTGTCAGGGTTGCATTCCTTTCTGGAGGCTCTACAGGATAATCCATTTCCTTCCAGCTTCTAGAGGCTGCATGTATTCCGTGGTTTATGGCTACATTCAAAGCCAGCAATTGTTGTCAATCCTTCTCACATTGCATCACTCTCACACTTACTCTTCTGCCCCTGTCTTCCACATTTACAAATTTTGATGATCACATTGTGCCCACCCTGATAATCCAGGATAATCTTTATATCTTAATGTCTTCTAGTTAACAACCTCAATTCCATCCACTACCTTGTTCCCCTTTGCCATATAACATAACCTCTTCATGGGTGTGAACATTCTTGGGAGGTCATTATACTGCTTACTTCCATGAAGATTTAATTTGGGTTCGCATTTTTATTAAGTGAGTCCTCGTAGTCACTGTTCACAAGAAGTAACTTGAAGCTTATAAGTTTATCAGAGATAATTCATCTTTTACCACCAATTACAAACAGAAGATTATAAAATTATAATTGATTCCAAATAAATGTTGCTGTTAGAGTATAGTTGTTAAATTATTCCTAAAATTTGGAAAAAGGGGAGACAGTCATATCTGAAGTCCTGTATCCTTTAGTACATTACTAAAAAACAAATTTATCAGGAATAGCGCATCAGTATCAATAAGATTTACTCCAATTTCTAAAGTAAAATACAGAGGAGAAGGTTTAAATTTTAGGACTGGAAAGATCAGCACCAAAATCTAAAACAACTTCATTTGTCTTAGAAAGGTAATAAAATTGAACTCCTGCATCTTAAATAACTTGCCTATATTCACACACCCAATAAGTAACAATGGGAGAACAAGAGCTAGTAATCAGTATTTTTGAACTCCAATTCTTGATTTCTCTGTTTCATTACAACATCCATTAGGAAAAAAAAAAGTGTTAGTGATAATTTATTTCAATTGAAAATTTATTCATCATGAAAGATATATGACAAAAATACCATCATGCAAACAGATCAATTTGTTGAAAATAAGAAATTATTTTAAAAAGAACAAATAGGCTAGGTGTGGTAGCTTATGTCTGTAGTCTCAGCAATTTGGGAGGCCAAGGCAGGAGGATCACTTAAGCCCAGGAGTCTGAGACCAGTCTGGACAATAAAGTGAGACCCCCATCTCTACAAAAATATTTTGAAAATTAGCTGGGCAAGGTGGCGTGCACCTGCAGTCCTAGCTACTTAGAAGACCGAGATGTGAGGATATCTTGAGCCCAGGAGGTCATGACATTGCACTCCAGATATGGCAACAGAGCAAGACCCTGTTTCAAAAACAAAATAAAAATAATAAAAAAATTAAAAGAACAATTAAAACTAATACCAATACTTTTATAGAAAATATCTCTAGGTACTTTTATGTAATAACATTGCTCTTTAATTTGCTACATTTTGTAGTCTGTGTAGTTATAAACGGCCTCACTTGAGTCTATTTAAAAATCATTACTTCTAGTAAAAAACCTCCAACATGTGTATGTTCTGGCTAAATGTTGGTGTCCCTTCAAAATTCATATATTGAAATCCTAACGCCCAATATGAAGTGGAGACTTTGGGAGGTGATTGGGTCATGAGGGTAAAACCTTTATGAATAGATGTCCTCATAAAAGTGGCCCTAGAGAGATTCCTGGCTCCTTCTGCCATGTGAGTACACAGTGAGAAGACCCAACCACCTGTTCATCTGTGAACCAGGAAGCCAGCCCTCACCAGACACCAAATCTACTGCTGCCTTGATCTCGGACTAGTCCTTGGAGACTAGCTAGTCTCTAGAATTGTGAAAAATAAATATTTGTTGTTTAAGCAACCCAGTCTATGGTATTCTTGCAATAGTAGCCCAAATAAACAAAGCCAATACTATACCAAGTTAAAGTGGCACTTAAATACACATACACACATATGTATGTGTGTATATATATGTGTATATGTATATATTAGGCAAGCAGTATGCTTGAATATATTACCAACTAATTGTTTTAAGTGGATTATTTTTAACTAAATGTTTGAAATACATTTATCACTAAACCTGTCAGAGAAAGAAATCTACACTTCTAGTTTAATTATCAAAGTAAAAATTCTGTCAATTTTTGCACCATAGGAATCGAAATATCTATGAAATATGTTAGTTTCCTAGTCAGATCTCCTCTTCACTCTAAGTCAGGTCACTATGACCAACTAACACGACCTGGAAGGGAAGAGTTCTTGATTGCAATTTTAAGTCATTTACCTGTAACTCGTGTTATTATATGAATTTGAAATCAGCAGCTGAAAACTAGAATTTACCACCCCTAGTTCATTGATAGACGATACACAGGAAAAGAACAATCCGTTATTTTTTTCTCCTTCCAGGACAATTATAAAAATGATGCAAAAATCATAAAATGATTCTATTATAGCTGTGTTGGCTCCACAAATTAGCCATTTTATGAAACCTGTTTTTGAACACACTGTAGAAACACGTGAATTCTACAAATGATAATACCACATTTTGAGTTTAAATATAGGATAATCCATTACAGATGACTTAACTCTTTGGTAGAGAGCTTAATATTTTTTTGTCCACAAGTTCATATTAGAAAGTTTTAGGCTTAAACGTTCTTTGAGCTGTAATATCTGTGTGTTTGTACAAAACAAACTTATGTAGAAATGTGGGATAGAAATCTAAGAAACATGTTAGTTCTAGAAACACAAGAAATATGTATTAGCGTTTTTTTGTTTGCTTTGATTTTTAGCACCAAATGTAGGTTGGCTACTTTAGGATATTAGCTATAACAATTACTTCATTGCAAATCTTTTCTTGGCATCATTCATGCCCAACTGAGCTTAAGAAGCCAATTAGCTGTTCTCATGAAATATAATGTTTCTTAGACAACGTGACTGTTTTTATTGAAAAATATGAAGTATTTGAGATACTTGTAAACTTTATATAAAAACAAGACAAGACAAAAAAAGGCTGACTAATACAGTGACCATATAATTTGTCATTAAAAGTAGGATAATTTTCAGAGTGAAATGAACTATTGATAATTAGACCAAAATGAGGCAGGCTCAAGATTGCTCAAGGCAATTCAAGAGGTGTGGTCATGCTCTTGATCAAGGCTATCAAATCAATGCATAAAGGGACTTAGAAGTGTTTTTGCACAAACCTGGATTCAGGCTCTGGGTGTGCCATTAACTAAATGTACTTTACCTAGGACATCATTTAAAGCACTAAAGACTACTGTTGGCCAGATGTGGTGGCTCACACCTGTAATACAGCACTTTGGGAGGCTGAGGCAGACGGACTGCTTGAGCCCAGGCATTTGAGACAAGACTAGGCAACATGGTGAAACCCTGTCTCTACAAAAAATACAAAAATTAGTTGGGCATGGTGGTGCATGCCTGTAATCCCAGCTACTCAGGAGGCTGAGGCGGGAGAATCACTTTAGCCCAGGAGGCAGAAGTTGCAGTGAGTCAAGATCACGGTAATGCACTCCAGCCTGGACGGCTAAGTGAGATCCTGTCTCAACAACAACAAAAAAGACTAGTCATTATATGTAAAACTGTAACCATAACAATACCTATCTTTCTAGTTGATTGTGAGGAGTAAATGTGATAAGATTCAAAACAGTTAAGATTATTGATACCAAGTGAGTGCTCAGAAAAGGTTAGTCATATTGTACTGCTACTGAGTTTTTTGTTTTTGTTTTTAAGCATAAGAACAAATAGTCAAAGAAGAGGCAGATAATCTGGTCCGGAGATTTTGAGAAGTACCTCTCCAGCACTATGAAAATACCTTTCCCATCAAAATTTGCTAAAATTAGAAACTCTTTTATTTTCCTCCTTTTAAGTGCAAATAGTTCTGGGAGGAATACACATTTTAAGCACTTTAGAGGTCTTTTTCCTCATTAGGTATTATTATTAATTAATTGTTGGATAAAAACAGCAGATTATATTTTGTTTAGAATTCAATTGTTTCCAGAACAATTTTCCACATATTGTTATGATTACATTTTTGCATATTAGCAAGTACTATTATCATTACCCTTGCTTTTCAGATGAGGGAATAGAATAAAATACTCCAGCTTAGAGAGTCACAGTTGGAGCTTAACTTCAATGCAGGTTTTCAGGTTCAAGTATCTGGAACTCTATTTCAGCAGGACTAGCTAAGAGCTGGTTTTCAGAGCCCAGAGGCTGAAAAAGACAGGTCCAGTGCTAGAAAAAGCCTTTAAGGGACTATATTTGGTAATTGAGTGGCTATTCCTGACAGATGGCACCTAAACATGAGTAGAAGAGAGTGGGGAAGGAAGAACACCATGGGGAAGGTGGGTTCAGAACAATAAATGGTCTATAAACACACTCTGGGCCATTTCAAATACTTTTGGCCTTACCTTGAGCTTTAGCCAGTACTGCATTGACTCAGTCCATGGAAGTTTTAGCAATGTGCTATCTCCTTACTTCCTACCCCAGGGCTTTTCTGAAGCCTGTACATAGAATACCCATGGAAACCTCCTCCAATCTTATACATATGCACACAGAAGGACATGGAATTTCAAACTAGTGGATTTATGCATTTGGGAAGAAATCAAATCATTTTTTCCTTGAATGGAAAGGTCTGAGAAGTATTTCACAAAGCTCCTCCAAAAGTCATAATGGACTGAACACTGGGTGGCTTTACTTCTTTCACTATTTGTTTTGTTCTTTCCTCTTGGTTTAAGGTGTCCAGGCTTGCCAAAATCCAACAGGAAAATATCTTCTCTTCTCTAATAGGAAATTATTCACATATTGGAAAAATTATAGAACCACCAAGAGGTTCTAGGGGAAGAAAAAAACCCACAAAATATGTGCAGTAAGTCTTGTGAGTACTGGTTCAATGGGTTCAAATATAAGACAGAGATTTATTGACTTAGAAGCACTTGGAACCTGTCTTTAATGAGATGCCCTTTTGCAGCATAACAACTGTCAGAAACATTGCTACTTAAAGGGTGACCCACAGGCCAGTAGCATGAGTATCACCCAAAAGTGTGTTAGAAATATGGAATTATATGTTCTATTAGGTATATTGAATCAGAATCTGCATTTTATCAAGACCCTAGGTAATTTGTTCCATATTTAATTTTAAGAAGTGCTAGCCTACAGTAAATGAAGTGGTGATGGCTTAATAGAGTATTAAAGAAGGAGACAGAAGGCACATACACAGAGTTCACATAACATAGTCATATAGGAGAGAAAAGTAGTATCTTTTCCTTGCCTATTGCAAAGTTTATGGCTGAGACTCATATAACAAAAGACAGATTAATAAGAGAAAAAACACACAAATGTATTACATAAGTTTTACGTGACATGGGAGACTTCAGAAATGAAGGCCTAAAGAAACAGGGAAATCTGTGTACATATATGACAGTCATGCAGAAGTGTGACTGGAGGACAAAAAAGTATGATCTAACGGTAATAAACTGAAGGAAAATTAGCAAGGCCCAGTTATTCAGATTAGTCTTGGTGACTGTGTATTCACTCTGTTTCTCCAGGTACAGGGAGGACACCTCTCGAATGAAGCTCTTAGGACCTACTTTGTTGGAAGGTCAGATAATTCTTCTGTGGTCTATTTCATGGGAGAATGCTGGGAGAAGGTCAGAGAGACCTTTCTACTACTGCTATTTTCTTAAATGCCAAGGTGCCATACTTGGGATAGCATGTTCTGAGTCCCATAAGTCAAATAAAAAAAGCAAATTCATACTTAGGTAATAAGGGACTTTATTCAAAAAGACTATTGCAATAGGGAGACTACTGCAGAGAAACAAAAGTAAACAAGAAGAGACAAAACTGGGTATCAGGGATTAGGCCGAGCCAAGGGTATGATTAGAGAGTTTATCAGGGAATGTTTTTTCCATGAGGTCAGTTGATTCTATGGAAAAGCCATTGAGAGGGCTGGTTTCCAACGCTCAGAAGAGAGCCAAAATTTAGGGACCTGAGGGAAGAAATCTTAATATAGGTTCATTGAGTTAGCAGAGATTTGTTGATTGGTGAGTAGGAACAAGCAGTTCAGTTAATCATTTATGAGATGAATAGGCATTTGTAAATCTGTGTCTGTCTTTATCACAAGTAAACAAGGGGGTCTGTCATCCAGGAGTCTTATCTAAAGGTGGTTCTTTGCAGTAAGCCCTCTCATGGAACACAAATGGAAGATTTCTCAGCCATTGCTGTTTGCCAGGGGCACAGGGCTCATGTAAAGTTCAGCATCACCTATGGTCAGTATGTAAACACATCTTAAGTTGCCATTGTTCTTTCTGTTTTCCATTACCCTATCATTTCTACTCTTTGGAATCACTTCCCAAATAAACTGCCTACATGTAAACCTTTTACTGGCTCTGCTTTATTTAGGAAAACCAGGCTAAGATAGAAAAACAAAGGTAATCTTTACATTTAACCTAAATGAACAGTTAATATTGTTAAAAGGACCAGCAATACCAGAATAGCCTTCTGGATAATTGGCTTGCTCTAAAATACTCCTTGGCTTTGAAGAGAGCTTTGTCAATGCAGAAACATCAGTGCCTTGTGAATCTGAAGGTCTGTATTTAAACTACTGAAAGTTATCTGAATTTAGGAAAAAAAAATGCTCACACTTTCAAGATTTCAAGTGTTCAGTCAATAAAATATAGAGAATACCTGACTCATGGACTATGTATAAAATACAGAAAAGTTCTTTGAATTTCCCTTGTGAAAAGTATTACTAGCTCATAAAGCAATTTCTCTCAATTGTTGAACATATGCATTTTACTACCAAAGAGGTGATAAAATAAGGTAAGAACTGAGAAGTTAAAAAAAGTAAGTGAGAAACAAAAGTTACTTTAATGATTGTAATAGCACACTACTGGGGAACTACTAGCTAATAATGTCTGTCATATAATCGGTGCAAAATGTGTATGTTAAGCAGGGAGAAACCATATCTTTCTCAGGCAGTCCTAGAACTAGCCTCCATGTGCCCCTCAGCAGTACTTCACCATTTGGGCACTGCCCTTCTTCAGAGTCCTAACTCTGCAAGGTCCTTCCTCTGAGCTCCTGGAGTACCAGCACTAGGTAGGCAGCTCCCCCTGTTAGAGCTGGGACTCAGTTCTGAGGATGGCTGACTCAGTTCTGAGGACTGGCTCCTCAGTGATTCTAGTCCTAATACATTAAACAACTTCTCTACCACCCCATCACTCTAGTTGGGGAGTGGGAGGAGGTGGTGTGCTGTTTCCTGCAGTCACTGTCTCTGCATTGCTTCGGCATTGCTTGTTGGTGTTTGTTTTGCCTCTTCAGCTCCCCAACATTTTATTTTATCTATCTATCTATTTATTTATTTATTTATTTTCAGATGAAGTCTCGCTTTGTCGCCCAGGCTGGAGAGCAGTGGCGCAATCTCGACTCACACAACCTCCCCCTCCCAGGTTCAAATGATTCTCCTGTCTCTGCCTCCCAAGTAGCTGGGATTACAGGTACCCGCCACCATGCCCAGCTAATTTTTATGTTTTTACTCGAGTTGGGGTTTCATCATATTGGTCAGGCGGGTCTCAAACTCCTGACCTCAAGCCATCCATCTGCTTCGGCCTCCCTAAATGCTGGGATTATAGGTCTGATCCACTGTGTCTGGCCTCCCCAACACTTTCTGATGAATTCCTTTTCTGAAATCTCTTTGTGGAAACACATAGTGTAATTTCTACAATTTCTGGTTTTTGACTGGACCCTAACTCGTACAAATGATACCAATTGTCTTCATGTGAGTATATGAAAATAGATCCTTCAGGGGTTTTTAAGCCCCTGGCCTCACTCTGTTCACAACAAGTCTCCACACAGCTGTCACTGATCTTGTGGAAATGCAGATGGGTTCAAATTACTCACTCCTTTAATATCCCTCAGTGGATCATCAAGGACATAACAATTCCTTTTGCTTTCCTTTAGGTACAAATTTTCTTTAATCATGGGTCAGCAATTTTCTTTCTGTGAAGGGCCAGATAGTCAATATTTGATGCATTGAGGGCCATACTGTCTCTAGCTTAACTACTTAACTCTGCCTTTATAGCATGCAAGTAGCCATGGACAATACTGAATGAATGAGTGGCAGAATTCCAATAAATGTTGACACAGGTGGCAGGGTGGATTTGGCCAATGAGTATATTTTCCTGACTCCTGCTCTAACAAAAGTTGTTTTTTAAAAAACTACTACGCAGTTCTTTAGCATGCTTTCTTCCTACTTCATGCTTCTGGTTTTGTTCAAATATATTGTCATCTGAATAAAACATCATCCTGGTCTTATTTGAATGATGAACTCCTAGTCATCCTTTTAAAACTCAGTTAAAAGACATAAAGTCTTACCTCTAAAGTGAAAGCTTTTTACTGTTCATCTTACTAGGGAGTCCTCACTGATACGTCCGATTCTCCTGCTTTACTTTGCAGTCATTTCTCTTTTAATGGGTAAAATACTATATTGGCCATCTGCATATCATGTCTTTCTATAGGAATGTAAGTTCCTTTAGGGAAGAGAGATTTTATTTTTTAAATTCAGCTGTTATGATGTGTTTATTGAAACTGTTTTGTTAAAGGATTAAATGTACGAATGAATGACTAAAATATGTCTCAGGCTTCTCTGTAAGTTTGGTCTTCCTGGTTCACATTTTTTGAGGAAAGCTTGCTTTTACTTAAGACCTGGGCAACAAAAGCCAAATAAAGAGAAACATACTTGCCAGTGGTTATCCTTTTTTTGGTGTTGGTTAGAGAATCTTTACCAAAATCTGAAGTTGCATGGTGTCTCATTAAGAGAGACAACTGTATTTAGAGCTAAGTTTTTGAGGGAAAAAAATAATAGAGAAAATCTGGAACTATCTCCTTGTTTTATACATACAGGTTCTTTGAAAATAAATAGCTTATAAAAAAAAGACTCACTTAAAAGCAATTCAGACCATATAGTAACATGTTATGTTCATCACATTTAAGATCCTAAGTTTAAGGTTTCTTGTTTTCTCAATGAATATTCTGCCAATAGGATTTATACCATTGTACAGCCATTCCTGCATCCAGATTCTCTTGCTTCATTCCCATGTGATATGGTTTGGCTGTGTCTCCACTCAAATCTCATCTTGAATTGTAGTTCCCATAATTCCCATGTGTTGTGAGAGGGTCCAAGTAATTGAATCCTGGGGTAGGCTTTTCCCATGCTGTTCTTGAGATAGTGAAGAAGTCTCACGAGAACTGATGGTTTTGTAAAAGGACAGTTCCCCTGCACGAGCTCTCTGTTGCCTGCTGCCATGTAAGATGTCCGTTTGCTCTTCCTTCGTCTTCTGCCATGATTGTGCAGCCTCTCCAGCCATGTGGAACTGTGAGTCTATTAAACCTCTTTCCTTTATAAATTACCCAGTCTCAGGTATGTTTTTATTAGCAGCACGAGAACAGAAAAATACACCATGTTACCAAAATATTTCTCTGAATACATCTATTTATTGACTTTGAGACAGTGAGTAGTGAATAGTATTATTACTAATAAAGTTCTTAAAAAACAACAAAAACCCTGAAGTTAAAAACAACTTATGAGTACAGTTTACAATTCCAGACCTTGCATTTTACTTAGTGATAAAATATTTCCTATTTTCTCTTGGTCTTTCCCGTACCAGATGTTTCAGCCTTAAATATCATACTGGTGCTTTTCACTGCCTTTAGGTCATAACTGTCATTGCCTTAAGAAATCCTGGTTTAATAGTAAAACTTATCAAGGGAAAACTAAAAAAGCAACCCAAAACTCTGTCAAAATATTCAGGTTTGGACAGGTAGTAGTTTATATAAAAACAGATTCTAGAATTGAGGGCGTGGGGTGGTTGGGTGGGGAGTCAAACACTAAATGACTGGTCTGGAACACTGCATAGTGAACCAAAAAGCCACAGATGTTTCCAGGTTTATGTCTGAAAATCTGGGAAGATGAATGATTTATATATTTTTATTTTTATGATGGGGAGAGTCAAGTGAATTGTGCTGTAAGTAACAAGTCATGAGATGTTGAAACATATGTTGAAAAGCTCAGTGAGTTGGATACTAAAATTGGCTACCCCACTCTGTCCTGACAGCTAAACATATTTTACTTCTAGTTCATACATTTCTGCTGCCTTAATGTAAATCTTATTATTTTATGGGAACAATGGAGAGGTGACAAATAACTTTGACTCCTTTAAATATTGAGAAGAAATGTAAGAATCGTTCCTAGTTGAAAAGATTGGGTACACAGAGAAAATAAAACTGATAATATGTGATTTTAAAATACGCTGTTTGGAAATCTATATAAATTATTTACTAAAAAGGTAAATGCATTACAACAAAAGTACTTCATATTTGTCTATTTTCTACACCTACATTGTGCAATCTAAAAGAAAATCCTTAAGCTCGCTCTCCCTACACCTGCTATAATTGAAGACTGCTTTCGGGTGTTCATGGTGGATCATATTACTAACCAGTAAATATTATTACAATGTTTAGTCACTAAAATAGTTATAATATTGCTTTGAACATGAGTCAAAAGCTATTTGTATTAATTAAAACATCCACCTTCATCTTGAAATTGTTTTTTTCTATTTTGCTTTCTTATAAAATTGCCTTCCTGTCTTTTCTTCACATCCAGGATACCACAAAATGGGCTAGCTACTTACTTCATCACTGCACATTTCTTACAAACACACCTGAAAATTTATCCCTTCTAAAGCAGTGTTAGACATGAGTGATAGCTCTAACATTCAGCTTAATCTTTACTGTATTAGTCAGGGTTCTCTAGAGGGCCAGGACTAATAGGATAGATGTATATATGAAGGTGAGTTTATTAAGGAGTATTGACTCACGCGATCACAAGGTGAAGTCCCACAATAGGCCGTCCGCAAGCTGAAGAGCAAGGAAGCTAGTCTGAGTCCCAAAACCTCAAAAGTAGGGAAGCCAACAGTGTAGCCTTCAGTCTGTGGGCCAAGGCCCGAGAGCCTCTAGCAAACCACTGGTGTTTGTTCAGGAGTCCAAAAGCTGAAGAACTTGGAGTCCAATGTTCGAGGGCAGTAAGCATCCAGCACGGGAGAAAGGTGGAGGACAGATTTAGCCAGTCTAATCCTTCCACGTCCCTCTGCCTGCTTTTATCCTAACCAGGCTGGCAACTGATTACATGGTGTCCACTCAAATTGAGGGTGGGTCTGCCTCTGCCAGTCCACTGACTCAAATGTTAATCTCCTTTGGCAATACCCTCACAGACACACCCAGAAACAATACTCTGCATCCTCCAGATTGAGTTGACACTCAATATTAACAATCACATTTATTAAAGAAAATTAATCTGCAAATATAGAATAATTATTCAGCATGATTAATTTTAGAGCAGTATCATGTTCTCAGTAGGGGATATGCACAACTGAAGAAATCTACAAGAATTCTATTTCAGTTTTTTCTTTATTTTATTTCTCATTTCATATTTTTTTCTCAGAGATCCTTGTTTTGATATTCCTCGTTTTAAATACATGTTAAATTCCACCTGTTAGTCAAACTCCAGTTAGAAAATATAGATCACACTAGTTTTTTTTAACAGAAATAAATTGATATAAAGAGGTTTTTTTAACTAGATATAAAACTGTTACCTAGGTAACTCGAAAGGTAAAAAAAAAACCATGACGGTATCACAGAAGTAACAATTTCAGGAAGCAGCTCCCCACTCACACCTAAAATGCCTCCTAAATGGGAAAATTGTCAGTGAATTTCAGCTAACCTTGTATTGGTTTTATACTTTCCATAGCTAGCTCAGAGATTTCTGATATCTCTGTATATTTTTTAAAAATTGGTTCAGCTTTTTCTAATAGATGAGACGTAATTATTAGCCCACTATGATCTATCATATTCTAGAAAAGAAGGTTTTTGTCAATATTTTCTACTAAATGTACAATATGACTGAATTTACTTAGGATAATCAGTTATAATTAATTTAACATTGCTGGTTAATACTTGGCAAATGAAAGCACACTTTTTGACAGTTCTGGATACTCATACCTATCTCTCTGTGTAAGAAACTAAGTGTTTTTTTAAAAAATATATTTTCCAAAACAGATATTTGAGTGAATATATATTCTCATATGTGAGGTTTTAGAGATAAGATAGGTAGATATAGGTATCTAATATATATTTACATATTAAATAACAATTTTATTATAGTAAAATAAGCTTATAAATTTTAAATTATTCCCATATAAGCTGGTCTAGTGCTGTCAATCTGTTTCCAAATATTATTTTTCAATGCCAAACAAAACTTTTTATGAAGTATAAAACTATGACCTATTAGAAATATATTACATAAAAACCCGTTAAACTCTGTGATCACTGCTCTGAAATATCAAACATTAAAAATTATATAAAATTATGGATTCATCTGTCAGATGAGCAGATTCTATTGAGAAAACTGGTTTTTTTCCCTGAAAGCTTCCTAATTATGTCTCTTAGCATACAACAGGTACACTCATGAAAATAATTTGAAGTTTAGACATTATATACATTGACTGGTAACACAGACTGATGTGAACTCTGTGTAAGTGTGCTTGTTCTATCTCATGCATATTTATGGAATAAGTATGGATGGAACAGAACACTCACAGTTAATATACATCACACAGAGTTAATACAAATCTCCAGAACAATATATCCAGCTGACAAGTTCTGATCTGTTCTATCTTCAAGACAATATATCTGACTAGTCTATATCTACAGTTTGGTATCTCAAAGGCATTTGAAATGCAATTTCAAAATCAAACTCTTTCCTCCAGCATGACCTACCTAAACTGCCCCATTTTTCTTAGCATGAAGGCAAAAATCCTTAGAATAGCCTGTGGCAAGTCCTTCCCTTAGTCAGTCTTTGCCGGCCTACCTTGGCCTCATTACCCATCATCACCCATTCCTTTGTGATATCCACAAGGACACGCAGTTTTTCAAATGTGTCTTTCTGTGGCTGCCTCAAGGGCTCTTCACATTCTAGTTCACCTGCCTGCCTTGCCAGCATGCCCCCACACACACCATTCCCCTAGTCCACGCTGTCAAATCAGGGATATTTCGGCATGCTTCTGTGGGTGTGTTTTCCATGGCTTCACAGGGTGGGGCACATCTTTTTGTTATGTGCTTATTTGACACAACAGGTACATATTGCAGTTTGTAAAAATAGGTTTTGTGATTTTTAAAAATTACCATTTATATACTCCATCAGGCTGAATTTTTTGTGTGAAAGCAGATATATCTATTTTAGTTGTTGTTGTTGTTTTGTTGTTGTTGTTTTGTTTTGTTTTGTTTTTACCATTTCCTAGAACAATGCCTGACACATCATAGGCATTCAACATACACTCCTTGAAGGAGGGAACAAAGAGATGGAAGGAGGGTTAGATTAATAAACTACCAAGGAAAACATTGTTTGTTCTTTTTTTTAATTAAAAACATCCCAAATTTGGATGATTCAAGTAATTTCAGACCCTGCCACCAACAACAAGAAAATATAACTTGAAATAATGCATCCTAGTTTTAATAGCTGCAATGAGTAAATAGCAAGGTTCCAATGAAAATTAAATAGATAGTATATGTAAAGCAACATTCTGAAAACAGTATAACTTATCCCCTTTCAAGAAATAACAAAAACTAAATTTTACAAAATCCAAATATTTGACGTTTTTTTACACAAAAACTTTGATATACAATCATAGTTTTACCATTAACCTTCCTAGTTTATGTTGATACATCTTTAGAAATTTTGGAAATGTGACTTGTTTTTTACAAATTTAAATCTTATTTTAAAAATCCCAATTAGCCTTGGCATGGTGGCTTATGCCTGTAATCTCAGCACTTTGGGAGGTCAAGACAGGAAAATCGCTGGAGCTCAGAAGTTCAAACCATCCTACGCAACATAGTGAGACACTGTCTCTACCAAAAAATAAATAAATAAAATAAATAAATAAATAAATAAATAAATAAACAATCAACCAACCAAATTAGCTGTGTGTGGTGGCACATGGTTATGGTCTCAGCCACCCAGAAGGCTGAGGACGGAGGCTTGCTTATGCCCCAGAGTTTGAGATTGCCATGAGCCATGATTGCGCCACTGCACTCCAACCTGAGGGACAGAGGAGACCCTGTCTCAAAAACAAAACCAAACAAAACCAAAATCCAAACAGAAGCAATTAACTGCTTTGGGGCAAATTACACTAATCTAACTTACTGGAAACTTCTTAAAATATGTGCCACTAAAAGGAAACAGTATTCTCCTACATATGGCTAGCCATTATTCCAGCACCATTTGTTGAAAAAGGTGTCCTTTCCCCACTTCATATTTTTGTTCGCTTTGTTGAAGATCAGTTGGCTGTAAGTGTTTGGATTTATTTCCGGGTCCTGTCTTCTGTTCCATTGGATTATGTGCCTATTTTACTACCAGTACCATGCTATTTTGGTGAATATGGCCTTATAGTATAGTTTGAAATCAGGTAGTGTGATGCCTCCAGATTTATTCTTTTTCCTTAGTCCTGCTTTGGCTGTGCAGGCTGTTTTTTGGTTTCATATGAATTTTAGAATTGTTTTTTTCTAATTCTGTTAAGAATGATGGTGGTAATTTGATGGAGATTGCACTGAATTTGTAGATTGCTTTTGGCAGTACGATCATTTTCACTATGTTGAATCTACCCACCCATGAACATGGAATGTGTTTCCACTTGTTTGTGTAGTCTATGTTTTCTTTCAGCAGTGTTTTATACTTTTCCTTGTAGAGGTCTTTCAACTCCTTGGTTAGATATATTCCTAAGGGTTTGTTTGTTTGTTTTTTGCAGCTATTGTAAGAGGGGTTGAACTGGATCCTCATCTCTCACCTTATACAAAAATCAACTCAAGATGGATTAAGGACTGAAATCTAAGACTTGAAACTATACAAATTCTATAAGTAACATTGTAAAAACCCTCCTAGACATTAGTTTAGGCAAGGATTTCATAACCAAGAACCCAAAAGCAAATGCAATAAAAACAAAGATAAATAGCTAGGACTTAATTAAACTAAAGAGCATTTGCACAACAAAAGGAACAGTCAGCAGAGTAAACAGACAACCCACAGAGTGGGAGAAAATCTTCACAATTTATACATCTGACAAAGGACTAATATCCAGAATCTACAACATACGCAAACAAATTAGTAAGAAAAAAACACACAATCCCATTAAAAATTGGGCTAAGGGGGTGAATAGACAATTCTCAAAAGAAGATACACAAATGTCCAACAAACATATGAAAAAATGCTCAACATCACTAATGATCAGGGAAATGCAAATCAAAACCACGATGGGATACCACCTTATTCCTGCAAGAATGGCCATGATCAAAATATCAAAAACCAGTAGGTGTTGGCGTGGATGTGGTTATCAGGGAATACTTCTACACTGCTGGTGGGGATGTAAACTAGTACAGCCACTGTGGAAAACAGTGTGGAGATTCCTTAAAGAACTAAAAGTAGAACTACCATTTGATCCAGCAATCCCACCACTGGGTATCTATTCAGAAGAAAAGAAGTCATTATTTGAAAAGGATACTTGAACATGCATGTTTATAGTAGCACAATTCACAATTGCAAAATTGTGGAACCAACCCAAGTGCCCATCAATCAACAAGTGGATAAAGAAACTGTGGTATATATATATGATGGAATATTACTCAGCCACATAAAGGAATGAATTAACAGCATTTCCAGCGACCTGGATGAGATTGGAGACTATTATTTTAAGTGAAGTAACTCAGGAATGGAAAGTCAAACATCTTATGTTCTCACTCATATGCAGGAGCTAAGCTATGAGGATGCAAGGGCATAAGAATGGTACAATGAACTTTGGGTAATTGGGGAGAAGAGTAGGTGGGGAGCAAGAGATAATAGACTACAAATATGGTGCAACGTATACTGGTCGGGTGATGAATACACCAAGATCTCACAAATCACTGCTAAAGAATTTACTCATGTAACCAAATACCACCTGTACCCCAATAACTTATGGAAAAAGAAAAAAGAAAAGAATGTGTCCAGGTGCAGAGGCTCACGCCTGTAATCCCAGCACTTTGGGAGGCCGAGGCGGGCGGATCATGAGGTCAGGAGATCGAGGCCATCCTGGCTAACATGGTGAAACCCCGTCTCTACTAAAAAGATACAAAAAATTAGCCAGGCATGGTGGTGGGCACCTGTAGTCCCAGCTACTCGGGAGGCTGAGGCAGGAGAATGGTGTGAACTGGGGAGGCGGAACTTGCAGTGAGCCGAGATCGCGCCACTGCACTCCAGCCTAGGCTACAGAGTGAGACTCCGTCTAAAAAAAAAAAAAAAGAATTCATTCAAATTCATTTAGAGGTTAAGAGAAACATACTTTTCTTATGCATTAAATAAAGGTTATAAGTGCCTGCCAAAAAAGGAAACAATATAATATTTGATACCTATAGCATACTTAATATTTTTTAAGATATAAGTAAATTGCAGATATTTATCCTCACATGCACGAACATAAGTCAGCTTCCATAGAGAGTAGTCATACAACTGCATTTTCTGTAGACAAACCTAACATCATAAATGTCATCTCACTGATGAGTAAACTGTTATCTTTGGTAAATGCTTTCCCATATATACCTATATTTAAAACATTTATCAATTACACCTTTGTAATGGAATGATATAATTCATCTATAGTCTATAGGCATATATTTTTCCTCTTCTGGGGCAGACTCTCTTCCAAAAGATCACACAGAATATAGCAATTTATCTTTATAACATAGATTATCTATATGGCCATTAAAACCATGGCCCATCATACTGTAGAATTTTTTTATTGTGTTACAGAATTTTAGCAATTTTCTTTTGAGTTTTGACATAATAAATTACTTACCTGAAAAGTACCAATCACAAAATCAGTCCGTAAGAAGATAAAATATGCTTCATAAGAGTATCTCATTTCACTCTCATATTTCATGTGATTAGTACATTTAGATTTTTTTCTCTATTGTTTGATACAGTGTCCTGTATCAACAGAATGTCATCTCCTAAAATAAACATGGTCAATAAAAAAGATAAACTTGCTATCAACCAGTGGTGAATGGAACTGTCAAGGATCCCATTTAAATTTCTTTTTCATTTTCTCTTAGAGGCCTGTGATAACTGATCAAATAATTCATATAGCAGATTGAATTATGGGAAATGGTATGTATTTTCAGGTCCTAAAAAACCCATTAATAGCCACTGTTCTGTTGTCATAATTTAAGCTCTAATAGTATATGGAGAAATTGGACTATTGTGTAATTAGTAAAATAGGGCATATATTTCCTCACTTGGACTCCTGAATTCTACTTAACACATCTGCAGAAAATCTTTAACCACCCCACCACAATCACCATTCTTTACTTTTCTCTCTTTTTTTAATTTTTATGGACATATTCAATAAAATTCTGAAAATCAGAAAAATATTATATGTTTTTAAATTTAAAAAGAACAAAACACCACCAACTTTTTACCTTTTGGTTTCTCTTTCTTTGTTCTTATGTGGGTATACTTTTAAAAAATATTACTTAATATAGCAGCAAGTGTATTACCTAGGATTAGGGTCACTTGTGGAAAGATGCTCTTGCCACATCCCTGTGGATCCCTTGGCCACTATGCTTTCAGTACCAATAGCCATGGCTATGTCTCCCTTTGTTCGAGGACTGCCCACAAACTTCCAGAGTATACTTTTCTTGAAATTCTGCGAATATGGAAAAGCTTGTATATGTACATTTCTTCCACGTGCATCTCTTAATAAGTATCAGATAGAGGCAAGAACATTAGTACTCCAGTTCCTTTGCCCTAATCAGGACCACTTGGAGATAGGACCTATACTTCCTCTAGAGCTCCCCTTTAGCACAAACCCAAAGTTGCTCACTATGGAACTCTGTGTGATATCACATCTCTTCTTGACCTCCTTTTCTTTGTGGTTCCATTTTCCTACTTTTCTACCAGTGTTTCCTATGAACACCTCTTATTAAATCAATCTCAAATCTTGCTCTTAGAAGTTACTTCTGGGGAATATTATATGAAATATTGTACGAGTAACAGAAAAAATAATAAATTGTTTAAACATAATTTCTTTTTAGTTTTGGAGATGTGGTTTCACTCTCTAACCCATATTTGGGGTACAGAGGTGTGGTCATAGCTCACTGTAGTCTTGAACTCTTGGTCTCAAGTGATACTCCAGGCTCAGCCTCCCAAGTAGCTGGAGCAGGTGTGTGCCACCATGCTCAACTAATTTTCTATTTGTAGAAATAGAGATGTAGAGATGAAGTCTCATTATGTTGCCCTGGCTTACTTTCTTTTTGGTCTCACAAGTAAAATAATTATTACGAAGGTGGTTTTTAAATGGTTCTATGTAATAGGTGGTTAGAATTAGTCAAAAGTGGAAGTTATGGCGTATTTGGAAGGCAGAGTAAAAACAGCTACCATTACTCTGTGAACACTGTAAGACTCAGATGTGGTGATAAATAAATGCAGAGGTCTCTAATAAGTTCCTTCCTGTCGTTACCGTCCTTAGCTCCTCTTCTACTCTTCTGACCAACTCGTAGCCCAGTTCACCACAGTGAACCCTAGAGCACTACCAGGAACTTGACTATGAATCAACAGAAGTGGTAGCTACAAAAACTCAACAGCTTCCCATAGACCGCCAAATGCAATTTCCCTCTTCCACTCTGGAAGCTAGAAGAGTTAGCTTCTCTGCTTGGCTTGTTAGTGACTCCTCCGATCTTCCATTTCCCCTTTTAAACTATCACTTCTGGAGATCCTTTCACAATTGTGCAAGATCTAATACTTATACTGAATTCCTTAACTACAACAGTCATAGTGACATACATATAGTGATTCACACTTAATGGTCATTTCATAAATATCTGATAAATAAGTGCATAGTAATTTCACAGAAAGAGTTAATTTACTAAGAGATTGGGAAATTATGTCCTTCATATATTAAATACTGCTTTATCATTGACAGAGTTAAGTTAAATCATAAGCAGTTAAGGTATTCACTAAACTTATAGATCTTTATAAATTCAGAGAATTTATAAGAATTCTTTTGAGAAATTTAGAGAAATAGAACAACAAAGGCATAGTAGAATATTCACATCCCCAGCTGATAACTCAGATTTATTAAGCACTCAGTGTGTGAATCATTACCTCTCTAATAGGTATATAGATAAATGTGTCCAAAGAAATCATGATTTAATGTCTGCAAATAAATTGTACCATAGTGAACTTTCTTTTTCTTGATATACAGAAGGAACGCATTTCTAGATACACACACAGAAAATTTTAAGTAATTTATGGTTTGAAATATGAAATTTTTATGCATTGCAACCCAAAATTAAGCCTTGAGAACAGCAGAGTATAGCTATTTCACTTATTTAAAAGAATTCGAAAGAAACACTTGCTTTATTCAGCTTTGCAGTGAAGAAATCTAACAGGAATTACTATGAATCATAATGTAGTGGCTCAAATATCCATGATGTTTAACAATGAAAACAGGAAAATAAAGAATGAGAAATGTATCCCAAGATTTACTGTAAATGTCAGAAACCTTGAATGCAAGAAAACTCATAAAATAATTTTTCCAAGCTAAATTCTTACAGCATATTATTTATGTGTCAACTGTTAATACTGCTCTCATCATTCATTCTCAAAATGCTTGATAAATTTTAGTGGAAGTATAAATATGCTTCTCCAATTCAAGATAGATTTTATTCTTGCTATTTCAATTAGATTGCCAATCTTTCCTCCTACTCCATATCTCCCACATCCAATAGTGTTATTTATATTTTTTTCAGGAAGGAAAATGAATTATGGTATGACCATACAATAAAATGTTGCTATGAACTCTTATTTAGTTAACTGACTTAAAATTCTGGACTGTACATGGGAAGGGTCTTAGTGTGACTCTCAAAGAGTCTTAATATACTAAAGATTTGTAGGTGATTCTAATATGAAGACAGTATTTCAAACCATGTTTTGTTTACTCTACAGAGTTCTATAGTATAATTACAGATAACTGACTCATAGCACTCACTGGAAAGTAAGAATCTTTTAAACAGTAAGCAGTATTTAATAACATCTCCAAATTAAGTAAATTGTGGAAAACACCAGTTCTATTACCTACTAGCTGTGTGACCCTAATCTGATTTCTCCTCTCTAAGATGTGAGTTTCCATGTATGTAAAAAGAAAGAAGCTATCCGCCAATTCTTCCTCATGGTAGTCCTAAAGTGCAATGGAATTAACGAACGTGCACTCGTGCTTTGTAAATCCTTAGCTTTGTGAAAAAATGTGCTCTGATAAGCATGGCTGAAAAACAAACAAACAAAAAGTTCTGCTGGGCGCAGTGGCTCACGCCTATAATCCCAGCACTTTGGGAGGCCGAGGTGGGTGGATCACCTGAGGTCGGGAGTTCGAGACCAGCCTGACCAACATGGAGAAACCCCATCTCTACTAAAAATACAAAACTAGCCAGGCATGGTGACACATGCCGGTAATCCCAGCTAATTGGGAGGGTGAGGCAGGAGAATCACTCGAACCCGGGAAGCAGAGGTTGCAGTGGGCCGAGATTGCGCCGTTCCACTCCAGCCTGGGCAACAAGAGTGAAACTTGGTCTGAAAAAAAAAAAAAAAAATTCTGAGAATTTCTTGAAGTGTGTGTTTTCTTTAATCCCGCCTTTACCAGTTCCACAACCTTTCAGTAAGCTAGAGCTCTTGTGTCATCTGTCATACCCCCATCAGACATTTGGGGAGAACCCATGTCTGGAGCACCCATCAGACATTTGTCACCTATTCAGAACACATTGGTACGATTATAGTTATCTATACTCCTGGGAAAAACTGGATGTGTCACATCATTTCCTTATAACTGGTTTTGATATAGAAAACAAGCAACTGCACACAGGACAAAGGCCATGTGGGTGAGATGACTGGACATGTGAAATAGAAATGGAAACAACAGTCGATGGGTCTGTAGAAGACACGGCTTTGCTCGTTTCAATACTGTCATGCTGTACAACACGGAAGTTACCTGTGAGGCTGAAACTACCAGAAGCTAAGGCCAGTAGGATTGGAAAGACTCCTAAAATTATTGAGAACAGAAATAGTGATTTATCAAAAGGAAACCATTTACAGTTTGATCATTATTTATCTGTTTTTCTTAAGGCATTCATGACATATTCTGGAAATTACCTGAATTATTTACTTTTGTAATACACTTTGGAAGTTTCAGCCATTCTTTGTATATCACACTAATAAAGTTCTAAGGGAATAGAGCAAAAACTAGTCACGTTTTGTTTTCCTTTTAGTGAATAAACTGTTTCGTGTGCGATGTGCTAAGCAGTCTCTATTTGCCCTCACAAAAGAAGTCATACTACTCATTATGGTTTGCATGCTGGAGAGCAGGCCAATGGATGGAGTGGACTGGTTGGGTTTTTTAGACCAATTTGCTTCTACTTAGTGGGAGAATGCTGTATGTTGAGAGTGTAAAGAGTGAAAACTTGGGGTACTTATGCCCCTGCCTCCCTCCATATAAGACCAGGTGCCCTCCTCTTTTTCACATTGCAGCTCCTATCCACAGCCATTTCCTGCAGCTGCAGATCACTTCGTGTTCCCTCCGACAACCCCTCCGATGGCACCTTTCTTCAGAACCAGGGAGTTTCTTATTTTTGTTAGCAAATGAATTGTTTCACCATTTCCTATTAGTCTCCCTCACTCTGTCCATATCTTTGGGAAAATTTCCATCATTGAATTTTTTGGACACATTTTGTGTGATTTTCTGGCTCTCTTAAAAAGCATACGGTGTATAAAATAAATAATTAGGTATAGAAGCTACTCATATTTTTTTTTTTTTTTTGAGCTGGAGTCTTGCTCTGTTGCTCAGGCTGGAGTGCAATGGCGTGATCTTGGCTCACTGCAACTTCCGCCTACCAGGTTCAAGTGATTCTCCCACCTCAGCCTCCTGAGTAACTGGGATTACAGTCGCCCGCCACTAAGCCTGGCTAATTTTTGTGCTTTTAGTAGAAATGGGGTTTCGCCATGTTAGTCAGGCTGGTCTCGAACTCCTGACCTCAGGGGATCCACTCACCTCGGCCTCCCAAAGTGCTGGGATTACAGGTGTGAGCCACTACACCCAGCCATAATTGTTCTTTTTGATACAAATTCTATTTTTAATTCAGAAAACAAACAGGAAAGGCAAGCAAACAAAACCCATAAACATGAAACATTTGTTATTTACTAAGGGAAAAAAACCTAACCTGCAAAATACTTATTTTTTCTTAGTTTAAGAAAAAAAAAAGAGTTACTTCTATGGCCTCCGATGTCTAAAATAAGGTAAGCAGAGCAACACAATAGAAAGAACACAGTCTTTGGAATCAAAAAAGACACAGATTCTGCTGGACACAGAACCCCTGTCTCTCCCTAGTCTATGATTGGTGCCTCGTTAACTTCCTATCTCTAACCTTTATTTTTCCATCTGCAAATATCAATTTCTGGGGCTGTGAAGTTCTAAATCTGTAGGGCAGGCTAAAAATTTCAGCAAGTGTTGATGTTGCAGTCTTGAATCTGAAGACAGTCTGGAGGCAGAAATCCCATCTTCCGAAACTCCTAAGTCTTTTCTCTTAAGGTTTTCAAGTGAATAGATGAGGCCAATTATGTAAGGTAATCCGCTTTACTCAAAATCTACCGATCTAAATGTTAATCACATCTAAAAAATGTCTCACAGTCACATCTAGACTGGTGTTTGACCAGACAACTGAGTATCAGTGCCAAATTGATAGATAAAATTAGCAATTACAGTAGGCTTTCAATAAATGGAAAATCTTTGTCACAAGCATGAAAGGGGATTGTTATCATTAGCAGAAATAGACCATCCAAAATACAAACGTTTTACACACACCCAAAAAAAGAAATTCAAATGTCCATTAAAACATAAGGAAACATTGTTCAGGTCACTAATATTGTAGGAGAATAAAACCAAAAGCACAAAATCAATTAAAAATGATAGATGTTGTTATTTGTAAAATTTGTATTGAAAGAAGAAGGTGGGGAGAGCATATAAGCCAGGGGCTAGAAACATCACATCCCATTCTATATAGATCTTGAAAATAGAGAATTTCTGTAGTACATAGATGGATATTATCTAAGATTCTTTGGGATCTAAGGTCCTGTTTGTGATCAACAAAGAGGAAAAACCTCAACATATCTCCGTTGAGGAGATTAAGACCCATCTATAAGTGGCTTAAGCTGATTGTTCAGGATAGGAAAGAAGTAAGAATCACTTTACCTTTTAGAATTTATGACATGTAATATTTTCTCATATAGAGAGACATCCATCCAGCACTCAAATAAATGTAGCATAGATTACTTTTCCCTGGGAAATTAGGGGGACCATTATTTATATTGGTCCTCATATTGTGCATTTCACACATAAAAGACTAAGAGGTAAGAAGGAGTTTGATGGTGGGACTCTAAAAAGGAAGAAAAGGAGAAAGAGAGAGGGAAATTGAGGACGAGGCTGCAATTTTTCATATTTTTTCAAAGTAAAAAATATATTTGTGAAATTTGTACAATTATCCTAAAGCTTTTCTAGATCTCAAAAATAAAAGATATCATTTTGTGTCATTTTTTTCACCAGCAAATTTTAAGTATATTATCCTTACCCTTAAAGATTTAGTATCACATGAAGATTGATGACTTAAAATTGTGGCCACTCTTTTGTGCATGGTATGTGCCAATATCAGAAAGGGTGAAGTAAGTGGAAAATGCCAGTTTCTAGTCAGGAATTTGAAATAAAGGAAGAAAAATAGAAGCACCAGCACTTAGACCCCTAAATCAGCCACAGTCGGGAATGTGACAGCCCACTTTTTTCTCTTCTCATGGCTTTGGTTTGCAGTTGAACTCCAAGTTGCTTTTGAATGTCACAAGATTTCACTTAAATAATAAAAGAAATGAAGTTGGAGCACAAATCAAAAAACAGGGTTTAGTTTAACAACTAGAGCATGAATGAATGAGAAAAGTTCTGGTCTATCTTTCAGTAGATTCATCACATAGTTCTAATTTCTCTTTATCTGACAGTTACATTTAGCCCTTGGAAAGTGTTAAGCTGAATTCTTTCAAACATAACTAAAAATTCAGTTTCCAGTAAAGGTGAAAAAATGTACTTCTTTAAAATCCATTTATTTATGATTGACCACAATCCCTTGTTAAGTTTCAAAATGAGTGGAATTGAAATATTTCAGAGATATGTCCCAAATCAGCTGTCCTTATAATAAGAAATGTATGTGTATCTCTCTCTCTATATATATATTCTATGTGATATATTATACATATTATATATAATATTATAATTATAATTATACATATATAATAATATATGCATATTATATATTATACTATGATATGTATAATATATCATATAGAATATGTATATGTATATCATATAGAATCTATAGTCAAGGTTAACAAGTGATAGTTTTTAGGGGGATTTGAAATTCTTAGAACTATGGTAGTCACAAGTCCTTGCAAGAAATTCAGAACAATGAATTCAATTTATGGCAACAGTGGAAAACATCACAGTTCCTATAAAAATGAAAGGAATTCCAAAGTCTTGCCACAGAGAGAAAACAATTTAATACACCCAAAAACCACACCCAAATTCTTTCACATTTAGTAATAAGAAATCAGTTTGGAAATGTTTCACATGTGACAATTTTGACCCTTTGGCCATAAGTTTCTCCACTCACTTTTTCTTTACTTAAGGAGTTTCCCTTTATCATTTCCACAGTCAGCATCCTTTTCCTTTATCTTCATTTCCCATTCACCGTTACATTTTTTCCCCTAAGTTCCTGACATTTTTCTTGTTCTGAATGATCTACTTTGATTTCTTAATTCTTTTTTCATAAGCTATACTCTCCTGTTAAAAAAAAATCCTAAGTATTTGGTGTTCCTGTCCATTCAGGATGCTATAACAAAAATATCATAAACTCATAAACTGAATGGCTTAAACAACAAATATTCATTTCTTACAGCTCTGGAGGCTGGGAATTCCGAGATTAAAGCACCTGCAGATTCAGTGTCTGGTTCATAGATGGCTGTCTTCTCTCCATGTCTTCACCTGGTGGAAGGGACAAGAGAGCTGTCTGGAGTCTCTTTTATAAAGGCACTAATTCGATTCATAAACGCTCTGTCCTTGTGTGCTAATCACCCCCAAAAGGTACTCTACCTCCAAATATGATCACGTTGGGGATTAGATTTCAACATATGCTTTTGGAGTGGAGGGCCATAAGCATTCAGTCTATAACATATCGGGATCTTTTCATCCTCCTACCTCTCTAGTCTTGAGTCTTTCATATTTTTGCTTCCTATATTAGTGAGACAAATAATTTTAAATACATAGAGTAAAATCAAGTTACATTATGGGAAATCAGGTGTAAAAAAATATGTATACACATATATATTTTTATACATACACACGTAAACATACACAAATGTATACACATGTATGTGAATATATTTTTATACACACACATATGCACATATGTATGTATATATATGCATACACACACACACACACACACACATGAAATTTCCATGAAAATTGCTTTTGAGACAGGGGGCAGTTTGAGAGGAAAAGTATGAGCCAATGCACTAAATCCTTCTTTTTGAAAACATTCCCCACCTTAATTTTGAAATTT
Source organism: Pongo abelii (assembly GCF_028885655.2). NCBI lineage: Eukaryota > Metazoa > Chordata > Mammalia > Primates > Hominidae > Pongo > Pongo abelii. Next base: position 87,733,265 of record NC_072000.2, on the reverse strand, counting down.
GTTTATTTCTGGATTAGATTATCAAAAAATTGCATACTCAAGATAATTTTTTTTAAATGCAGAGTTTCATACATTATATTTGTAAAAACTACCACTAGTCATACTCTATGAAAATAATGAAAAATTCTGGATCTTTAGTTAGGAAAGTATTCACTCAATATCCCTACATTTTCAAAGAATCCTGGGAAAGCTTTGTGAGGACCATAGAAGAAACATGAACACAAGTTGATGAGTGTCTGTTTCAGTAAATCTCAGCCTCTGACTAGTGGGGAAGATACAGTGAGCAGTCCATTGCTTCAAAGCATTTAAAATTCAGTTTAAGAAGCAACATATCAAGGTGAAAAATTTAAATTATGTCTTAAACATAGCACATTGTAACAGTGGAATGATTATTCTATTGTTATGCATAATTCATATTCATAAAATTGCCCTGAAAATGATTGCTATGAGAAATCAAATGAGAGCAAGAATCTTGGTCTGAGAAAGTTAAAGCTTTTGAGATTAGGTAGGTTTTGAGCTGGTGACAAAGACCAGATCAGATATGAACAGAGGCTGAATGTTCAGACAGAACAAAAATGAGCCATGATAAAAACTTCCACCAACAACTTGATTGCCTGAGATAGAATTAGTGGAATTAACTTGAAGACAGAGGGGAGATTATGATTTAAAAAATAAATACTAACTGAAGTTGGATCTTGTTTGCAGCATACTCATATCATGGAAAATCTATTTTTTCCCCATGACTTCTGTACATTAATCTCACTATACTTAATTAATGTCTAATGCTTTTTTTATCGCAGATTTAATAAAGAAAGATATAAAAAGAGAGAAAAAGGACATGGATGGAAGAGAATAACTTTATTTAGTGGCAGATGTTATAATTATCTACATAAAAAATCATAGATTGTCAAATGTCAAATCATAATAATGCAAAGGAAAATTTTTCAGGACTCTCAGATCATGATTCATGTAACAATAATGAACCATTATATATCAGTAATGACCAATTAGAAAATGTAAAATTTGGAAAAAGAATATATTTTTAATAGAATCAAGAGCATTAAGATTAATAGTAATATGTAACAAAACTTAAAATTCTTGTCAAAAAATTATACAACATTATTGAAGGACAAAAATAGAAGGGTGAATAAATGAAGAGATATAAGCATCAATTTCTACCCACATTAATGTATAAATTCAATACCATTAAAATAAAAATAATATATCAATTTTTGGAACTCCATAAGACATTTTACAAATTCATAAGAAAAAGCAAAGTGCCAAAAATTGCTGATAGATATCAATATTTAAAGAATATCAAGATTGTAATTAACACAGTGCGGTCTGGCACTTACACAAATAGAGTAATTGAGTCTAGATTAGAGTTGGAAAGTTTCAGGGAGATGTGTAACTCAATATATGACAGAGATACCATAGCCAATAGGTGTGAAATTAATGGATTCCTTAATATACAGCTGTCTCCCTTTCATAACAAATCAAAATAAGTTCTAGTCTGAGATCCAGGAAGATTATAACGTAAAGTCGTTATTTTTCTACTCTCTTCTAGAAAAGTACTCCACGACAAGGAGACACACACACACACGCACATACACACACACACAGTCCCCTTATATCTTTGAGAAATCTAGAAGGCAAAAAATGTAAAGAGTGCTAGAAGCAATGACTATTTTGCAGGGTCACGAAACAAAGTAAACTAGAGAACATGCAGAGCCTACGATTTCAGAGAGGGTTGGCAAAGTATACTTCTCCAAACGTCCAGAGGAGGGAATGAAAGCAAAATTCCTGTCTTTGACCTTTCTTACAATAAAAACAAAGCAGGGCTGCCACCAAGTTTCCCAGGGCAACTGTGGTCTCAGGAAGTAACTTCAAGACATCGCCCTCTGTATCAGAAATTCTCACCCAAGTGTCACAGCTCACTAACATATCAGGTAATGGTGAAATAAATGATATGCTGTTTGTTCCTAAGGATAAAACATCAAAAATTGCAACATTTTACCCTTTCTTAAATAAGAATGAATTGGAGACTGTTAATCATATTACTCTTTCGCTGGATATTCAATGTGACTTTGGGTGATGTACATATATGAGTGTTGTCTGTCTATGTGTCAGAGCGGAACAAATAGACTGAAAACCATTACTCAGGGGTAGTTCTCCTTGTATGTTAAATTTATTAATGCCAGCTGCGTTTCTAGTCAGAGACATGTATTTTGACAAGTTCTACATCCATATATTTCAGACTAAATAAGTGGACTGTAATCCTTTTTCCTCTAAGACCCTACTGTGCAGGAGTGAACTTCTGAGAAGACTGGGAAAAATCCCTGACAGCAACAGCTTTTGCTCAGATGTCTGCAGGACAGAGGCTCAGCAGGAAGCTGGGCACATGGGTCTCTAGTATATTTCAAGAACATCCATAGAATCAAAAAAAAAAAAAAAAAAGACCAAATTACTGCATAATGAGGTGCTTTTTTTTTTTTAAAATTCCCCTGAAGACTATTTTTATTTCTGTGCTTGCGGCCTTATGCCATTTCCCTTTGGAAGAAGACAGGCAGCTAAAGAAAGTCTAGCAGCTGAAGAATCAATTGTACCAGATATTCCTCTGTCAACACCTTGATTCCAGCAGAGGCTGTTTCTGCTCCTCAAACCAGCACCAGGGTTTGTAAGACAAACCTAATAGCGGGATGCCCAGGGCTACACACCTGAAAGGAAACTTTGTCTTTCCTCTAATAAATAAGAAAGAAAAGAAGGAGACAAATCAGGAATGTTTGTATTACATATCACTGGATCATTTTGATTGATTTATTGCTTACTTTTTTCCATCACTCCATAAAGAGTGAGAGAGAAAGCTGAGTGGTGAAGGCTGGTGAAAGCATTAATCTTTTATATCCACTCTAAGTGGCTGCTTTACTTGACAGAAATGTTACCTTCTGGTGTGAGTGGTGTTTGCATATTTACTGATCTCCTTTTTTAATTGAGAAGGCACTAATGCATTATAGCACATTCTCTATCCACATGTGACTTTGTTTCTTTTTTTTTCTGAATTTGGTATTATTTTATGATTGGATGGTCTACAAAAAGCTTTTGATGATATGAGATGGTTTCATTAGGATTCAACACTGTGGTGCCATGCACATCTTAAAAGAATAACTACACTTTAACAAAGATTTCACCATAATTATCAGTCAACCATACTAGATTTTTCCATTTATTTATTTATTCCATAAACAATACCGATTTCTTACTATGAGACATGTCATAAACTTCAATATATGAGAAGATATTTTGCAGTTAAGTGCTTAAAAACTTGGTAATAAGAAAAAATATAATGTATATCCCTGTAATGTCAAAATGATAAGCATAGAATAAGTAAAAATGAACATGGCAAAAGAATGATGGCGATTCATCTGGGTGGTTGAAGAATATCACCTGAATAAGAGTACACGCAGACATTATATATATATGTATATACACACACGGGCTTATACAATATGTAAGTATAGAGTCAAATGACATCTTCTATCCACTGACTTGTTAAATTATCACAAGTAAAACTAGATACTTAAAATATATTATTTATACAGTGGATTTGAGAATAAGAACATAAATATATTGTGGAAAAAAGGCAAATCCATAATTAAAAGTAAATATTTTATAAGAGAAATGTTTAGAAGTTATTAGAAAGCATGGCTGGCACTTGGTCAGTAACACAATATCCTTTCCAAAATCCCGTTTTTCTGTTTTCCATCCACAACAGAGACATGGGAAAGACAGTCAGCTTCTCTAGGAACTAGGAATGGCTGTAAACACAGTTCCCACTCATGAGAGCTTAACAAAATTAGGCTGATGTGCAAGGCAAGGGAAAATGTTGGTTTTCCTGATAAGGGACAGGTAGAGCCGCACTGTTCCTTACCTTCTACTTCTTTTTTCTTTTCCTCAGATGTGGACATAATGCTTGACGTTAAGCATAAGAATGAGAAAATGCAGGAGAATCTTAGAGTCCTTAATGACCAATAGAAGAAGCAGCCTCTTTTTCTGTGAGCAAAATAGATTCTAGTGGTACCAGCCATTGCAAGTTTTGTTTTTTACTATTTAACCCATCGATTCACAATTTGTTAGAGGAGAAGATTTCCACAAGAGATATTACGCAATGTCTGGAGATATTCTTGGTTGTCACAACTAAGTGCTAATGTCCTCTAGAGGGCAGAGGCTAGGCATGGTGCTAAACACCCTGCAATTCACAGGACAGCCCCCACAACAAAAGATGATCCAGTCCAAAGTGTCAGTATTGTTGCCAAGGTTGAGAAACCTTGGTTAGAAAGGTTATCCAAAACAAGTTAGCAAAACACCCCTAATTGATAAAGTAATCACATAGTCTCTCTATTTTACTCCTCAATGAATGGCCGGTGTGTTTTCATGTTGCCCTGCACTTACTACATCATAGTTTAATCAGTCCCTTCTATTGCATTTTTTTCATAGCTGTGCCATTCCTGTTTAACACCTGCCACTTGTAACACTTAAGTGTTACAAAGTTTGTGAGTCTGTGTTTATGTTGGCTCACATGATCACTTTTGTGCTGGCTTTGTGCCTCTGGACTGTGGGCCTCCAGAGCGGTATCCAACCTGCCTTGAGAAATGGGAGAAAATTACTGAGTGAATAAAGGCCTTGGTTCCAAACTCTTGGGATAACAAAAACAAACAAACAAAAAGCCATAATCTGGATGTACCCTAATCACAAAAATAGGCTTAGAAAGATTTTGGTAAGAGAAATAACTGTTCTCCCTTGCATAGTTCATGAAATCTTGAGTGAATTTTGTTTCTTCTGAACTTAACCAAAACTAAATTTTTCCCTTTGTAGTAATGGCTGAGTCAAAATACTACAGTGTTTTGTGTCATTTTTAAAATTCTTCTGTTGTTGAAAGTAAATTAATAGAATCAAAGAAATAGTTTTGGTCAGACTTGATGATGTGATAAAGTTGCATAATTACTTTTTAAATTTTTTTAATATACTTGTCTATATCATACATACTCACCTATATTATGATGTAATCAAAACGTTTTAGGCCTGCACATCTCAGGAATATTTTGCATTATCTTAGTAGTCTAGACACTAGATATTATCTTTGAATATTTTTGCAAAAGTAAACATTTGGGAAATGGGTGAAGATAAGAATTTGCATATCAGTCATATTGAAAATTAATGAAAACATGAATATTGATATTTCACTCTTTTTGTAACAAAAACAGAGTAAAATATTTTGCCAGAGTATAATATAATAATAAATAGCAAGGAATAATAGTACATTAACAATCAAAACTAGTCATGTTTTTTAGCACTTACACTGTAGCCAGCACTTTTTAAGTATTCTGCATATATCACTTAACCCTTAGCATAGCCTTGAAGTAGACACTGATTATCCTTAATTTTAGAATGAGAAAATATGGATAAAACTCATTGAAGATAACACCAGTAGTTTGTGATGGAACCAGTAGGCACATTCTTTTTACAACTGAAATATGACATATGATCAAAATATGCCAAGTAGAAGAAGTAGCAATAACTTGTTGGTAATCAGATCAGCAGTCCAGGTCAGCAGGTGCATGTGCCTTCTGACTGGGCCTCTCTCATCGTTATAAAACCACCTGCAGTTAGCCATTTCTCTTGATACCCTGTTTTGTTATTGTATTTTGATGTGTACACTAATAGTCACATATTATAGTTAGCATTTACATATTATTAATATATTTTATGTTAATAAATCTTAAATATATTAATAACATATTTATTCATTTTAGTGAGGTGAATGCTACATCTTTGATGCTGAGAAAACATCAAAATGGTATGAATGTTGAATTTGTATTCATCAGTTCTGCTTGTGAATTATGATTCTCACATTCATGGAGTGGGTGGGATTATAACAATACTTCACCTCCCTGGGAGTTTTTTACTTACCTGCAAAATGGGGAAATAAACACCATCCTCACTGACTGTTATCTGTAGATGAAGTCTCTAGTACATTGCCATGGGCATAGTTGCTGATCAATAAATGGTAACTATTTTTTATTATGCTTTCAGTCAGTTAATAAATATTAATGTTCAGTTCCAGCATAGCGTTAATATTGCATCTACTATATTCTACTTATTTCAGATTTTACTATGTAATACTTCCCAATCACCTGATTATGTGTTTAATATATGACCCATCATTTAACCCACACAAGTCAGAATTATTAGTGCATTTATAGAAATTCATAGCTCATCTGCTGGTGAGCATATTGATTTGAAAGAAAAAATGTAAGCTACTTGGGTTGTATACATTATTGATATTTAATATTATAATTCTTAAGTTTACTAAAAATGAAATATTCCTTTTTCAAAAGATATTTAGATATTTCAGGCTGTATTTCACAGAAGGCAGGTTTTCTAAGTGTTTTGGATGAGAAAATCATATAAAAACAAAATGTATAATAACCCTAAAATCAATTATTTTGTGCTGGAAATATATCACAAGAAATCTTATGAAGTTGAATATACCTTATTTACTCTAAATTTTTGACCGCAAGGGCAATTACGCTAGATAAATACACAAGCTTATTTAGGTTAAATATGTAACTAATGAGGCAAGCTCATAGGTTTAATTGCATTAACGGTCAATCAGCTTTGCTTTGCTCCACGGAAACAGATTGCACTCCAAATTGTAACTATCCTCATCCAAATGAATGAAAACAATCATAAGAAATTGCAAGACATTGAAACACTTAGTTGAAGTTCATCTTCACAACTTCAGCCTCCTGCATTATAAGTCAGTAATACCATCACAATAATACATAAATACTATTTTGTATTCTAGCTCAAATACTATTTTTTATTTTAGTGTGGTTCTTTTTATAGATATAGAGCTTGTTATTATACATGATATAAAATATGAACAACTCTGCCTAGCATTCAAAGTCTTTCTGAGCTGATGCTCTACATTTCAAAGTCTTCTCTCCTTTATTCCTATTCTGGCTTCTTCATGATCATCCGTGAACCTGTCATAATCATACCTGGTTTTATTCTTTGCTTGACCTTTTCGTCACTCTTTTTTTCCTCTGGTAGCTCATAGCCTTTATTTTTAAATACATGAGCAATAATAATTATTATTAACAAAGAACATATAAGTGAAATGTTACTATATTTTTAAAAATATTGTTACATAAATTAATCTTCCTTACTCCTCAGAATAACCCAATTAATTAAGAACCATGGTTAGACTGAATCAATTTTAAGGCTGGAGAGATTAAAATAAAATGATTCTAATATCTTTTGTTACACTGAAAGTTACTAAGGTCATCAAAGTCACCATGAATCTATTTCTGTCTTGTCTCAAAATGTCATGCTTGATGGCTGAATGGTCTTTACAAGAGCTGGGACTTCTTACGTCTCTTACATGGCAGAAGAACTCTGCATCTTGTCTGTCAAATTCTCTGTGGCTTATGGGTAAACTCCCTTGGGAACCTGAGTAAACAAGATCACTTTGGGAGCCTTCCACTAGTTATTTCTCAAAGGTACAGAATTTCCAGTCAAGAAAAAACTTTGGCCTATCACTAATCACTAGTTGGTTTTCCCTGCATTCAAACATTTCCCATGCCTGCCAACGAGTTGTTCTCAAATATAGACAAACTTTTTATACAGTAGATTCATTCAAAGTTCAGTAAGATTTTATCATGATATAGACATTTTAACAAATTCTGAAATTTCTTGCCAATGAAATCATTCCCATTACCACAGAAGACACATATACTTACAGTTTTTTTTTTTTTAAGTACTTTTATGTGAACCCTTTATGAAGTGTTTCAGTATGGGTTTGGAAAGAGAAAATATGTTAGATAAATCTGGTAAATAGTCATTCTTCTGTAAGAGGACAAAAATAAGGAAAATGGAAAAATAAAAGTAAAATTTATAACAAAATTTAAGAAAGAAGAGTTTTTGCACTCATTGTAAATGTTGCGTGAAAGAAAAGGTATAAAATTCAAGAGGGGAAGCTGAGGTACACAAACATCAATTTTAGGGAAGACAACCTTCTCCAATTTAAGGGAAAAATGTAACTACTTTGTTTAAAAGTAGAGGATGTTTGTGTGTATGAGTGTGTGTGTATGTGTGTTTGTGTATGAAAGAGAGAGAGAGAGATTAAGAGATAGAAAGAATACCTGAATTAGTGTATCATAAAACAAATAGGCACAAAATAAGGAAAGTTTTGGTGAGTGCAGTATTCAATTAATCCCAGGTCTTAAAAAATTACTTCTATTAGCAGATTCTGCTTTTTCTTGAAAAAACAAAATTGTAGTTGTTAAGCCTTCATTGAGGGAAAAGTGAGGAGTAATCACATGTCTTATCTTTCTAATAGAAATTGGGGAAAAATGCTAAAGACGGACAAAAAAAGTTCAAATTTGAAGTCAGTTCTCTTGTATCAAAATTGAAAATTATATATCGGTTCTAAAAATTATAAATTTTAACCTCTTTCTGTAATTGTAAATCTATGTTAATACTTCAAAAAGTCAACCTCAGGCTTTAATCAATTCATAGATATGGAAAAAACAAAGGCAGTATTTCACAGCTTACAGATAGCTGTTCTAAAGGTTCAATTTACACAAGTGTATGTGCTTTTCTTTCATCTATTAATAGCACAAAAATGATGTAGATGTGAAAAAACTGAACCTCTAAATTGATGTCTGTTTCAAAAAATAAATTATACATATTATTGGTTATCTTTATTTTTAAAAATGTATTAATATATTAGGCTTTAAGTGAAAACTAATAAGATGCCTTAGTATGTATAAATAGTTTTTTAACTTATCACAGAGACTACCTGCAACTAATCAGGGTTCATTTTAAATTTATAATTTATGAGATTTCTTTTGATAATAAATTTTTAGTTCTTATAGCCTTCAGTGACCTACTAACCCAAATTCTACCTTCCAGGCAACTGTACTCTTTGGAAATATGATCCATTAGTCATAAATAAATAATCACAAACAAATATACAAGTGGCATCTAGTAGAATGGGATCTAAACTCTAATTTTCTTATTTTCCTATTATTTTCATTTATGAAACATATAAGAAATAATAGCATTGTATTTATTTGGCTAAAATTTTCTGGAGCTATTTATAAAATAATTCAAGAAAATTAAAATAGAATAGAGTTTTAAATTGTGCAACTATATTCTAAAGCTGAAACTCTCCTGACAATTTTGACAATGAAACAATGAGTTAGCTATAGCAAGAAGAAATAAAGAAGATGTAAATAAAGAGTAAATTCATCAAATAGAAGTAGAAGTAGTATGAAAAAATTTGTTCAAATATTTACCTCAAAGAGTGACTCTCTCCCCTGGATAATTGTCTTTGTGGAGTTGGAGGTTCACTTTAATTCAACAAACATTTGAGTGCCTACTATTTACTAAGCAGAGGTTCAATTCTATTGGGTATACAAAGAAAATATATAACTCTTTTTTTGTCATAACAGAATTGAAAAAGAAAAGTGTATGGGTACAATATTTACCAACATGCAGTAATTAAGCAAATATATAATTAAGTCATTATTAAAGTGTTTTATTGACAATAACATGATATTCACGGCAAGGCCAATATAGTATGTTTTAAGAATGGAACAAATTAGAGTCGGTTGACTGTTTAGGAAGCTGTATGGAAAGGTTGGAGTTAAACTAAATTTTAACAACAGCATAAAGAATTCAATATATAGGCTGGGCGTGGTGGCTCACGCCTGTAATCCCAGCACTTTGGGAGGCTGAGGAGGGTGGATCACGAGGTCAGGAGATCGAGACCATCCTGGCTAACACGGTGAAACCCGTCTCTACTAAAAAAAATACAAAAAATAAGCCAGGCGTGGTGGCGGTCACCTGTAGTCCCAGCTACTTGGGAGGCTGAGGCAGGAGAATGGTGTGAACCCAGGAGGTGGAGCTTGCAGTGAGCCGAGATCACGCCACTGCACTCCCAACATCATGGCAATGAAGAGGTTTGTTTTTTTTTTCTTTTAGAAACTATCAAGATGGGGAGACCCTTACACACTTGTGTTTAAGAAGCATTTCACATTTATTCATAGTGAACATACTTCGTAATTCCTACCTGTCAGGCCTCTGAGCCCAAGCTAAGCCATCATATCCCCTGTGACCCACACTTATACATCCAGTTGGCCTGAAGTACCTGAAGAACACAAAAGAAGTGAAAATGGCCTGTTCCTGCCTTAACTGATGACATTACCTTGTGAAATCCCTTTTCCTGGCTCATCCTGGCTCAAAAGCTCCCCCACCGAGCACCTTGTGACCCCCGCCCCTGCCCACCAGAGAACTACCCCCTTTGACTGTAATTTTCCTTTACCTACCCAAATCCCATAAAACGGCCCCACACCTATCTCCCTTCACTGACTCTCTTTTGAGACTCAGCCCGCCTGCACCCAGGTGAAATAAACAGCCTTGTTGCTCATGCAAAGCCTGTTTGGTGGTCTCTTCACACTGACGCTAGTGAAACTACCCTGGCCAGAAACCATTCTTTGTTAAGATTTTCTCATTCTAGTAACTACATTTCTAGTTGCCTAAGACTAAGACCTATCATCAATTCCTCCTTTTCCTTCACCTCCTACATAGAATACATCAGAAGTTCCATTGTTTACAATTCCAAAATATTTTGGAAATGGACTCTCTTTTCTATCCACTCCCTTCAGCTACCCTAGTTCAAGTAATGTAAGTTTCTACATTTCCAGCTGCAATAGCTATTAAATGCTCTATCCAACTTCTAAAATGTGATCTCTCAAAAGCCAAAGTTAGCTCTCCCAAACACACACCCGCACTGGAGAGGCTGAAGGTCTGTTTGCCGGAGAAGTTTCCAACTTTATGTGGGATAGAGGAAGCCGCAGAAAGGCTCCAGGAGCTTGCTGGGTCCCCAAGCAGCCCACTGATGCCTGGCACCACAGGGATTCATCGGGAGGTGGCCAGAGGAGCAGGGAGTAAAACTTCACAGGGAGAAGGAATTATCTAGTCGAACTTTGTAACAAGTTGAATGGGGCAAGAAGCCTCCTGGCCAGAACTCAGAGGGCAGGAATCGGGCATGCAGACTTCACAGGTGAGGGAAGAACTAAAAAAGCCCTTTTCTCTCGCAGCTAGGAGGCGGATAGCCTCAGGCAAATTTTCAAGCATGTCTCACCCTCCACCTGAAAACAGATTCAGGGCTGTTGAGGGGGGCACAGCGGGAGTAGGACCAATCCTTCAGTTTTCATGGGAGCTGGGTGAGGCCTGTGACTGTTGGCGTTCCCCCACTTCACTGACAACCTGCACAATACAGCAGAGTCAGCCATAATCCTCCTAGGTTTGCAACTCCAGTGACCTAGGTATCTCACCACAGCAGCCACAGCAAGACCTGCCCAGGGAGTGTCTGAGCTTAGATATGCGCAGCCCCGCCCCCACCTGATGGCCCTTCCCTATCCGCCCTGGTAGTGGAAGACAAAGGGCATATAATCTTGGGAGTTCTAGGGCCCCGCCCACCACCGGTTCCTCTCCACACTACAGCTGATGCTTTCTGGAAAGCACCACCTCCTGGCAGGAGGCCAACCAGCACCAAAAAAGCTAAGGACCTTCACAGAGTCCTTTGCACCCTCTGCCACCTCCACCAGAACAGGCACTGGTATCCACAGCTGAGAGACCCATAGATGGGTCACATCAAAGGACTCTGTGAAGACAACCCCCAGTACCAGCCTGGAGCCAGGTATACTCACTGGATGGCTAGACCCAGAAGAGAGACAACAATCACTGCAGTTTGTCTCAAAGGAAGCCACATCCATAGGAAAAGGGGCAGAGTACTATACCAAAGGAACACCCCATGGGACAAAAGAATCTGCAAAACAGCCTTCAGTCCTAGATCTTCCCTCTGACAGAGCCTACCCAAATGAGAAGGAACCAGAAAACCAACACTGGTGATATGACAAAACAAGGCTCTTCAACACTCCCCAAAATTACTAGTTCACCAGCAATGACACTGTCTTTGACACTGTACTAGGTGCTTGTAACAAGTACAGAAGAAAGAGGTATGATCTGGCCTTTAAAAAGCCTCCATTCCAGTTGAGCCAGGAAGACCAACAAATTCAAAAGAAGAACAAAAATACCAATCACACGTTATAGGTAAAGTGCTAGTGTGGAGAAGAACAGTTATCAAACACAAACAAATGGAAAAAATGGAAATATATTCCATGCTCATGGATGGGTAGAATCAATATTGTGAAAATGACCATACTGCCAAAAGTAATCTACAAATTCAATGCAATCCTCTTTAGAATCCACCATCAGTCTTCACAGAATTAGAAAAAAAAAAAAAATTCTAAAACTTATATGCAACCAAAAAAGAGTTCACATAGCCAAAGCAAGACTAAGCAAAAAGGACAAATCTGGAGGCATCACACTACCTGATTTCAAACTACACTATAAGGCCATAGTCACCAAAACAGTGTGGTACTGGTATAAAAATAGGCACATAGACCAATGAAACAGAATAGAGAATCAAGAAATAAACCCAAATATTCAGCCAACTGATCTTCAACAAAGCAAACAAAAACATGAAGTGAGGAAAGGACAACCTTTTCAAGAAATGGTGCTGGGATAATTGGCTAGCCACATGTAGGAGAATGAAACTGGATCTTCACATTTCACCTTAAACAAAAATCAACTCAAGATGGATTAAGGACTTAAATCTAAGACCTGAAGCTATAAAAATTCTAAAAGATAACATTGGAAAGACCCTTCTAGACATTGGTTAGGCAAGGATTTCATGACCAAGAACCCAAAAGCAAATGCAAAAAAACACAAAGATAAATAGCTGGGACTTAGACTTAATTAAACTAAAGAGCTTTTGCATGGCAAAAGGAACGGTCAGCAGAGTAAACAGACAACCCACAGAGTGGAAGAAAATCTTCACAGTCTATACATCTGACAAAGGACTAATATCCAGAATCTACAACGAACTCAAACAAATCAGTAAAAAAAAAAAAAACAAACAATCCTATTAAAAAGTAGGCTAAGGACATGGATAGACAATGCTCAAAGGAAGATATACAAATGGCCAACAAATACATGAAAAAATGCTCAACCTCACTAATGATTGGGAAAATGCAAATCAAAACCCCAATGCGATACCACCTTACTCCTGCAAGAATGTCCATAATCAAAAAATTTTAAAAAAAAACTGTAGATGTTGGTATGGATGTGGTATATAAACTAGTACAGCCACAATAGAAAACAGTGTGAAGATTCCTTAAAGAACTAAAGTAGAACTACTATTTGATCCAACAATCTCACTACTGAGTGTCTACCCAGAGGAAAAGAAGTCATTATTCGAATAATATAGTTGCACATGCATGTTTATAGCAGCACAATTCACAATTGCAAAATCGTGGAACCAACCCAAATGCCCATCAATCAACGAGTGGATAAAGAAATGATGGTATATAAAAAGGAATGAATTAACAGCGTTTGTGGTGACCAGTATGAGATTGGAAATATTATTCTAAGTGAAGTAACTCAGGAAGGGAAAACCGAACATCTCACTGATATGTTGGAGCTAAGCTATGAGGATTCAAAGGTATAAGAATGATACAATGAACTTTGGGGACTTGAGGGGAAAAGTGGGAGGGGATGAGGGATAAAAGACTACAAATATGGTGCAGCGTATATATGGGTGATGGGTGCAACAAAATCTCACAAATCACCACTAAAGAAGTTACTCATTAACTAAATACCACCTGTACCCTAATAACTTATGGAAAAATAAAATAAAAACCACCACTACCACAACAACAAAAAGCCAAAGTTAGATTTTAAACTTTAAATCATTTCATTCTACTGTCTTAAAAAAAAACAAATAAGCTACCTTCAAATAGCTTCTTACCGTCTTAAAATGAAGTTCACGTTCTTGCCATGGCCAAAAGGAATCAAGCTGACCTTTTCTCGGTGATTTTTCTGATCTCACCATTTGTTCTGCACTTTCTGGCTCACTAATGAACACTCCCCCCAACCCCATACCAAAATACTCAAGCTTCGTTTCTTTTTCTTTCAAAGCGTGAAGCCCTTTCTCTTACAGGCTTCATATATGTTTTTGTTTTTTTTCCCCCTCTATATGCAATTCTGCCACCACAGTTCAAAAGATGGGCTCCATAATACATGACTTTGTTACAATATGCTAGGTGTGCTCATTTTGCAAATTACATGGATGGAAAGAAAATTGTGTTTGGGCAGTCAAAAGCTGTGCTGTAGGCATTTATAAAATTATTTGCCTGATTACGTATTGGGTAGTCAGTTATGCAAATAGAAATATGTGGTTAAGGAATTTTAAAATGAGAAAGACATTAAAGTCAGTTAAGTGATAGTTTGTATTATAAGGTTCTCATGAGCATAAAGGAACAACATAATAAGATGTATAGATTACATATATCTAGTGCATACATATGTACTTGAGAAATATGTATGTTTATATATAGGTATGCATAAATATAGTGTATATCAGTGAAGTGGTGTTAAACTCCAGTCTGATTTACAAATTTATATTAAATGCCAGAGGGTTTTAGAACTGCTTATTTGTTTGACATTCCAAGTATGGTAATATTGTCTAGTCAAATTTTCTGAGAAAGTAATTAGTGTCTTCCCACATCAACCTCTGTGCTCAAAGGTAAGTGTTTATTCTTTATCGTGGCTGAAGAAATTAACTTTACCTTTAGATGAGACTAAACTGGTATAGATGTGGTTTCTAAGTGTGCCTGATAACATGTTTACTTGACATTACCATAAGACGCCTGCTGCATACTCTTGTAATTTAAACCTTGACAGCAAGTGCAGAGTTACTTTAAATATCATTCATTGCATAGAATGGATAGATACAACAGTAATTTACATGATTATGTAAAACATAACATAGTTGATTTGCAAAATGATTCTGTTGATGAACCTCTCTGTTCAGGTTAGATAATATTAAACAGTATAATTTTCCTCCATGAACTCATTACAATAGATTGAATTTATAAACCATCCAGTGATGCCTATTAAGAAATCAGAAAATTTGACTTTTCAAGCCTGATCATGTTCAAACATAAGAGTGTGTCTACATCTTAACTGATGAAGCATAATGCAATTTCATGTGCTCAGAAGAGAATTAGAAATAAATGTTTGTTGCTTTTTAAAATGAAAACCAGTATTTTTTTCATTCACGGAACCAAAAGGAAAAAAAATCATTCCACCCTTAATTTATCCTTCTGAAAATAGATTTTATAAAGTTAAAATATTTACTATCATTCTTATTTTCTGTTATACATTTCTTTGTCTCTTATATATTTAGAAAATCATATTTTTTTTTTTACTGGCCAAAAGTAAAAAAAAAAAAAAATCATTTTAGTAACACTATCTGTCCTAAAATAAGGCTATGCTACATGATTTTAAACATACCCTGGAACTCAGATTTCTCAACTGTGGTATGTGGAAAATAATAACACAAATGTTACAGGGTTTGCATTAGTTGATATATGCAGGAGTTTAGAATGATATCTGAGATCTAGTAAACACTCAACAATGTCAGCTGTTACGGTTTACTACCTACTACCAGCCAACATTATCTAATGTGTATACTACCATTTTGGTAAAAGCTTGTCTTTATTTTATAGATGAGTTAACCAAGGCATAAAGAGTTTAACTAATTTGCCTGTGGGCATTTGATAAGTAATTATTAGAGCAATGATCAAGATATAACAATTTTAACTGGAGCATGTGATCTCCCAATTTGGTGTAAAGGTGACAGAATTAGTACACTATTAATATAGTGTAGTCTAAAGAAATGATACGCCAACATTGTAAACAAGTCAAAAAAGTCAATAGAAAATGACAATTGAGTTAGAACTCAAAGGACATTTAGGCATTTGCCACGCAGACACATGGAGACAGTTTAGGCATTCCTAGAAGAAAGAACATGTAGCCTTAAGGTACAGGTCATCCAGGTAAGACCAAATAAATAATTAGAAACAGAAAAATATAGTGAGGTCTTTTTTTTTTTCCTTTTTTCTCTATTTTTATTTTTATTTTTAGAGACGGGTTCTCACTATATTGCCCAGGCTGGACTTGAACTCCTGGGTTCAAGTGATCATCCTCCCTGGGCCTCCCAAAGTGCTGGGATTAGAGGCATGAACCACTGCTCCTAGCCCCAGTGAAGACTTATGAACTGGGGATGTTGGGATATATAGAGACCATATTATAGAGAGCCTTGTAAGCCATATATATTTAAATTTGACAACGGTTTTCCTCCACACTAATTAGCATTTAACTATAACTTGTGATTGCTGTTTTTGTTCTTCTTTAGAATTTCTTGGTACTCAGGGCTCAACTGGAATGGAAGCTCTTTAAAGGCCAGATCATACCTGTTTCTTCTGTACTTGTCACAAGCACCTAGCACAGTGTCAAAGACAGTGTTATAATTCTTTCCATGCATTGATTGATTGCTCTCTCTCTTTGCCTCTCTTTCTCACTGTATAAGGACTTTTACCTTTTCATCTACTTCATTTAACACTTTTCTATGGAACAGGAATTATCATTTTATCTCTACAGAGCGGAACGTTGGGATTATGGAGGTTCATGTTACATGCCTGACCTTGCTTCCCTAGGAAATCACTGAGTTGAGATTTAAACGAAGGCATTTGCCTTGAATGGCCATGCTCTGCCAAAACAGCCAACAATAACATAACATCTCCTGAAGTAGATGCGTACAGCCATGAGATAAAATGGTAAAAGGTGAATGGATAGTAAGTAAATATTTATTTAATTTGTAAGTTATCTTTCTCTAGCTTAGAAAAACCCACTGCAATAAAATCCACGATTTTTTTATTTTTTCAGATTGATAAATTCTAAAATTAGCTTACATTAGATTAAGTCAGGGGTCCTAACTGCAAAAAAAAAAAAAGCTGGGTTGATAAATTCTAAAATTAGAACACATTAGATTAACTCAGGGGTCCTAACTGCAAAAGAGAGAGGTTGGGTGTCAGGCAATGAAGAAGCAAATATGCATATATTTGTGTTTCTAGATATGTAAGAAGCGGCATAGCACAATAGCCAACAACATAGTTTTTAAACTAAAAACTACCTTGGTTTAAGGCAGCATTTATTTTTTCTGTTACCAGAGAAAGTTAATTAACATTTCCTGCCTTAGTGTCCTCATATATAAATGGGGTTTATAATAGAATCCACCTAATAGGCCTGTTCTAAGGAATAATTGATTGAGCATTCATAATAGAGACTGGCTTATGGTCAGGACTACGAAACTGTTTGTTACCATTATTATCATTATATAACTCACATGGGCTGTGAATTCTGAATCATCTAACTTCTTTTGTGTATATTTTACCAATATTGTTCCAATGTTGACTAAAGGAAAAAATGACATCATGAGTTTCTAGGAGATCATACTCAGGATTGTTGACCATGAAATGACGTGGTACACGTTGTGCTAAGCATAGGGAAAGGACACTGCTTTGATTAGAGGCTGACATGTGAGAGAAAGCAGATCAAATACAAGGCCATATTTCCCCATGAGCCATGCCTCGACAAGGTGTTGGCCAACACAAGAAGTCGGGAGTAGGAGGAGAGGACTGAAGCCACCACAACCAGAGGAGTACTGACTCTTACCAAGTTGAAACAAAATATTTTTGCTTCATAGGGAGCCAGTTTTCTCCCAGCACTATCAAGCTTGAGAGCCTACCTTAGAATAGCACACTTCCTCACAATCTTGTTTTCCAACACAAGAAATCTTTTGGGCCTGCTTTCTTTTCTGCTTAATCTATTCCCATCCTGATTTCTGTTCCTTTGTTTCCCTTCCTGGATGTCTACAAGTTTTACTTTTTCTTTTTTGTAACTTGGTCACTGGCAGTGTGTAGAGAACTGTTCCTCATGATTGTCCCTTGTTTTCATGCTTTGTGACTGTGAATTAGAGGCCCTGGCACAGCGCCACACCTGACCCCTTCCAAATCTTTGTGACACCACAGCTGAGATCCACCTTTTTTTAGATATGATCTATCTGGGGAGGGAGGTTAAAGCAATTGAGGGAAACATTAATGGGGTCAAGTTGGAATCATTATTTTTATACAATGAAACATACTCTCAAAAAAGTACACACCTCAAAAGAATACAGCTAAGTGAATTATTGAAAACAAAACACGCATACATAACAGGGCATCGCTTGGACCCTATCATGCCGCCCACATGCCTGCCCATAATAAGCATGTCTTCTTTACATTATTCCCTTGATTTTTTATTTTTAATTTAAACTATTACTTTTTTACAAAGGTCTTAGTAAAATACTGATATAAAAATGATTATTCTTATTTTTAATATATACATTTATAACTTTAAAATTTTCCCCTAAATTCAACATTGCTTGCACAACAAAAGATTATAAATGCCATATTTTAATTTTCACTGAGTTCAGAATATTCTGTAATTTTGATTTTGTATGGCTTTCATCCCTTTGATATATAGAGGTATGCTACTTGATTTGTTTCTAATTATCTTTTATTTTGTGATGTCAATCTTAAATTTACATTGGTAATGCAATATTCTCTTGCTTCATTTCCCAGTATACTTGCATTTTGGTAAATATTGCATGGGCCTTTAAAAAGAATTAGCTTCAGTTGTTGGTACTGTTTTAGATATAACAATTGGATTATAGGCTGGGCATGGTGGCTCACGCCTATAATCCCAGCACTTTGGAAGGTCGAGGTGGGCAGATCACAAGGTCAGGAGTTCGAGACCAGCCTGACCAACATGGTGAAACTGTGTCTCTAATAAAAATACAAAAATTAGCCATTCATGGTGGCGTGCACCTGTAATTCCAGCTACTCGGGAAGCTGAGACAGGAGAATTGCTTGAACCTGGGAGGCAGAGCTTGCAGTGAGCCAAGATCACGCCACTGCACTCCAGACTGGGAGACAGAGCAAGACTCCGTCTCAAAAAAAAAAAAGAAAATTGGATTATAACTGTCATTCAGAAGCAACTTTTCTTCATCCTTATACATTTTTTATTAATTTGTTCTACCAGCTACCACAAGAAATAGATTATAATCTTCTAATATCATTCTGAACTTAACTATTTCTTATTTTAGTTTCTGACATTTTTCTTTACATGAGTTTATGCTATTAGGCACTTTCACATTTAATATTTTTATGTATTTTGTTAAATCATCCTTATATCATTTAGAGATATGCTTGCTTACCTTAGTAGTGTTGCTTTAAATTTTATGTTGTCAGATAATATTATAGTTGCGTGAGTTTTCTTTTGGGTAGTGTTTTTCCATTTCTTTGCTTTATCTCCTTTTCTTCTGTATCTTCATATTAAAAGTGGGTTATTTGTAGGCAACATAGGATGTTTTTCCCTTTCAAACCCAATCTCACATGACTTACCTTTCAATTAATTAGTTAATGTTATTTTATGTAATCATCGACATATTTGAATTTAAGTGTAGCTTCCAACTTTCTTTTATGTTGTTCTATTTAGTTCATAACCATTTTATGAATTTTTCCATCTATATGTTTAGCCATCAATTTATTTTACTTTTGGGGGGAAATTTCAAACAAAGTGGCATACAACAATGTGATTCAGCTGTAAATACGCAAGTGCTTTTATCTTTACTGAAGGTTTAATAAGTCTTATTACTGAATATCTCCTTTCTTGTCTACTTATAGAACATTTTCTTTCTAATAGCTTTCTAGTTATGCATAATTTATTGTTCTTTTCACAGTTGTTGTAGAGATTACAAAATAATTTTTGATATATCAAGCTATATAATGTTAGTACTTTTGCAGTGTTTTTACAACTCAGTGACCTTTCATAACTTTAACTCGATTTGCCTATTTCTTTCTTGTGTGCTATTTTAATCACTTATTTTGATTTCATATACATTTTAAGCACAATAGAACATTATTAAAATATCTTTATATCTCGATTTGGCTGCAAATTACTCATTCTGTGTCCCTTATACTTTGCTGTTTTTCTGTGCAACTAGCTAGAATTCTTCTGATGAACATCTTTTAGTATTTCCTTTATTAAAATTATATTGTAGATAAGTCATCTTAGTAGTTTTTAAATCTTAAAATATTTTTATTTTACTTTTTTTTCTTTTGGGTAAAATCTTAAGCTTAGAAGTGATGGACTGTAGTCACATGTACACCCATGTTAACTACTACTCCAAAGGGCCTTTTTTTTTTTTTTCAGACAGCTACCATTATCTGTAGGCAACCACTTTTCTGATTTATATAATCATGTATTAATTTTCCTTTTTCTTGATCTTGGTAATGGCATCGTAGAGTATACACTCTTTGTGTTCCATTTCATTTACTTAACATAATGTTTTTAAGATTCCTACATGCGTTACATGTATCATATGGATGGATGGATAGATAGATAGATAGAATTAAAACTCAACATTTTATCATGAATATTTTAGATATATATATAACTTTTGAAATAATTGTACAACTAATAGACATATTCTTATCATTTAATTTCTATAATTATTACCATATTTGTTTATCGCATACATATCCTTCTAATCATCAATTATTGCATCTTATTTTTGGTACATTTTAATGAAAGTTTCAGACAACTGTAACCTGCACTTCTGATTGTATCAGCATTCATATTGTTCACTACAATTTAATATTTGTTTATAGTTCTTTTTCAGTAAATTTTACTTACAGTGAAAGACAAATTTTTACTGTACAAAGATAACTATGTTTTATTGCTAACAAATATGCCACAATGTGATTATCCATTTTTTGCACTGGTGGAAGTTTGAGTTGCTTTTAGGTTAGGACTATTATAAGTAAACTATTATAAAGATGACTGCCCAAATGTTTCTTTGGACATCTCTATTAATCTATCTTGGATAATCACCAGAAATTAGAATTGCCGATTTAGAATATATGTATGTTAAACTTTATTTTTTATAAAGCAGTGTTGTGTAGACTCACATAATTAGATCACTCTCTCTCTCTTTGTCCTGCATAAGCACACGCACACATGAATATCGAAGATGCACAAACACACACATGGACACTGATTTTACAATGCACTGCTATCAGCAAAACTCTCAAATAGAATGTTGTAATCTGTCATAATTTTTCTTCTTTCCTAGAACTCTGTATTATTCCCACTCTCTGCAAAACACTCCATTTTATTTTAAGCCCCCTATTATCACATTTCATACCCTGATCTCATTTTCCACCCCCAGAGGAGAATAATGCTGCTTTTTGAAAACTACTCTACTTGATATTTGTACATTTCTTAGAAGTATGATGCTTTGATCTTTCATCATTTAAACATATTGATTTTTCTAATGATTTTCTGTCATCTCCCATCTCAGTTTCCAAACCACTATTTCCTCCCTTATGACTTTCATTCTTGCAGTGCTTAATATGTTCATTTTTAAAGATAGGAAGAAAAGATCTCTTCTCAGTAGGCTTATTTTCTTTCAACATTGAGTGTACTATTACCTTGAATATTTCAGATAGGATTCATTAGTAATTTACTTAAAATGTGAGGGAATATAGGCAAATAAACATCATGTGAAACAGAATAATTAAAATTAAAAACACAACTGAAACAACCAAAAAAGTACTACAAAAAAAAAGTGTTATCAGCATGTGGGTCTTAGTTTGCTAATACGTGTCTCCTGGAAATCAAGGCAGTACTGAGAAACACAGAGTAACAAAACTAGCTAAATATAATAATAATCGTCTGTTCATTTATATACAAAGACAACGTTGTTCATGGCACAAGTGTTTGCTGTGCATATATTTGTTATTGTTAGATGAAATGCCAGCTTCATGCTTGAGATCCCAAACACAAGGGGTATAATGTTTTTATTCAGTTATCAATTGTTTTCAATCAGAGATTTGCTCATGTGTGGGTTAACAGAGAGGTTTACATGTAGAGTTAATAATTTCTTATAAATACGTTAGTCTTCTTAATCACATGGACAAGCCCTAAATTCTTCAATATTAAAAATTTAAAAAGATTCTTAACTTGAAAATGATTATGAAATTTATAATGAACTAAAATCTTCATTATCTTTAGGATATCAGAATAGGTCCCTTCCTTTTAATCTAAGAAGGTCTTGATGAACCTACAGGGAATTTTAATTACCGTAATCACCTCCAAACAATCAAATGTCTTGACATTTGGGAAAGAGGTATTTGAGAATATTGAAATATATTTTAAATAACACTTCTTTAAGATAAAGTCTTTTGTGAGCATAATTTCAAAAAATAATCAATGGATTCATCCAAATTTTAATATTACTCCTGGTCCTGGGTAGTACATGTATACATATGTACATTAAGATGGGGAACACAGAAAGACAGAAAGTTTTTGTGTGTCTACATATTTTGACAACTTGCATGGCAAGGAATATTGGGAATAAAATATACTAAATGCTCTGCAAATTTTAGACGTAATCACCACCAGCTGAACAAGCAAAGACAATTTAGCTAATTTAAGTAAAACTTTTAGCTACTATTGTCACAGAACTTGTGGCGGGGGCTGGGGGTCGGAGAAAGGCAATCCTTCACTAACATACACATAACTAAAGAATCATAAATAGGTGAAACGCTGTCTCTACTGAAAGTACAAAAATTAGCCAGGCGTGGTGGCAGCCACCTGTAATCCCAGCTACTCAGGAGTCTGAGGCAGGAGAATCGCTTCAACCTGGGAGACAGAAGTTGCAGTGATCCCAGATTGTGCCATTGCACTCCAGCCAGGGCAACAAGAGTGAAACTCCATCTCAAAACAAAAACAAAAACAAAACAAACAAACAAACAAAAAACCCATAAGTAAATAAACAATGGGGAAAAGGGCCAAAATACTACCAGAGACAAAGGAGTATACTATTTTTTTTTTAAATTATTGGATTCATGGTAGATTTTAATAAGCGTTAGCTCCTTCTCCTTTCCTATTTACTTCCAACTCATTACAGAAAGTTTGGGCACAGAATTTTTTTCCCCCAAAGTATTTCAAATATAAAATGTTTCTACATGTTAAATGAGACATGTTCTTTATTGTCCATTTCCTGCTTTCCCTTAGGCAATGGATTGACTCAATGTTTGAATGGAGACATCCTACATATATTCAGCACTTTGCTTTAAAATGATCATATTTAAAACACAGTTTTTAAGAAATTATGTCACTTGTGAAAGGGAGCAAATGCACGAGAAAGAAAACAACTCCTTGTTTATGCTGACTTCTCTATAAAAGAATTTTAAATTAATGGGAAATTTCAACATGAAAATAAGAAATATGAGTAATTTCGATGAGAATAGAGTTTCTAAATGGTTCAAAGTGATTTCCTGATGGCATTTTAATTTAAATTCCCACAAACAAGTCATTTCAAAATTACATTCGTAGCAGTTGAATCCAATTTCTGGTGAAATTCTAAACTAATTGAACCTAGTTACTCTTATGAGAAAATTCTCAATTGCATATGCCTGTTTTGTAGAAGTGACTGAAAAATGCTATTCTCAAA
Source organism: Pongo abelii (assembly GCF_028885655.2). Classification (NCBI taxonomy): domain Eukaryota; kingdom Metazoa; phylum Chordata; class Mammalia; order Primates; family Hominidae; genus Pongo; species Pongo abelii. The sequence continues at coordinate 87,709,666 of NC_072000.2, read as the reverse complement.
TTAATAGTATGTCTCAGAAGATTTTGTTTAAAGCAAATCTTCTTACTAGTATTAACTCTTATAAATATATGTATATATATATATAAAATTTTAAAATATCTATCACAAGAAAATCCTAGGTAAGAAGTAATGAAAATTAATAATTAAAACAGTTATCACTGTATACCTTTTAACAAGATGATATTTCAACATCAGAGTCACCTCTCTATGGAGGAAGAAAATAATGTCAGCTTTCTCAGTCTATTTTTGCACACACATTTCACTCTGTCAGTGGTTGCTAATTATTGAGTCGTGAAATAAAGAAATCAAACTGTGGAGGTGATGATTTGAACATATCATCAATCTTCCTACCACTCTCCTCTTTAAATCAGCTAAGAAAGTTTTTTTTCATGTTATTGTTTGAGTTATCTAAGAATTTTCTTAAGGTTCCATCCACCTTATTCTGAGTATATCATATTGACAATTTATGTGACAGTTTAGGGGGAAGAAAAATATTACAAAAAGTTACCATAATTTTAAGAATATATACAATTTTATATTTATATATTTTAAATATATTACATTGCAAAATATGTATATGCTGCCAAAAATATTACAATTTATCCCCTTTTCATTTGACATTGTCATTTCCATCTAATCAATGCAAACTGATTTTACTCTATTTCTATTCATTCTGAGAGCTCAGAAATAATTTTCAGAAAATGATTGTGCCTTGTAGATATGTCTACATTATTTATGAGTAAGAAGCATATTGATATTCTCAGATCTTCCCTGAATTTCTTCTCAGTAATTGCTGCTGACACCTTGTAATCAAGTCAAATAAAATCATCATGATTTTAAATAAAACTTTGTTTTAAAATTGTTAATTTGTGTCAATTATATAATACACATACACACAAATACATTAGTATTCATATAAGAATGTGTGTGTACAAGAATGTGAATAATTATATATGTGTATACATATAAACTTATAAATTTACATTTACACATGTATTTTAAAAATAACTAGCTTTATAAACACTGATATATGAACTTTTATATAAGAGTAAAACTTGAATAAACATTTTAAACCAATCAGATGATGTGGCAAGAAAAAATGACAACTACTGTTACATATAACAATAATGCATTTCTTACTAATAATTTACCAATAAAATAATTTATCGATATACACTATCAATACAATAATGTTTTTTCAGTGACCTTATTATATGATTCATTATGTTTCCCTCGCTTTTCTAAGAATCAATCATTTAGATAAAAAAATTGTACATTGGACTGAAAAATAGATAATTGGCCATATTGAGATGTACCAAATACATTCAAAAAATTCTTCTTACATAACATTTGTTGGTGAATGATATAGTTTGTGTCCCCACCCAAGTCTCATCTTGAATTTCCACATGTTGTGGGAGAGACCAGGTGGGACGTAACTGAATCATCAGGGCAGGTCTTTCCTGTGATGTTCTCATGATAGTGAATAAGTCTCACAAAATCTGATGGCTTTATAAGGTGGCGTCTCCCTGCACAAGCTCTCTTTTTGCCTGCACCATCCACATCAGGTGTGACTCGCTTCTCCTTGCCTTCCGCCTTGATTGTGAGGCCTCCCCAGCCATGTGGAACTGTAAGTTCAATTAAACTTCTTTCCTTTGTAAATTGCCTAGTCTCAGGTATGTCTTTATCAGCAGTGTGAAAACAGACTAATACAGTGAATGAGCAGATTAATAATTAAAATAACTTCCTTCTATATATATATGGCATACTCTTTAAAGAAAAAATAATTTCCTTAAAAAATGCAGGAAACAATGTATCAATGTAACTTTTTATTAATATATATTTCCAACATTATTTCTTAATGTCACCACAAAGCTAATTGACATTATTATTGATGTGGTACAGAGGCAATCAATCCATGTCTTAAAATTTATAAGAAAATCACCTTTCTGCCTCTCAAATTTAACATGTTATATTTAATATGTATTTTCTATAACTTTTCCCCCCAGTAAAGTGGTAATCAAATTTATATGGTAAATACAGCAACACATACAGGTTACATACTAATTATATATTTATAAATATAAATTTGTACATATTTATTTAAATGCGTATGTATATATGTTTATATATTTATATATTCAATCTACATGTGATGCTGTATTCACCATAAAATTGATATACAATTTTATATATATATATATATATAAATGAGTGATTCACTAGTTAATACTTATTTTCTCTCCCTAATGTCCTGATTGCTATATGGAGGCACCATCTAATTGTGCATAACATTGCATAATTGTACTTCAGAAAATTCTTATCTTCAAGAATAATGACAAAAATATTTTGGTAACTTGCACCACTAAAGACATCACTTGTAGATTTTCCAGTTGTGTTAATTTGAATATATAACATAAACTATTACTAAATCTATACTTCTTTACAGAAAAAGTCACTGTTGACTGGCCATGACTTCCATTATATATGGAATGAGAAAAGATAGATTTTTTTTTATCTATATATCAAGTACCACAGTTTCACACCATCCCTGTTTCAAACATGAGGATTGGCCATAAAGGTTCATGTAGACAATATTTTCATAAGCAATCTGGCATGATCCATTAAATTTTGGCCATAAATATTTACAGAATATTCAGATCTATATATGAAATTATAGATTTAATACTAATATCCAAATAATTGTTAGAACAGAATTGCCCAAATTTTACACTGGAATAATAGCATCAATGGAGATAAAATTTTAGGACAAGTTACATATAAACATAGGAAAGAGAAATATAAGCAAAAATTTGCAAATATACATATACATACACATACACACACACAAACATATATATATATATACACACATACACACAATTTTACCCATTGTTTTATATTTTAGAAAATTGTTTCTGAGGTCTGATATAAATAATTAACCCAATTATACATACCATGTTTTATACATGTTTTATACATAGACACATTTAATGTTAAAAATAAAAATATTATTTTACATATTTAAAACATAAAAACAATGCTACCACATTGATAAGTATTTAATTAGTGGATATACAAAGTTGTCGGAAAGCTTTGCTATTCAAAGAGAAAACATTGGGACTCTAAATACTGATAACTAGTTGATTCAAAACCTCAGCAATATTTATATTCTATTTATCTTTCTAAATTGGAGAAGGGTGACAGAGAAAAATAGAGGGATAATTACAAATGCTTAAAAAGGTCATGTTTATTGATATTTTAGTTATATTTTTATGATTTATTACAATAATATAAAACAGGCTTTACCGAGTTTTAAATCTGAACCTTATATGAAGCTATCATAATGTAAGTACTCTCTGCCCACCGTCTAACTTTGTCACTAGGTAAAGTCAAATGGATGAAAGTTTGGTCTAATTTTTCCCTCGAAGAATGTTTTCTTCTGAAGTTGATTATTTTATAACTGTTTCATCTTTTTGGCAGAAAACTAAGGATGCCTCTATACTCAAATAACAAAGAAAAATGTGATTCAACGGATTCTGGCTTTTCAATCATTTTGCCTACTGAATGTAAGCATTTGTAAAGATGATTAGACCAAATGTAATTTTTAGAAAGTTGACCAAAGACAATGCCTCTTTAAATTAAGGCCATGTAAACTCTGCCTGTTCCAACTACATAGTCTCATTTTTGGTTGTAAGAATTTGAGTAAAAAATTTGTGTCTGAGAAAGAAGTCCAAGGAAAAATTAATCATGCACTAAACCATTGAGGAAGATGATTTCAGGGAGAAACTGCATTAGTTGTCTGAATAGCTAATAAAATGTGTTTTGCCAGTATCAGCATTGCATAGTAGATGCATTTATACACAGATTTACTGTTCATTGGAAGTATATATAAGCACCAGAAATACAAAATATATGTAACCAAATACATTGCAACATCAAAGCAACATCATAAAGCAATTGATAATAATTTTCCAACCAGGAATAGCTGAGTTTGGTCTCTGACCTATTTTTGTAAAATATGTGCCTGGATGAGAAGTGACTCATTGCTATTCTTTCTTTCTTCTTTTCTCCAGCTTCACTGAGATATGATTTACAAATAAATATGGATATATTTAGGCTACATAACATGATGTTTTGATATTGTGTATACACTGTGAAGTGATTACCACAAATTAAGAAACATCACATCACATAGTTACGTGTGTGTGTGTGTGTGTGTGTGATGAGAACAGTTATAATCTACTCTCTTTGCAAAAATCAGCACATTGTTATTAACTATGGTCACCATGCTATGCGTTAGGATTCCAGTACTTATTCATCTCATAGCTCATAGCCCTACAACCAATATCCTCCTCTTTCTCCCTTCCTCCAGTCCCTGGTAATCACCATTCTATTCTGTTACTATAAGTTTGGTTTATTTTTAGATTCCACATACAGGTGAGATCATTCAGTATTTGTCTTTCTGTCTCTGGCTTATTTCACCTAGCATTATGTCCTCAAGACTCATCCATGTGGTTGCAAAGGACAGAATCTCCTTCTTCTTTAGGGTTGAACAATATTCCTCTCTGTGTGTGTGTGTGTGTGTGTGTGTGTGTGTGTGTGATATTTTCTTTATCCATTGGTCTGTCATTGGACGCTTAAGTTGTTTGCACATGTTGGCTATTGTGACTGCAACAGACATGAGAGTGTCTTCTTTCTTGGTGTTTTTCATGACTTTTGTCTTAGAGAATTTCACTAAAGTTTACTATTGCTATGATTACTCCTTCACTAACCATTCTTTCTACTGTTTGTGTATCCTTATTAGGTAACTTTTTCACTCTTTTACAGCTTTCTTGAGACAAAATTTCCCCATTGAAATTTTGTTTTACCAGTAGGTAACCCATTTTCTCTGAAAGTGAAGTTCTACGAGATCTCTTTCTGTGACATGTGTAATCGGCTGCAAATCCATGACATTTTTCATTGTTCTTTTTGTTCTTTCATTGAATTAACTTTCTTTCTATTGTGGGCGTCTGCACATTTCTATTGCTTTACAGCCTGTACCATTCCTGACATTAATTCTAGGTACAGTGAGAGGAGCTATTTATTTCCTTTTGGAAGCTTAATTATTTTGGCACTAATAACACAATTTACAGTACATTTATACAAAGAAAATGAAAATATTTATCTTAATAATTCAACAAATAGACTTAGCCTATTTACTCATCCAATCTTCATAGCAATACTACAAAATAGATAAAATTATTATCAGTTTGTCAGATGAGACAACTGAGGCTCAGAGAGGTTTCATGGATTGCTCCGGGTCATAAGGCTAGATGTAATAGAGCTGGGATTTCATCCCAGGAATTCAGAGTTCATACTCTTAAGTGCTATGTAATGCATGCTCATTTAAACAGATAACTCATATTAATGAGAAACTTCACTGAGACAAACTTAACCATTTGTATATACATACTTTAATATCTCAGCATTTTTTAATCAGTTATCTGTGCTGTCAGCTGTATGCATGGACATTAGTCTTTCATTATTGTGCATGTGTTCAATGACAGATCAAAAATTACTATAATCTTAGCAGCTTAAAACAAACACTTGTATTTTATATTTTCCATAGTCCAGAAATCCAGGCACAATTTATCTGAATCATCTGATCAGGGTTTGTCAAGGCTGTAATCAATGTAATGGCTGGGCTACCTACTCATCTAGAGATGTAGGTTGGAAAGGGCTGCTTCTAAGTTCCCTCAGGTTGTTAGCAAAACCCATCTTGCAATTATAAATCTGAGGTCTTTACATTTGTGCTAGCGGTCTGCTTCTCTATGCAGTCCACAGATCCTTGCCCTGTGGTCCTCTCTATGTGCTCACAACAGGGAGGCTTACCTCTTCAAGACAAGCAGGAGAGCAACCCTCTGAAGTATGCTAAGACTGAGTCCTATAGAATGTAAACTAATCACGAGGGTGACATCCTATTACCTTGGCCATATTCTACTGGTTAGAAGCAACTTGCCAGTCCCACCCCCACTCAAGAAGATGGGTTTACACAAAGTTGTGAATACTACGAAATGGGAAAATATTGGAGGGAGAGTCCCTCAGGATCTGCCCACTGGAATCATTATGGTCATTCTATGTACCAAGACAAAATTCTATCCCTTGGTTTGAATTAAGGTGAAAAATTTGGAGGATAGGAATCTTCTTCCATGATACTTTTTGAATCTGAGTGAGTAGCCACAAACTTTCTGGCATTCTTCAGAGTGGCCAAAATTATAATTCTTGAATTGCAATATGTATTATTGTTAGAGGATTAATCAGATTTTCTCAGTCTTACTCTCATATGTTTCAAGCTCATGCCCACCAATTCATCCAATCCGGAGGACTCCACTAAAGCTTTGTTCCTCTACTTGCTTTGAAGTGTCAGAGCTGAAGGAAAAGATGATTACAGTTTCTTCTTAGAATATTAGAAAGAAGTTATAAGTGAGATGTATTTCAACTTTGATTATTTTATTGATTGATGTTCATTGACTTATGCACAATTGATGCAGGCAGTCCCACAGTGCTCCGCCTAGGCATCTAATTGAGCTTTTAGGGAACAATACCTAGTGCATTAAGCATGATTTGAAGAAGAAGAAGAAAAAACGAGATCCTTCTTGAAATTGTCCCCTATTGAATTTGAAATGGTTCATGATGGTAGTTAAATTACTTTTCATGTTACCCAGTTTTAACTGTGCCACTTACAAAAAGACTATGTTTGCTTCCGATTTAACTTGTGGCAACATTATTTTTTTCTATTTTTAACAGTTTTAAAAACTCTGGAAAGTCTAGGTTTAAGAAAATTTGAAAGCATTGGTTAAGATACTACCAATTAAAAATAATATGTAAAAAGCTATATGTTTTACATACACACACAGCAAAAAAAATTAAGAAATTCTGCACCTAAATAGTTCAATTTCTTTGAAAGGAAATGAGTGCAGGTATATACGAATGTGGAATTCAGGACACCAAAAAAATCAAATGTGCCTGTGCTCTGCTCATACGCTTAATGCTTAATATATTATTAAAGACAGCTCCAGGCAAAAGTCCTGCTCTAAAGATTGGAAAGGCCATTTCAGGGACAAAAAATACCCAGTGCATAATCTGGCTTTGTGTACTCATATACTTAATTACAATTTGACATAACATTTAAAAAAAGGTGATAATCCTTCAAATGTGGGATAAAAACTGCTTGGAAATGACTGATCTGGACAAAGGTATTATTCTACAAGATACTTAGGGAATAAAATGTACTGGTCAATCTTCAGTCTGAGGCCTTCAGCCTGTGGTCACAATTGTATTCCTGAATACAATAGTAGACAAAAACAAAATCATAAATGGAACATTCTTCATGTTCCACAGAGAGTTCACATATATTATCTCATTAGATCTGCAAAATAATGCTAGAAAATGGACATTTCTTTAATCTCGACTTCAAATATATAAAAAAAATTGGAGGCACCAAGATTTCATTACTCTTGCCACAATATTTTTTCAAGAGAATACAAACTGTATTTTCCATCACCAAACAGATTTCAAGAATCATCTCTTGATATAATGTTAGGACATGTGGCACAGTAAAATTATTAGACATTTTGGTTAAAATCATGGTTTTACTATTTAATAGGTCTGAAAAGTTGAGGTTTTTACTTGACATTTCTGTGTCTTAATTGGTTTCTCTGTCAAATAAATAACAGAACATCTATAAAATATTGTTGATGTATATAATGAAATAACTATATTAATATAACTCATATGTTAAGTTCAATTTGGAAAACAAATACTTTCTTAAAATGGTATTTTCCTATTTCAATGAATGCAAGTTTGAAGACAGACTGATTAATTTTAATGTTCTTGGAAGCATCAGTAAAGAACACCATCACTTATTCTGAGACTGATAAAGGGAAGCCCTCTAAATCTACTGATACTTACTGCTACCTGTGAATACTGTACCCTGGACTAGAGAGTAAAATAAATTATCATAAGAGGGAAGAGATCCTGATCTTGTCTCTAAGGACTACATTACATATTAATTGGACAATTTAGAAATAAAAATTCACTATTTCCTCTTACTTAGAGCTCTAAAATGTGTAATCTTACTTGATTCACTTAAAATGAAGGACCTGTTATGTAAATAGAAACATAAAACACAGTTTTAGTATATATATATATGTGTGTGTATTTATGTGTGTGTGTGTGTGTATTTACAGATATAAACAGACACACAAATAGATCAATGGATATTCTGCTCTTCAGAAAGACAGGTATGTAATATTAGGTAGCATTTAATCTTAACATGTAACTATTTAAATGTTAGAAAATAATTAAAATGTTATGAGCACTGTATTTTAACATAGTGTTCACATATAGATTTGAATGAATCTCAATCTCAACTAGATATACTAGTCTTGTGACTTCAAGCAAAAAAAAAACCCTCATCCAATATCATTTAAAAAAATGTCTTTAATGTATATTTTGTAGGTACCTATCTTGAGCCAAGCAGTTATTTTATACTTATTAGATATATACTAAATATATCATAACTGTTAAAAATGAAGAAAATAATAAAAAAGGAAGGAGGAAAAGAAGAAAGGAATAATAACAATGACCATGCCCTCAAGATATTAATTAGATAATAAGATGTGTATCTTTGTAACAGCATATATTAATTAGTATTAGATTATAAACACTCTGAATGCTAGATGAGAGATAAAACTGGTCTATGGAAGTAAAAAAGTACTGAAGAAAAGAATGACATATTAGGTTTTTTTTTTAATGAGTAGTAATTTTTATTATTTGTGTGTGTGTCTTTAGGCTTTTCTCTATAGAAGATTATGCTATCCGCAAATAAATAAAGTTAACTTCTTACTTTCCTGTCTGTATGCCTTTTGTTTCATTTCCTTTTCTAATTTTCTTGGCTAGAACCATCAGTACAGTGTTGAATGTAAATGATAAGAGAAGACACCTCTGTGTTGTTTTTGATCTGAAGAATAAACTTTTCAGTCTTCAACACTAAGTATTAATGTTATTTGTGGATTTAGCATTGAAGCCCTTTATTATGTTTCAGAAATTAATATATATTCCTAGTTTGCTGAGAGATTTTATCATGCATAGTGGTTGGATTTTATCAAATTATCTTGAAAATCAAGTATGTTTAATTGTTGCATCTATATTTATAGCTGATGTTGTTCTGTGGCTTTCTTTCCTTTTAATATTTTTGTTTGGTTTTAGTATCACAGTAATATTAGCCCCAAGGTTGAGTCAGAAATGTTCTTCGTCTTCTATTTTTCAAAAGATTTTGTGAAAAATTGATGCAAATTCTTCTTTAAATTTTTGATAGAATTCACAATTGAAGCCATTTGTTCCTTAGCTTTTTCTTGTGGAAAGTTGTTATCGTCTTAGGGTTTTGCTTTTCTTTAAATCACTAATTCACTCACTCTACTTGTTGTAAGTCTATTTATTTATTTATTTATTTAATTTTTGAGGCAGTTATGGTAGTTTTCTCTTTCTAGGAATTTGTCCATTTCAAAAAACTTATCTAATTTGTTGGCATAGAATCGTTATAGTACTCATTTAATTTTTGTTTCCTTATGGAGGAGAGTAATGCTCCTTCTTTCATTTCTAGCTTTAGTGATTTGAATCTTCTTTTTATTTATTGTTTTTTTCTTGAGCAGTCTAGCTAAATTTGCTCAATTTGTTGATCTTTATAAGAATCAAATTTTGGCTATTTATTCTTGATTCTTTCTATTCTCAATTTTATTCATGCTCAAATCTTTATTATTTCCTTACTTCTACTTGCTTTGGGCCTAATTTTCTCTTATTTTTCTTGGTATGTAACGTAGAATGTTAGCTTATTAATTTGAGATTTTAAAAATTCTTTAATGTAAGCATTTACATCTCTAACTTTCCTTCTGAGAACTGTTTCAGATGCTTTCCGTAAGTTTTGATAATTTAGGATTTTGTTTTCATTCACTTCACAGTGTTTTCTAATTACTTTTGCTATTTCTTCTTTGACTCATTAGTTGTATGGGAGCTTTGTTTCTTTAATTTCCACATATTTTTGAATTTTCTAAATTCTATTCTCCTGTTGATTTCTACCTTCCTTCTATTGTGAGGATAACATACCTTGTATTATTTCAGTCCCTTTAAATTTATTGAGACTTGTTTTATGGTCTAGCGTATGGTTTCTACAGGAGAATGTTGCATGTACACTTAATAAGAATGTGTATTCTGCTGTTGTTGGGTGGTTTGTTCTATAGATATTTATTAGTTCTAGTTGCTGTATAGTGTTGCTCAGTTTTTTTATTTTATTGTTGAGCTTCTGTTTAGTCATTATATCTGTTCTTCATACTGGAATATTAGAATCTGTAACTTTTATTGTTGAATTTTAAATTTAAACTTTGATTCTTTAAGCTTTTGCTTGATGTGTTTTTGAGCTTTCTTATGAGTTGCGTAAATGTTTATAATCACTATGTCTTCTCAATAGACTGCCACTTTTGTTATCATAAAATATCCTTCTTTGTCTCCAGAAATTTTTCTTGTTAGGTTAGGTTAGTTACATTGTTTGCTTAGTAATTAGTGTAGCCACTCCAGCTCTTTTTAAATTTGAGTTCACATGACATATCTTTTCTTATCTTTTACTGTAACCTATTTTGTCTTTACATATAAAGGTTAAAGTAGGCAGTATGTAGTTGGGTCATATATCTTAACCTTCTTCCTGCCTCAGCCTTCTAATTGAAGTGTTGAAATCATTTACAGTTGACCCTTTAACATTGTGACAGATAAGTGTGCCAACCCCTCACACAGTTGAAAAGCCACATATAGCTTTTGACTACCACAAAACTTAACTACTAATAGCCTACTGTTAACCCCAAGCCTTACCAATATTACAAACTGTCAATCAATACATTTTATATGTTATATGTATTATATACTGCATTCTTAAAGTAAGCTAGAGAAAAGCAAATAATATTATAAAAATAATAAGAGAAAATATATTTACTTTTCATTAAGTGGAAGTGAATCACCATAAAATTTTTATCCTCATAGTCTTCACATTGAGTAGCCTGAGGAGGAAGTAGAGACACTGTTGATTTCGCTGTCTCCTGGTGGCAAAGGTGGAAGAGATCCATTAGGTGGAACTTGAGGTAAGAGAGACAGGTACATTTAGTGTAACTTTTATTGAAAAAAATTCACATGTAAGTGGACACACATAATTCAACCTCTGTTGTTCTAGGGTCAGTTGTATATTACTTATAGTTACTGATAACGTAGGAGTTACATCTGACATTTAGCTGTATTTTTTCTATTTATCATCTGACATTTTAATTTGTTGATACATCTATTTCTTCTATTGTGTCAATACATATTTTCAGTTATTTTTTTACTGATTGTTCTGGGGATTAACTTCTCAATTTATAAGAACATATTTAGATTAATACCAATTTAATTTCAGTAATGTTATGGTTAATATTAGGTGTCAGTTTGAGTGGGTTGAGGGATGCCTAGATGGCTGGTGAAGCATTGTTTCTCGGTGTTTCTCTAAGGGTGTTTTCAGAGATGATTGATATGTGAGTCAGTCGACTGGTAGACCTGCCCTCAATGAGAAAAAGCAGGATCCAGTGGACTGCCAGTGTGGCTAGAACAAAGCAGGCAGAGGAGGAGGATTCTGCTTGCTGAGTTCCTCACTCTCTTCCTTCCCCATCAGGGACTAATATGAATAGTATGCAAACACTTTGTTCATGTATAGCTCTGTTCTACTCCTTCCTTTATGCTAGTATTTTGTTACAATATCTCTATACAGTGTGTGCAAACTTACATAGATTTGTAATTGTTGCTTTATGTAGCTGCCCTTTATATCAGAAAAAATAAAGAGGAGTCACAAACCTAAAGTACATTTATGCTATTATTTTTACTTATGTAGTTACCTTTACTGGTACTCATTAATTTTTATCTGGATTTATGTTATTTTCTAATGTTTTTTCACTTCAGACTATAGGACACACTTTAGCATTTGTTTTACATTGGTCTTCTAGAAACAGCACTCTCAGAATTTGGTTTATCCTTAAATACATAATTTCTGTTGCATTTTTTGAATGAAAATTTTGATACATATAGAATTATTAGTTTACAGTTATTTTACTTGCACATTTTAAATGTGTCATCTCACTGCTTTTTGGGTTACATAGTTTTTGATTAAAAGATGATGATTAACCTTATTGAGGATTCTTGTATGTGTTGAGTTGATTCATTCTGGCTATTTTCAAATATGTCTCTTTTTTGTTTGCTTTTGGCCATTTGATTATGACATGTGTCTACATGTACATACATATCTTTGAATTTATCTTTATTGAAGCTTGTTGAGTTTCTTGAATGTGAAGATTAATAATTTTCATGAGATTTACGAGGTATTTTTTTTATTTCTGTAAATAGAGATGCTCCTTGACTTACAATAGGGTTATGTCTGATTAAACCATTTATAAATTCTATAAATATGTATTCCTTATTTCGTGTGGCCACTGAAGTTTCTGCTTGGTTGCCTTAGTGGTCAGCTGATGATTGGAAGGAAAGATGTCCTTAAATGCCCCAACTCAATAAATTCTCTATATTTAAAAAAAAATGTGGTGTGCATGTCACAGCATACTCTTAACACTCAGCATTGCCATTTACCAGTTTGCCTTAGCCATCAATTTCCTGCTTGTGCAGAGTTTCAGTGTCAGCTAGAGGTGAGAGCTTTAGGCCTTTTCAGGTCTTTCCTGAGCATGCACATGGCCGCACAAGTAATCATGGAATTCTAGATTCCCAGAAATATGTCAATGCTTTTCAAAAGTGCTATAGCATCTGCTATAAACTCTATTGTGTCATTCTATTCCCAAATTCATATTTAAGCCCTGACTCCCAGTATGACCGTATTCAGAGAGAGGGCCTTTAGGAGGCAATTAAGGTTAAATAATGTCATAAGGATGCAACTCTAATTCAATGGACTATGACCTTATAAGAAGAAGAGAGAGATCTCCTCTCTCTCCAACACGTGAGGACACAGTAAAAGGATTGCTATCTGCAAGCCAGAAAAAGATCCCTCACCAGAAACCAATGCTGGTAGCACCCTGATGGCAAAATTCCTCCAAAACTATATGAAATAAATTTCTGTTGTTCATTCCCCCAATCTATGTTATTTTCTTATGACACACCTAGGTTATTAATATAGCATCTCTTTTCTCAGCTTTTCCATGTAAGTTTTTGATTAGTGTATTGTTTGACACAACTTTTATCCTTTACTCCAACAACTGCAACATTACACTTGCCTGTAAATATTTTCAACAAATGCTCCCCAGGATAAGCTTTTAGTATAATGTGTGTTTGAATAATGTCTAAAAAGTTAAGCTTTTAAGCTTTTTATATGGGGAGTTTCCAGAGAACCACCAGACAGGTCGGGTAATACTGTTTTTTTGTTTTGTTTTGTTTTGTTTTGAATGAGTCTTTGAAATAACAGCAACTCTATTCTGTTTTCTTGGTACCAGGAACATTACTGCTCTAATATTTTACAAGTCTATACCTGGGCTAGAGGGCATTGAATAGGGTGAGGGCAAATTAAATTGTCATCCATCTCACTGTTCTTATCAATATGTAGCCATTTTCAAAATGACTGTAGGGCAATGCCTAAGAGAAATAAAATTTCTCATTACATAGCAGTTCTCTCGTTTAAATATTATTAGAAAATGTTAAAACATGTATTTGCTTGTGTGTGTAAATTTATTTAAAGGTAAATAATAGTTATTTAAAGTCCCTTTTCTCTCTTTTTAAACAATCCTTCAGGTCTGTGGTCCAGATTTAAACAACCTGTGTGCTATGGTGTGAATATTTTCACTTTCCACTCCAAAAAAACAAAAAAAAGAAAATTATATATTGAGAAACCATCCCCTAAGGCAACGATTTTATAAAGTGGGGCTTTGGGGTGGTGGTTAACTCATAAGTGTGAAACCCTCATGATTGGAATTAGTGCCCTCCTTAAGGGGCACAAAATAGCTTCTTTACCCTTGTGAGAACACAATAAAATGACTTCCTTGTGTGAAGCAAGAGACAGATTCTCACCACTGAATCTCTCAGTACGTTGATGTCGAACTTCACAGCATCCAGAACTATGGGAAATACATTTCTGTTTTTATGAGCCACCCAGTATATGGTAACTTGTAATAGCACGCCACAATGAACCAAGACACTGTGTCATTTAAAAAATCTTAACCAGTAATTTAATTTAAAATGATCCTAAATTTCTAGTGCATCCAGACAACTAAATGATGGTAAAAAAAAAAAATGGTGTTCAAAGCAACTCAACTTCAACATATGCCCACTGGATTTCCATAGGTTCACAAAAGAATGAAACCTCATATTCAAAAATCACAAATTAGCTAAGAAAATAAGAAACCATAATTGACAAATAATAAATCAAAATTACAACTAGGAGATTTAAAATACGATTTTGAAAGTAGAAGTGGATATAAATTAATATAATTGTTCACAGACATAAAAAGGCTTGAATATCTGAATAATAAATAAATATGTAGATTTTAATATAAATTAAATTTGCTTATAAATTCTTAAAATATATCAATGTATGTACACACATGCACATACATTTATACATATAATTATTAAAATTATCAAAATGTAAGTAAGCATTAGATTAAAAATAAGGAATATAACAGGTTTTAAAACAAGAAAGCAAAATGGAAAATATGATGTGTTGAAGAGCCATGGATGTACAAGATAGTAAAGATGAATATACATTAAATCAGAGTTCCAACAAATAAAAACAGTGAAAAAAATTTGAAGACACATTAGCGAAAACATTTCCAGAATTTTTGAGAAACACTAGTTTTTTTAATGTAGCCACCTAAATAAATTGATTAAAAAATTTTCTTAATCAGAATCCTGGGAAGTGTAAATAAAATAGAGTCACACCTAGACATAACATAATTAAACCAGAGAATACTGATGACAAAGAAATTATCTGTGAAGTACCTAAAAAAATACACACCCTTTCACATCCATACACACACACATTGAAGAGGCATAAACGTTTGGCTGACAGCTAACTTCTTAACATCAATAATGAAGCCAGAAGTCCAGTAGGATAGAAAAATAAGTTGTCTACTGACTTCCATGAATTGTCTTATGCAAAAAAAAGAGAATGGTCTCAAATTTTGCAAAAACATGACATAGGGTTTTTACATTCATATGTAATTTATCCCAGTGTTTAGTACTACAAACTTTTGGAAAACAACCCATAGATAGAATCAGATTAATGGCTTTGTACAAAAAATTATCAACTCATGGGAATTTATTTTAAGGGAAATAACATCTATTATTATCTTAAAAATTAAAATAATACAAATGATAATAGTCATGAATTTTAGCATAACAATGAAATATTCTACTGCCAGTAAAAATAAAAGCAATAAAGATAATGTGCTAACATACAAAATGCTTAAGTACGAGATGAAAATAAAAATTATACAACTGCTACATTAGAATTATTTAATAGTAGGCATACATTTAAAGAACGTCTCAGAGAGAGAGAAATAATTTAATGCTTCATGACTAATTTCACATTATTCCATTTTTATTTCCAATAAAATTTTTATAGTACCTATTCCTCTGTGAATTATTCTTTTTGTAAATTTTTATGAATTCAGTTAATCATGAGCAGCATATATTTATTGAATAAGAAAATTTATAAGATTGTATAATATTTCATTTATATTTAGAATAAATTACAATTTTTCTACGGAATATTTGTAATCTAATGAAGACAAAAGACAATCAAATATATGGATGGTCATCTTAAATGTTTTTTTTTTAAAAAGTTGCAGAAAATGATTCTGCTTAAGTTTAACAAAAGTAGAGTTTCTAAGACTGCTTTAAGAGAAATTATGTAACGAGAAAGTTGAAGAACCATTTAGAAATGGACAAAACCTATGCTTATTTCAGAAATTAAGATAGAAGGCTTGTTGTATTAATTCTTTTTTTTTTTTGAGACAAAGTCTTGCTCTGTCACCGAGGAGGGAGTGCAGTGATGCAACCTTAGCTCACTGCAACCTCAGCTCACTGCAACCTCCACCTCCTGGGTTCAGGCGATTCTCCTGACTCAGCCTCCTGAGTAGCTGGGATCACAGGTGCATGCCACCACACCCAACAAATTTTTGTATTTTTAGTAGAGATGGAGTTTCACCATGATGGCCAGGTTGCTCTCAAACTCCTGGCTTCAGGTGATCTGCCCATCTTGGCCTTCCAAAGTGCTGGGATTGCAGGCATGAGCCACTGTGCCTGGCCATTGTATTAATTTTCTGTGACCAACTACTGTAATAAATTACTACAAATTTAGTGGCTTAAAGCAACACGAATTTTCTCATCATTATGTAGTTTCAGAAAACTGATCAAGGTTTCAGCAGAACTATTTTCTTTATGGAAGCCTTAGGGAGAACTTTTTCCCTTGCGCTTTTCAACTTTGAAAGGCTGCGCACATTCCTTAGCCTGTGACCCCTTGCTTCATCATCAAAGTCAACAAGATCAGGAAAAGTCCTTTTCGCACTCTCACTTCTCTGGTTCCACCTCTTCTGTGTCCCTCTTCTGCTTTCAAGGATCCTTGTGATTACATTATGCTCACCTAGCCACAGATTCTGGAGATTATAACATTTATATGTAATATCTATGTATATATATTTATATCATATATAATATATTTTAATACATATTATATATAATACATATAATACATACATATTATTAAACATATAATAGTATGTATGTATATACTGTTATATATATATTTCTATATAATATACATAACACATAATATGTATTTCAATGACATATAATATACATAATATATCATATATACATGTTATGATGTATTATATGTAAACATATAATAGTATATATGTATATACTATGTATATATAAATGTTCTAATCCCCAGAATCATATAATATATAATACATGTAATATGTATTATATATAATATTTATACAAAAATGTTCTAATATATACATATTATATACATATATACATTATACATATATACATAATATATATGCAAGCATTTTTATCATATTATATCTATATATTATATATAATATGTATATATTAGGCAAGGGGTAGTGGTGCTGGTTATTCTACTGACCTAACTCAACATTATTTTCAGGGTGCTGTTACTGGAATAAATCAGCTCTTTATTTTTTTTGTCTTTCCACACAGCATATAAAATTCCAAGGAAGAAAACACAATTAACCCAGGTTGGGTGATTATAATCCATTACTTGACCATGGGATGGAGTTGTGATTCTCATAATTTCTGTGCTAAATTAAAAAGAATTCCATGAAGTAGATTGAGGTGTTGCTATCACACAGGAGGAATAAATGAAACAAACCATGGAACAACAAATGTTTAATATAAGTATTAAAATGTAAGCACACTAGCTAACAAAGCACATGGAAATATTTAATTTAAACAGTAATGTCAATATTTATTTTCCAAAGTGCATTTCTCAGTACATTAGTAGATTGGTTGATATGACTTTACATAAACAAGAAAAATATTATTGCTTCACAGTCATATATTTTGAGAGCAAGTATAAGCATATCCCTTTTTGGACATTTATTAAATAAATCAGTAAACTAAAACACTGTGAAATTTTTGTAGTAAAAAAATGGAACCCAGTGATTCCTAATTTATCTGAGTAGAAAACTTTTTTAAAAAAAGTGTTATTATTAATTTTAATGAAACACCCAAAATGATACATTCATGGGAAAGGATTCCATAGAGTATCTTTTCTGAATGCCAATGAATGATAAAACATTGTTTTACTTGCAGTACAATAAGATTCTGTGAAAATTCATAGTTTGCATTTAAAGCAAAATTTTAATTATGAAACTAGAAATCAATAACAGAAGGAAAATTGGAAAATTCATTAATATGTGAAGTTAAACAGTATACTTCTGAAAAACCAATTGTCAAAGAGAAAAAACTCACAAGGGAAATAAAAAAAGATCTTGAGACAAGTGAAAATGAAAACACAACACACGTAACCTTATGGGATGCAGCGGAAACAGTTCTATGAGGCAAGTTTATAGTGATAAACACCTACATTAACAGAAAAGAAAGATCTCAAATAATCTAACTTTATATCTCAAGGAACCATAGAAGGAACAAACTAACTCCAAAATCAGCAGAATGATAGAAATAATAAACATTAGAGTAGAAATATTAACAAATAAAATAGAGACTGAAAAAGCAATATAAAAATAAATAAAACAGTCTTTTTGAAAAGATAAACAAAATTGACAAACTTTAGCTTGACTACAAAAAATACAAATAAATAAAATTAGAAATGAAAGACTATATATTAATTTTAATATAAACACAAATAAATCGGAAGAGACTACTACAAACAATTATGCACAAACAACTTGGAAATGCAGAAGAAATGGCTAATTCCTAAAACCATACAACTTACTAAGGCTTACCTGGAAGAAGTAGAAAATCTGAATAGACCAATAATGAGTAAGGAAGTTGAATCAGTAATCAAAAACCTCCCAATGAAGCAAAGCCGAAGATCTGATGGTCTCACTGGTGAATTCTGCCAAACATTTGAGAAATAACAAAGATCAAACCTTCTCAAACTCTTCCAAAAAAATTGAAAAGAAGAGAACTCACCTTTCAAGGCCAGCATTACCTTGATATCAAAGCTGGACATTGATAGTACAAAAAAAGAGAAAATTACAGGCCAATATCTCTGATGAATATAAATGCAAAATTTTCAAAGTACTAACAAACCAAATTCAAAAAACACATTAAAAAGGTCACCTACCATAATCAAGTGAATTTATCTTTAACATGCACTGATAGTTTAAATAGGCAAATCTTTAAATGTGACACACCACATTAAAATAATAATAGATAAAAACTAATGTGATCATTCTAATAATTGCATAAAAGGTATTTGACAAATTCAGTAAAGCTGCAAGTACATAATTAATATACAAAAATCAGTAGTATTATTATTCACTAATAATGAACAAGCCAAAAAGAGAAATCAAGAAAATGATTCCATTTACCATCGCATTACAAAACCCTTAAGAATGAATTAAATCAGAAAGGTGAAAGATCAATGCACTGAAAACTATAAGACAGTTATAAAAGAAATTGAAGATGACACAAATAAATGGGTAAACATTTAATAGCCTTTGTTCATAAATTGGTAGAAATAATATTGTTAAAATATACATACCACCCAAAGAGATCTACAAGTATAATGTCAAAATACCAATGACATTTTTCATATAAATAAAAAAAAGAAAAAAATTAATATTCATAAATCTTGTATGGAATCACAAAAAACCTTGAATACCCAAAGCAATCTTGAAAAAGAAAAAAAAAAGCTGAAGGTATTATACTACCTGATTTCAAAATATACTACAAAGCTATAGTAATTAAAACAGCATGCTGCTTCCATTAAAAGGGGCATATGGTCCAATGGTACAGAATAGAGAGACTAGAAATAAATTTACACATTTACAGTCAATTAATCTTCACCAAAGTGTCCAAGAACAATGAGGAAATTACAGTCTTCAATAAACGATGGTGGGAAAACCAGATGTCATTCAGAAGAATGAAATTGGACCCTTATCTCACACCATATACAAAAATCAACTCAAAATGATTTAAAGACTTAAATGTAAGACCTGAAACTGTAATACTACTAGAAGAAAATATAGAAAAAATACTTTCTGACATTGGATTTGAAATTAGTTTTTGGATATTACCCTAAGAGCATAGGCATCAAAAACAAAAATAGACAAATGGGATAGCATCAAACTAAACATCTTTTGTATAGAAAAGGAATCAATCAACAGAGTGAAGAGACCTACAGAAGAGGAGAAATACTTTGAAATCATATATCTGATAAGGATTTGATATCCAAAATATATAAGGAATGCAGGCAACTCAATAGGAAGAAGACACATAACCCAATTAAAATATGGGAAAAGGATCTGAATAAATATGTCTTAAAATAAAAAGTAGCCAAAAGCTATTTTTTTTTAAAAAAGTTTCAACATCACTAATGATCAAATTAATGCAAAATAAAATGAAAAGGAGATATCACTGCACATGTGTTAGAATGACTATATGGCTAATATAGTTTGGCTCTGTGTCCCCACCTAAATCTCATACCCGATTGTAATCCCCATAATCCCCACGTGTCAAAGGGACCTATTGGGAGGTGATTGGGTTATGGAGGTGGTTTCCCCCGTGCTATTCTCGTGATAGTGAGTTCTCATGAGATCTGATGATTTTGTAAGTATGACAGTTCCTCCTGCACACACTCTCTTTCCTGCTACCTTGCAAGACTTACCTGCTTCCCCTTCTCTCGTGATTGTAAGTTTCCTGAAGCCTCCCCAGCCATGCGGAAATGTAAGTCAATTAAACCTTTTTCATTTGTAAATTACTCAGTCCCGGGCAATGTGAAAACAGACCAATACAATGGCTGTTATTGAGAGGAGGTGCCAGCTGGGCTTCCTGGGTCGAGTAGGGGCTCAGAAAGCTGTGAAACTCACTCATTTCCTGCATCAGGACTTACTTCGGTCCTAGATGAATAATATAGAAGATATATGCTTAAAATATTCCTAACACTAGGATTTGTGCATGTGTTTTCTTCCCCAAGAAACCTATGAACAGCAAAAATTTTGCTGTAAGTTTTCCTGTGTCCTCTCTCCCTTGCCCCTCCCCCGAAACTAAAAGGAAGGTTAACTGCCCTTTTTTCTGTGACCAGCGGACCTTATCTATACTCCCAATTCCAATTCCTTGTACACATACCTTGTAAAGTCCTGTAAGATCCTGTCTCCTTTGCCATGCCGCTGCAAGGTCATAAAGTAGATAAAACCTAAGCGGCAATTCCGGTTTTCCTCAAAATCTAGAACATGTCACCTTTGTTTCTCGCTCTGGTAACATCTTCCCGCCGCACGTATTTCCCGCCTTAAAGAGTTTAAAAGGCAATCATATAACCTAACTCTGGCTACCCATTCGGGACCCCTTCCACGCCTTGGAAGCTTTGTACTCTTGCTCTGCTCAATAAAACCTACTGCTCACTCTCTCTGGGTAGTGTCTCTATCACTCAACACGGTCAGCCGCCATACCAATTATTTGTCTTGGTTAGGAAAGAACCTTAGGCGTTACATTATCAAAAAGACAAAAGATTACAAGTGTTGGTACGATCTGGAGAAAAGGGAACCCTTGGGCACTGTTGGTGGGATTGTGAATTAGTGTAGCCATTATGGAAAACAGTATGAAGATTCATCAAAAAATTACAAATATATCTACCATATGATTCACCAATTCCACTTCCAAACATATAGCATGTCAAAGAGAGATGAAATCAGTATGTGGAAGAGATATTTGACACTCCCATGTTTTGTAGCACTATTCACAATAGCTGAGATGTGGAATCAGCCTGTGTCAACTGAGAGATGAATGAACAAAGAAAATGCATATACGCACACACCCATACACACACACACACACACACACACACGGAAACATTTTCAACTAGCCTTTAGAAAGAAGAATATTATGCCATTTGTGACAACATGGATGAACCTGAAGGATATTATGCTAGGTGAAATAAACCAGGCAAAGACAAATACTGCACAACCTTCCTTATAGGAGGAATCTAAAAATGTTGAAATTAGAGAAGCAGAGAGTCAAATGGTAGATACAGAAGCTAGGGGAGAAATGGCAGATGAGAAGATGTTAGTCAAAAAGTACAATGTTTTGGTTATATTAGAAGAATCAGTTCTGGGGATCTAATGTGCAGCTTGTTGAAAACAGTCAATAATAATACAAGTATACACTAAAATTGTTAAGAGCATAGATTTTAAATGTTCTCACTGCCAAAAAGTACATGGGGTGATGGCTATGTTAATTAGTAGCCTGATTTAATCATTTCACAGTGTACACATATACGAAAACATCAGTTTATATACCACAAATATGTACAATTTTTATTTGTCAATCATCCCTTAATAAAAAAGGAAACTAATTCAAAATACTTTTTTAGAAAGCCAAAAAAATGTAAAATATCAACACTGAAATATTTTAGTTAATGTGAGCAAGTGTGGTGTTATGGAGAGATGAAATAGTTTCACTGAAAATATAACATAAACAAAAATGACTATGCTATTTAATTTAGTATTACTTTGAAAGTTTTTTTTTAACATAACTACATAAGAGCAACTGTTATCCTATTTAACTGATGTTGAACATATTTTAACCGCATTTTCTTAGTTCTAAATCCTCAGTGATACATGTATAGGGGTCATCAAAGTTGCCTCAGATTCATAGAATTTATACACTTGAATAGTGAAGTGTAGTTATAATGTATTCTTTTGAATTAATAACACTTTCCCTAACATTGATTTAATTTGCATTTGTCTCATGTGTGATTTATTATTTAGCCTCTGGAAATAGATGCACAATGGGAGGAAGTCAGAGAGCAAATCTAAATGTGTGAGATCATAATTTCAGTTCATTAATCTACATTGCCTCCTAATGTTTAGTAAGATGAAGACCATATGAAGTTTTCAGTTCCTTCTCTTGACATTTGTTTATGAAATATTTATGGTGTACAGTTTATGCATAAGACATTGGGTTTTGTAGGTTGTAAATATAGTAATTAAGATGATATCGTCTCTGTGATGAAGTAGGTTGGACCCTAGGAGAACAGAGAAAATAGTGAACAGCCAATTTTTAGAAGAAGATATAAAAGAGACAGTGTTATCAAGATTCAGGACAGCAGAATATTTTTGTATGTGTGGTACACTGGGTGTTTTGGATAACAGTTTTTTTTTTTTTTTTAAAGAAAATGTCATTAAATGGAGCAACATCTAGTGAATTAGATTTTGACCAGCAGAGAAACTGAGGGTTTAGGTAAGAGAAGAAAGAGCTTGAATTGCTGGTGGACAGATGAGAAAAAGCAAATGAAAAATCATATAGGTGTCCTTAAGGGAAAGGGTTGTAGTCCACGCAGCAGGAATATATGATGTAAGAAGGGAAGATTTGGAAGAAAAGTTTTTAAAAGCTGGTTAAGTCCATTGAATCTTGGTCTTTAAATGTTCAGCTGACAAATTGTTCAAGAATGAAATATCGAGATTGCTTGGCAGAAAAGTGATATCATCAATAGTATTATATCATTGGTGGGAGGGCAGTTGAACAGTGGGGAGAGATCTAGTAGCAGAAAGGCAAACCAGAATTTATCTAGTCAGTAGGTCATGTGACCTTGAACTTCATGATGATGATAAACTGAAAGATAAAAGAAGTTGAGTAAGGTATAGTTGAGAATAACTGCATAAACAGATTAACAGTGGACTGGATCTGATGAGGTGAAGGAGGAGAGATAGTGAGGATACCTAGAAATAATACGTAAAGTCTGAACCAAGGAAAGGAAGAAATTGATCACCTGAGGTCAGGAGTTCGACCAGCTTGGCCAACATGGTGAAACCTGTATCTACTAAAAATACAAAAATTAGCCGGGCGTGGTAGCGCATGCCTGTAATCCCAGATACTCAGGAGGCTGGGACAGGAGAAACGCTTGAACCCAGGAGGCAGAGGTTTCAGTGAGCCAAGATCACGCCACTGCACTCCAGCCTGGATGACAGAGCAAGACTCCATCTCAAAAAACAAAACAAAAACCAAGACAATGATTTAATTAGAAGTTGAAATGTTTGGAAATCTTTACGGTTTATTACATGGACAGGTGACTTTGTCTTGGATATGTTGAGGTATAAATAGGTATTTATGGAGATAGCATTTATTTATTTTAAATTTATTTATTTTTCATTCTTATAGGTTCATGGGTGTATATATTTGTGGGGTACGTGAGATATTTTGGTATAGGCATACAAAGTGTAATAATCACATCATGGAAAATGTTGGCATATAGAAATGCCACTACTTTTAATGAAAACTGCAATCACATTTGCAGGAACCTAGTATCATCTGCAAACAAAGATAATTTGTTTTCTTCCTTTCTTTCCTTTCTTCCTTTCTGATTACTCCAGCTGGGACTTCCAATACTATGTTGAATAACACTGCTGAAAGTGGGCATCCTTGTGTGTTCCAGATATTAGAGGAAAGCCTTTTAGTTTCTCCCCATTCAGTATGTTACTAGCCATGGATCTGTTGTATATAGCTTTTACTATGTTGTTATGTTCCTTCTGTATTCATTTTTTGAGGGTTTTCATTATAAATGGATGTTTAATTTTATCAAATGTTTTTTCACCATCAATTAAAATGATGGGGTTTTTTTTTGTACTTCGTTCTCTTGATATGATTTATCACATTGATTGATTTGCATGTGTTGAGCCACACTTGTATCCTTGGGATAAATCCCACTTGGTCATGATGAAGGATCTTCTTAATGTGTTGTTGAATTCAGTTTGCTAATATTCTGCTGAAAAATTTTTGGCTAATATTCATCCAATATAGTGGACTGTAGTTTTCTTTTCTTGATATGCCTTTGCCTGGTTTTGGTATCAGGTTAATACTGGCCTGGCCTCCTAGAATGGTTTTGGAAGTATTCTCTCCTCTATTTTTCAGAATAGTTTGAATAGAATTGGTACTAGCTTCTTAAATATTTGGTAGAATTCAGTAGTGAAGCCATCAGGTCTGGGGCTTTTCTTTGTTGAAGATTTTTAATTACAGTTTTAATCTCGATACTTGATGTTGGTCTGTTCACGTTTTGGATTTCTTCATTATTCAATCTTAGTAGGTGGTATGTGTCTAGAAATTTATCCATTTCCTCTAGATTTTCAAATGTATTGGAATATAGTTGCCCATAGTAGCCACTGACGGTCCTTAGAATTTCTCCAGTTACAGTTGTAATGTCTTCTTTGTCATCTCTGATTTTATTTATTTGGTCTGGCTAAAGGTTTGTCAATTTTGTTTACCTTTTCAAAAAACCAACTTTTGTTTCTTTGAATTTTCATATCCTTCCCTGCTCATCCTTACTTCTCTCTTGCCTTCCCTGCCCATCATCTCTTCTCTTTGCTTCTCTTCGCTTTGCTTCTCTCCTACTTTTCCTGTTCCTTTGCCTTCCTTCCTTCATCTTATCTATTGATATTCATATCCAAGTGATTTTGTCTAGTATCATGACTAAATTCCATCTAAATGATAAACAATTTCTAAATGTTTATGTCCAGATCACCATTTTCTCCTGAACTGCAGACCCTTTAAGTGCCACTGGTTATCACCAAACAAAAGTATTTTGACCCAATATTTCCCGAACACCCTGCCTTACCAAAGTTACTGAATTCCCAGTCTTGCACATTCTCGTCAATGACAACTCCAACTTTGCAGAAAACTTTTGGTCATTTTGAATTGCTTTCTCTCACACTCATATCCAGTCTATCAGTAATTCTTTTGGATTATCCTTCAAAATGTTTCAGGAAGGTAACCACTTTGCACCACCTCTACTGCCACTATTCGATCTAAGTAACAATCACTCCTTATATGAATTCCTGAAATAGCTTTCTACTTAGTATATCTTTCCCTCCAATGGCAGCCAGAGTTATCTTCTAAACAAGTGAGTCAGATTCTCTGCTCAAAATCCTTCAAGCTCTAAATTTTATTAAGGAGAAAATCAGAGATTTTAAAATAACCTACAATGTTCTACATGATCTCCCTACCCATATTACATTCATTCTCTCATCTCATCTCCTACAACCCATCGCCCCACTTCCAGCCAGCTATTCAAGCAACAACCTCCTTGCTGTCCTTCCAACCCATCAGGAATCCAGAACCTTTGTATTCATTTTCCTTTAACTGGAAAGCTTTTCCTAAGATAAAAAACATTGCTCAATCTTTTGATCTTCTTTAAGTCTTTTTAAGGAAGCCAGATTTCTATTTATTGATGCAACTAGTTTCCTCCCATCCCTCCACCCCACTCTCATTCCTCACATTGCTTGTTATTTTAAATCCACACCAATTATCTTCTTCTATATTTCTGTACTATAAAGTTTATTTCTTTATTGTAGTTGTTGTTTATGATCATGGACCAATTAAAACTTAAGGGTTCTAAGAGCCCTTTTCCACAATGATATAGCCCATGTTCCTGTAACAGTGTCTAGAACATAGAAGAACTCAACAGATAGTACTTGACGGAATGTTAAATAAAGAACTATGTAGAAAGTAATAGGATGTTACATTAGATAATCAAAGGGTAAGAACTTTTAGACACTTGAACTGTCAATACTCCTTGAATAACCTGACATATCCATTTTTCTTCCAACACTTGGAAAATATCTTAAAAATTAGTATCTGTATTCTTTGCATAAGCACTGCAGTTACAGCATTCCACATGTCTTTCTGAATCCTGTTTTATGTGATGTAACAGGCATAGATGCTAATTTTTTGGTGTTTACCTGTTAATGTACAAATCAAATTATAAATTTAACCTAAAACATTGAAGAATAACCTCTTCACATACCTGCCAAAGGCAGGTTACTGCCTCTGAAATACCATAACCACATACAGTACAAATGGAATGACCAATTACCATTCAATTACCAAGGTACATATTGCTTGATCTTTGAAGCAGCACTATGCATTTTAAAAAGGTCTATTTGGTTAAGCAACATAATTTAGTTGAGAAGGTTTCAAAAATACACACGGCATTTATCTCTTCAGAATGTAGTGCTTTGTATGTAACAGCAATTATAAACAAAACAATTAAGTCCCCTCAACAGAAACAAAAGCAGCAGCTTATAATAGTTCAGTTCATCAGAAAATCTATTTATGTAGATTTCACTGAAGACAGACAGTATACAAAGTGCAGTGTCCGCTTTCAAACCTTTTACACATTAATATCTCCCAACAAATTTACAAATTTGTGTTCCAAGTTTTAAATAGGCATTCACAGTCGTTCATGCCTGAGAGTTTCCAGGCAGTCTTGGGAGTTTTGAGACTGTTTACCAGGGAGCACTTTGAGGTTGGAAAGATCACATTGGCCTTTGTAGCACACTGTGTGTGCAAATAGGTTTCTTGTTCAAGCTTCTGCAACAAACTCTAGCAAAAGCTGCCTGCAAATTTGTTTCTAATAAGATAGCTTAAATGTGTTGCCACATGGGTATTTCTGATCTAGCTTTACAAGCACTCCAAAGGATGCTGCAAAAAGAATCAAAGAATCTGCCAGCAGTTGAGATACAACCCCCAGGAAATGTCAAAGGCAGATTTCAGCCTAATGTTCTGGTGAAATAGGGACATAGCCAAAAGAGTGAAATCCATGTGTGTTGTTTCAAAGGATCCTCTGATACATTGGTTATGTGCTTAGGGGAGAGATAAGTAACAAGAATCCCCAGAGTTTTTCTTTCAGCGTGCATGTCTGCCTCTGCACTACTTTCCCAGGCATGATGACTGGTTTGCGAGCAGAGTCTGCATCATAAAACTCACTCAGTGTTCTTGGCCACAGGAAATCCCTTGAGGAAAGCAGAGACAGGGGGAAATACTCACATAGGCCCTCCCCTCTCTAAAAAAACACAAACTTTTTACCCCCCATGGGTTACTAAATTAAAACAACATTAACTGGAAAAAAGCAACAGAATTGTCTGATCCACAGGACGTTTCAAAAGAGGACAAGGCAGAGTCATTTGCTTGGTTGTGGTAAAGATGTTCAGTTGGGAATTGGGACATGGGTGAGAAGCTGTGGGCTGATCATGTGTTGACAATATTCAGGTTTCATTTTTTTTTCTTTTTCACATCAGCATGTAGGCTATCTATCTACATGATTGGAAAGCTTCTCAAGTCATTCAGGTAACCATGTTGAGTTTGAAGTTTAGAGTGACTGGCTTAATTCAGTGTCCTGTTCAAAGAACAGCATCTGGTCTTGAATGGCAGTGATTACCTAATACTCGTGGAAATATATACAGAGGAAGGTTGGGTTAACTGCAGGATGTCATTTTCTTAAACTTTTAATTAAATAAAATATATAAAAAATTTTAACTGACAGCAATGACACATATATTCCTACCTACAACAAGCAGCTGTTAAAAGCAAAGTGAGGGAGAGGATTACACAAGGAAAAAGCAGCCAAGTTTTCAATTAACTTAAAGGAAAACACATCATCTTTGAAACAACTTCCAAACATGAACTCTTGTGCAAAATCAAATATGCTTTACTGCTATAATCGCTGGTTTTTAAGAGTCAAACACCCTCATTCCACGAACAGCCATTATTTCTCCGTTTGAAACTCATTTTGATCTTTCTTTCAAACCTACTCTGACGTTATTTGATTTAGGACTCTCTACTCTGTGTGTTTACAAGTATTTATTATATGCAATAGATGTAAATATATAATATATACATAGAAAACATATGTGATATACACCTAATATTTGTATATTATTATTTCCCGTTTGTTTTGAGATGGGGTCTCACTGTGTTGCTCAGGCTAGAGTGCAGTGGTGCAATCATGGCTCACTGCAGCTTCTACCTCCTGGGTTCAAGACATCCTCCCACCTCAGCCTCCTCAGTAGCTGAGATTACAAATATGTGCAACCATGCCCAACTAATTTTATAATTTGTTGTAGAGAAAGGGTCTCATCATGTTGCCCAGGCTGATCTCAAATTCCTAGGACCAATCAATCTTCCCACCTTGGACTCCCAAAGTGTTGGGATTACAGGCATGAGCCACATTGCCTAGCCTCATGTTTTTTTTCTTAGTTGTTGACCAAAGCTGGCTAGAGATTTAGAAGGCCTTGTTTTCCTACTGGATAAAGTGTTTGATTATCCAGGATGGATTGCTGGAAAAGTCATTTACATTTCCTGAACCTCAGGCTCCATCTGTATAATAAAGCCACTGGGAAAAATGAGATCTCAAGCTGATTCCTAGTAGAATAACTTGTTATTCTGTAATCAAACCTAGGGATTTTAGACTGTGAGAATAAGGCACTTGAAGGTTTACATAGATATGAAACATCATATCATTGCATTATGCTAGGATAGGGGTAAACTTTTATTAACTGTTTTCACATACACCCTCTTATAACAAGAAAGTGTATTCTGAATGGGACATACAGAGTCATTATTGCTATTTTTTGTGCCTTTGTTTTTGAATGAGAACAATACAACATTGAATTAAGAATTTCAATCTTCTGTGAAGTGTTCTATATATACCTGCCTTAATCCTACCATTTCAAATATATAAGCTGTAACTCACTGTCCTTACATATAAATACTAATAGCACTTAGGAACCTAATTTATGATACTTTTTGAGATATACAGGATATTTAAGCGTCTTACATAGTCTGTCATATGCAGCTCACTGACTCACTATATAAAAGAATTGTGTTTGGCTTTGCTTTTCAAAATGGACGACAAAAACTCTGTATATCATTAAGAAGAATATAGAGCCATGTCATTAAAAAGTCAAGAATTTGTTTAACATATGTATGCTAGGTACTATATCAATCTAAATAAGCTATATTATGTTGCAGCAGAAAACTTCAAAATCTCAGTGATTTATGCTACATGTTCATCTATGATAGACTGTGGATTTTTCCAGAAAGTCTTCCTTGCAGTGTTGGCACAACTTCCATGTAAACTACATCTATGTTCATGGAGAACAGTGAGGGTATGATGAAGTATGCATTGGCACTTAGCATTTCTGTGAAGACTAGGTAAGCACCCTTCTCCTCATGTTTCATTTACCTAAAGAACTTATGAAAACAATTTTTTTTTTGAGACAGAGTCTGGCTCTGTAGCCCAGGATGGAGTGCAGTGGCGCAATCTGGACTCATTGCAAGCTCCACCTCCTGGGTTCACGCCACTCTCCTGCCTCAGCCTCCTGAGTAGCTGGGACTACAGGCGCCCGCCACTACGCCAGGCTAATTTTTTTTGTATTTTTAGTAGAGATGGGGTTTCACCGTGTTAGCCAGGATGGTCTCAATCTCCTGACCTCATGATCCACCTGCCTCAGCCTCCCAAAGTGCTGGGATTACAGGCATGAGCAAAACATTATTGAGTTCAACAGAGTTGTGTTGTGTATTCAACCTGCAGGAAAGTATAATAAATGTGATAAAGATTAAAACATTCTACTATAGACTTTTCCAGAACAAGCTAATATATTTAAAGAGATGGCAAAAACTACTGAGGTAAGTAGTTATTTAGATACAATTTAAATGATAGAGTCATGTTAAGTTACAAAAAGGAGATGTCAAATGATAGAGTAAGAATCTCCAAAAGTCTTCTCCTGCATAAAAGTATTGAGAATACTAGTCGAAATTTACGAAATCAACATTTCCAAAATTTTGGAAATAAATCAAAAGACTGCAATAATTCAAGAATAATCCCAGAATAATGCTAGAAAACATGGCTACATCTCAAGTGAGTATAGCAAGTTTAGTGGCACTTTAAATAAATCTTGTCCATCCCCTCTTGACATGTTCTTGGTGTCCTTGAAACCTAACAGTCTTGCAATTATAGTAACTATGAAAACCAACATCCTAGTAGCTTAGCAGTCATTGCAAAGCACCAGATGAATTTGGAGTTACTCAGACAAGTCTATGCTTACACTAACATGTATGAAAAGGCCCCGAACAGCTTTATTCTTAGGATTGTCAGTGCTGACATAACTCAGAACGTGCTTTCAGGAAAAATAATAATATCAAAGGCATTTGTCAAAAATAGTCCCTGGCTATTCTTTAACATCACCTAAGCTTGAGGTAGTGATACCAGTTGAGGCTAATAAGAGATTCACAAAAATATTAAAAGGACAAATTGTGGAAAAAGATGCCGATAGTGGGCTTTGAAAAATTCTGATAATTTCTAAAAATTTAGAGGGTCACAGATATGTGCAGGACTGTTCACATGCCCAGAAATCACCTCAAAAATCCCTAATGTCTCAACAACGGCTAACCTTGAAATTCTGCAAAAACAGCAAGTGAAAACTAAGGCAGAGTTATAACCTGCCTGGTCCACCCTCAGCAAGGCAGCAAGCCTCAAGGCATTTAGCACCACTGAGTGGTCCAATCAAAAGCTGACCACTAAGCTAACTGGGCAGAGATTTCAGTTTCTGAACATAACAAAGAATACTAACTTTACAGAAAGAGTCCAAACAAACAAAAAAGAAACAATTAACATCAACAATCACAATCCCTGAGTAGGTGTGCAATCTGATTTTCATAGATGTCACAACATGTTATTTAAAATGTTTAGTTTTCAACAGCAACAGCAACAAAATTTATGAGACACAGAGAAGCAGAAAAGTGTGGCCCATTCTCACAAAAAGGTGCTGTTAATAGAAATCATCCTTTGATAAGCCAAGATATTAAACTTAAGACATACTTTAAATCAGCTTTTTAAAATACATTAAAATAACTAAAGAAAACCATGTCTAAAGAAATAAAGGCAGGTGTGAAAATGATGTCTTATAAAACAGAAAAAAACTTTAAAGAGATAGCAATTATAAAGAAAGAAACCAATAGAAATTCTGGAGATAAAAACTATGATAAATGAAGTGAAAAAATTGACTTGAGGGGCTCAACAATTCATTTTAACTGGCCAAAGAGAGTATCAGTGAATATAAGGATATGTGAGTTGAGATTTTGCTGGTTTAACAGACAGAAAAAATATAACAAAAAATATGCAGAGCCTTATAGGTCTTTTGGAAACTATAAAGTATACCAATATATGTGTAATGGAATTTTCAGAAGAAGAACAGAGAGAGAAAAAGAGGAAGAAAGAAAATTTGAAAAATAATAGCCATCTTCTCAGGGTTTATGAAAAATTTTAATCTACACATACACGATGATCAGTGGACTCCAAGTAGGATATACTTAAGTGATGTAAATCTAGGCTCATCATAGTGAAATTTTTGAAAGGGAAATACAAAGAAATAAGCTTAAAAGCAGAAAAGAATGTGGCATGTAATGTAAAAGTGATTCTCAATAAAATTAACACCTAACTTCTTATCAGAAACAATGGAGTCCAGAAGTCCATGGAATGACATATTCAAAGGGCTTTGAAAAAAAAAAGACTGTTAACAAATAATTCTATATCCAGCCAGGTATCCATCAAAATGAAGGAGAAATTAGGCATTTGCAGATAAGCCAAAACTAAGACAGTTCATTACTAGCAGACCATCTCCACAACAAAGAGTAAAAGGAGGCCTTTAGGCAGTAAAGGACACTAGATAGTAATTCAAATCCACAGAAAAAATAGGAAACATCAGGAAATGTAACTACATGCATAAATACAAGAACAATGAGAAATGCATTTTTGTTTGGAAATATTGCCTTCTTCCTGGCTTAAATGACAACTACATAAAGCAATAATTATTAATCTGTGTTGATTAGTATGATGCCTAAAGATCTAATTCGTATGTCAAAAACAGAATAAAGGAAGGGTGAAAGAATAGAACTATTTAAGAGCAAAGTTTATGTGTACTGGAGCAATTAAGTTGATATTATTCAAACTTAACATTTTAAGTTGTTAACTGTAACCTTTAAAAATTGCTAAGAAAGTAACTAGAAAAATATAATAAAAGAAATGAGAGGGAATTTAAATGATACATTGGAAATTTAACATAAAAGATGGGAATAATAGACAACTATTGGAAGAAAAATGACATAAGACATAGAAACAAATTGGTAGTCATAAATCCTACCTTAAAAATAAATATATTAAATGTGAAGCACTAAACATTACAACAAAAAAGGCAGAGATTGTTCAATGGATAAAAAACAACATGTATTTCAACAGCATGCTGTCTACAAGATATGACACGTTAGATTCAACGGCACAAATAAGTTGAAAGTAAACAGATGTAAAAAAATACCATATAAAAAGTACTGAGCAGAAAGCTTGAGTGGCTATACTAATAAGAGACAAAATGTAAATAATCTGTTTCTAATAACAACAAAAGAATAAAATATAGAAATAAATTTGACAAAAGATGGGTAAGGATATTATATAAAAACTATAAAATATGAAAGAACTTAAATAATATCTAAATAAATGAGAAGATAGCCCACGTTATAATTTAAAAGGCAAAATATTATTATTGTATCACTACTTTCAACATCAATCTATAGATCTCTGCAGTCACCATTAAAATCCCAGCTGGTTTCTTGGAGAAATTGATGAGATTGTAAAAATTATATGGAAATGCAAGAAACTCAGACTAGTCAAAACAATTGAGAGTGTAGAAATAAACTATTACATTAATGGCAAATTTATTTTGACAATGTCAAAAAGATCTTCAATGGGAATAAAAAAGGTTTTTCAATAAATAGTGCAGGACAGCTGTATATTCATATACAAGAGAAGGAAATTGAAAACATATCTCCCAAATACTAACCTGAAATATACCAAAGACCTAAATGTAAGAACTCCAACTATAAAATTCTTGAAAGAAAACATTGGTTAAGTCTTCATTATCTTGGATTAGAAAATGATTTCTTACATATAATACCAAATGCAAGAGAGACAAAAGCAAAAAATATAGATAGGTTGGGCTTCATCAAAATTAAAAACTTCGGGTGCTTCACATGACACCACTCAGATAGTGAAAAGACAGTCTATGCAGTTGATAACAATATTTTCAAATCCTATATCTGTTAAGTGCCTTGTGTCTTGAATATATAAAAAACACTTTCAGCTTAATAACAGAAAGACAAAGAGCCAGTTTAATACTAGGCAAATAATTTAAAAAGCTACACAAATACTCAATAAACACAAGAAAAGTGTGACGGTTTCCTTTATATTTCAACTTGACTGGGTTAAGGAATCCCCAGATAGGTGGCAAAACATTATTTCTGGGTGTGCTTGTAAAGTTGTTTCTGAAAGAGATTGGCATTTGAATTAGCAGTCGGAGTAAAGAAAATCTATCCTCGCCAATGTGGGTGGGCATCATTCAATCTCTTAAGGGCTCAAATCAAACAAAGAGGCAGAGAAAAGATGAAATTGCTTTTCCTTCTTTAGCTGGGACAGGCATCTTCTGCCCTTGGACATAAGAGCTCCGTTGTCCTTCAGACACCAGAATGTATACAAGAACCCCCTTTTCACCCCTTTCTCTCAGCCCTTTGGCTCAGACTGAGAATTACACTATTGGCTCTCCTGGGTCTCAGGCCTTTGTACAGTACAGAATTATGCCACTGCCTTTTCTAGTTTTCCAGCTCACAGACAGAATATCATGGAACTTCCATAATTATGTGAGCCAATTCCTATAATAAATTCCCACTTGCATATCTATATACACATGTCCTAGGTTCTGCTTCTCTGGAAAACCTTAACTAATACAAGACGATCAATATTATTAATCATTAAGAAAATCTGAATCAAAATTCACTTTATACCTACTAGGATATGTACAATTTTTAAAAAAGCAAAATAACAAGGGTTGACCAGGGTTTAGAGAAATTGCAACTCTCATATTTTGCTGATGGGAGTGTAAAATTATGCAGCCACTTTGTAAAACAACTTAGCAGTTCCTCAAAATGTAAAGCACAAATTTACTATGTGACTTGGCAATTCCACACTTAGTTATGTTCCCAAGAAAATTGAAAATGTATCTATACAATGACGAGTTAGTGGGTGCAGCGCACCAGCATGGCACATGTATACATATGTAACTAACCTGCACATTGCACACATGTACCCTAAAACCTAAAGTATAATAATAATAAATAAATAAATAAATAATAAAAGAAAATGTATCTATACGAAATATTGTCTTCATATCCATATTCATATATAAATTTCACTATTCAAAATAACTGAAAACTGAAAATTAATCCAAATGTCCAGCAACTCATGAATGAATAAAAAATACATTACATCTATAGAGTTAAATGATGTTTATATATAGAGAATGAAGTACTGATACATGCTACAGCTGGATGAACCCTAAAACATGATGCTAAGGGAAAGAAGCCAGATATTTTAAATTTGAAATCATTTTTATCATTATTATTATTATTTGAAAAGTTATTTTATCATTATTACATTTAACCAAATCATATTTCATTATTATATTTTCTTTGGCAGGGTTAATTAATTTTCAGTTTAAATGACATACTGTAGTGGAGTCCTTGATTTATCATTGTAAAAGGCTACATTAATGTTTATTATTTAATATATTTATGACCTTTCATTGTTATGCAGTCACTTCGAAAGTTTATGATTAAGAAAGACAACAGCAAAACCCTAGTGAATCATGTGGTATAAAAATTTTAAACTACAACTGTTACACTTTGGGGAAATTTTTCTTGAAATTACAGAAACAAATAAAAAAACTATGAGGATTAAACAGGTAACTTAAGATTTAGTAATTCTTTCCCCAACTATACTAAAAATATCTGAAACATTTCCCCACTGCCAGAAGAGATCTGGGAAATTTTTATTGCCCTAGGAAAAAAAGAAACTCCTTTCCACATGCTATACTACAAGACTGTTTAAAGTTAGATTCAAGGGCTGAATTAATGTAAAAATAATTGCATAAATCAGTATAGGCTAAGTCGTCAAACAAGAAACATTTTTTTCTCACATTCACACACGTTCCTCATGAATTTTGAGGCTCTGCTCCACCTCTTCCCTTACTGCAACCTAGGCTGATGGGAAAGTCATTTTTTCAAATGTTTTTTATCATGTGCCACAGGGAAAGACTTGTGAATTGTTTCTAGTATAAGCATCATGAAGAAACTAGAAGGAAAATATATGCACGTATTTATACGTTATGGGAAAGTGTGTTTTGGAAATATAACAAAAATAATAGATTTGGCTGTATTAAACATAAAATTGCATAAATTAGAATATTATGAAGTAAATTAAAATGCAACTGACTACTAAATAAAATACAACACATGAGGCAGAGATGCCTAACATCCTTAATCTGGATTAGTTTATATTGAGTAAAGTATTAAAACCTTTAAAAAGAAGCTCAAAAAATATAAAAACAGAGTCTATTTACTAAAGAAATAAAAATGTGACTGAACATAAGAAACATTTAACTTTATTAGTGATCAGGTAAATACAACATAAAAACAATGTAAAACATTTTGGATTATGATTTACAAAAGAAATGAAAATCTGACTAAACATATGAAACATTTCATTAGTGATCAAATAATTACAACATAAAACAATAATGTAAAACTTTTTGTGATCCAACTGGTGAAGAATAAAAAGATTGCTAATAACACAAGGCCTCATTCCTGACTTTCTAAATTTATAACACTATATCCATTTGCTTATATTTTTACATCTCCATTCTTTCTCTAGAACGTACACCTAATAGCAAGAATTTCATCTAGTTTTTCACTACTGTCTTATTGCCTGGAACTATGTCTGGGCCTTATATTCTTCAGTCTGTACAATGGAAAATATATTTCTATTCTATCAAGGTTTATTTATCAGTCTCACAAACTTCCCTATGGGCTTATGACACTCTCCAGAGCAGCAGTCCCAATATGATGCTTCAACTTTGCAGGCTGCTTTGCCCTTGAAGAACACCAATATCATCAACACACATCCAGAACCATCATGGCAGGTGACGAGACCACAGAGGTGATTATGATTTTCTGAAATCTTTTTACTTAAAACTGACGCCTTTTACTCCCCCTTATAATTTGGTGCCTAAAGTAAGCCATATGGCCATACCAACAAGGAAATAGAACCTGAAATACACAGGTCTACTAGAGTATGTGTTCAATATATAGTTTTTTTCAAATGCCTGATGTAATGTTCTACACTGGGTCTCCAAGACTTCTAACATTACAGTAGAATAAGGGGATGCTGAAACAGATGGCACCACCCACCCTCTCTTCACAATTCTATGGTCAGGAAGGAAAACATAATCATCCAGAACAGAAACAAAGGAGGAAAAGTGAGAGCAGTAAAGAGAAGCTATTATGGACATTTGGGTTGATTCCAAGTCTTTGCTATTGTAAATGGTGCTGCAATAAACATACATGTGTTTGCCTTTATAGTAGAATGATTTATAATCCTTTGGGTATATACCCAGCAATGGGATTGCTGAGTCAAATGATATTTCTAGTTCCAGATCCTTGAGGAATAGCCACAGCAAACTATCACAAGAACAGAAAACCAAACACTACATGTTCTCACTCACAAGTGAGAGTTGAACAATGAGAACACATGGACACGGGGAGGGGAACGTCACGCACTGGGGCTAGTCGGGGGTGGGGGGCTAGGGGAGGGATAACATTAGGAGAAATACCTAATGCAGGTGACAGATTGATGGGTGCAGCAAGCCACCATGGCAGGTGTTTACCTATGTAACAAAACTGCACGTTCTGCACATGTACCCCAGAACTTAAAGTATAATAATAATAAAAAAAAGAGAAGCTGTTAGATAGTCTTCCACAGAGATGTGGGTCAATACAAAGCAAGAGAATTTTGTGACTAGCTTTCTGAATTCCAAACAGAGTTGTAAACATGCCATAGTACCATTAAAGGGCTGGGAGGGAAAATAAGTATTTTTTTTTACCCTAGGCCTATAATCAGAAATCATGTTTGTATTAGCCAGGGTTCTCCAGATAGACAGAACTAATAGGATAAATAAATACTAGGTTGGTGCGAAAGTAATTGCGGTTTTTCTATTACTTTTAATAAATAAGTATAGATATGAATATAGATGATATAGATCTATCTATATCTATATATAGGATATATATTGATTCATCCTACCCATGAGCATGGAATGTTCTTCCATTTGTTTGGATCCTCTTTTATTTCCTTGAGCAGTGGTTTGTAGTTCTCCTTGAAGAGGTCCTTCACGTCCCTTGTAAGTTGGATTCCTAGGTATTTTATTCTCTTTGAAGCAATTGTGAATGGGAGTTCACTCATGATTTGGCTCTCTGTTTGTCTATTGTTGGTGTATAAGAATGCTTGTGATTTTTGTACATTGATTTTGTATCCTGAGACTTTGCTGAAGTTGCTTATCAGCTTAAGGAGATTTTGGGCTGAGACGATGGGGTTTTCTAGATATACAATCATGTCGTCTGCAAACAGGGACAATTTGACTTGCTCTTTTCCTAGTTGAATACCCATTATTTCCTTCTCCTGCCTAATTGCCCTGGACAGAACTTCCAACACTATGTTGAATAGGAGTGGTGAGAGAGGGCATCCCTGTCTTGTGCCAGATTTCAAAGGGAATGCTTCCAGTTTTTGCCCATTCAGTATGATATTGGCTGTGGGTTTGTCATAGATAGCTCTTATTATTTTGAGATACATCCCATCAATACCTAATTTATTGAGAGCTTTTAGCATGAAGGGTTGTTGAATTTTGTCAAAGGCCTTTTCCGCATCTATTGAGATAATCATGTGGTTTTTGTCTTTGGTTCTGTTTATATGCTGGATTACATTTATTGATTTGCGTATATTGAACCAGCCTTGCATCCCAGGGATGAAGCCCACTTGATCATGGTGGATAAGCTTTTTGATGTGCTGCTGGATTCTGTTTGCCAGTATTTTATTGAGGATTTTTGCATCAATGTTTATCAAGGATATTGGCCTAAAATTCTCTTTTTTGTTGTGTCTCTGCCCGGCTTTGGTATCAGGATGATGCTGGCCTCATAAAATGAGTTAGGGAGGAATCCCTCTTTTTCTATTGATTGGAATAGTTTCAGAAGGAATGGTACCAGTTCCTCCTTGTACCTCTGGTAGAATTCGGCTGTGAATCCATCTGGTCCTGGACTCTTTTTGGTTGGTAAGCCATTGATTATTGCCACAATTTCAGCTCCTGTTATTGGTCTATTCAGAGATTCAGCTTCTTCCTGGTTTAGTCTTGGGAGCGTGTATGTGTCGAGGAATTTATCCATTTCTTCTAGATTTTCTAGTTTATTTGCGTAGAGGTGTTGGTAGTATTCTCTGATGGTAGTTTGTATTTCTGTGGGATCGGTGGTGATTATCTCCTTTATCATTTTTTATTGCATCTATTTGATTCTTCTCTCTTTTTTTCTTTATTAGTCTTGCAAGCAGTCTATCAATTTTGTTGATCCTTTCAAAAAACCAGCTCCTGGATTCATTAATTTTTTGAAGGGTTTTTTGTGTCTCTATTTCCTTCAGTTCTGCTCTGATTTTAGTTATTTCTTGTCTTCTGCTAGCTTTTGAATGTGTTTGCTCTTGCTTTTCTAGTTCTTTTAATTGTGATGTT
Organism: Pongo abelii; assembly: GCF_028885655.2. Classification (NCBI taxonomy): domain Eukaryota; kingdom Metazoa; phylum Chordata; class Mammalia; order Primates; family Hominidae; genus Pongo; species Pongo abelii. The sequence continues at coordinate 87,670,424 of NC_072000.2, read as the reverse complement.
AGGGTGTCAATTTTGGATGTTTCCTGCTTTCTCTTGTGGGCATTTAGTGCTATAAATTTCCCTCTACACACTGCTTTGAATGCATCCCAGAGATTCTGGTATGTTGTGTCTTTGTTCTCGTTGGTTTCAAAGAACATCTTTATTTCTGCCTTCACTTCGTTATGTACCCGGTAGTCATTCAGGAGCAGGTTGTTCAGTTTCCATGTAGTTGAGCAGTTTTGAGTGAGATTTTTAATCCTGAGTTCTAGTTTGATTGCACTGTGATCTGAGAGATAGTTTGTTATAATTTCTGTTCTTTTACATTTGCTGAGGAGAGCTTTACTTCCAAGTATGTGGTCAATTTTGGAATAGGTGTGGTGTGGTGCTGAAAAAAATGTATATTCTGTTGATTTAGGGTGGAGAGTTCTGTAGATGTCTATTAGGTCTGCTTGGTGCAGAGCTGAGTTCAATTCCTGGGTATCCTTGTTGACTTTCTTTCTCGTTGATCTGTCTAATGTTGACAGTGGGGTGTTAAAGTCTCCCATTATTAATGTGTGGGAGTCTAAGTCTCTTTGTAGGTCACTCAGGACTTGCTTTATGAATCCGGGTGCTCCTGTATTGGGTGCATATATATTTAGCATTGTTAGCTCTTCTTGTTGAATTGATCCCTTTACCATTATGTAATGGCCTTCTTTGTCTCTTTCGATCTTCTTTGGTTTAAAGTCTATTTTATCAGAGACTAGGATTGCAACCCCTGCCTTTTTTTGCTTTCCATTTGCTTGGTAGATCTTCCTCCATCCTTTTATTTTGAGCCTATGTGAGTCTCTGCACGTGAGATGGGTTTCCTGAATACAGCACACTGATGGGTCTTGACTCTTTATCCAATTTGCCAGTCTGTGTCTTTTAATTGGAGCATTTAGTCCATTTACATTTAAAGTTAATGTTGTTATGTGTGAATTTGATCCTGTCATTATGATGTTAGCTGGTTATTTCGCTCGTTAGTTGATGTAGTTTCTTCCTAGTCTTGATGGTCTTTACATTTTGGCATGATTTTGCAGTGGCTGGTACTGGTTGTTCCTTTCCATGTTTAGGATATATAGATATATCCTATATATCTATACATTATCTAGTAGGATAATTGGCTCACATGATTATCGAGGCTGAGTTATACAATTAAAATACAAGCCAAAGCTTAAGCCCCATTTTTATAAATCCTGGTATAGAATTGTTTTTATTTTAATACAAAATTATAATTTTGATGACTTCATAAGTTTACGTGTAGAAAATATAATAGTGAAATAGAACATTCACTTACAATTTTGAGGTCATTTTTCAGCTTTTAAGTTAAGAAAATATAGAGGAAATAAAGAGAAGTGATAATTAGCAGTGGGAGAACAAATTATATAATAATTCAAAAATTTTTTTAAAATTACCCAGATCTTGTATTGCCCTGATCAATGTATCACATATCAGTACCAGATAACAGTATATTTCAAAATTTTATTAATAAAAATTGGACAATATAAGATTAGCTGAGGAAAAAACCAAAGTCTCATTCAAAATTCATAGCACAAAAGGGATTTGAAAGCAAGCATAAATTTTGGGCAGGAAGTGAGAAAAATTACTTTCTAGATTTTTGTGGTTAAATCTGAGAAACTATGACTTAATCAACATATTCTAACTTATCTTTAAGAGTACTAAAACATCTGATTATATTGTCCAGAGCATTCCAGACAGTTGCTAAGTATACCTTTTGGAAAAACTAAGGTCAGAAATAATAAATTCTGTATAAATAAGTTACTGTAATTCACCTTGGGTAAAAAAGTACTTTCTTCCTTATGGTTTATTTTTCCTGAAGGAAAAATATTCATTTAGCAGTCACAATGGACCAGGAGCTTGTTCAGGTGACGAGACACTCGTGAAACAGAGTAGCCAGAGCAGAGACTGCCAATACTCCCGGGAATTCATTATCTTCATTTTCCCTGAGCCACAGAGCCTTGTGATCTCTCCACAAGCTATCGTCGTGGATTAGCTGGACACACAGTGACCTAATTTAGAGAATAGAGTTCTTGGCCTCCATTTAAACGACATGTGGCAGCATTGGAGTAACCTTCAACCAGTGAAAGGTAAGCAGAAGCAAGAGACGTGACTTTCACATAAAATCCTTCTAACGAAATTGTTTTTTGATTTCAAGTGACTTGAAGGAACTCTTTGTGTGAGTAGGTTTTTTTGTACTTTAAATAAAAACAGTTTTATGGAGGTGTGATTGACATAAAATAGACTGCACATATTTGAAGTGTACGCTTGGTAAATTTTGACATATGGTTTCACATACGTGTGAAACTATCACCACATTCTACAAACATAAAGAACATAACTGTTGTCTCCAAAAGTTTCCTTCCACACTTTTGTAACTCCATCTTCTTTTTCCTCCCCACTTCTCTCTTCTCCTCCCTAAACAACCTTTTCTCTAACTGTAAAACAGACACACTGTTGGCGAGATGGCGTTGATCCCTTGTTCAATACAACACTTAAGAGGATGCCACAAATTCAACATAGAAGGAACCGGAGTCCTTACATAATTGCATCAGTGGATTGAATATACTTTGCTCACTTGTCTCTGGGCTGTCATGTGAGGGGAAAAAATGACATGATTGAATAGGTCCACTCCATTTTCTGTTTTTTTTTTTGTTTTTGTTTTTGTTTTTAATTACCTACACCACTAACTAGTAAAATCCTTTCTTCTTGGAATTAATACTCCAATGAATAGTTTGTTCAAAATTAAATCAATAAAATGTGGGCGCATTTCTCACTCATCAAGACATTTCTTGTTTTATCTCCCCAGGGCTCTCTGTTTTAAAAATTAAGGTCCTCATTTTGCTGTGAAATAGTATCTAGTCAACATATTTCCAGAAAATGTATCTTCATTATTATTTTCTTGTATTTTCAAGTTTTGGTAAACTTGGTTTTGAAAAGACTGATTAATATTTATTTCCAGTGGATTTCCTCTCTTATGATAAGGCATATTTAAATACATCTTTACATCATAATGGCATTAATTCTTCACAGGGAAATCCAATGAAGTTTACCAGCATTTTTGACCTACTTTCAAAGTGAATTTTCTCTGTCAAAAGATGTAGCTCACCTAAAAGAAAAAAAAAAGGAAAAAAAGAAAAAGTAAAAAGAAACATTCAGAAAGATTAAAAATAAGTGTATGTTACGACTCTACAAGTGTAGGAAATATTACTTTATCTCCGTCTCAAGTTCTTTTTATGTACATATCCAAATTCATTCAAATATGCTGTTTATAATATATGTAAATGTGTAGATAGATAAGATGGTGCTTAGAAAATATTATATAAATAGTATAAAGATAAATATATCATATATAAATGTATATTTTATTTTAATATTCATTAAGCTTATTTTTAATAGCACTATTTAACTTATAGAAGGGGGATACAAAAATATGCAGATTAGAGCAAGCTGGTTAAAGCATAGATTCTGGATCCAGAATGCCTGGTTTGCATCCGCTTCCTCTCAGTAGTGTGACCTTGGCCAAGTTTACCCAAACATGCTGTGCTTCAGTTTCCTCATTCATGAAGTGGGCAATAATAGAATCTTTTCTTAGTATAGCTGAGAAGATATAAAACATTTTTCAAAACATTTTTCAATAAAATCACTTAGAGCTTAGACCAAAAAAAAAAAAAAAAGAAAGCACAGATTGTCCCTGATTGGGATGAGGATGATTTGACTTACAAATTTTCAACTTTATAATGGTGCAAAACCATTGCAATTTTGACATAAGGTTTTCAATAAACTATATAACATAGTAAACACCTTATTACAAAATAGGACTTGGTTACATGATTTCCCCCAACTGTAGGCTAATGTAAATGTGAGCACATTTAAGGTAGGATAGGGTAAGCAATGATGTTCAGTAGGTTAGGTCACATACACTAAATGTGTTTTCCACTTATAATATTTTCAACTTATGATGGGTTTATCAAGACACAATCCCATTGTAAGTCAAGGAGTATCTGTACATTTTTTTTCTTTTTTCATTAAAATTATACACCTCCTTATACTATAGGTGACTTTTCATTTTAGCATGGTACGTCCCATCATATCTTGTGCTCTGATAGAAAAAATTCTGACTGATTTACTCACAATTAAGTTAATTATCGCACTAAGAATGGTTTGAAGATGTTATATTCCATGTTGACTTTATAAAACTGGAAAGAGTTACTTTTAATTAAGTATAGGGAATACAAATTCAAATGAGTTTATATATGTCAAAGCAATGTTTATAGCAAAATTGTTCTGATCTTATAACAGTTTGATTATGCATCAGTTTAATTTTTGTAAGCATCAATTTTTATGGTAATAATTTCTTATATTCTTGAAATATTTTGTTCTTTTGTACAATTTATGTAATACATTTCACTAGAAAAATGAAAAAAAATTTGAAAAGTCACCAAGAATAATTATTTCCTGTCTGCTTAATTAAACAAACAATAAAAAATATTATTTTAAAGCAATTATTTTACTCGGCTGAATACAGAATTAAAAGGTGGTTCAATAACACGAAATTAATAATTCAGTTACTCTGAGTGTCATTTAAAAAAAGCCTGCCTATGTGCAAAAATATTTATCTTTATAAGTAATAATGTTTTGAGTCGAATATACACTGGCAAATGCTTTTTGTTTTAATCAATGATGGCCGCTCAACCAGTGGGGAAACAAGGACATATTAGACTATGGAGTACTATGTGGTCAAAAAGTATAGATTCTTGTCCAAGTTGGCCACTGTTAGTTTGGGGATCTGGAGAAATGCTTTGATTTCCTCAGGGAATTTGTTTCCATTTGTAAAAATTAGATAATTGAACCAATAATTTTATTGTTTTAATCTGAAGCTTACCCTTTGGATCATGAAAATCTTATATACCCAGTAAGATTCCCAAGAGAAAAAAAAATAAATGAATAACCAGATTATGAACATCTTTGTCTCATTAGGTGATTATAATGAACATAACACAAAGTTCTCTTCATGAACCAGAGGCATTGTTGTGGACCTTGATCAGAGTATCAAGTTATACAAAATGACAAATTTTATAAAGACTGATTTGTTTAAAAAATATTTGTTTCTACAACAAATGGTCCAGGGTAGATCTAATTTTCATGCCTTCTTTCTCATTCTTTGGTGTCTCTCTTTTTTATTTATTTGTGTATCTATCTCTGACACCACCTTTACTATCCTACTTTAATAGATTCCACTCTGAAGCTATATGAGCTAAGAAAGGAGCAAAGTGATTTCTTATAGAAAAATCAGTGAACCATTACTAGAACAAGTGGAAGGATGTACAGAATGCTATGGTTTGAATGTGTCCCCTCTAAAATTTAGATGATGTCAATGTGACAGTATTAAGAGGTGGAGCCTTTTAAGAAATGATTAGGCCATGATGGCTCCTCTGTAATGAATGAGAGTAAGTCCCTTATAAAATGGCTGGATGGAGGGGGTTTGTCTCTTTTGTCGTTTGATTTTCTGTCATGTGAGAGCACAGTATTCTTTATCTCGAGAGAATACGGCATCAAGTCACCATCTTAGAAGCAGTAACTGAACTCTCCTCAGACAGTGAACCTGCTGGTGCCTTGAACTTGAACTTCCCACCCTCCAGAACTGTGAGAAATAAATTTTTGTCCTTTACAAATGTTCTACTCTGAGGTATTTTGTTATAATAGTACAGATGAACTAAGACACTGATAAAAACAAATGAGACAACAGCCAAAGCAAATAGCAAAGATTCACACACTCTAAAATAGATGACATTTCATAAAGTGAATCTTCTTTTACTTAATTCTAACAATGTTGCAGAAATATCAAAATGATAACTTTTTTGGACTTGATAGACCTTGCAGGGATATTTTTCTTACTATACGGTAATTGCGTTATTACTATTATTTCTTTCCTCTCTGTAAATTTGTTCAATAGTATGAAACAAGAGTGAATTTGTTGTAAAGATAATCATATTAGATCTAAATTGGTACTCTTCATTTGCTTTTAAACAATGGTGTGACTTTGGTCATGGAGATGTGACTATTAATCTCTCTCAATTGCAAAGGAAGGAATAAAGCCATATTTGCCTCAATTTTCACTTACAATTAATAAATATCCTATTTCATATCACTAAGTTTTTAGTATTATGGTTTGAAATGCCTGGGTAATACATGCATTCTGCTTATATGTGATGAAGGTGATTTCTCCAATCATCCTTTGTCCCTAGAAGAACAGTAGAAATGAAAGTCCCAGCACTCATCTTTGTCTGCTATTACTATATGTTTATTTCTGGGAGAAAAATAATAACTAATTTCTAAGTCATCCAGATAAAAATAGAGCCTCTCAAGGCACCAGTTAACCTCAGCATTAAATTACTTTAATTTTCATTTGTTTACTTCTCCAAATTTCAACACCAACCATGTTTGATTATATTTTCTCTGTTAAGGAAATTTGAAGGAAAGATTATCTGTATAATCTCCCCTTATATATATCATGTATATGAATATATATTTCATTATATTAATGTATAATATAAATATAATTATATTAATATGTAATATAAAAATATTTGTATTAATATATCATACATATTCACACAGCGAATTTCAATGGACTATTACAATAAATTCTTAGTTGTATAACATCTGTATATGGTCTAGAAAACTGACCAGTATTACTTTAATTCACAGATAATAGTCTATCTTGGTACAGATGGTTGGTTGGCTATATGTGTCATTTTTCATTAAGTTTAAGATTAGATTAAATATAACTATACCTGAATATTTCATGAAAAGATTTTAGGAAACCAATGGTACTCTATTAGCTTCACTAGCACTTAATTAATGGAAGATTCTGGAAAACATAAAAAAGGAAGAAGAGCATATATAGGTCATTTAACCTCCTAATGATGCAATAGAGTATTTCTGCAGATCATTAATAAAGTCATCATGATGGATCTTTTTTCTATTGGAACAAAATTTTCTAAAGTAACAAACTTCTTTATAGAAATTCAGGAATTGCATTGCTTCATTAAGAGTTATTTTAACCAGTTGAGATTCATAACAGTGATAACTTATATCCTGATTCTGTTTAATGTAAATTTTAGGAGAACTTTTGGTTTCCAATATAATAAACCTTCTTAATATTTTAAGAATAAAGGGGTTGAGATTGTTAATATAAATGTACAAGGATGTCTCCTAAAACACAAGATCATGAATAAAATCTAAAATTCATATGGAACCAAACAGTAAATCATAAAACTGTCATGGTCCAAAGCCATTCTACCCAATCTTTCTTTTAAGGACATTTTAATAATTATGTAATATTGTAAGTAACAAGATCTTATTTTAGAAATAGAATATGAAAAAGGAAAAATAATTATTTGCTTAGGCGGAATGGGGGTAAATTGGAATCAATAGTTGAAGGACAATTTGAAAGAACTTTCTATTTCAGTTGCATGAGCTCTGACCTCAGGATCTGATAGTCTATCTCTAAGACTGTACATGGTGCCTTGAGTTTGTTTGATTTGATTATAGTACTTAAAATATTTTCATGAGAATGTAATGATTCTGATAAAAAAAATGAGACCATATTTTGACTAGAGAAAAACTTTTTTACTGGGGTGTCAGAAAAGTTCATCCTGACAGTAAAAACTGAGACCTACTGCTTTAATCTGCATTACTGATATTCTAGTAAAAGATTTATGCTAATGTGCAGAAGACTCTGGGCTTATCATAATTTTAAAATATTTCATCTATATCTATTTTGAAATATGTGATGAGAGAGTACACGATTTAGCTTGATTATAACTAGCTCAGCCACATTAATTTTTTTATTCTAAAATCTGTTTTTTGAGGATTTTGTGGGGTCTTACCTTTCAATTTCTTTTTCATCACTGATACAGCATATGTAAAATAAAGTATATACCATCCTTCAGCCTCTTATCCTCCCCAGAGCATATATAAAATAACATACATACCATCCTTCAGCCCCTTATCCCTCCCCCTAAAAAAGATCCTTAATCAAACTTAGATCAGTCCCATTCAAATAAGTATGAATTAGTAGGGCTTTATCTGTCTCTGGGAAATACTGACACCGGAAGTTTTATAGGTCAATTCATTCTTACTTTCAGACTTTTTAAAAGAGCTAACATCATTGGGTCTTTAAAACCAGATCACTGTTATATATGATTTCTTTTCCATTCATTTACAACTGTCATTTTTAATTCATTTTTAGATTGCACTTAATTGAGAATAAAATCCGGACCTTGGCTATCATGAGGGGCACATTAATTTTAAAGTTCATTTGTATAAGATTTGTTTTTAATCACAGTGATTTTTCTTTTTCATCTCTGTTTGCATTAGGGCTGGGCAAAAGGACAAGAAGAAATATTGAGTCCATCTAAATTTTATTGATTAAGATGATGTGAACAACTAACAAAGTTTCATTATCTAAACTGCTTACTCAATACTCAGAAATATGGGCATTTAAGCATGGTATTCCATTGGCTGAAACATTACAATAACTTTCTGTGTTTACATTATTGCAGTGCATAATGGGGTGAAATTCTAAAATTTTCATGATCCATGGACTATATTGTAGATCATTCTAATGTGGGGTGAAGAAAAAGCATTGGAATATTTAAATGAAGGCAGGAGAAGGGGAGCCATGCCATAAAATGAAATAGTTTATTTGAAACATATATACAAACTATCCCAATTGGGTGCGTTAAAACCCAATGATGGTGTTCTAATTCTGCTAAAATAAAAGGCAAAAATCTGTGACTGTTCACTTTGAAGTCACCACCAGCTCTACACTCTGTCCAGCTCACTAGCCTCATCTTAAATTACTTTTTACATCCCTTTGAAGACTCTGGACATGTAAGAGTTCTTTCAGATCCGCATTTCTTAAACTTTTAAGCAATGTAATTTGTTCCAGGATGCTTTTTCCCTTTGCCAGAAGTGCCTCCCTCTACTTGCTCATCCCTACATTGTATCCCCTTTGCTTTGGGTAACTCTCGTGTCTTCTGCTGTATCAGTCATCTTAATGCCCAGCCCTACTTCCTCAGCATAAACTAGATGTTTTTCTTCTTACACTTTTGCATCACCAGCAAATGGTACATGAGAGAAACATCTTAACAGAGTCATGGATTTAGATTTAGCCAACTTCTGATTATAAATTCTATGGATATTATTTTTATAGAAGTTACGTGCTTTTTTATTTCTTTTGTAACAAATAGCAATTAAGTAGCTCAAACAACAAAGATTTATTTTATCAAAGCTCTGAAGTTATTAGTTTGAAGTGAATTTTATGGGGCTAAGGTCAAGGTGTCAGTGGAACTGCTTTCCTACTGGTGCTCCAAGGAAGAGTCCATTCCTTGCTTTTTCCAGCTTCTAGAGGCTGGCAATGTTACTTGGCTTCCTGACTGCAGCACTGCAACCTCTGCTTCGATCAGCACATCACCTTCCGTGACCTTGACTCTCCTGGTTCTCTCTTATAATGGCTATCACAGGAATTAAACAAACATTTCTAAATAACTCATGAGCCAAAGGAAAAAAAATGGAAAATTTTTAAAAAATTATAGCTACATTTTAGTTGAAAGTCTTTCTACTAGAACTTTTGAACTGCAATAAAATAGTGCTTAGAACAGATATCATAGCCTTAAGTTTTCTTTAAAAAATGAAGCTGAAAATTGTATGAGTTACAAAAAGAAGAGAATAAACATAAAGACAATGGAAGAAAGAGGATGATAAATCAGAATGCGAAATCAATAAGCTAGAAAATAAAGTCACAATAGAGGATAAAAAGAAGAAAAAGTTCTTAGAAAAATATAAATAAAATAAACAAACCTTTTGAGAAAGAAACCATGTATAAAAACTACTAAGAATAAATAAGGGAATTTAACTACAAATACAGCAGATATTTAAAATTTGTAAAAAAAAAAATAAAATAATTTTATGCAATAATTTTGAATTCCTAAGTAGAATGGGAAATTTTTTAAATAAATAACTTGTAGTATGTTGAAGAAGAAATTAAAAAACCAAAGAATCTTATAGAATTAAACAAATTGTCATATTTCGAGATGTTAAAAGAAGGAAAAATTATGCCTTGAGCAATTTGTAGGTGGTTCTCTCAGATTTTCAAAGATTAGCTAATTTCAGTTATATAAAACTCTGAGGATAGCAAAAGTTGCACTTACTTTATTATTTTTAGATTAGCATAACGTTGTTACAAAACCATGTAAAAACAGTATAAAAATGGAAAATTAAAGGTCAATTTCATTAATAAACATAAATAAAATATCTCAAATATAATTTTTAGTAATTTGCAGCCATGGATAATAGATACAAATCAAATCCAACGAAACTGAATTCAGTCCAATGTGGATTAACATTATAAAATTTATAAACGTGAGCATTAATGTTAATAATATCAATGGAGAAAAATTATGACATCAGTAAATAATGAGGAATTATAGTACACATTCATGATTTAAAAAATGTAAACCTAGAAAACTATAAATAGAAGGTGACTCAATCCAGGATTACACATTGGATTTCCTTTTATTTCTCTTTAATATTTTCTAATGTGAAACAGTTTATTAGCCTCTCTTTGTCTTTCATGATTTTGAAACTTTTGAAGATAGTCGAGTATTTATTTTGCACAATATTTGTCAATTTCAGTTGGTCTGATGTTTCCTTGTGATTTTTCTTGTACATTTTGGAAGAAATTCCACAAAAGTGGTGCTACGTCCTTCTCCCTGTACCACATCAGGAGACTCATGAGGTCTGGTGATGCTAACTTGATCACTGGGTATGGCGGCCTCTGCCACATTTTTAACTGCAAAGTTAACCAATTTCTCGTCATAATTATGAGTATCCTGTGAAGAGATATTTTGAGACCTTGCAAATATCTTATTTCTAATCCACTAAATTAGTATTCTTTGATAATTCTTGTTGGCAGCAATTAATACTTTCATGTTTGCCAAGGTAAACTTTCCTCTTAATAGTACAGTTTTAGAAATATTCCCATAGAAATTTTTTGAATGGTGCATGCGTTAGTTTCCTTGGGCTATCATAACAAAGTCCCACATACTGTGTGGCATGAAACAACATATATTTATTCTTTCACAGTTTTGGATGCGGGAAGTCCAAAAGTCCTTCCCAACTAGGCCATGCTCTCTCTAAATCCTTTAGAGGAGAATTTGTATACCTTTCATTTAGCTTCCAATGCTGCCAGCTAATCTTGGGGTCCCTGGTCCCGTAGATCTATCTCTCCAATCTCTGCCTCCATCTTTAGATGGTATTCTCCCCTATGTATCTGTGTCTCTGTGTCTTCTTTTTTTATAAGGACACCAGTCATATTGGATTAGGGCCTATCCAATGACCTTGTTTAACTTAATTATATCTGCAAAGACCCCATTTTCAGACAAATTCACATTTGCAGGTACCAGGGGTCAGAATGTCAATATATTTGGAGGGGGGCACAATTAGACCCATAGCAGCGTCAATGGATCTTCACTTGTACAGAAAATTGAATTGGTTATACTAGCCAATACATGAAAACCAGCTAAAAATTATCAGACAATAAGACATGGTAAAAAGTGTAAAGCTTTAGAAGAATAAAAAAAAAAAACCAATATGATTGTTTATATGAAAATGTTTTAAATCTACAAAATAATTTTAGAATTATTAAAATAGTTTAGCAAAGTGGCTAAATAGAAATTATATGTTAAAATCAATTCCACTATTATAAACTGCAGACAGAATGTGACGCTTAAAATATCTACCAATTACAATAATAAACACATTGAGTACATATGTGCTTCCTCTCTGTCATATCTATCTATACAAATATACAGAATATACATGCACATATAACCTTTAAATTTTTAAATGTGTACTATATAATATGATGCATATGTATACATATTTGAGATTAAAGAGGAAATTATAAATCCTTATTTAGCAACATTAAAGATTATCTAAATTGGGCCGGGCGTGGTGGTTCATGCTTGTAATCCCAGCACTTTTAGGAGGCTGAGGCAGGTGGATCATTTGAGGTCAGGAATTCAAGACCAGCCTGGTCAACACGGTGAAACCCCGTCTCTACTAAAAATACAAAAATTTGCCGGGCGACAGTGGTGTGTGAGCTTGTAATCCCAGCCACGTGGGAGGCTGAAGCAGGAGAATCGTTTGAGCCTGGGAGGTGGAGGTTGCAGTGAGCCGAGATCGTGCTACTGCACTCCAGTCTGGGTGACAGAGTGAGATCTTGTCTCAAAAAACAAACAAACAAACAAAAAAAGATCTAAATTACTGCTGAGCCAGACAGGTGAAAAATAATGAATATACAATTTTATCTACAATTATAAAAGGGACAATTCTATCCCACCTCTTCATCTTTTTGTTATATTTAAATCTCTGCATGATTTAGAGAAGAAAGCTTGAGAAAAATGTACCGAAATTGCTAGTTGGCTAAAACAGGCATTCCCAATCCTCTTCCCTTTTATTCATCTCACATTGTAGACTAGGGTGAAGAACTGCCATTCTGAAATCCTAACATGGCTAAGGGTGGCCATGTGACCAGGACCTACTCAATGAGGTAGAAAGAAATCTGTTCTGGGGCTTGTGGGAAGGGTTTTCTTTCTAGTTAAAGAGACAGAGCTCAGGAAGGAAAAAGCTTTTTTTTATTTTTATTTTTTGAGATGGAGTCTCACTGTGTCACCCAGGTTGGAGTGCAGTGGCACGATCTCAGCTCACTACAACCTCCACCTCCCGGGTTCAAGCAATTCTCCTGCCTCAGCATCCTGAGTAGCTGGGACTACAGGTGCACCACCACGCCTGGCTAATTTTTGTATTTTTTAGTAGAGATGGGGTTTCATCATATGGCCAGGCTGATGTCGAACTTCCGAACTTGTGACCCGCCCACCTCAGCCTTCCAAACTGCTGGGATTACAGGTGTAAGCCACGGCGCCCGGCCAAGAAAGCCTTTTTGACCTGTCTTTTGCTTCCTGCCTTTGGACCCAGGGAAGGAATGTGACACTAGAGTTGCTGTAGTCACTCTGAACACAGACAATAACATGAGGTGAACAATCAATGCAGGCTGGTGAAGCTGAAGCTGGAGGAAGAGTTGTCCTCAGTGGCCTTTTTGAGCTGATGACCCAGCCCTGAAACTATCTCCTTCCAGTTTTCCTAAGTGAGATAACAGATGTTGCTGCTCACTTTCATTGTGAATCTGGAAATCTCTTATGCACATTTTATGGTGCATTTCTGTAAATATGTGAAACATTATAGAGAAAGAAATGAATCAACTAACAATAAAAATACTGAAAAATGAGAATATTGTGATAAAGGTAAAAAAATAAAACCCAGCTTCTTCACAGCTATGTATTCTTTTCTCTTTTTAAAAAAAAAAAAATTGGTACATATGTTACAATAACAAATTTTACATTTAATTTTGTAGAAGAGTATTTTCTTAAGACCAAATATTTCATAAGAGTTAAATATATGAAATGGAAATAAACTATCTTGCTATTACCCAGCTTCCTAGAATTTCTAGGGCACAGAGAGACACAATTAACCATTAGCCCTCTCCTGCCTCTGACTTCCATTCCACATCACAACACACAATGGATGAGGGATTTCAGAATAAAACAAGTGGAGGTTTGAATCCCAGCTTTGTAATTTGATAGCCATTAATCCTGGACAAAATTGCTTAATTCCCCTCAGCTTCAATTTTATCATCTAAAAGTGGTGTTATTAGTCGAACCTAAGATATTTATTTCGGGGATTAAATGAGATGATATATGTAGTTTACCAAGCACGTGCCTGACACATTGGAAAAGCTTTACAAGAAATTTTCTTAGTTTCCTATCTCCCTTAGTTTTTAAAATTTGATCATTTCTATCATTTAGCAATTTTCTAAGTAGTAAAGAACAAAGTAAATAATATCTTAAACCCCCTTGTTTCATCGGAAGGAAAGTAGAGATACAGATTCCTGATGAAAATGTTCTATAAATGTAAGCACCAAAGCAGAAGTGCATTTCTACGGATTAGTGTACACATTTTAGAAAAAAGAAAAGCTCTACAGTGAATATTCTCTGAGTGGCTTTTCAATAGGATCTGCTTATATGTGAAGATGCAGAAGCGAAACTGCCACTGACACACAGAGAAGCGCATCTTTGTTTGCAGCCTATTCCCCTGCCAAGTTTCAACAAAAGCCCCTCCAAAAATAAGAGCAGGGATTTCCATCATGGTTGGTGTCACAAAATGGGGAGTTCTGTTCTGGGAACAGTAATAAAAAACAAACCCCTTCTCTAATTGCATGAATCAATCGATTTTCATTCAAGACTCTCTATCAGTGAACCAACTGATAATATTATACTTCACTCTCAAAGATGGAAAAAGTCAAACAGAAGTAAAAATAAATAAATATTTAAGCCCAAGACACAAAGAAAGTGAGACAAGTGTGTGTTTTACTTAAAAGACCTGATGGTATCCGAACATATATACATAATTGTTTTTTTGAAAATGTCGTTACAGAGGATTAGGATATCTCTTTAAAATCCGACCTAAATATACGCAGTGGTGCTGCAGCTGTCCATAACCTCGCTCATTTACATAGCATAGCATAGCACGGCATGACATGGCACGGCGTGGCATGGCACAGCACAGCACAGCACAGCATAGCATAGCATAGCATAGCATCGGCTTTAAGTTTTAAAACCTTTGAATTTTAATTTTTTTTTATTTTCCTGTACCCACCTACTTATAATTTAAAGGAAGCATAGGCTTGGGTAATTTTATTTTACTGTCTGCATCTTTTGTTGCGAAATTCTGACGAAGATTGACCGAACTTCATTTGGACTGCTGAAGCTCCCCTCTCACTATCTGTGCACGTCCTTGTGAAATACCGTTTTAGCTAAAACTCTGCTGATGTCTTTTAGCCAGAATCTCCGATCCTCCATAAGTGACCATCCTAGATACCTCATTGAATTCCTCATTCTCCAGTATTCCCCAATCGATGTCTGGTCACCCTGGCCCATCATCAGCAAAATCCTGTTAGATTGATTAAGCCAACATCCCCCTTTACACTTGATGTTTCCTCTTAGTAATTTCCTACCCGCTGATCACCACTCTGCTCTTGGCTGTCAATTTCCATGTGTCTATGCTGTATTTAGAGCTGGACCCACTTCTGTACAGATCTCTTTTCCCCTATTGCAATAGTTCTGAATAACATCTGTTTTTACCGCTTTAACTACTGTCCAGCTCTGATTTTCTTTGACAGTTATGTACTAATAAGTTATCTGATGTAGTAATATTAAATTGCTTTTTGATAACAAAATGTGATCCATTGAGGAAACAGTTTTATTAGATTTAACAGAATTACTCTCAGTAATTTTTCTTGTTGTGTTATAACAATTTATAATTTTATTAAATAATGAGCATTTAAAATCGTTCCTATTTACTTCATTTTCTTTTCATTGAACTTGTAATGGAATAAACTGAGACTCGTCTTCTACATACACACTCCCCTCCTCCCTGCCTTAGTTGTGGACATGATTTGGAAACAATAGGCAATAGCTAATTTTTGGCAGAATGCGAGTGACACCTGAATGGCTTAGGCATGAAAGGTGATTTTCAGGGTCTCTGAAGAAAATAAGAGATGTATGAACTGAAAAGGGAGAACTTTGAATTGCCTGATGAAGAATTTTATGAGATTTCAGTAGAAATGGCAAGTTGTAAAACCTGTCTCATCTCCTTACTAAAATGCTTGTGATTTATTAATGAGTTAGAAAACTCGATTGGTTGTTGTGATGTGTGGATCAGCAGTATTCTGCTTTAAAATTGGTTAGTATTACAACAACAATTTCCCTGAGAGTTTCTGCTACTCAGTTCAGCTCTTCAAAGTAACAAGGTATTTTCTTTCAAAGCCTAACTACACTGTATGGATAATTTTCTAATTTTCATTAGTTGTTTTATGATTTTTTTCCTCTTGTTAGTCAGTCAGTAGAGTAAGGTTAGAGGTAGACTCAAATATTTTAAGTACAAATTATATTACGGGATTCCTAGACCCTTTACATATTATAAAAATAAGGAATGTTTTCCACAAGCAAAAGAAAACAAACTAAAAACTAATCATGTCTTAAACAAAGGGTTTATTTTTCTCACCACACACGAATTCTAGAGGTAATAACCCAGGGTTAGTTCAAATATTAAAAGACGTTTACTAGAAAAGAAATTATTTTCCTCATTTGAGCTTCACCATCCCTAGCACATGGCTTTTATCCTCCTGATGGTAAGATGAATCTTTCATCTTTTCTATATTCGGGGCAGCAAGAAGAGCAATAGGCCCAAGGCATACCCAATTCATCCTATGTCATAAAAAAAACATTCTCAAAAGCCTTTCCCAGACCTTGACATGCATCTCACCAGCCAAAATCCAATAACGTGTCCACTTCTAGATGCAAGGGAATCTGGAAAGGAGAGTGGTTTGACTTAGTCCATATAGAAGAAGAAGTAAGTTAATACTTAATAAACTTCCCTTTATATATATATAAATATCTCCTATTAGTTCTTTACTTTTAGAGAATCCTGATTAATTTAGTGGTCATACATCAGTTACAGGTATAAAAATGATGCATTAAAATATAAAGCATATTAAAAGAAACAGCTCTTTTACTTTAAATGTAAACAATAAAATATGAATAATATTTATGGAGTGATTAGGAGAAAAAACACATGGAAGATAAATAAAGCTTCATTTCCTACATTAATTATATTTTAAAATTGTTGTTGAAAAATTGCATAGAGGGTTTAACTCAAGTTTTTCTTAAAGCTTTTCTGTTATCCATCTCAGTTGGTCCAAAGACGATTCAAAATCTCACTATTATCATATGTACTTGCTGTATCATAAAGTATCAGGGAAGAGGGGCCATCAAATTCTGCTAACATGATTGAAGTCCTAAAAATACAATTTACATGTTTCCAGAAATTCCTATGATAGAACAGCTAATTCAGGTAATTCACTAGCAAAACTAATTTAAAAATTAAGTGGCATTTGAAAAAGAAAGGATAGGTATGTTAGCGGTAACAGAGCTTTGTATCCTTCAATCCAATAAAGTTGGCACTCAGTAAAAACCATCACAAATCCACCCCTTGTCAACTTGAACCCATACACGTCTCCTGAGATCATACATAATCTTCAAATAAAGACAATAATAAGGTCATAATTACACCTAAAATAATACAACTATCCTTTGTACAACCAGAAGTACACCAATCCCCAACCCAAATAAAGTTAACAATGCTTAAACACTAACATGAAGTCAATAAATCTTACTTCACATTATAAAGGAAAAGGGAATACAATGAAGATACTTTCTTAGTGCAAGTGTATACATGCACAAACATGTTTTTAACAAAATAAGAAGGAAATACTCATTACTGTTACAGTCCTTGTTTCTGCAGCTGGTCACGTGGTCATAGCTGGTACTGTTGACTACCTTCTACTACCCATTCTGTATTCCCTTTGCCTTCAGCAAGCACCTCAGAAGGTCGTAAATTTTTTCCTGGTGGAGTGACCCAAATCTTCATTCCTGAGGGGTCTGGACCATTTGTAATCCTGTCTGAATCAGGCTGTTGTAGTTTCCCATTGACCTTACTCACAGGTCATGGTAATACTAGGACGTCTTAATGGATCTCCTGTATTCCATGCATACTCTTTCCTTACCTCCATTATGGAGTAGTTGACAGATTTCATCGTGATAGTTTGGGTCAATCACCCCAGTCAATACTATAACTCCCTTCTTAGTAGGAGGAGCCCAAATTGTCCAGGTGGCAATCTTAACTTCCATTTTAATGGAATCATTGTAAATCTGTATTAGTCAAGGTTCTCTAGAGGGACACAACTAATAGGATATATATAGTGTCCAGGTGGTAATCTTAACTTAGTTTAATGGAATCATTGTAAATCTGTATTAGGGTTCTCTAGAGGGACAGAAGTAATAGGATATATGTATGTGTGTGTGTGCGTATATATATATATATATGTAAAGGGGAGTTTATTAGGTGTTAATTTACATGATCACAAGGTCCCACATTGGGCTGTCTGCAAGCTGAGGAGCGAGGAGAGCCAGTCTGAGTCCCAAAACTGAAGAATTTGGAGTCCGATGTTCAAGGGCAGGAAGCATCCAGCACGGGAGAAAGATGCAGGCTGGAGGCTAGGCCAGTCACCCCTTTCACATTTTTCTGCCTGCTTTATATTCTCTGACAGCTGATTAGATTATGCCCATCAGATTAAGGGTGGCCTTAATCTGATGGGGTGGTCTGCCTTCCCCAGCCCACTGATTCAAATGTTAATCTCCTTTGGCAACACCCCCACAGAGACACCCAGGATTAATGTTTTGTATCCTTCAATCCAATCAAGTTGACACTCAATATTAACCATCACAACAACTCTCAGATTAATGTTCTCATTTTAACTTTACACTTAAGTTTTCTAACTATCATTATTATTTGTTGTTTTTGCTTTTACACACAGAGACACACAAAAAGACAGAAAGAGGGACTCAGAGAGAGAGAGAGAAACACACAAAAAGAAAGACAGAGAAGGAATTTTACATATGTGATATATGTGATAATATGCGATATATGATATCACATTATTTTTGTAACATAAAGTAGGGGTAAGTTTTGGAACACATATATACATAATGTCAACACTGAAAGAAGGTGACAATGTGATGTTTTATTTTCAATTTCATCAGATGATTGGCCTCTCACATTTGTCCTAATTTAAGTCTAGAGACAGATTAGTGCAGAAAAGATAATGATCTAATTGAAAACTAATGCCTGAGTCTTAAAATCCAGTTTCTCATTGATTTTGCCAACTAGACAAAGTGTCATCTCTGGCATATTATATTTCTCTGTAAAGTTTCCCAAACCACTTAGACTCACTTTGCCAATTGAAAACACTCTTTTTCTGCTTGAAAAGATCGTGATGAACTTCAAAGCCAGAAATGTGATGCATCTAAAATGGCATATAATTTGTAGCATGTATTTGAAGGAGAGCAGATTTTTAAAATTGATATAATAGGTAAAAAAGTTATGACCATTTCCCTCTCTCAGGTTTTATTTTATACAAATAATGTATCAAAAATCATTGATTATACATAAAACCTTTCTATGAATTCATCTTAAAAGTCTGCTTAGACAGTATGTCCCTCCAACCCTCCAAAATATTCAACAAGTATATGAAAAAAAATCACTGAATCAGAAATGCATTTCTTATTGCCCTATAAAATACTTTTCAAGTACATTGTTATGCAATGCGGGAACATTGCTACCGAGGATTATACAAGATATTATTTATTCTATTTTTCCCATTGCTTCTAGAAGGATCTCCTAAAAGTATAAATTGGGCAATATCCAAGATTGCAATCACTCATAAGTTTTATTTCCCTCTAGGATAAAACTGTAAATCCTTCTCTTGGGACATACATATTGTCTGATCTTACACCTATCACACTCACCTGCTTGTTCTCAATGTTTATTTTGTGTAAACTTATAATAAAATGAGCATTCACATTCAAATTTAAATTTATTTCCATGTCATCAACTAGTTTTACCATGTTTACAATAATTTAGCCCTGAAAAGGTATTCCATATTCTACCATCAAGTCAGGAGTTCAAAGATGCTTCCTTTCACCAGAGTCACATGTTTGGGACACATAAATAGTTGAAATCCCTAATCACATTCTTAGCAAGATTTACAGTCTATATTGAAATTATCTTCTATTTGCCTGCAAAGTCTATAGTGGAACCATGTAATGTCTGTAAGGAAATTTTTCTGTATACACATAAGCAAATACACATGCACAAACACACATATACATGCTTTACAAAAGGTAGTGCTCATTTTCATTTTCCCTTCTATCAAATTCTGATGATAACCATGAGATAGATTTTACCTTGTCTAAAACCATTTCTACTTCACTTCTGCTCATATTCTACGCTTCTGAACTTTAAAGCAGGACTCTTTGAGGCCATCTCTGCTATTGCCCAGTCCTATCTTATTTCCTTCTCTTGAAATATCATTCATGATTAGTTTTTCTCCTTTTCTTTATCAGATAGTTTTTTTTTTTTACTGTAAGATAAAATTTACTTTCAAGCCAAATTTTTCTTTAAAAATGTTTACTGGGTAATTATTTCACTTTCCAAATAGGTTCATATTAGTTTATTTACTTATTTTACTGATAAGCTGTAAATCATGAATATATTTCCTGTTCCTTAATCCTGTGTAGTTATCATTGTTGTACTTCTTTCTACTCAAAAGTCTAACTAGATGAAAGGATATGATTAGTATATGTTCTTTCAAGGACATTAAAACATTTCCACATAGATAAATGAATAGGTAGGTAGATTTCAGATTTCTTCTGGACTAATCTATAGGTCTTAAGTAAGTGAAGTAAGCTTTCTGATTATCTAACCATAAGCAAAAATGCAGCATTTTAAATATATAATCTAAGAGGACAATTCTCTCTGTTAAATAAATCATGCTTTCAATACATTTTGTACTTATTTTTATGAGATATTTAATAATTAAAATTTAATAAAATTTATCTAATTTAAAATTATCTAATACCTCAGAGTATAAATCCATTTAAGTATTATATTTTGTTACTTCTTTAAAATATTTGGAAAAACACTACACTGAATTTGAAATAGTTCCCACACTTTAATATGCAGATTTCCTCACATATTATTTTCTTAAAATTTTATATTAAGTTAACATTGCCTGTGGCAAAGTTCATTCTATTAAAAACTAATAAAGTAATAACTAGAAATCCAGAGACCCTGGTAACAAAGTTACTTAGAACCTAAGGGAAAACTAAATCAAGTATCAAAGGAATGAATAAAGTTAATGTTAGCATTTAAAATATTCTTGAAAGACATAATAAAATGTATTTTTTGCCTAAAATCTCAGACTTCATTACTTCTAAGGAACTCCCATTCATATCACAGACCTAAGACTATGTGAGACCAACTCAAATCAATATTCTTTTTAAATTGAATTTTTAATGCCATTCAGATAGATCTCATTATGGTTATATGAAGGAAGAGAGAGAGAGAGAGATAAAGAAAGAGAGAGAAATTGATCTCGTTACGATTATATGAAGGAAGAGAGAGAAAGAGAGAGACAGAGAAAGAGAGAGACAGAGAAATTGGCCATCACTTTAAAACATAACTGACTTGGTCTAAAGAAAAGATAAAATGCTTTTTATCATGCATAAGCATCCCGTTAATTCTGTCAGTTTTTGCTACCAACCTTATTCTTAGAACTGCCAAGTTTTAAATATTTCTCTTAGGTTTTTCTCAAATTATCTTTCAGTGACCTAGAAATAAAAATTTCAAATAAGCCCATCTTTGTTTTAAATTCACCAGTGTTTGCGATGATTATATAATACAAATATTAATTATATAATACAAATTACATAATACAAATATGGATTAATTTTTAAAATATATACTGTGCATAAATCATAAGCTAAAGCAAGACAAATGCAGTTAAAGATTCAAATATGCATATGTTTTAAAACCAAATAGTCTTTATCTCTTTAATGGATATTAATTAATATTCAATATTAGGAATTAGCCTTCTATTACTGCCTAACTGCTAAGGCATAATTACTGGACTGGAACTATTCATTTTTCTGATTTTTTTTGTGAGTTTGCTTAGTATAAAACTAAAACCTCAGATTATTAAAGAGGAGATTTACAGTATGTTATCAGTTTAAAGATTCAATTTTCCCCTACATCTTAACAACTCTGTTATTGGTATATGTCTTACAAGTGATGGTATTGCCATAATTTCACTGGCTAAGGTTTGGATTGTTTGCTTTTCTTTCTTTTTTTCATTCCTAGTAGTACACAGAATAATGATGCATCCTTCGATTGATTGGCAGAATCTTAGATTTGATGAAACATGGTGCTGTCTTTAATTCAAACAACATAATGATGGAATAAGAATACAATATATATTAGAGAAAGAAAATCATGTATGGGCTGATAACATGGTCAAAATCTTTCTGACCACATATTGTTTCTATCTCTAATACAATATCAGAACAGACTAGGTCCAGCCTCCAGTCTCCAGGGCAGCCAGAAATGGAAAATAAGATACTGCCATATAGATGATTTATAGAAGTACCCAACCCACCACCATACAGAAATGGTTCTTTTTAATGTTAACTAAAACATCTTGTCAGATCCAGTAGTCAATTATCTGCCTTTGATTTACTCAACTTCACATTATAGTTTGTCAGTTAACCACAAAATTCTTGAAATATTTTTCATATATTATACAACATGCTCCTGATTTTCTTCCTGTGTCATCACTCTCTCTTTTTTCTCAGTCTCTTTTGAGGGACAGAGTTAAGCTTCACAATGTCTAAGTGCTCCCCTTAACCCTCCTCTCTGCCATTTCTGCATGCCTTACCTAGATGATCTTTAACAAAGACTCTGAACATATAGGTATAAATCAAGAAATTAATACAGATACAGATGTAGCGATAGATAATATATCTCTAGTCTTGGACATTTTTACTCAGATTCCTTTTGGACTCAAGGGTTAATAACAGTATTACTTTAAAACTATGTAGATGTTTATTATTTTTTATTAACTGAATATTAATTCTATATTAAAATTTATAGTTATTTTCTTTTTTTATACATTATTTTATGTTATTATTACACTTAGTACACTGGCTGTATTCATGAATTAAAAACATCTGACCATTAATTTATCTACAAATTATAAATTTAGAATATTGATATAACTCATTTGCCAAAGTAACCATATAGCATCCAAAAATAAGATTTTTTTTTATCTTCCCTGCTGTTTAAAACTTTAATTCAGTTAATGTTTTCTGGATAAGAAAGTTCAAGATAATAATGAATAGTGGTGGTCACTCATCACGCAATTACTTAATCTGATGTATAGAGAGCATATTTTAAAAGATTTATCATCAAGTATGATGTTTGTTATAGGTATTTGATAGATATCATTACTTGTTTAGGGAAATCTCCTTCTGCTTCGTATGTCATAAAAGAAAAACTTTAGCGTGAGTGTGTTTCACTATCAGTATTGATTAAATTTTTCTATTTCACTGTGTTGAATTGTCTTTTATATTGTTTCACTTAAAAATCAATGTAAACATTGCAAGAAAATTGTTTTTAACTGCTCAATTAATCTGTTTATATTTTATTTAGAATTTTCATATCTTTTTAGTAATATTTGTCTTTAATTTTCTTTATGTATAGTATCTTCGTCTGGTCTTCATATCAGGGTTAGATTTGGTTCTTGGACATATACAGAGCAGAAGCATCATCTTTTGCCTTCTCTAAAAGTTCAAATTTAGATAGCAGAAATTTTTAAAGAACAAAATAATAACAGTGTTTTTAAAATAAGGAAATAAAGAAGCAGTAAACCAGAAAATTTGAAGACAATCAAGAAAATAGTTGGTAAAAGAACACCAAATCTACTGCCACAATCTCCAGAAGAGAAATCGATTATTTCCAAGATGGTTCAGAAGAAGATATAAACTTAAAGGAAAACAACAACAACAACAAAACCTTTTATAAGCATTAGTAGGCAGTGGCTTTCAGGTAATCAATGATCATCCTGCAATTACAACAGTTAGGTTGGTTGGCTTCTAAAAAAATTGATAATATCAATTGCTGGCAAAGATATAAATCAACAGGAACTCTCACTCATTGCTAATTGGAAATGCAAGTTATACAGCCACTTTAGAAGACAGTTTGGCAGTTTCTTAAAAACATAACACACTTTTAATATATAACCCATGAATGACATTTCTCTCTATTATCCAAATGACTTTAAAACTGATGTCCACACAAAATCATGGATTCAAAGTTTTATTTATAATTGTCAGAAGCTAGAAGCAACAAAATTGTCCGTCAGTAGGCCGGTGGTTTTATAAATTGTGGTTCTTTATATAATAAAATATTATTTTGCCATATAAATAAATGAGTTGAACTATCAATTCATAAAAACACATAAATCAACCTTAAATACATATTATTAAGTGAAAGAACCCAGTCAAAAAAGACTATATATTGTACTATACCAATTATATGACTTTATGAAAAAGATTGAACTGTAGAGTCAATAAAATGATTAGTGAATACTAGGGATTTAGGCAGCATCAAAGGGGTTGAATAGGTGAAGCACACAGAATTTTTTTAGAGTGATGAAATTGTTCTGTATGATAGTGTAATTGCCGATACATAAAAAAATGCATGTGTCAATGCCAGTTGACATTTAAAGCAAAAACTTTAATGCATGCAAATTGAAAAAAACTAATTTAGGAGGTTGAGGGAACTCAAAGATGGAATGTAAAATACAACAAATCAATCTAATTGTATTACAGATGTATAAAAGAGCCTCACTGAACTGTGTTGGAGAAAATGTCAGTGTTGGCAATGAGTGGAGTCTTAAATTCTAATGGCAAAACAAACTGTGCATAAAGACCGCACTCTAGTTGAAACCTGGATACTATACAGGTTATTCACCTAATAGATTTTGAGAAATGTCTTGGTTTACAAGCAACTGTAATGATATGTGCCGTTCATTTTTACTTTTGCTCCTTGTAGTTACCAAAGAGTGTCCAATGAACAAACTGAAAATAGAGAATTGATTTACTAGAAATCTAGTTTGAAAATAAAATTTGGAGAAAATAGTCAGCAGGAAGGTATTTTAAATGTGATAGAATAAATTGCTTAATTCCTATTAGTAAGAAGTTAACAAAAGTAAAGATCACAATCAAGAAATTGAACAATTGTATATTTTAATGTGATTAACATCAGAAGTCAAAATAATGAGAAAACAGGAAAATTTAAAAATTTTAAATTTCCTGTTTGTTACATCTGATGAATGGGACTAAGCGTAGGGTCAAGAAAATATAGTTTTAATTTTGGCTTATTTATACCATATGTTTGAGTAACTTTATTTGAAAATTATACTCATATAAGAAAAATTAAGAAAAGTCTCTTGAGTAGTCATGCTAAAGAGAAAACTTAAAATTATATTCAGATTATTTCTAAAGCAGTATAAAAGAGAATACATCTCAAATACATGGGAAGTCACCAACACATAACTAAGCTTAATTCATAGTATTGAAATATTTACCTGCAAACCAACAAACATTGAATATACTTACAATTTATTCAGGCCAAATATATTGACAAAATATCAAAATCAATTACAAGAAACACAAGATGTTGGGAAGAATAATAATAAAAGAGAATAACTGTAGAAGAAAACATTACAACTGTTTAATATGATAAATGTATTCAAGAATTGGTTTAATGAAAATATAAAATAAATAAAATATGTTACAATGGTTTAAATGAAGACCATTTATAGTAACATATAAAATATATAATATACAGCTGTAGAGAAATAAATAAAAACATACCAATGATATCAGTTTTTGAGAAAATATAAATTACTAAATTGTATTCTAGAGATGACTACAAAGAAAAAATTAAAATGTTATGTTAAAATAACATAGAAATAAAATATTATCAAATAATATTTTATGTATTTATTTATTTTTATTATTACTTTTTTTTTGAGACAGAGTCTCGCTCTGTTGCCTAGGCTGAAGTGCAGTGGTGCGATCTCAGCTCACTGCAAACTCCGCCTCCGGGTTCAAGTGATTTTCCTGCCTCAGCCTTTCAAGTAGGTGGGATTACAGGCGTGCGCCACCATGCCTGGCTAATTTTTTAATTTTTAGTAGTGACAGGGTTTCACCATGTTGGCCAGGTTGGTCTCAGACTCCTGACCTCAGGTGATCTGCCTACCTTGGCCTTCCAAAGTGCTGGAATTACAGGCATGAGCCACCACGCCTGGCCCCAAATACATATTTTAAAATGGTTTTTTACTAATTATACCTATATTTTGACAAAAAAGTTACAGATGCGATATAATTGCATGTAAAGTTAGTTAAACACCTTACAAAAGGAAACTGCTGAAACCCATTTAGAGTATTCTTCCGAATACTTATGTGCTATGGGAGAGTATTATGAGAATATCTAACTCTACATATTGGTGTATTAATGCAAGGAGAAAAATATAACATTTTGTACACCAAAAATAAAAATTATTATTCATCTCTCAAAGAGCAGTTTAAACATATTTTATTTTTAGTGAATCATCAATACATTAATAAAGATTTGTTCATTAAAAGTAAGGGTTTAATTGAACTTGAATATTTTAAGTTTAGAGATTCATGGCTCTTACTTTTTTTCCAGAATGACCTGTGGACTACAGAATTTTAGAGATGGTCAATATTTCAAGAAAGAATTAAAATAATGTTCTATAAGTCACAGTCGCAAAGGGCATGGTTAGCTGTGATGTTACTTTTAATTAATGGGACCCTTCTTTGATAGACTGAGGAGGAACACAATATTTTGAAATTAGAAAACACTTTAAAGTCAAATAAACCTGCCTTTGACTTCCACCTCTGTTTCTTTATAGTTGAGGGACACGAAAACAAATCATTTAATCTGTGATCTTTAATTTCCTAATCTGAAAATGGTGATAATTTTCCTCTGACTCATGGGTTTTAATCAAGTACATAAAATGCATTGTATAGTGCCTGACACATATAACTATAAATGATAGCTATTGGCTATAATACACACATTAATCATTCATGGGTTAATTCACTTAACACATATAATTGAAGTAAAATGCAGTTCATCTTTTCTACTATACCTGTACCCATAATAGTAAGCAAAACCTGGCTTGAACTCTGTCCTAATGAAGTATATACAGTATGGAAAATGATATTATTAACTATGTTTTAGAAAATGTTCTAAATATTCTCACCATATCCCCAATGGTAGATATTATTATGATCTCCACTTTATAAAATAGGCATTTGAAGCATAGAAGGTTAACTTAACCACAGTAACATGGTCTAGTAAGTAGTAGCGTAAGTTTTCCATTGTCTGAGATAACACTTGGAGTTCTTTGTCCTACCTCCAAGAAAATTAAGGAGCGCAGACACAAAGGTGAAGTTGGAGCGCAAGTTTAATAAGCTAAAGAAGAAAGCTCCGCCGGGTGTGGTGGCTCACACCTGTAATCCCAGGGCCCTTTGGGAGGCCGAGGCATGCAGATCACGAGGTCAAGAGATCAAGACCATCCTGGCCAACATGGTGAAACCCCACCTCTCCTTAAATAATAAATAAATAAATAAATAAATAACTAGCTGGGCATGGTGGCAGGTGCCTGTAATCCCAGCTACTGGGGAGGCTGAGGCAGGAGAATCACTTTAAACTGGGAGGCAGAGGTTGCAGTGAGCCGAGATGGGCCACTGCAGTCCAGCCTGGGCGACAAGCAAGACTCTGTCTCCAAAAAAAAAAAAAAGAAAACAAAAAGATGAAGAAGAAAAAGAAAGCTCTCTGCCAGCAGAAGAGGGAGTCCTGAATGGGCATACCCACTATGGGGCCTGTCTTGGGTTTTTATGGACTGGAAAGGGGAAAGAATGTGCTCAGTCTGCGGGCTGTCTTGGCCAATGCTTGACTTAGCTTGGAAGGGGACCTTGGCCCAGGACCAACCAGGAGCTGAAATAATGATTCACAGATGCTGCTTAGCTTGGTCTAACACCTATCAGAGGCTGAAGTGAAAGCCTGGCCCGGAAGTTTGGCCTGGGACCAATCAGGGGCTGAAGGGATGATTCATAGAAGCTGGAGGTATAGTTCTAATAAAGGAAAGTCTAGTGCCCACCAGAACCTACTGGGGCCCACTATGCCCATACCCACAAAAAAAGAAGAAACTTTTCCTGGGAATCTGCTGACTATAAAAAGGACAAAGACATTTCTATGCCAGGCCTTATTCCCTTATCTGAGTGAGCTGAAGGTTTTGTGCAAGTTTTTATCCAAATGGGCTAGAGGGGTTTTTTTTTATTTTTTTTAATACTTCAAGTTCTAGGGCACATGTGCACAACGTGCAGGTTTGTTACATATGTATACATGTGCCATGTTAGTGTGCTGCACTCATTAACTCATCATTTACATTAGGTATATCTCCTAATGCTATCCCTCCCCCCTCCCCCAACCCCACGACAGGCCCTGGTGTGTGATGTTCCCCTTCCTGTGTCCAAGTGTTCTCATCGTTCAATTCCCACCTATGAGTGAGAACATGTGGTGTTTGGTTTTTTGTCCTTGTGATAGTTTGCTGAGAATGATGGTTTCCAGCTTCATCCATGTCCCTACAAAGAACATGAACTCATCCTTTTTTATGACTGCATAGTATTCCATGGTGTATATGTGCCACATTTTCTTAATCCAGTCTATCACTGATGGACATTTGGGTTGGTTCCAAGTCTTTGCTATTGTGAATAGTGCCACAATAAACATATGTGTGCACGTCTTTATAGCAGCATGATTTATAAGACTTTGGGTATATACCCAGTAATGGGATGGCTGGGTCAAATGGTATTTCTAGTTCTAGGTCCTTGAGGAATTGCCACACTGTCTTCCACAATGGTTGAACTAGTTTACAGTCCCACCAACAGTGTAAAAGTGTTCCTATTTCTCCACATCCTCTCCAGCACCTGTTGTTTCCTGACTTTTTAATGATCGCCACTCTAACTGGTGTGAGATGGTATCTCATTGTGGTTTTGATTTGCATTTCTCTGATGGTCACCTACCCGGGCCCACTATGCCCATACCCACAAAAAAAGAAGAAACTTTTCCTGGGAACCTGCTGACTATATAAAGGACAAAGACATTTCTATGCCAGGCCTTATTCCCTTATCTGAATGAGCTGGAGGTTTTGTGCAAGTTTTTATCCAAATGGGCTAGAGGGTTTTTTGTTTGTTTGTTTTGTTTCGTTTTGTTTTTTAATTGTCTGCGCAGCTGTGGGTCTGTCTCTAGGCACAACACCCTGTGCTAGTTCCCTTATTGGTGCCTGCAGCCTGAATTTTTTCCTAGGCTGCTTTTTATGTTATGTGGGGATGAGGCATTGACCCATGGGCCAGGGGCTGTTCTGGGACCCTTCCCTTGCTATCTACCTAAGGCAAGCTAATTCCTTTCTGTAGAACCAAGATTCAAACACGGCGCCTTGTTACATCACCTTACTGCAATGATGTATCATTGATCAGCGAGGCACAAAAATACACAGCAAATTATATCTGTAAAATTTCAACAACAGCATTTAGCATAGAGGTATGATTAAGAAAACAATATGTTCATGGAAAGTTTCCACAAGGATGTGATTATTTGCTGAGATAGGAATGAAGATCACTAATTCTTCTTGGATACATACATAAAAACCTCACATCTACAAGCTAAATTAATTTTTATCTTTTTTCAGAATGAGAATCTGAAATCTAGCACATTTGGGTATGGTAAACTAATAATCATGCTCTTATTTATCAAAGTCTCCTGGGGATAGTTAGACATCCTACTTTCGTCAACTCAACTGATTCATAGCTTAAACATACACAAAGAAGGCAAGAGTTCCAAATTTTGTTTATAATCATTTAGAAACTACATCTCTTGAGAACCAACATAGGGAAAGAGCCAAATTAAAGAAAATAAAAAACAAATAATTCAAAATATAGAATCAGAATTGTGAACCATTAATGCAATATTTTAGTTTAGAGTCAGTTATTTTCATAATGTGCATCAACATTAAATTTTCCTAATCTCCTCATTTATTCCATCTTATCCATGTGTGTACCATTTCACCTCTTTCCCTCCTGCTTGTGAAGAAAAAATATACTTCTCACTGTTCAGGATAAATTTAACCTGCCAGCATTCATGTCGTTTGACCCACTTCCTTTGAAAGTAGATTTATCTTTTATTCTTCTCTCTTCCTTGGGATCTTAAAGTCCTCTTCCATTTCTTTGTCAACCATGATCAAGTAATGTTTTATCTCCTTCTACTCAAAAATAAAACAAGATAAAATGTTGGCATCTTTTTTTTCCTTCTGCCTTCCTCTAAATTTAGTTTGTGTGTTTTCCATTATTTTATTATGTCTATTTCTAACTCACTTTATGTGAGTGTGTTGTGTGTGTATATGTTTAATAATGATCATCTTAATGGATTTAAATGGCTTATTATGGTTTTCATTTTCATTTGTATAATGATTAGTGGTGTTGAGCATCTTTTCATGTGCTCCTTAGCAATTTGTATATCTTTGGAGAAATGTGCATTCAAGTATTTTTCCCATATTTAAAGTTTTTAATTGTTTGTTGTTGAATTGTAGGAGTTCTTTATGTATACTGGATATACACCCCGTATTAAACATACTTTACAAATATTTTCTCCCATTACATAAGTTGTCTTGATTTGTCCTTTGACAGTAAATATTTAATTTTGATGGGGTCCATTCTATTTCTCTTTTCTTGTCTGTGCTGCTGAGATTATATTCAAGAAATCATTGCCAAATTGTATGTCATGAAATTCCCCCGTTATGTTTTATTCTAAGAGTCTGATAGTTTTAGCTCCTATGTTTAAACCTTGGTCTATTTTGGAAAAGTGTTTTTTAAATAATCAATTCGTTCTTTGTTTTCCTTATTGTTTCTGGACTTTCAACTTAGTTAAGTTTTCCTAACTCCCAGGATTTTAAAGGATTCAGCTGTATTTTTATATTATTGTTCTTATGATTTTATTTTTTGGCTTAAATATTTGATATTTGGTATTTCTGTTGTTGTGAGGAATCAACCCTATTCTATTATTTTTCAAGAGGCTATCTAGTTATCACAACACCAGCTATTAAGTATTTATATTTTCTCACTGAATTTAGATAATGCCTTTATTATATATTAAACATCTATATAATATTTTTTCTAGTTTTCCCTTTTGTTATGTTTGCTTATTCAGACACCAATATTATTCTGTTTTAACTAAAGAGACTACATATTATACTTTAATATTTAGTGCAGTTAAACTCCAATTTCCTCTTCTTTATAAGGATTTTCTTACCCACACTTTATAATTATAATAGCATCCACTTTGTAACCAAATTGTGTATTTCCAAGAAATGGAAAACAATGGGTAAGCACACATAATTGTTTTTCTGTTGTCTATTGTGTTTATCCCTGCTCTTAATACGAGATATTTATTTTCTTCTTTCTGCAGTCTTTGGTTTTAGTTTGTTCTTTTTTTCCCCTAGTTTCTTAAGTTGTAAAATTAGATTGGTG
This sequence comes from Pongo abelii, assembly GCF_028885655.2. Classification (NCBI taxonomy): domain Eukaryota; kingdom Metazoa; phylum Chordata; class Mammalia; order Primates; family Hominidae; genus Pongo; species Pongo abelii. The sequence goes on along the minus strand of NC_072000.2, from coordinate 87,639,147 downwards.
ATTTGAGATTTTTTAAAAAGTATAAGCATTTATAGCTCTAAATTATTTTCTTAGCACTGTGTTCCATAGATTTGGTATGTTGTATTTTTGTTTAAATCTGTCTCTAAGTATTTTCTAATTTCCTTTTTGATTTCTTCTTTGATCAATTGGTTGTTTAAGAGTATTCTTTTTAATTCCTACAAATTTGTGATTTTTTCAGTTTTACTTTTATTTTCACTCCATTATTTGGGACATATACTTTGTAGAATATCTTTTGAAACCTTTGAGACTTAATTTTTGGCCTAATATGTCATCTGTTTTAGAAAATAGCCTATGTGCATGTCATTGCTGTGAAGTAATATTGTCTATATGTCTGTTACACACAGTTGGTTTATTGTGTTGCTCAAGTCCTCTATTTTCTTCCTTATCTTCTGTCCATTTTCTCTATCCGTTATTGAATGTGGAGTACTGAAGTCTCGAAATATTATTGTAGGATTATTTATTTCTTCTTTCAATTCTATCACTTGTTTCTTTACAAATTTAGATGGTCTGTTATAAGGTACACAAATGTTTATCATTGTTATCTTCTTTATTAAATATTTTATTAATTATAATATCTTTTATTTTATTAATTATAATATCTTTCTTTGTCTCATAAATTTTTGATTTATGTATATTTTGTTTACATTTGTATTGCCACCCTTGTTCTATTTTAGTTAAAATTTGTGTGGAATATCTTTTCATTTTCAACCTATTTGTTTCCTAGGAGCTAAATTGAGTCTCCTGTAGAAAACATAAGTTTAGATCATTTATTTTTATCCATTTTACTAATCTATATCTTTTAATTGGGAAATATAATTCATTTACAATTAAAGTAATTGCAGATAAAGACTAACTTACTTCCTTCGCTTTGACATTTTTTGTTCCTCAGTTCTTGCATTACCACCATCCTGTGTGTTTAGTTGATATTTTTGTTATGTTTTGATTTTGGAAAGTATGTTTCATTTTTATTTTCTTATCTACGTTCTATAAATATTTTATTTGTGGTTACAATATTAATACATGTAATAATCTAAAGCTATAATCCTTAATATTAATTTGTATCAGTTTAAATTCAAAAGAATATAGAAACTTTACTTTTTTATCAGTTCTATCTCCACTCCTGTCAGTTGTTGATGTTGCATCCTTACACATTATGTCTCCTAAGAAAATTGCATCCTTACACATTATGTCTTCCAAAACATAAACTAATAATTATATTAAGTGTATTATCCTCTTAATGTGGAAAACAAAAATTAACTTAAAAATCAAGTTATAAGCTATTGTTAGAATAATACTGTTTTATAATTTTCCATGTATTTACCTTTATTGAGACATGTATGTCTTTATATGGTTTCCAATTATTATCTAGCATCTTTTATTTCACCTTGTACACTGCTTCCATTATTGGTCACAGAGCTGGTCTAGTGATAACAAACTCTACCACCTTTTGTTAATCTGAGAGTATCTTAATTTCTTTCTTACTTTTGAAGGACAAGTTAGGCAGATATAAGATTCTTGATTCTTGTTGTTTTTCTTTAACAGTTTGTATATATTGGCCCACTGCCTTGTCATCATCAAAGTTTCTGATAAGAAATCTGCAGATCATCTTATTAAAGATCGCTTGTGTGTGACAAATTGGTTCCTCCTTGATGCTTTTGAGCCTCTCTGTTTTTGCCTTAAACAATTTGATTATAATATGTCTTGGTGTGAATCTTTTTTTAGTTCTTTCTGCTTGGAGTTCTTTGATGTTCTTGCATGTCTATATTCATGTCTTTCATCAAATTAGGAAACTTTTCATCTATTGTTTCTTTAAATATTTTCGCTGTTCCTGTATCTCTCCTTTCTTCTTCTGAGACTCTCATAATACATATGTTGGTCATGTGATGGTAGCTCACACCTCCCTTAGGCTCTGATCATTTTTAAATAATACCTTTTCTTTCTGTTAGTTCAATTTGATATTGCCTATTGTCCTATCTTCAAGCTAACTGATGTTTTCTTCTGTCTACTCAAATTTATCTTTGAATCCCTCTAGAAATTTCTTATTTCAGATATTTTATCTTTTAATATTGATTTTTGTAAGTTTTTCTACCTCTTTATTAATATTTCCATTTTGTTCGTACATCATTTTCTTGACTTTCTCCACATTTTCCATTTGTACTTTGAGGAGTTGTTTTAAATGCTTGGTCTAGTAGGCTTTTCATCTAATCCATGATTTAGAAATTATCTCTTTTTATTTTTTTTCCTTTAAATGTTCCAAACTTTCTTGATTCTTTGTATGCCTTGTGAGTCTTTTTTATAAACTGGACATTTGAAGCTGTGGTAACTGTGGAAATCAGATTCTTATCCGTCACCAAAGTTTTCTGTTTTTATGTTATTATTTTAGGATGGGGATGGTTGCAGCTTATCTGTCTGCCAAGGATTAGCCTGATGTAAAATGAATTGTCTTTTCAAATATTCTGTAAGCTTTTGCTTTTACCTAGGTATGTGTGGTTATTCTCTAATTTTACCCATATATGTAGTTGTTATTGAATTTTCTAATCTTTAATGTCTGACTCCCAAAAATGAGAAAAAGGGAAAAAATTTAAGAAGCAAAAATGGGGGTCCTATCCCTTTAAAACCTCTGGGAAGTCCCTTCAGCTGAAATTGGAGCAGCTTGCAACAAAAGGACTGATACAACCTCAATGACTCCCAACTTATCTGTCTTCACCTCAGTATTCAAAAGCAGCAATAAAAAATCAGAGCATAAATCCCCAATACTTGGTGGAAAGGATCTATTATACCTGTCTTGCCCCGCAACAAAATTTGTGCAGGATTTCCAGAAACGTATACAGGGTGAGTGCTAAGAGCTGAAATTAACCTCACTTTATAATCCAAGTCTTCTTTAGAAAATTACAAGCCTGAAATAAACTCAGAAATTCTAAAATGGTTATATCAGACAGATTCTACTTGTGTAATAGTATAAGCATAGAGACAGATTTGTGGTGCTTTCTACTCTGCCATATTCTGAGAATCTCCAACTCAGGGTTTTTAGGAAATTCTGTTTAGTGTATAGCTCTATATTTTAGTGATTTTCTTGTTATTTAATTTACTGTAATAAAAGTGATCCTCCTTCTGCTATAGCTTCATTCTAGCTTTTATTAATACATATAACTTAATTTATTTTTATTTTTCTATGTTGATTTCATTACTTGTTTTCAATGGTGTGCTTAGTTGTATTATTTGCTAATTTCTGTGTAGTAGATACTCCCACTGTGGACAATTTCAAATATTCAATATTTCATCCAGTGGTTCACAAAATTCCTGAACTTTTAACAATATACTCTTACAAATTAGTACAAGCCAGCTCCAGCATTACTCTGCCTTTTATTTCAGTAAATAGTATTTGCAATAGTTTTTTTATTAATTAATTCTATTGGAATTTCCAAATGTATAATTGTATGCTCAGTAGTTTTACACTTTTTCTATTTTTACAATTTTAATCTTTTTAAATTGTTTAATTGTTTTAATTAATATTCTATAATTTCTATAAATGGTTAGATGTTGCTGGAGATGTTGAAGAGTCATACTTTGCTGATTTTGTAGAGAAGCTTCTTGTGTTTCCCACTGAATAAGCTTCTGTTCCTTGAACTCATGTAGATGTGTTTATGTGTGTGCCTGTGTGTATAATTATGCTAATGGTATATCTAGTAAATTCTGTTTTACTGAGTGTTTTTAATCTAAATTAATCTTTATGTTGCTTTCTGTATGGTGCTTATGTGCATCCATACTGGACCTATGAAGTAATAATCATATGATATTTTGTAAGTTCTATCAATGTGATTGCATTAATAAATTCCTTAATAATGAGCCACTATGTTATTTTTGGCATAATCTCTCTTTGGTCGTGTTTTGCTTAGTACTCTACTTGACTATGCTCCTGTGTTTTATGACATACTATACTATTTAAGTCATTACATCAGTATTCACAAATGTGTTTGGTCTATATTTATCTTTTTTTAAGTTAATTTTTGCATGGCTTTAAAAATTTTTAGAATTTTGAAAGAGTTATCAGTATATATCTTCAAATTGTCCAGCAAGATGGCCAATCTAATTTAAATTCATTCCTCTCTTAAAAGAAAACTGATTGTTGTGATCTACACTTAAATGGTAACAATCCTTTATTTAGGAATGGTATATCATAGATGATGTGAACTATGCAATTATATTCTACATTCATCTTTTGAGATCAGTTACAGAGGCTGTTATTTCCGTTTTAAATATGGGAAAATAAATGAATGACTTGAGATGTTCATTTGGTTAACTAGCAGAAATAAATTCAAACTTAATTCTCTTGACACAAGAGAAAAATTATCTACAATGTTTTGCTGCATTCCCTTCCAGAGAAAATAATGAGGGACACTAAGCCATTCACTTTCATGCTTATTGTTCTTTATTTAGCGAATGGTTAGAATATAAAATCTGGAATTACAGAATGGAATTGTTTTATCTGTCTTGATGGCTAACTAGACAGCAAAGTTACAATGTGCCCTATGCATCTTGATATAATATAGCCCCCAACTCTTAATGAATGAACAGATGATTTTTGTCCTTCAAGAGTTATTTTGTATTTTTTTGTACCATGCTAAATTATAATTTGGCTCTACTATTTGAATTGAGGAAGGAAAAAAAGAGTAGAAAGAAAAATAATATCTAGAATAATTTGAAAACAAACATTATTTCTCATTTGATGAAAAGTAAGTTCTTTAAGGGAAAAATTGACAATTACATTAGTTAATTATAATTAGTCAATTTTATTATGATGATGCAATAAAAGCAGCTAATATAACAAGCCCAAATATTAGCATGATTTAAAAAAAATGGCAATAAGCTTTAAATAATAAGTCTTTAATTAAAATTATTTAAAATGGCAGTAATACACCCTCTCAAATTTTGTTTTGAAAATAAAGGTGTTAAATTGCTTTAACAACATTTAATATAATTTAAAAACTACTGTGAACATACTAAATAGCCGTAAAAAGGCCATTATTATTTTAATAGAAGTTTTTTAAAAGGAAGAATTGGATAAAAAATACAATAGCTGTAGACAAATAAAAGATCCTTCTTCTCTCTTCCCATGCATTTATTACCAAGGGCAAAATGGGAATCCAGAATGATGATTACTTTCATTTTAAATTTTGGTTAGGAAGAATAATTTACTCTTCCCACTCTCATTAACAAGCAGAATATATTCCAAGTACCAAGACAGTGAAGAATGTGATCACAGAAAATGGGAAATGTTAATTCTTTGTGTCTCCAATCCCACCTCTTTTTGGATTATTTAGTAACCTCATACTCTGTTTTCCGTCTCAATTGTGTCCTGATTCACTGCTTCTATTTACTTTCCCAGACATATTTTCTTTCTCACAAGTGGAAGCTGATTAGTTTTTGTTACGATTATATGACTTGATCTCTGTGGAGACTTTGGGGGAAGTAGAGAAGTGCATAATAAAATGATACGTTGCTTCTACTGAGATTACAAAATTAAATGTAATGCAAAACTTGTGCAAAAATAATGCAATCACTTGAATGATTTGAAGAAAGATGAGAAATAGCAGCATTGTGGATGGCTATGTAGTTAATCTAAATTAAAATATATACAAAAATTAATTTTGTCCTCTTAGATGTCAGAACACTTTTTGCTATTTCCCCTGCTTGTTTTGTCTTAGAATTCTGAATAATGCCCTCACTTTCAAATGCATGTGTTACCAACCAAAACAATCTCCGGGAGAAAATCTGTTGAGCAAATAACTTTTCTCAGATTGTCATAGCTTCCCACAGGGGTGAATGAGTCAGTAAATTTCAGAGGATTGACCACTTTTTATGGGTATTAAAATGAATGTTTGATAAGAATATTAGAGTACATTCAATCTTTACGCCCATAGGCATAAACTAATTTGATTGAGTTAAGCCTAAAAGAAATGTAGTCCAAATGAAATTGTTAATACACAAGCTATGAAAATTTGCATCAAAATATTTATAATTAGTTTTAATATAGCACTATTTTAAATACTGAAGACAAAAACTTCATTCAAAGCTTCCCCTTTTTTGGATGCCTTTCTTAGCAAAGTTAACCTGGAAGACAATTTGTTTCATTTTAATCCTTACAATAATTACTGTTATTATATCCAACTATCCAACTTGAAAAGATATACCTGTTCTATTATTTATCCCATGTTGTTTTAAATATTAATTTCTTTTTCTCATGTCTCTAGTTATATTGTAATTTCTTAGAAGGCTGAGAGTTATCCTTACTTTTGTAAACTTCGTATCTATCAAACTTTCTTGTTGTGTATACCAGACATTTAATATATATTTTGTATAAAATCAGTTGAACTGATGAACTCTCCAAATTAAAGTTAACTTCAATGTGCCTAAAAATAATCTGTACAATTTATCAAAATTTTCATTGGTCAGGGACCACCTTAACCTGAAATTCTATTTCAGTAGGACTGGGTTCAAATTTACAATTCTACAGTTTTAATATGTGTGTGTGGTCAAGGCAACACACATGAAGAAACACTGTATAAAGGGACTAATTTAATCCTCACAACAAACATAGGAGATAGATATTATCATCTCATTCATAATACTTATGTTAATTACCAATAATAAGGCAGATATTTGAACTTGGTAATAAGTGTAAAAATGGATAACGCATCCTTGAGAAGTTCAAATCCTAGTGCATTTGTTGTGTCCTAGAAAGAATAAGGAAAAATATAATTTTCTTGCTGAAATTGTTCCTTCCTTGCCTCTTTTCTCTGCTATGGTATCTTTCTTCCTCTTTACGGTTCTTATTTGTATCTCTATATCATTTGTGTGATTTTCCATAGAGAATATAGTTAGTTCTGTACTATAATTTGGATAAGGAAATTGGAATACTTATTTTCCTTAGTTTATAATCTATACGTACAGCTTTTCTGCTAGTTATTTAATGGGAGCGTTCAAATAATAGTTGTTCAAAGTTGGAAAATAAAAAAAATTAAAATTAAAAAATATATATGCTGTGGTATTTTTTAGCTTAGTTCCCTTCTATCCATGCTCAATAATCCCATCAGTAGTGACAGAGCAGGAGCATCACCATCTTGGACCAACACCACCGTTTTAAGTTCCCCTTGATTAAAAACTGCCTAAATTCAGCCCCCAAAATATCAGCCTAATGGCTAATGTCAGTATGAGCAGAAACCACAAGTGACACCTCAGACCAGAAACCTGCTCACCACAAGATAAGATCCCCCTGACCAGAAACATGTCAACCTCCAGATAACCTCCCCTTTGACCTAAGACATTCCCACCCCACAATAAAACTCCTCCACACAGAAACATTCTGAGCCTGCAATAAACACTCTGTCTCAAACCTTTAAATACCCTTAGTCTGTAAGAGAGAACGCTCCTGATCAAAATAGGCTGAAAGCCCCTCTCTGGTTTATTCTCCAAAATAAACCTGTCTTTGACCGCTGAGCCATTTTTTGCGTTTCTTTCTTCTGTAACTCTTACAAGCAGTAGCTATTTTGTTGGATATAATTTTCACTGCAATCCTTATAGGGGAGTCTGAAGTGTCTTGTCAAAAGACATACTAAATAAAATATTCCCATAACTATTACAGATCTGTCTCTTGATAGAAAATAGAAGACAGGAAGTGTAATAGGATTATATATTTTTATATTTACTTCTGTGGATCCCAGCTGTTGTTTTAAATTACCCCTCTTTTGTTGCCTGGCTTTTCATTTGCATCTCTGCCCAGCTTCAACGGGAGCACACTCATCCAAGGCCAAAAGACAAAAACTAATGTCTCTTGTTGACCAAATATTCATTATCATTAAGAGTGACAGCCATAGTAAACCCCTAAAAAACTTGATTCACACAGAGAACAAAGCAATAAGAATGACTGTCTAATTGTGAAAACTATGGATACAATTTTTACTGTGTTTTAGAGACTTTTTTTAAGTATAGGGTGATAGTCCTCCATATTTTAATTCTCTAATACACTTTTTTTAAACCTAGAAACAAATGATCTCTCCCTGCAGTTCTTTTAATACCTAATAGCTTGTATTTCATTATTCTACCATAAAACAAATAAACTCAAACTATTTTAAGTCAGTAAACTTTCTAAATGGAGATACAGATATAAAACACAGTTTTTCTTTAGTAATCAAAACCTTAAAATTCCACAATGAAAACACTGAGAGTAGATTGGCTGTATTAAGCTTTGTTCATGTCATTCACCATGTACAAGAGCTCTGTTGAAAATATTTACCAACATCATCATTCCCATAAATCTAAATATAAAAAAGCAGGTAAATGCTTATTCACAGAAATTGAATTACATAAAATAATACTAAGTCTGCCATCTTCAGTGGAGCATACAGCACACTTTCCATACCTACAGACACAAATCTCATGAAATCCTATACTGTCTTATCTGCTGTATTTATCCAATTGCTACAGAATCAAAGGTGGTTAAATGATGGTTAGTCTCATGCTGCATTTTAATGTCTTGCAAGCTATGGCTTCAGAAATTTATTGTCTATGACAAATTATTGACAGAGCATAGAATTACAAATTGACCTAACATATCCATCATATCTACTCTGTTCTCTTTATTTCTTATAATCTTCAAAGAGCATATAGAATCTAAGGTTAATTTGTGTTCAAATAGTATTTTTTCAATCAAAGTTAATCAGATGTGTTTTCCTTTTATTTTCCCCTTGAAATACTAAACCACAAACAAACATATTCTGAATTAACAATCTATTTGAATGCAGAAATAATTAAACAAGTCATTTCTCCATACTGCAGAATGGAGTTTGGATAGGGCCACATAAAAGATGAAAACTTTCTGACGCATTTGGAATAGGAGAACATAAGAATTCATGGACAAGGAACTGAATGGAGGGACAAAGATCAACCCCCGCAAAGCTAAAACCAGAGAAACAGATCAAGATCTCTTAATCATTGAAATATGAAAACTTCTTCCCCCAACACAACAAATTGATGGACTTCCTAATTATAGAAATAACAACAAATGAACCCTGGCTTCTGGCTTCTAGTAATGGCAGAAAAAATCAGGGTAAAATATATTTTTTAAATCAACACTTTCAAAATAATGTTTTTAAAGGCATTGAGGAATAATCACAAGCAAAGCATGCAGAATCCAGAAGATAATTAATAGCTGAAAGATGAGAACTCCACTGGATAAATTGAGACATTTTGCAGAGGACACTCTGAAACCCAAATGACCAAAGTAAGCAGAAAAATGTAGTTTACTATCTTGTTGGAAGGCAGAGTATTAAGGTAGAAAAGCTGCATAATTAGGGGAAGAAATCTAGAAGGGAGAGATATGCAGAAAGGAAGAGCTCCATCCTATTCGTATAGACTCTGCCCAAATCTGTAAGTCACTGCTAACCTATGAAGTTGTGGGGATATCACTAAGGGCTTGGCATAAAAGGCAAAGCTGGAAGCTGAAAGAACTGAGAAAGATTACAGCACTACCTCCAGAGATTTCTCTTTTGATACATAGATTATTTGCAAGTAGATTTCTTAATTTGCAAACATGCAGTGATTTTCTAGTTATCTTCTAGATTATTAATTGTTATATCAACTGCACTGTGATTAAAGAACAAACTGTTGACTATTGATGATTTCATTTCTTTGCAAGTTAGAAATATTCATTTATTTGAAAGTTATAAAGATTGTTCTACAGCTTAACACATGGTTAATTTTTGGTAGACATATCATAATTATTTAAAAAGTATATATTTTATAGTTTTGGTGTACATATAAATTAGGGAATGTTTATTTTGTTCTTTACATCTATACAATTATTGTCTTTTTTTGTTTAGTGAAAGAAAAATTCCAATGTGATTATGAATTTGTATAGCTCCGATATTCTTGCTAATGCTTATTTTATATATTTAAGCTACATTAATAGGTATATGCATTTGAAATAATTTTATCGGCCAGGCACGGTGGCTCATACCTGTAATCCCAGCACTTCGAGAGGCCGAGGCGGGTGGATCACGAGTTCAGGAGATTGAGACCATCCTGGCTAACACGGTGAAACCCTGTCTCTACTAAAAATACAAAAAATTAGCTGGGCGTGGTGGTGGGTGCCTGTAGTCCTAGCTACTTGGGAGACTGAGGCAGGAGAATGGTGTGAACCCGGGAGGCGGAGTTTGCAGTGAGCCGAGATCGCACCACTGCACTCCAGCCTGGGCAACAGAGTGAGACTCGTCTCAAAAAAAAAAGAAAGAATTTTATCTTCCTGGTTAATTAAATATTTAATCTTTTTGAGCTCTCCATTATTGCATTAAAAGGTACATTTTTAATATGAAGCTAATAATATTTTAACCTTTTATTAGGTTTACATGTTATATATCTTTAACTTCTTTATTTTCAGTCTTTTTCTATCCTTCTATATTATATACGCTTTTGGAAAAGACCCATGATTCATTTTTTTTCACTAGGCCAACCATATTATCCTTAATTTCATTATTTAATTTTTATATTAATAAAATTACTATTATGTAAATGTGAGTCTTACTATTTGCTCACATATTCCTCCTGTTTCTTTTATTTCTTTGTGCCTTTTAAATGATCATTTTTTACTTTAGAACATTATCTTCTCCTCTCATAATTTGACAGTATTACTTTACTGTATTTTAGGGCTTCCTCCTGAGATTGCTAGCCAAATTCTTGACTTAACAAGTGTAATGTAATTTCAAAAATTCTCCTCTTTCTAGACAACACACAAGTATAGAACATTTAAAATCCATGTGCCTCCTTTTGATATTTGCTGTAGAGACAAAAGTGACTCATCCTGGATGCTCATCTGTCATTTTGACTTCTGATTAGCCCCAATCCTGTTAATACCTCCTGATTTCTGTTTTATTTAATGTCCTTAGTGTAAGAAAAAAGTAACCTTGATTCTATTGCACACATTGTAGGCTGTGACGCACACAGCATTCTTGCCTGTCTGGAGGATTGCCTTTAGCTGTCTTGCTAGGGCCCATATACCCTTTCCCTGTGGTATATAAGCCTTGAGTCAGGAGATTAACAGTGTGGAGACCTACCTGTATTGTGGCCATTCAAGATCACACCTCTATCTTTAAGTTCCCCCAATAAATCAACCATTACAAACAAAGTGGATTTGTCTGCCTTCTTCTTTGGTTTCTCTGCGTCTTCTGCATTTGGGGGTTCCTTTCCATGTGCAACCTTTTCACAGAACATGTGCTATTGGAATTTTTGTTACATATTTATTAATACTACCGGGATTTGCCAGGATACCTTGTCCAATAGCAAGCCCTGCTTGTTTAGATATTTTCCCTGAAAACGTTCATTGCCTTGATAGTTTGTCATTGATTTGCTCTGCATCAGGAGCTCTTACCCATAGAAATTCCACAGATGGGCTTTAGAAATTGTATGGACTGGGTATAAAATGAAGGTTTAACAATATTTATCTTCACTGCTTAGACTTTTTGTGGGAAACTGGGTTTACCACAAGCATATAAGGAATCCCACCCAATTTTTTGTTTTATTTTTATTGCTAAAAATATTTTCATGAGATGTAACAGGTGTGGTGATTTCTGAATTGCAAGTTTCTTGACGATGGAAGCATGAGGTTTACAGAGCTGAAGAAACAAGTTCCCTCATTCAGTCATGACATGGCCATACATGTCAGCTTTGCCTGGTAAAGAAGGATGAGTTCATGTCCTTTGCAGGGACATGCATGAAGCTGGAAACCATCATTCTCAGCAAATTGACACAAGAACAGAAAACCAAACACTGCATGTTCTCACTCATAAGTGGGAGTTGAACAAAGAGAATACATGGACACAAGGAGGGGAACATCACACCCTGGGGCCTGTTGTGGGGTGGGGGGGATAGGGGAGGGATAGCATTAGGAGAAATACCTAATGTAGGTGACGGGTTGATGGGTGCAACAAACCACCATGGCACGTGTATACCTATGTAACAAACCTGCATGTTCTGCACATTTACCCTAGAACTTCAAGTATAATAAAAAAAAAATTCTTTTTTTTTTTTGTTTTGAGACTGAGTCTCACTCTGTCGCCCAGGCTGGAGTGCAGTGGTGTGATCTCTGCTCACTGCAAGCTCCGCCTTCTCAGTTCACAGCATTCTCCTGCCTCAGCCTCCCAAGTAGCTGGGACTACAGGCACCCGCCACCACGCCTGGCCAATTTTTGTATTTTTAGTAGAGACAGGGTTTCACTGTGTTAGCCAGGATGGTCTCGATCTCCCGACCTCATGATCCACCCACCTCGGCCTCCCAAAGTGCTGGGATTACAGGCATGAGCCACTGTGCCCAGCCCCAAAAAAATTCTTAAAAAGACTGCTTTGTCCTTACTAAAACAGTCAGCCATATGTAAGACCACTGCTGGAGGTTGAACAAGGTAGACATTATAATTTCAAATTTAAGTCACTCATGTTAAATGACATTTGCATTTTGATTCCTGTATATCATAATGTGTTAGAAATATTAATGTATGAATGAGACAAAAAGTTAGCTGCTCATGAAATAAAAGACCTAGAAGTATACATCTTTTCTGGCTGTGAAAGCCACAAGCAGAACTATGCCCTGCATAGCACCAAAGGAGAAAGAATATCCCTTCCTGCATAAAAAGAGTTTTAAGTAGTTAAAGCATTTAATATGATAAATTTTACAGCTAAATTTTTTTTCAGTAGGCACAACATACTACTCTCTTAATATAAAGCAAATTGTAGGGAAAAGAATTATCTAGAAAACCCGTACAAGTATACTGGGGAAAATAAATGAAAGGAAGAAGCTAATTTTACATGCCAGTCTCCGTTCCTCTAAGGGTAACATACAGATCACAGAATTTAAGATTCTACTTGTTAACTTTCTCCCAGAGAGAACAAAAAAAGTGTGATATTATATAGTCAGAATATTGTTCCTTATCCTGTATTCTATCCTCTTGGAATGAAACCTGTTTCTCTCTCGCAGTAATATATAGAATAAATGACACTATCTTCTCATCAAAGAAGATACTCTACTGTTATGCATACACGGTATATTAGTTTTCTTTCAGGCATCACAGTCATAGTCTGTAAAACTGTTACTGAAACAACAGAGGTTCTCTGTAGGTCCTGCTGCTTGCCACACAGAAGGCTGATCACTGAGATGCATATTGCCAAGGAAGAAGGCTTTAATCAGGTGGCAGCCAAGGAGATGGGAGCTCAGGGTCAAATCCATCTCCCTCACCCACTAAAACTAGGGGTTTATATAGCAGGCGAAAACGTAGCAACGTGTAAGAAGACAGGAGCTAGGGAGGGACAAGGAAGCAATCACGATGCATGAGGTGTCCCCCATCTCATTGTCTGAATGGGATAACCTGATGAGTTTCAGTTCTTCGATACTTTTTTTTGAGAGGTCTGTAGGATCCTTTCCAGAGGAAGAAACTCAGATAGAACAAATATAAGACTAAAAGGATCAATTTCTATGTTTGTTCAAAAAAACTATCTATGGGACTTTTGGGTTGGTTTCAAAACCCTGCTCATATTCAGGTATCCCTCAGAATATTTTCACATTGGCAAAAAAGCAGCTGCCCAGGTTGTATCCCCTATTCTTCAAGGAGTGGATTTTAAGAGCCGAAGGATTTATTTTACAGCCACAGAACTTCACCTAAATTTCCTTTCCTTAGAAAAGTTCAAGTGCCAATGGCTGCTAAAATGAAGGGTAATTTAGTGACTATAGAATGGGGCTGAATGATTAAAGTTTGAGTCATAGAACATTAGTTTAGTCATAGCAGGATCAATAGCAAATATAATTTAAATAAAATCCTTCAGGATCTCCTAACCTCCATACCAGAAAAATGTACTATAATTGAGGTGGTGAACACATGATATATCAAATTACAAAACACAGGAAGAGATAGAATAGAAGGAAGCAAAGAAAGATGTAAACGAGGAAGAACAATGACAAGAAAAGCAGTATTTACTTCAGCTTTCCTTTCTGCAAAGCACTGTACTAAGTCCTTTTTATGCATAATCACATTTAAAATTTATAGCTTCATTCAAGTTACTCACAGTAACACTTGGAGTTACTGTGAATGATTGTGAGAGCTAATATTATCACCATTTTCCAGATGAGAAGTCTGTGGTTTAGACAGGATATGTGACTTGTTTAGTGTTGTACTTAGAAGAGGATTCAAAACCAGATCTGCCTGCAGAGTGCACAGGATTAACTACTATTTTATACTCTCCCTCTTTTTAAAAATGCTAAGCCTAAAGGCTCACCTAATTCAGGTTCCAATGAAAATCTACACTTATTTTATAAAATTCATTTTGTACTAGTTATAATAAGAACATTAATTCTAATCCCTTCAGGTCAGAAATCAGGATGAGCAAATTATAAGAGGAACCAAGCATACATTCATTTAAAAAACAAGCTACTTATTTCTCCCATGCAGAAGCCTTGTAGGTAAGCTCTCTTCTTGTAACTGTGGTCTGCAGAGCAAACCAGGGCAAATGAGGAAGCAGATTAACTGGGAACACATTTAAAATAATCAGTGTCTTCCAGATACATTGCAGTCACTTTGCGGAGTGACTTCAGTAAAAAAAAAAAAAAAAAATGAGAGAGAGAATGAGAACTGAATATATATGACACAATCACCAGTTTTAAACAAAAACAAACCTCAAAACCAATGAAGCAGCCTGCTTTCTTTATTTGGAAAGAAGACTGGAGCTAGCATTATCCCCATAGACAATCATGGCCCACAAAACACAACTAGAAAGAGGAAATTTCTGCTTTTTATATTTTTGTTTCTTAAGCCAGGCTTATATGTATGATTACATGATGTCTTCTCCACTCCTCTTTCATAACTTCAAGATTTGGGAATCGGTCAACACAATAATTGTAGGTGAAGAACAGGAGATTAGAACACACATTTTCTCCTTTGGAATAAATAAATCTTTACCTGTCACATAAGAAATAAAGCTTCTTTCACCAGCAAAGAGTGAGTAATGCTTCAAATCTCCCCAAAACCTGTATTTCTTTTTTTTTTTCTTTCTCTTCAGGAACGATATTCTTTCCATTCATACTCCATCCTACTTCTGCCAGACTCTGCCTTTCCCAAGAGCCTCCTCTGTCTGAATTTTTCTCTCTCAGGACACCTTTTATCAGCTCCAGCTGTGGAAGGTACGATTTTTTCTTTATTTCATAAAGAGTTTTCAGAATAAAGAAGCTTTAATTACAACCCTTTAGAGGGTCACCTGGATTACTTAGAGTTGTTGCCTGGATCCCCTAATTTCTATCCAACCCTGCCTTTGGGGCTAGTGAACTCAAGTGTAAAAAGCAGGTGCTTTTAAACGAATCTATCTTTATAAAAATTCCTCCTACGCCATTAAAAGCTGGTGGTTGTGGGTGAGTTAAACCACCTATCCCCATTTTGAAAATGAAGGGAATGATTCCTGTGAGGTGGGACTACTGGGAGATAACACAGTGGAAGCAGCTGGTGTGATCTTGGCACATATTGGAAAAAAATTAGGGGAACCCTTGGGAAGAAAGAAAGTTGAAAGCTTTGATAGGGATTTGGGAGCTGTGTAAAAAGGTGGAAAAGAAGAGAGATTAGGATTTACTGTTTTTCACAAGAAGAAAATGCAATAACCAGTTGTGAGGGTGAGATCAATTTAGGGATTAGAATGTTGATTACTGAAGGAAATGTTTTTAGGGCTCTCTCCTCCCAAATAAATATTCTTTGTAACTAATTCCTCAAACTGTAAATTGGCCTTCCTGCATTAATCAGTCTGGGCTGCTATAACAAATTACTATAGACTGGGGGGCTTATAAATAACTAAAATTTATCTCTGGATAATTTCTGGAGTTCTGGAGTTCTGGAGGCCGGACGTCTGAGATGAAGGTGCCAGCGGGTTCCAGTGAGGGCCATCTTTTGGGTGGCAGGTGGCTGCCTTCTCTTTGTATCCTGACATGATGGGAAGATGGTAAGAGAACTCTCTGGGGTCCCTTTTATAAGATCATTAATCCCATTCATGAGGGCTTCACTCTCATGACCTAGTTATTTCCTGAAGGCCTCCTAATACATTAGCGGTTAAAATTTCAGCATCCGAATCTTAAAACACAAGCATTAAGTGCATACCATTTTCATAATGCATTTGTTACCTGCCTCAGCCTCTCAGGAATCTCCTGGGGTAAAGGACAAGCATGAGGACAGGCCAAGTACTACCTCTACTTCTGTTCCCAGGAAGCTCTGCTTTTTCCCCAGGAACCTCAAGCAAAGTCAGGTCCCATTTTTATAATATTCATAATTTTGTCCCCAGTGAGGGAATATTTAGTGTATGTTTTATGCACCTTATTTAGAAATGAAAGGTAAAGTTAGGGGTGCTGGATGTCCCAATATCACCTAACCATCTGGTGACATAGATTCTAGTCAGTGTCAATGCCAGGTTGGTCTCCTTGGATAGGTGACCTGGATTTCTGAGCTTAACATCCTTTGTGAAAGGAGGGATTCATCATCATATTGTCTTCCATTTGTATTTTTTGAGAGAAGTATATGCCCAAGACATATGACAAATTAAAGACAATGGAAGTGGTACTGGTAAAAATAACAATAATAATGATAATTTTGACAATGACATAAATTATCACTAAGAAACTGCTAGCTAACATCTCTGTGACAATGACTTTAAATGCATTGTTTCATGTAATTCTCATAAAATGTTTGTAAGTTTCAATATTCTTATTTTGCTAATGAGGTGACTAAGGCTTGTATCAGTTAAGTGATAGTCTCAGGCTCACGCAACTACTTGAGCTACTTACGGTCACTGCTGAGATTCCAGAAAAGGAGTAATTTTTCCAACACTATTCCAGCAAATTGGGCAGAGACACGATTTCTAGAACTAACACCCTAAAAACAGCAGAATGACAAAGAGGTGGAGACTATTCTGACCCTTTTCTCAATGGATTTAGGCATTTTCTTAGGGGGGTGTGTGTATGTGTGTGTGTGTGTGTGTGTGTGTATTTGCTGTATTTTGGACACTATGTGGTCTCAAATGACTTACAGCAATTCTGTAATATACACATTATAAGTTCCAAATTTGCTGATGTGCCATAGGAAGCTCACAGAAATTAAATAATTTCTCCAAGATGACTCCCTTAATAAGCATAAGAAATGTAATTCAAATTAAGTCCAGATTCCCTGTGCTTTTTCCATGGTTCATGTCTTCTATGGTTGATGGTAAATTTACTCTGCAAAAGTTGAGCTCTAATTAACTATATTTTATGTTACCTGGGAATTTGTATATATCCCATTTTTTTCTTTGAGTATTTTATTTTATTTAATAATTAGTAATAGCCAACCAAAGTTGTGAATGTGAAGGAATTTTGTATTTATTAGATGAACACAGCATTATGCTGACAAATTTATTGTTGTCACTTTGGTGGAAATTTGAGAGGCTTCTGCAGTTCAACCTTTGAACACAGGTTAGTAGTATGCTGATAAATACTTAACAGTTACATCTCTGGAAGAGCAGGAGCCTTCATTTGCAACATGTGCCAGTTTTCCTGGTGTATATAGCTTCACCATGACCAATTCCAAGCTACCAGCATAGTGTCACTTAACGTGAAGTCAAGAAGAAATGTATCCAGTGCACTCTGGAGGTGTGGCAAGCCATCTCAGCATACCACTGACAGTCAGGCCAAGAAAGCCACACTTTAATGAGTACAAAGCAGGTAGGTAATGGAGTTATGAAGTGTTGCTACCTGAGTTTACTCAATAGCAAGCTAATATTATTTCAAAAGGAAAAAGCCAAATTTTATCCTGTAAGTCTCTTGGCATTGAACAGCACTGGCATTACATTGCATTCAGTGTAGTTCGGATTTTGCATCATTGAACCTCAGTTTGTTCTCTCCATGGCCACATTTCTAAGACATTTTACAATTTCCTTCTCTATAAAATTCAAGAATTGGTACCAGTGCTAAATTGAACTTCTTACAGAAAGGTGAGTCACATTCATCAAAAATGACGGGCTATATTGAGCAGGCAAACTTATTCCTTTCTTTCATTGCTCCAATAAATCATTCATTTATGGAAAAGGACTTTAAGGACACCCTAATAATTTCACTTCCACAGCTCCACTAATATCAAATCCTCAACATTGAAGGGCTAGGGGCAACTTTGTGATAAATAACATCTGCAAAGCAAGACATGGTTTCCAAACCACCCATGAAAACACTTGGTCAGGTCAAGTATCACTGGACAGATTGTTCTGGCTCTACTGAGAATCCTAATAATTCTGGACTGTCAACCAACCCTAGGAGAACCGTTTAATTGGGTTGGAAATGAGTTTCAGTGATATCATTGTGACATTATGTCCCACATGTCTTTATTAGGTTCAGGTTTGTGTAAGGTCCTATAGATCACGTGAAATAAAATCACAGTTACATTAGCTTGACCAAATTTGCACAAAAACATAATAACAGAACATACCTATCAGAGGGTGACCACAGGTTATTCCAGGAGAAACATTTCTTAGGACGGAGAAGAGTACACAGAAATGACAAGATTTTGTGAACTCCTATAATCTAAGGAGAATTTATGAAGATGACAGATCCAAGTCTGGATTTGAAATTGTACCTAGGCATAGAGAAGGAGAAGCATCCCCAAGCAAGGTGCTGATGGGAGGCAGATCTGATGATTACATCAAGGGAGTACATTGGAACTAGTCTAAGAATCGACTCAGCCATCACTGATGAAAGAACTTTTGGGAAAAAAGGGTATGGGATAGAGGTCTCAAACTGAGATGTCTACATGTTGTAGGTTATGCAAAACAACAAAGTAGGCTCAGCATAAGGGGAAAAAGATCTGAATTGTGCACCAGTGCCATTTATTTGGTCCCAAATTTCACTGAACTTTTAGTTCTTTTTTGAACTGAAAAGTTATCATTCACTTTATCATTTATTCCTGTATGGTTTATCTTTTTCTGAATAATAATATTTTCATAGCTATGATATGCTATGAAAACTTTATAAAGGATATAATCAGGAAAAGCTACCTACTCATATAGATAATCAATGCCAGAGTACATGCTATAGAGGATATCATCAGAAATTTTATAATTGGTTTTATAATATTGTCTTAACTTACTCATTTACACAAGAAATTCTCACAAAGAAATATACCCTCTCCCCATTTCCAGACAATTATGGCCCTCATGTTCTATTTTTGGATCTTTCAAAGTTGATAGATACCTAGATAAAGAGTAATATGAGAAATATGTAAATATGAGAACTATAGAAGATTTGTGAACTTTATTGAGCTTGCTGACTGTAAAAATGCCAACTTTTATTGAGTGTATTTAATAAATCAGTCATGTGCCAATAAGTTCCTTCTCTCTGGAATGAATAAAACAGACACCTAAAGGTTTTTTTAAAAAATTAAAAGTTCATATGCGCTTAGTGATAAATATAGGGCAGAAAAGTAACTGAAAAAAAAGTAAATATTGCCTGGTACTTGAGAATAGTATTTCTGGATATGTGTTTTGATGCTCTAAGAACTCTTTCACAATTAAACATGGTAAAATTGTAACAAATATTGGTTGAGCTCATTGATAGATGAGGAATTTGCCATAGATCTTTCCAGCTGTGAGCTAGACATGATACACTATGAAAACTCTGCAGAGGATATAATCAGGAAAAGCTACCTACTCACATAATCAGTGCCCAAGAACATGCTTCACGTCCTCCAAACAGAAGAGTATTTTTACTCTTTGTATTTATAGCTGCTTTAGTGGTATGCCATTTTAGTCTTGATTTTGTAATTTTTTGTCAGCCATATGTACTGTGACATCCACTCTACTGCTGCTGTTTTCATTTCTCATTTCATTTCATTTCTCTTAAAATTGTATTGTGTATTTATTAACATAATCTCTTACATTGAAATAAAATATTTGTCAATTTTCTTTATAATCAGAGACTTTGTGTCCAGTTTTATTAATCTTTATATACCCCATGTGGTGAAAACGTCCTCTATATTATCCTCTCTTAGGATTTACTATTTTTAACTTTCACATAAAAATCTAAAAACCACCTGAAATTAATACGCTTATACTATGAATAGAAACAATTATCTCTCTGTCTTTCTCTCTGTGAATAGAAGCAATTATATATTATACTATGAATAAAAACAATTTCTTTCTCTTTCTCTCTCTCTCAGATATACAATTGATGAAGTACAATTTATGGAAATAACTGCCTTTTTGCCACCCTCATGTTATGCCACCTATATCATTGATCAATATAAGCCAGGGTCTGCTTTTAAGCTCTCTGTTTTGTTTTCTTGGATGGTTTGTCTATTCTTGCACAATTAATCACTATCTTCATTACTGCAATCCTCAAATAAGTCTTGATTCTCCAAAATTTCAGTTTATCTTCAATATTGCATTAGCTATTATTAGATCTTTGAATATTTACAATTATTGGCTTATCAATTTCAACAAAAAACTTCTACTTGAATTTTTATTGAGATTGCAGTAAATTTACAGATGAACTTGACGATAATTTGCTTCTTTACAAACTGTCTTTCCATCCATAAATAGTTTTCTATTAATTTAGTTTCATATTGATTCTCCCTCAAGAATGTTTTATAATGTACTCTCTATAGATTTATCTCTTCCTTTGTTACAGTTTTTCTTAGGTATTTGATTCATTTGGATTATTGGACCAGTTCAGATGTATTTAGGACTTAAATGTTAAAGACATTTAACAGTTTTGAAGAAAATTTAGATGAATATCTTTATGACTAATGATCTAGAATGATTTCTTATACATGATAAATACCATAAAATATCAGTTTAAAATAGAATACTTCAAACATTAAAATAAATTTAATTTATAAAATGATACCAGAAATTCAGTGAAAAATTGATCTACAGCGAGACGTTATTGACAATATTCATAACTCACAAATGTAAATAATTCATGTATCAATCTGAAAGAAAGAAATATCTCAATTTTAAAATGGGCCAAAGTCATATGCATACATTTAACAAACAATGAAAAACAAATGACTTATACACATATGGCAATGCTAAACCTCATTAATAATAAGTAAAATGCAAATTACAACCAAATCAGATACAATTATGCAGTATTTGATTATCAAACAATAAATGTCTGACAAAACCAAGTGGTGGTGAAGACATATGTCAAGGAGAATAATTCATACACCGCTTGTGAAAAGCAAATGATAAATAACTGACAAATCACTTTATAAAACCATTCACATTGTTTGTTAAGGAAGACTGTAATTCTGCAATTACACTCTCAAATATATACTTAACATAGCAATTTTTGTTTTTATTTGTTTGTTGTTTAAATTGAAGGTTACTACAGATTATTTTGTGAAATCATTTTGGTGAGTCATACTCAGAATTATTGAAAATGAAATAGGACAGCAAATAAAAGATCCATATTCACCTAACATTTTAAAGGAAAGGGCTTCAGTCATAAACATATTTTTAGGAAGAGGCAATCCACTTTGGGCCCTGGTGTTCCTGAGCATACTTGCTGGAAGTGCCAGGAATTTAGAACTCTCACCACTCTTCTGGGCCATTATTCAAGGTTGTGTTTGCAGGGAACAGTCTTGAGTGATGAGGGAATGTCTCCCCCGAGACAAAGTGCAAGCTTACTACAGAAGCAGAGATCACCTGAGCTCAGTGTTACTCTCTTCTAACACAGCCCACTGTGTATTCAGACATCCATCATGGACTCTTTTGTGTCATGCATCTGGGATTTGAGGGTATGAGAAATTGACACCAGCAAATGTGAAGCTCTGATTGCTGCTTTTGCCACGAGTATTGAAATCCTTTGTCTCTGACGTGGAAGTTTTGTGTCTTCTACCGGGATCTATGAAATAATAACAGGTTGGGTAATTAGCTTGCAAATAGGACAATATGCTACACTCTGCACAGTTCTTCACATTATTTTTCTGGTCACAATAGGAAATTTTTCCAGTTGTGGGTCACTATCAAAAAGCTTCAAAGACATTTCCCTAGACAACTCTCTTGCACATAAGAACTATGAGACATGTAAAAATACAATGTATAATAGTGTTGTTTGTAATAACTAAAATAAAACAAAACAAAATCTGAAAACAACACAGATGGTAATCATCAGGAGGATCCATAAATAAATTGTAGTATACCCACCCAGTGCAACACTATACAGCAGTGAAAATAACAAACTATCACCACATGCAACAAACATTTGGATCATGAAACAGTATTGGGCAAAATCAAACCAATAACTGAAGGCTACCAATAGTATGATACCACTTTAAGAACTTAAAAAATATGGGCAATTAAGCATATTTTGCTTAAGACTGCATGTACGTGAGCTAAAATTGTAATGTAGAAAATAGGAAGAAAATTATAAACATATATTCAGGATAGTGGTTAGTGCTAGAAAACAGTCAGGGTCATGTGATTGGAGTAAGTATTCATATTTAGGTAGCTTAAATGAAGATTGTGTATACAGTTCATTAATTGTTCACATTGTAAAAATACAAAATACATACTTTCATATGTCAAACATTGTTTCATTAATCAAATATTATTAGCTAAATTAAACAAACTATGTCCCAAATCTTGAAATACTATGATCCAGAGTTGGAAAAAAAGAATGAAGAAATTATGAACACTAACAATAACAAAAATTATTATTTCAATCTTTATTATAATTGCCACCAGTGGTGAGTAAAATAATTTAATTTCAAACTGCATTAGTTTTTTCTACATGAAGCACTGATGACGGGGTGTTAAAAAATATTTTTAAGTAATTGGTTTTACGTTAAATTTCATTTTCTTTTGTGTAAGTGGAAAATCGAAAATAACGCCAGTAAATTCAGATTCTAAAACTGATATTTGTTCACAATTTGGGACTTAATATGAAACACCCCACCATCACTTTTTTTCATGCAAAAGAAGCTCAGGGAGTATTATATTTAAGCCTCTACTCATAATTTAAGAAACCAGCCACAAGAATATAGAGAATACGTTTGAGAAGTTGAAAGTTAAATAAATCAGTCTATATATGCATCATGCTGAATGAAATATAAAATAAAATTAAATTCACAGAGAAAGCCCCAGTTTTCAAATGTTGCTAGTTGTCCTCAGCTTCCATACCACAAAGAGAGATTCAAAATTACATTGAGGTATGAAGGCATTCACTTTCTTGACGATTAAGCAAAATTTCTAACTATGGTATCATATGACCAATGAACCGTCTAAAAGGAGAAAGAAAATCTTAAAATCATTATTCAAGCATCACCCTTATTTTACTGCATGCATTTGTTCATAAGAGTTACAGTAAATGCACAGAACACTATTCATTGTCCATTTATAAAAATAAACAGATAAAGAATAGTAATAAAAGATAAATGATCGTTCTACTTTCTCCATACCATTGTATGTGATTTATTCCCAGTTCTGTTTGTACGTGTGAGAATGGAGTCTTATTAAATCTGTGGCTTCCAGTCTCATGATTACTTCTTCACAATGTATTCCATATGCCATGTGGCATTTGTAATTTTTACTCCATTAAAACTCTTTATTTTTCTGGCTTTTCAATGATTCCATCACTTTCCAGGGAAGCCAAGTCTATTTTGTTTGCTGAAATGTCACCTCAGCTGAAAACCTCTCTGAACAAAGGTATTTGTGTGGCCAAAAGCTGTATGGTCATGGCTGGATTCCTGCGACTTTAGAGTCAGCAGCAAACAACCTGCTCGCTACCCAGGCTCTTTCCTGGACCTCCGCACTGCAAATTTGGCCAGTCTTTCTTGCTGTGGAGAAAGAAGCAAGCCACTGTTACTTTACAACCAGCAATTACCTTCGGGGTTTCAGAAATGAACTTCCCCTTCTTTTTCGAAGCAAGATTGCCTTACTCTCAATAAGATATGGGGAAATTGTTAAAAAGGGGAGATTGTGAAGCCAGTGAGAATGTGCTGTAGCCCTAAATTAATGCTGGAATTGGCTCCAACCTGCTGAAGGAATTTAAGCGTTCTCAAGGCCTGGACACAATGTAGCAGAAATAGAGCAAAAGCCAAAATAGTAGGATTCCAGATGGTAATGTTGAAATAGCTCTGAATAGAAAAGTCCACCATCTCTGCACTTGCTCGATTCCTCTTACTAATAAGAGCATTGTACTAATGATTAACCATGTTATTTCTAGAGAAGGAAGAAGCATATAGCATTAAGTAGTGATATAGTACATGCAGGCACATTTTCCTAGCTATCACATGTTAATATTTACAGCCCAGGATGCCCTCCTTTCAAGTAGCAGTTTGGTAATAATGTATATAGTAACTTAAGCACAGCTCGCATTCTTCCAATTCTGCCTGTACTCTTTTTTATGGAGAGTATTACTTGGATTTTTCTACCCAACTCTTTTGTCATTTTAATTCCTCCAGGAGGGTACATTCTTAGGGAGATTACAGTAAATACTGTCCTAAATCCCCATGATGTTTTATGTGGCCATAGCTGTCTATCTTCTGACCACCTCTATCACCACTTTTCCAAAACAGAACAACTGTCAGGCTCAGATGTCTTACTTTCCTACATTGCCACTGCACGTCAACATTGATTTTCCTCTCTATTCTCTTCATTGAAAGAGTAGAGATTAAGAAAGTGGGCTATGGACTGAACTAGGCTGAAGCTCTCAAAAACTGTTTGTCAGCTAAAATGTGAACCCAGGTCAGCTAGCGAAGGTCTCTGAGACTTAACCTCCTCCTCAGAAAAACACTTGCCTCATCCTCTGATTGTGAAGATTAACTGAGCTGATTTGCATAAAACATCAACCAATGACTGGCACAGAGAACTAAGTTGATTCATGATATTGATGATGGTGAAAGTGAGAAAGAGGCAGAAGATAGTAATAAGAAATATAATAAACATTATAAATCAAATGAATTTAAAGGTCTCTCAATATCTTTAGATCAATATCAAAATGTTCTTGATAATCAGACAAAATGTTTTTAAGTATCAGAATATTATAAAGTCAAGCTCTCTGGATCTCTGCAGCCGTACCCTTTGAACACCCAACTTCTCCAAGAGCATAAACTCTAGCTTGATGGAATGTCAAATGTGTTGCATTTTTAACTGTGTAGAAGAGCTATGCATGATTGAGATCATATCAGAATATGTCCTGCCAGGCGTGAGAATATCCAGATTATAACCCAGGAAAATTATAAAATACTGCAAATTTAACACTAGAAAATGGGAGGGATAAATTGTACGATTAATAAATTATTTTCAAAGACATTTTCTAACCATAATGTCTTATTTTTGAAGAAAGTAGACTTGAGAAAAGAAACTACATATAGCATTAGGAGAAATAACTAATGTGGATGATGGGTTGATGGGTTCAGTAAACCAACATGGCACATGTATAACTGTGAAATAAACCTGCATGTTCTGCACATGTACCCCAGAACTTAAAATATAATAATAATAAAAAAAAACTACACATGTACTGATGTGAAGCTGCAGAAATACTTCCTTTATGATTTGTATTTGAAACATTTTAATTAACTAGATACATTGCACATACTTTTAGTAAAATATACCAGTACCTTTGAGAAAATATTTTGTTCTTTTTAAAATATTTTGTATATTTTAATATGTCAAAATATGCTCATAATTTTATCTTACCAGCTTTACGAATTGTAACATATTTTTTCTCAGATTTTGAAGAATTATTGTTCCCAGCTCATGTTTACATAGAGCATTTAAAGAATGTGTTTTTATTTATTTTTCTGATAGAAATAAATGTTTTGATAATTTGGAGAATAGAGAATGTACCTTTCCTCTTAGTTTTAAATGGTCCTGAAAACATGAGGGTAACATGAAGAAAAAGTATAATTGAAAAGTGTAGAAGTCAGGAGGGTAATATTTCACAGAAGGAAATTGATCAAGCCAAGTCACACAGACCAACAGCTTGGAGTACTATCGCCTTAGCAAATGGATATTTGATTGAGTTCAACAGAGGTCAAC
Organism: Pongo abelii; assembly: GCF_028885655.2. Classification (NCBI taxonomy): domain Eukaryota; kingdom Metazoa; phylum Chordata; class Mammalia; order Primates; family Hominidae; genus Pongo; species Pongo abelii. The sequence continues at coordinate 87,613,048 of NC_072000.2, read as the reverse complement.
TCAAAGTAGATCATCCAGAAAGACAAAATTTAGCAGAAGAACACCTGGGTATCACAGGAAAACAATTGCCAATGGTGTATCTGGGCCTCGCCAGAGCCCAGAACAAGGACATGAACATCACTGAGAAGAAAAGCAGTTCCTCTTTTCTCTGCCTCTGTGTAACGAAAACGAATGCTCATCTCTGATTCTCCCTGTGTCATCTTTTGACTTTTTCTGTCATCATACCAATTTTCTCTACCCTTCTTATAATGTGGTCCACTAAAACTGTCTCAAAATGGTGTCTCCAGGCTTCTTTCTGCTTAAGTATCTGTCACTGTCCAACTAGCCTTTGTACTAATTTGGGAGAGAGAATACAATTCATGCAGTTTTGAAAATATAATAATTTGTACAAGCAGCTGTGACTTCATGAAAGAATAATGTGGAGTATTGGTCTACAAACCCTCGTTGCTGTGAGATATGCAATATACAGCATACAAGGTGTGTCTTTTACACATGTAAAGTGAAACGGGCATGATTTCACTTTTGCTACAGAAAAATATTTCTAAAGGAGAATATTGATATAAGCAAGGGTATACTACATAAACAATACTATACGATGTGTCAGATAAGCCTTAACATCTCAGTGGCTTAATCAAATAGAATGATACTTCTGATTCATATAAAGTCCAATTTGTAGATATGCTGGATGTATAGAGAATTTGCTCTCCACATTCAACCATACCTGCTGGAGGCTCTGCCCTCTTTAACATAGCTCCCAAGATTTGCCTTGGGTTTTGTTCTGCAGACAACAGACAGGAGAAGATCATGGAGAATCACGTATTGGAGTTTGTGACGGATCAGTTCTGTATGTGAGGTGCATTATTATGATTCAAATTGCATTGACTGAAACTCAGTTACATGTGCGCACCTAACTTTAAGGATGGCTGTCTTAGTCTATTTTGTGTTGCTGTAACAGAATAGAGGAAACTGGGGAATTTATAAATAAGGGAGGCTTATTTAACTTAGGCTAGCAAATTCAAGGGCATGGCCCTTGCTTCTGGTGAGGACTTTTGTGCTATGTCATAGCATAGCAGAGAAGGTTAAAAGAAAAATAGACACATGCAAAAAAAAGCAAAACTGAGGGAGGGCTATCCTGGCTTTATAACAACCCACTCTTGTAGAAGCTAATTCACTCTCATGAGAACTAATCCAGTCTATCTATGGCAAGAACTCACTCCCTTTCCAGAGAATGACAGTAAGCCATTCTTGAGGATCCACCCTCATGACCTGAACACCCCTGACATGTCCCCAGCACAATCACACTCAGGATCAAATTTCAACCTGAGTTTTGGTGGGGACAAGCAAATCATATGCCAACCACAGCAGCTCAAAAATGTAGTATAGTTTTCAGGAAGACAGCATTTGGGACTTTGATTACCAGTCTGAAAAGGTTGGCCATCATTCTTTGATAATGTGGACTTATTACATATTTTTGAGTTGAGAAGGTGAATTAATCTGAAGGATGGTTCAAGTGATGCAATCTCTGTATGTAGAAAATTGGAAGTGGGAGACAAGTGATTTAAATTTACAAACGTTAGGACAGAAGGTTGCAATACAAGGTTTTTATGGAAGTAATTTCAACAAATCTGGAAAATAATCTGACACGGAACTAATGTCTCCTTTATTCATCTGTGAATGATTTATTAAATATTTACTCTGTGCCAGACCCTGAGCTAGATACTAGGGATAAAATAGTCCATTCTTTATGTACTGCATACAGCTGTAGTCTAGTGGGATTGGAGGGTGGAAAGAGACAATAAATTATTACGGTTGTACCTAATTAAATTGTGATAAATATTGCAAGAACGATAGAAATTAATAAATGAATATAGTAGACTAGCCAAGATCTCTCAGAGTAAGTGAAATTTAAGCTCTGTGTGAGTGTGTGGTTTACATGATTTAGAAGATACTCATAGATAATTGAGGAAAAAAGTGTACACGGGAAAGCCACGTGTGGTGGGAAATAGAAGTTTAGGGTTGGAGCCACCAACTGAGGACACCAACTAATACCCAGGTGCATATATATATTATTTAGCTATAAATGAAGGGCAGGAAATGAAGGTAGAAATGCAAAGAAAGTTGAAATGGTTTCAGACAACTCTCATACAATGTAGACTATTTTAGTGCTTCTTTAGATGCGATCCAAGCTTCACTTGGATACTACACAAAGATATTTCTTACAAAGATTTCTAATGTACAGTTGTCCTTTGCTTTTAAAACGTGTGCTTTTTTCTCTTAATTTTGGTATGCTGCTAAATTGCAATTATATGTTTATATGGCTAAAGTTGTCTCTGGACTATTAGTTCCTTGAGAATGGGGTATATTAATTTATTATTTTCCCTACTTCTTCCTCACAGATTGAGAAACAGAGCAGGAGCTCAATAATTACATGATGAAAAAGAAACGATACAGAAAAGAACAATGAATGAGTACTTTTATGTGAACATGCACAAGGTTCTTGGAGTACAGAAAATGATGCAAAAGGCTGGGTGCGGTGGCTCACACCTGTAATCCCACCACTTTGGGAGGCCGAGCTGGGCGGATCACCCGAGGATAGAAGTTCGAGACTAGCCTGACCAACAGAGTGAAACCCTGTCTCTACTAAAAATACAAAAATTAGCCAGGTGTGGTGGCACACATCTGTAATCTCAGCTATTCAGGAGTCTGAGGCAGGAGAATCACTAGAAACTGGGCAGAGGAGGTTGCAGTGAGCCAAGATCACGCCACTGCATTCCAGCCTGGGCAACAGAGCAAGACTCTGTCTCAAAAAAAAAAAAAGAAAAGAAAAAAGAAAAGAAAATTATGCAAAAATCTTGGAAGCATGAGAAAGCGTGATGTATGGCAAGAGTAAAGTGTGACATAGAAAGGTGGTGGGAAACAAACCAGAATGGTTGAATCAGGGACATATAATACAAAGCCCATCATGCCTTATTAAATAAATTAAACTTTCTCCTGGAGGAAATGCGAAGTCATCAAAAATGTTATAATGTTACAAAGACTTGAAAAAAAATTGTTGGGAATATGAAGGACAACTAGTAAATGGGGGAACAAAAAGCTATTTCAACATTTCAGATGAAGAATAATGACGATAAACTCAGGTATACCCTGTCTGTGTGAAAACAAAATTTCTGTTTCGAGAGAATTCTTTAGACAATCAGAATCTATAAAGCCAGAGAAATGCCTCCAGAAAGCAAAACCACTAATCATGTCCCTTGTGATATATACTGTAAAGGAGTAAGAGGAAATCCTACAAAGGTTTTCATTGTTGCATTTGTTTTCCTAACATCCATGAGCAGATTTCCCCATCAGATGTGTCTCTAGGAACTTCAATAATGATAAATCAACATCACAAAAGCAGCTATGGACTATACATAAAAGAATGGGTGTAGCTGAGTTCCAGTTTCAATACAACTTTATTAACAAAAAGAACTGGTCAGCCAAATTGATCCATGGGCCATAGTTTGCCAACCCAAGATCTGGTAACTTATTGTAAGAACCAGTGTTTGAGCTATTTAGGTCAACGTTATGAAGAGTAATAAAATCCCCACCAAAGATGTCTCAGCATTCTTTTGCACATCATGCAATCCCATTACTAATAGATTATTATTTGGGCAAGAGAAAAATAATGCAAGTGAGGCACATATTGAAATTTTTAATTTGATATTCCCAAGGTCAGTCACCTTAGAAATCTGATGTTGCTTAACATTGAGCCCCTCAGATTACACTGATGGGAAATATCTGCTTACAATATCTGCTTAATAATTGCATATTTTTTCAGCCACCATGTCACTGTTAACAGCTCCTTGCCCATCCAAAAACCTAGAATAGCTGGATTAATTATAGTTCTCCAGAAAAACAGAAAAAATAGGATATCTATCTATCTATCTGGAAAGAAATTGGGGAAAGGGGAAAGAGATACATTTCTCTGGCAGGTGTAATTGTGAAGACTGAGAATTTACATGATTTGTCATCTATAAGTTAAAGATCCACAAAAATCCATGGTCTAATTCAGTTCAAGCTCAAAGGCCTGAGGACCAGGGGCACTGATTATGTAAATCTCAGTCCAACTTCAAAATAAGATGAAATGAGGTATACCAGCTCATGTAGTGAGGCAGAATAAAAGGAGGTGAATCCCTCATTTCTGTGATTTTTTCATACTCTTCAGGCCCTCAACAGATTGATCGATGCCCCCTGCACTGGGGAGCACCATCTTCTTTACTGAAAACACTGATGCAGATGCTAACCTCATTTGGAAACATCCTCACAGACGCACCTAGAAAAAAGGTTTATATTGGGCACCCCACGGTGTGGTCAAGTTGACACATAAAATTAACTATTACAGCAGTTTGTCTACTGACTATATAATTATTTGACGACTAAGGAAACATCTTCAGGCTTCCCCTTCTTGACTTCTTTCTATTTCCCCTTATATAAAACCATTTCACTGTGCTTCTTTTCAGCTGGATTTCACCCCACTACCAAGACCCTTGACTCTGAAATCTCATATGAGATTTAAGTTTCACTCTATGATGGAATTTTTCCAGTAAACTTCTCCTTTGAATCTTTTATTTGAGGACTTTCGTTGCTCATCATGGGGCCCAGTTCAAGGTCCCAGAATTTAAGCCTGAACAAATACATGTGCTCTAGAGGGTAGTTCAGATATTTATACAAACGTATAGCATTCATTCAGGTAGTGATTTATAATAATTATAAGTAAACTATTATAATAGGATTATAACATTCGATTATTATTGTGATTGAATGTTTACTTTGTGTTTAGTATGTGTACATGGGCCCTGTTTCCATTCTTTAATAATAGTCTTTTGGATTGCTTTGCTTATTGTATCTTCACATTATGTATGTATGCATATGCACATGTACACAAACACATACTTCTATGTTAATATAGTTTTATCCCCAAGCACTCCCTACTTACAAAGGAAAACTCATCTTTTACATCTGGATTTGTAAGGAAGCTAAACTATTCACTAAGACATTTTGACTTCTTTCTTATGAATTCTGGAGTTTTCTGGGAGTTCAGTCAATGTTACGTAATGCTTAATTTTTAATCAGTTATTTAGACCCAGGATTGATAGTTTTTGACATCATCAACTAACAGTTCTTCTGGAAGTTTTGTCCATTTTTCTGCATCTCTTCTTCATCACTCTCTTTTATTATCCTGAAGAGCAAGTATTATTTTTCATTTTATGACAGCTCTGCTACTTCTATCAGAGAACAATCTTTGTCATTTCTCACTACCTATCTTCTTCTTCGCTGATCTCTTGCTCCCTCTGAATCAAAAACATTCCTTAGATTTATGGACACTTCTTGTACAATGTCCTTTTTATTTTTTTGCTTGGATCTTTACTCACTTTGGTTCGAGTATCTTTAGCTTCTTTTTGGCTTTTTTTCCAGTCTCCCAGTCTTTGAAGTTTCAGTCTGTCTATTAGTCTTTTTTCACTATACGCTCTTTATTCACTGGTAGATGAGACTAACCCATTCATTTTTCTTCCTAAGCAGAGAGAATTCTCCTTTGCAATAGATGACGGATTTTGTTAAGTGTATTTTTCTCATATAGTCTTCAAATACTAAATGATTAAATTTTTCACTTACTGAGGGTCAATAGTATTTAAAAATAAGGTTAATTAATTCTCACGAAACCATAAAATTGATATAATTTTTCAGTTAAGTGAATAGTAGCTCAGATGGATTAAGAAGCCAAATATTCTACAACAGGTCCTGGATTCATCCTCAAAATATTTATTTCACTATTTCCATATCCAGGCACTGGGTCAGATGTTGGGAACGTAGCAGAGAATAAGACTTTTGAAGTCTATCCTCTCTTGGGGCATTATGTAGGACATAGTCAGTAAGTAAGTAGACATGCATTGACATATAAAGTAATAAGAAGGATTTAAGCATATAAATAAATACATAAACTGACATCCTCAATGAGGAAAACAAATGTGTATTTTGATAACTATAACTGGGTGTGGGGTGGTTGGAATAGCCCTTATGGAAGAGATGGCATTTTAGCAGATACCTAAAAGGACAGAAGGAGTTAGTTATTAGAAGTGAGTGGGAAGAGGCTGGGTGTGGTGGCTCATGCCTGTAATCATAGCACTTTGGGAGGTAGAGGAGGGTGGATCATGAGATCAGGCATTTGAGGTCAGCCTGGCCAACATAGTGAAACCTCCTCTCTACTAAAAATACAAAAAATTAGCCTGGCGCGTGGTGTCAGGCACCTGTAATCCCAGATATTCGGGACGGTGAGGCAGGAGAATGTGTCGAATCTGGGAGGTGGAGGTTGCAGTGAGCCAAGATCACGCCACTGCACTCCAGCCTGGGTGACAGTGTGAGACTCTGTCTCAGAAAAAAAAAAAGAAGAAGAAGAAGAAGAAGAAGAAGAAGAAGAAGAAGTGAGTGGGAAGAGCATTCCAAGCCCAAGCCCAAGCCCAGGGATGTGATGAAAGCAATGATATATGGTAGGAAAAGTTGTATGTGTGTTTAAGGAACAGCATATATTCAATATTGTTAGAGTATGAGTGGTATGAGATAAGATAGGAAAAGACCAAACTGTCATGACCCAAAGGGCATAATCTTTCACGTCTTTCAAGTCCATGTTGTTTTCCTGACACAGCAATAAAATAGCCCTAAACGCTCCATTGCATTTACTGGTATTTGCTATTATATCAACATTGTCTCAGATCTCAGTCGTTATCTAAATAGTTCACACCCTTGCTGAACTTGTTTCAAATGCTGTATTTATCCCGATGACTTTCCAGTGTTTTCTATAGCATGAACCTTTTCCTTCCACTCCAGAACTGCACAACCCAGATGTACTAGACATCTTCACTTGAATGTTTAATAAACATCTCTCAAACACAACTCGACCAAAGTAAACGCCAACTGCTGAGTTCCTAACAGGCCTGGGGTTTGCTTTTACGCCACTTATAAGCAAAGAAATTAGCTTGTACTCTTTAATGGATGTTATCAGAAGACACAAACTCTTGGGTCAGAGATAAAAGACTTTATTACTATGACACCACAAACAGTATTAGCATCAATATATTAGTATGGTTTTCCCTTGCCTTCCAGTCCTATAATGTTAGGGGGCCAGGATGGATGATACACTTGCAGTGGATTTTCATTGCTGCTGAACAATACCGGCTTTGCATAATCTACTCCTTTTATAGCTTGCAAGTAGGCAAGGTTGCTCTTTGTGCTTGAAGGAAACAGTATCTCATCTTTCACTATTCTCTCAGCAAATTCATGAGAAATGGCCCGGATAAAAAGCAGTTAAGCCCTTGCATTCTTGGCATACTGGCAAGACAGGGACTATCTCACCAAATACTTCCATAAAATTGGTGTAAGGTGGCTGGTTTCATAGATGAATGGGGAGAAGGGAATAGATCTACAGGCTGCTACCATAGCCATTTACAATAAAGGTAGTTTTGTGGCACTTAGATAGAAAATACCAGCAGTGAACTAGTCTAGATTCAGGTCCTTATCCTCAACCTCCTGGGTAGGCTGATGGCTGCCTGGGTTGGAAAGGCCTGGGAATCTAAGCCAAAGTTTAGATGCCTCTCAGTTTTATTCTCCCATGCATATCCCATAGTTGCTAGATTCCCTCTAATGCAGATATTTCTTTTCTTTTCTTTTTTGAAGTTCTTCATCTCACCAAAGAGAAAAAAAATGGACACCATTAACTGGGCCACTATCCCAAGTACCCAGACCTCCCTACCCACACACACCTTGTTTGGTCTTCAGGCAGCCTCTTACAATGCGTGATCATTCATCTGTGAGCAAAATGGTGGCTCCTCACTGCTGTCCCATTCCAATCAATCACAAAATCAGCTTCTGTACCCTCTCTTCTGGAAATAAAATTTTAGAGGGTTCTCATCTGCTGTTCTTCTTAAGATCATCTTGTGAACAAGATATTATTTGTTTTATTAATCCAGTAGAGGGCTTCATACCCATCTCCACTGTCAAACCATGAGACAATGCCCAAGCAAGATATGGGTGCCAGCATAGGCTAATTCAGTTGGGCTAAGGGCTGAGTTGTGGGTATTCCTAGCACTGCTGCAGCACATGGGTCCCCTGGCCAGAGCCTGGTTCAGTTTCTGCTTTCTGTAGCTCCCCCATACTCAAGAGACTCCACAACATTATTGTTCCTGACCCCAGCTAGTAAAATGGGCCTGTTCATTTCCTCATGTCCCTGTTTTCCCAGCATGCTACAGCTGGCCCACTAATATGCTTGTATTATTTACTTACATAGTTTGTTTACAGCCCATCTTTTTCCACTAGAATCTAAGTCAGTGGTCCCCAACCCTCAGGTCATAGACCAGTACCGGTCCATGGCCTGTTAGGAACCAAGTAGCCCAGCAGGAGGTGAGTGAGCTTTGCCTCCTGAGCTCCACCTCCTGTCACATCAGCGGTGGCATTAGATTCCCATAGAAGCATGAATCCTGTTGTGAACTGCACACGCAAAGGATCTAGGTTGCATGCTCCTTATGATAATCTAATACCTGATGATCTGTCACTGTCTCTCATCCCCCCCAGATGGAACTGTCTAGTTGCAGGAAAACAAGCTCAGGGTTCCCACTGATTCTACATTATGATGAGTTGTATAATTATTTCATTATGTATTACAATGCAGTAATAATAGAAATAAAGTGCACAATAAAGGTAATGTGCTTGAATCATCCTGAAACCATTCCCCCACCCCAATCTGCAGAAAAATTGTTTTCCACAAAACTGTTCCCTGGTGCTGAAAAGGTTGAGAACCACTGATTTCAACTTTGGGAAGAAAAATTTTCAATATTATTGAATGGATGAATATATGAAATTATTCATTTGTTCATCTGCTGCCTGCACCACTAGAATTTAATCTCTGTTAGAATAGGTAGTTGGATGATTTTATTCACTGCTGTACCCCCCATGCCTAAAACAGTTGGTAAATTATAGTTATTCTATAAACATACACTGAATACATTTATTGAATGGCCGAATGAACTTCTAACTCAATAATCTCTCTATAGAATGGTTAATTTTCGTTTAGGCATTTTGCTAGTAACTTAAAAAATTAAGTTTACTTTGGAAGAGGTGATTCATTTATTGACTCAACAGGATTTATTGAATACTTGTTATTTGCAGGACCTGTATTAAGGGTTCCTCTCTCAAAGTTTTTAATGAAGTATACTAAAAAAACTAACTCAAAGAATGCCCACTGAGTGTGGCAGAAACTTTTGGTACTTTGCAAAATCCTATATTTCTTTCTTCTTGGGCTGGAAGACTCCGCTCTCCAATTCTCCAGCAGTGATGTGTAGTACCGGAAGTGTTTTGTGACCAGAGGAAGGAGGCTGAGCTGTGGCACTGGAAGTGTTTTCTTAGCAGAGAAAGGAGGCTGAGGGGTGGCACTGGAGGTGCTTTCTCACCAGAGGAAGGAGGCTGAGGTGTGGCACTGGAAGTGCTTACTCACCAGTCGAAGGAGGCTGAGTTGTGGCACTGGAAGTGTTTTGTCACCCGAGGAAGGAGGCTGAGCTGTGACACTGGAAGTGGTTTCTCACCAGAGGAAGGAGGGTGAGGTGTGGCTCTGGAAGTATTTTTTCACCAGAGGAAGGAGGCTGAGGTGTAGCACTGGAAGTGTTCTTTCACCAGAGGAAGGAGGCTGAGGTGTGGCACTGGAAGTGTTTTTTACCAGAGGAAGGAGGCTGAGGTGTGGCACTGGAAGTGTTTTTTACCAGAGGAAGGAGGCTGAGGTGTGGCACTGGAAGTGTTTTTTCACCAGAGGGAGGAGGCTGAGGTGTGGCACTGGAAGTGTTTTCTCACCAGAGGAAGGAAAGCTAAGGGATTGTGCCCTGATAACCATGGCCCACAAAATCCTCCCATGTGCAACTGCATGTCCTCTTTTTTTTTTCACTCTGGCTTCCAGGAAGGCACCAACCTCCACGGCAATTTTGTGAGCTTCACCTAGAAGATGAGAGATCCTCAGTAATATTTAGGACCTGAATGAAAAGATGAAGAAGAGATTCTTGGCAAAACCACTTTTCTTAGAACTGACCTTAGAAATTACTTTTGGTTCAAGCACTTGATATTTTTGCAGCCATTCTGTAAACCAGTTAGTGTACTCTTTCACAGAAACTCTTCTCTAAAATTTTACTCAATTTTTTTTTTTTGTCTCTACAGATTGTGTCACCCACATATGGGAAGATTTTGTTGCCTTGATCAAATACTAATCTTTACTTCCTTCCTCTCTTCCTCTGATAACCTTAGGTCGTGTTTCTTAAAGAGGATTCTACAGTTCTAAACCTTGTGAAAGATTCTACACAGCGCCTCTAGCACCTGCATGGAAGACTTCCCATGAGGCTTATTCAGGTGTTCTCAAAACCCTGGAAACAAATATATGAACATTCTCAGTATGTTCTGAGTCTCAGGGGAACACACACAGTGGTTTGTGAATGTCAGATGTCAGGAGAAGGTGTCTCATTCTCTTTCCCTTTCCTATTGTTTCTTACTTCAGAATCAAAACAATTTATAAATCTTTTTTCTAATGTTGTTTTCTCCCATTAATCCTGCCAGACCTGGTTCTATGTGGGATGCCCTTTTCTTTGGGGCATAACTAGGAATAATTAAATACAACACTCTACTCCAAATCCCCTTTCACTCTGACAATCAAGGCTCTGATCCTTCCCAAGCTTTTTTATATGCTCTCTTTTTTCCTTGTGATAATTTGCTCCTCAGTGCTTCTTACAAGTACATTTTTATCCAAACAGCCATGCAAGTATACCACACACACACACACACACACACACAAAGACACACACACACACACACACACAAATAAATAAATAAATAAATAAATAAACAGAGGAGATTGACTCTCCAAACCAGAGCTCAAGGCTCAAGTTTAGCCTTGTTATATAAATTAGCTATTGAATTATGGCCAGCACCTTGCTTGTCACTAGACCATGTGCCAGCCAAATACTATGGAAAGGAATTTATAGGTAAGGAAATAAAGAGTAAAAGTGTTGAGTTTTCAATATTTATTTAGGTATGTTGGTTTAGTCATGTGTGTGTGTCTGGGTCTGTGTTTCTTCCATCCTATTTGCAATAATACTATCTACTTCTATTTACTTTGTGGAAATTTTTTAAAACCTATTCACTTAATCATGACTATATAGAAATCTACTATTTATGTTTTCACTTTAATAAGGAAGACATGATAAAATAAAGTTTCTATTAGGCCCTTTTAGCTATGGATTCAATGTGATACATAGGGAGAGAATATGAATTTTTGAATCAGTTCTGTGGCCTAAGGTGAAATTAGTAAATAAGTTAGTAAATAAGGTATTTCTGAATAGAGCAGAAGTAGAATCATAAACATGTTCATATAAATTCCCTGTTAATATATAGCCTTTTTCAGAATTTATTTATCTAATTCTTAAGTAAGAATATTAGTCCATTTTGCATATTACAAGGCTTAAACATAATGTATGCAAAATAAAATCTTATTAAGTACTCCATAAATAAAAATTTACTTTGTAAATAGAGAACAAACTTGGACTCTGTGCTTTGGGGAGATGACTTAGTCCCTCCTAATTTCTAGTTGACACCTCTTTAAAATGAGAAGAACAATAATACCTATCTCATAAAGTTGACATAATATATGCATTCCAATATACCAGTTGAATAGTTATTAAATTAGATAATCATTATTATTACTGGAAATTAGATTATTTTTCCAGACATATGTTAAAAGTCTGTCATCACCTTCAGCCTAAAGCATTTTGTTCTTTTTTCCTTTTCCCTTTTTAAAATAAGCACTAAATATTAAAGTGCCTGAATTCTTTAGTATTTTCATCCTTTTTAAAAAATTTTATCTTGAAGTAATTTTAGATGTATAGAAATATTGCAAGATAATAGAGTTCCAGTATATCATTTACCCAGATTCCTCTAAAGAGATTCCAGAAACATGGTACATTATCAAAACCAGAGAATTAACACTGATATAATTCCGTTAACTAAGCTAGAAGCCTGATTTGAATTTCCTGTGTCTTCACACTAGTGTTCTTTCTCTGTATCAACCTGGATCACCTATCGCATTTAATAGTCATATTTTTTTTAGTTTCCTCCAGTCTATAAGAGTCTTTCTATCATTTTCTTTGTCTTTCATAACCTTAGCACTTTTGATAGCAGTCAGGTATTTTGCATAATGTCATTCATTCCTTTTGTGTTTGTATGACATTTTATCATGATTACATTGAGTTTTTTGTGTTTTTTTTTCAAAAATGCCACTAAAATAATGTTTTACCCTTTTTATTGCATTATATCAGGAGGAATGTCATGTCAATATATCTTAAAACTGGTGATGTTAACTCTAATTAATTGGTCACTTTTGTGTCTGCCAAGTTTCTCTACTGTAAAGCTATTGGTTTTCCTTTTGTAATTAATAGGAATCTTGCAGGGAGTTATATCTTGACTATGCAAATATCCTGTGCTCCATTATACTTTTGCTCAATATATTTAGTTCCATGAATGATTCTTGCCTGCAACTATTATACCATGAGGCATGCCCAAGGGTAATTATCTGTTTCTGTCATTCCTTCCACATTGCTTAATTGTGATTGTATTATAAGGAAGACCTGTTGCTTCTTTCCCACCATTTACTTATTTATTCAGTTGTTTATTCCTGTCAGCACAGACTCGTAAGTATTTATTTTATGTTTCATATTCCAATACTATCATGATTTATGTTGTTACTTCAAATTCTTCCAGTTGAGACTATTGAAATCTTAAGTTGGTTCCTGTGTCCCTTTTAAATGCCTCCATCATCGTTTGAACACTTCATTACTTTCTTGCACCAGCAGAGGTTCCAACCTTATATTTTTCTTCCCAATCCATTTCTTCATAAAAGATCCCATCCTTTAAGAAAAATAGCATTTAGAAATCAAGATCTGGTTATTAAGTGCGCTTATTGCTACTTGGGCAACAATATTGTGATATTGTTACATATAAGATGCATCCATACACACTTTTACAGATATATATTAATGTATGTATGCACACATCAATATTTATTTCTCTACCATTTATCTATGGACATATGCAAAATCCATGACTTTATGTGATATAAATTCCAATCCAGCACTGTAGAGTTCATTCTAACTTTTCTCCTTTCCACATTGTTACTTCTTTATCTAACATACAGAAACTTGGATCACATTATCCACAATATATTTGAGTATTTGTTCAATTCTAGTATACAGAAAAAAGCATTTTCAGATTTTGTAATGCCTACATTTGCGAAAAGCAATGTTGCTAACTAGAGTACAATATTTGTGTTTTTCTTTTTTACCTTAACCTTTAATTTTACATTGCAATACTGCCTTCCAAAGTTCCTTAAATAGGTACTTTAATTTTTCACCCTCTTAAGTGGGAGTATGTTACTCATTTGTAATACAGTTTGGTTACTCTTTACTGCTTGTATTCCATGTTGGATTTCCCTCACTTCTTGGGAGATTTTAAATTTTTAATCTATATTTTGGGTAGGTGAAACAATACTACAAACTTAGTTTCAGGTCAATTCAAAAAGTATATTCCAAACAGTGTCACTGTCTTCTCATCTGTGCCACTCCACTCCACTTCTATTCTTCCATCCTCTTCACTCTTTTTTCACCTTCTCCCTGTTAGTAATTGATCTTAATAGTTTCTGGTTATCATACCTTATTTTTTCTCCATAAATAAAAATATACATGTATATTTTCTTACATTCCTAACTTTCCTACACGAAACATATTATAGAAAACTCTGTTGCTCTTGGGTTTTTTTTTTTTTTAGCTTAGCAATATATTCTGGGAATTATCCAACATTAGTTCATAGAAATCTGCCTCTTTTTTTTTTTTTCGAAGACAGAGTTTCACTCTGTTGCGCAGGCTAGAGTGCAGTGGCTCAGTCTCCGCTCATTGCAAGCTCTGCCTCCCTGGTTCACGCCATTCTTCTGCCTCAGCCTCCTGAGTAGCTGGGACGACAGGTGCCTGCCACCGCGCCTGGCTAATTTTTTGTATTTTTAGTAGAGACGGGGTTTCACCGTGTTAGCCAGAATGGTCTCGATCTCCTGACCTCGTGATCCACCCTCCTCGGCCTCCCAAAGTGCTGGGATTACAGGCGTGAGCCACCGCTCCAGGACAACTTATAGTATGGATATTTAGTTTGTATCCAATATTTTACAATGACTAACAATGCTGAAATAAATAACCTGGTGCATACGTATTTTCATAATAATACATTGTGAACCTAAAATCGAAATCCTAATCGATGGTTGAAATCACAAAATTTAAATTCATTGAATTGTAGTTTTTCAAAGAGTCTTATATTTTCTTCTATTTCCTTTAAGAAAAAGGAATATTCTTAGTGTACTTTTGTTATTTGAACTAAAGACACCTGCAGAATACTGGCTGTTACTAAAACACTTCAAAGAGGAATCAAAAGATCCATTGCTAGTCCTGGTTTCACTAATTATCAGCTATGTGACATTTGGAAATCCATTTACACTTTAGTAACTGTTAATTGGAGGCTTGTCTAGCACATGCACTTTTTTTGAGATACATAGTGAACTGAGAGACCCATAAAGAACAGTTGTTCAGACTGCAGTCAACTGCCTTTCAGGAAACTCCTGGAGGGATTTGGGGGTGGGGGGGGTGGGCAGGATCCACATGAGGATTAACCATTTCGTTCTAAAGATGTCTAAGGATATGGATTTAGCACTTTGATTTACATATTTTTTCTCACAGCATTTGCCTCATCTCTGGCTGATTCTGAATATCTGCTTGGAGGAAAAAAAGGTGCTAAAATTGGACACTTTAATTTATTCTGCTACACACATATGCTCTCTTTCATCTGGCCAACTTGTAATAAGTGGATGTCCTAATCTCATCGTTCATATCTTTTTCATGTTGGCAGAATTGAAAAAGAGAAAAAGAAGAAAAGCAGAAAGAGGAATTTGTAGAGAAGAAAATACTAAAGTCCTCCGGTCCCCCCAGAAGGAACTTTTTTTGTTAACATGACCTTACATTGTCCCACTGAATAATGCAAAATTTGTTTGGTTGTACCCTGCAGGGCTCCCAGGCCCGGAAGCCAGGGGCAGCAGCAGTACTGAGTTGGCACAAAGTAGCAGAAATGTCATTTTTTAATTATGTGGTTCTGAGGGGAATCTATTATCCACCGCTGAGATGCTGAAATCAGATAATTTATCTCCAAGGCAGCTCTCTCTACAATCTAGAATATATATCTCTTGTCACTGCAGGAAATAGAACGAAAGGATGTTTTTATTTCTGGTGCCTTATGTTTATAAATTTATTCTTTTAAATTTTGCCAATGAAAGGGAATGACACCCTAACATATTTCTTGGGTCCCCTCTGCCCGCTTCTCCTTTGTGAAGGGTGTTCAAGTAACCCAGGCTCTTTTTTTTCCTCAGTTGGTATCAACTCTTCTAGGTCTCAAGTTCAAGAAGTCTTTGCATAGCCTCCAGATCATGTTCCGAATGCCCATTTCCAAGATAAATAGAAATAATTTGTTGAGAAGTCCCAAGAAAACCAGAGGCATCCACCTAAATTAATATAAATATAAATTGCTCTTTTGCATTTCAAACAAGATGCTGGAAACTGTTTGAATCATATCCATTCTCCCTCTCTATAAGCTATTTTCATTTAAATGTAAACTAATACTTATATCTACCAGCTTGTTCATAATGATTGTGCATTATTTCTGCTTTTTTTTTCCCTTAAGGTATCAAGGCAAATGAAAAAAATTAGCTCATATTTGTCTTCTTCCCCAACCTCTCCCTTCTTTAAAAAATCTGCTAAATTCATTATGTTGTCTACTCTGTGTGCATCAGGGCTCCAAGCAATTCAGATCTATTAACCATCAGGTACAAGCTAAAGTGCTTTTAAAACAAACTCGTGCAGTTTATTTTAAATGAATGTATGCTTTCTATATTCTGCAAAAGCATCAGGAAATTTGATCAAAACTCTGCATGGCTGAATGACAATAGCTGCACTGTCCTCTAGTGGAATATTTTAGGCATAACAAGACAAAGGCAGATAATCTTTTGGTCTTTTTCTTTCATGTGCCTATGTGAGTTTGTGTGTGTGAGTGTGTGTGGTGTGTAGCTTTTCAGAATCAAAGAGAAATGGTATGCCACCTGTTAGGCCTTTGAAGGTTTTTTATTTTATTCTGGAATACAAAATTTTCAAAGATTGTTGATTTCCTAACACCAAAAGCATGTATCACTATGGTATTTTCAGCTCTATCTCTGGTAACATGAGCAAGGGAAGAATGTGATAATCTTTACTGTAGGCTTTATTGCTGTAAATGTTAGAATGTAAAGATTCCAGTTAGAATTTTAATCCACTTCGAGTATTCTTTCATAAGTATATGCAACTCAGAGAAGAAATATGTTTCAAAGAGTCATTCATACTTACATGTTCGTAAAATCGTTCCAATCAAACAGAAGAAAAATTATATTTAGAAAGATCCACCAATGGGTGATACAGGGTTGCCTCAGCTATTTCTATTAATAGAAATGTTAGCTGTATTGAGGGATTTGATTCTGAATCTATCGAAGCAAGCATGTTCTGAAACCTCTTCCAGACTGACCTGTATTATTTGGGATTTTTAACATACAGGATAAACACACACACACACACTTGGGAGTATGATGGGGAGGAAAGTGGAGCCAGTTGGGTAATTGGAATTTACTTTTTAGCTTCCTCAGGAACATTGAATCATAATATGTATGCATATGTAACTATGTAAACATCACACAATCTCACCTCTGGACCTATCTTTAATGTATCCAGATCACCCTAATTTGTAGCTTGTTACAGAATCCTTGCCATTTGGCTGAATCAATGATATCTCACTCTTATCAGTTCCCATTTCCTAGACTCTCAGACAGAAAACCAGACATTCAATATGTTTTTCTTACTAACTGGGCAGCAATAAGATCCAGGCCCAGAATGAGACCTCATATGTTCAAATCCTATATCTGGTACCAGTGCTGATATTTCTAGTGAGTTGCATAACTCTCTGAGCTTCATTTCCTTGTCTATGAAAGGGAGATCATAATAATATCTACCTCCTAGAGCTGTGTGTAGATTAAATGAACTGGGACATATGCAAATCAGCATCACATAGGAAAATGCTACTGCAAAAAAGTTATGAGCTATATAAATACCATTCAAACTTTGAAGCATGAATCCAGATGACCATTTACCACTGTCAATAAGGATAAGGTCCCCAAAGTTGATAGCAAAGGAATGAAAGAGACAGGGGGCAGGAGTGGTTGTAGAAATTGAAGTCACCTGTGTGACTAGGAAAACCTAAATTTTCCAGAAATGCTCTCAGTTTGTTATTAACAATAGCAAACAGAATATCACATGTAAGGCTCATGAGGAGTGGCAAGAATTCCTCTAGGAAAATTCTCTGTAATCTGTTAATGGATAGGGAAAGAAGTCCATACCTAAGGGAACTGACTGGCTCTATCTGAAGCCTCATAAGTTCTATTCTTTGAGTCTTGGAACAAGCATGTGAAGAGAAAGAGGCCTTTTCTTCTTGGTTTCCTCCAATACATCCAAAGCAAATTAAACACTTCAATTTATTAAGGCATTAATATTAAAAGACCATTTTACAGATGGGAAAAAGAATGATATGCTAAGGCTTGCAGTACTGGCTCTGTCCTTAACTGGTTGGCTACTAGATCTTATGAAAAAAAAAAAAAAGAAAAACAACAACAACAACAACAAAAACCTTAAATTCCCAGGCATTTGATGTCCTGATTTGAGAAAAAATAACATAAATTTCTCAAGATTCTATACATGATTCTATCAGTTGGTTATATCTTAACTGATTGATATGGTTTGGCTCTTTGTCCCCACCTAAATCTCACCACGAATTGTAATCCCCAAGTGTCGAGGGAAGAACCTGGTGGGAGGTGACTGGATCATGGCTGAGGTTTCTCTCATGCTGCTCTCTTGATAGTGAGGGAGTTCTCACAAGATCCAATGGTTTAATAAATGGCAGTTTCTCATAGGCTTTTTGTTCTCTCTTACCTGCTGCCAGGTGAGACATGCCTGCTTCTCCTTCCACCATAATTGTAAGTTTCCTGAGGTCTCCCCAGCCATGTGGAACTGTGAGTCGATTAAACCTATTTCCTTTATAAATTACCCAGTCTTGGGCAGTTCTTTATAGCAGTGTGAGAACAGACTAAATACACTGATGAAATAAAACCTGATTCAGAAACTGATTCCATCCAATAATCCAGATACACACACACACATACATACACACACACACACACACACACACACACACACGTGATGTGGCTTGGCTATGTCCCAATCCAAATCTCATCCTGAATTGTAGTTCTGATAATCCCCACGTGTCATGGGAGGGACCCAGTGGGAGGTAATTGAATCATGGGGGTGGTTACCCCAACACTGTTGTTCTTATGATAGTGAGTGAGTCCTCACAAGATCTGATGGCTTTATAAGGGGCTTCCCCTTCACTCATTCCTCATTCTTCTCTCTCCTGCCATCGTGTGAAGAAGGACGTGTTTGCTTCCTATTCCACCATGATCGTAAGTTTTCAGAGGCCTCCCCAGCCATGCGGAACTGTGAGTCAGTTAAACCTCTTTCCTTTATAAATTACCCTGTCTCAGGCAGTTCTTTATAGCAGTGTGAGAACAGACTAATACAATATGTATGTATGTATGCATGTATGTATGTATGTATGTATATAAACACAACCTTCAAGGGGAAAATAAAGAAACTCAGTCTAAAGAAAAACAAACAGTACAATACAAAAATATTCAGGCCATTGTGAATGTCACAAAAGTTAAGATAATAAGCTATAAAGTTTTGGGAGATAGTTTTGACCACAAAATTACTACCCTGAAATTAAGCTGTGTATAACCCATTCCACTGGATTTAGTACTAATAACAAAGCTGTTTTTCATCACCAAAATTCATATTAGGCAAGTCTCTTTGCTCTCAAAATATAAAAAAGTAAACAGAATATAATCAATTTAAGTGTTTCAGAGGTACTCAGGTATTCTTTAAGTATCTCTACAATTAGGTTATTTGTTTAAAATGCTTATGCAAACTTCCTCATGTATTTTGTAGGGAAACACGTGCTCCCAAGCATGCGTACACACACACAGAAACATGTGTAACTGAATGTTTGTCAAGGTTTGATTGTTAGGCTAAGGATAAAGTGCATTGTATTAAATTTTTACTTTGACTCATGTCCAGCAGGAATGCGTATTTTTACCCTCTTCATTAATATTCTTAGGGAGAGCCTGGTTTTCTGTCTTCTATCCTGTTCGAAAAGTCTTTAACAAAGGATCAAAAAATGTAGCTTTTCTTAAAGACTGTTGTAGTATTTTTCCTTTCTTTATTATGTAAGGCAAAAGCCTCAACTTTATACAAATTTGTTTCTCTTATAAAATTTTTGTATTAGATAGAAAAATAAAAGAGGCGATTTTATAGCTCTATACTGCCAAATGTCAAGTTTTTGTTTTTCTCCACTTGATATAAATTACCTTTCATCTTCACATTTAAAAAAAATAAGGCTAGAATGAAAATATTCTTTTTATTTTGTTTAACAATCCATCCCTTGCAATAACAAGTCCTGCAGCATTGTTCAGCATAGCTTGGCTTTATTCTATTGCTTTTATTTTATTAAGAAAATACCTCTTTCCAGTCCAATGGTATAATCATTTAGCAGTTGCAAAATTTCGCCTAAAATATGCCAGCCTGAACAGATCTTCCAAGATTTGTGTGAGTTTAAATAGCAAGGCAGCAGGTAGTAGATATTGGTTTTCAAAAATAGAACTATGAAATCAAATTAAAATCTGTCTAGTAAGGAAATATATGACAAATATTTTTATATGGAATATAAAAAATAAAACACAATCAGTGAAGCTCCAGGAATGTTTATATTTTCTCTAAAATATATATAGATGACTTCCTTCCTTCCTTTCTTCCTTCCTTCCTGCCTGCCTTCCTCCCTTCCCTCCTTTCACTCCCCTTTCTTTCTTCTTTCTCTTTCTTTCTTTCTCTCCTTCCTTCCTTCTTTCCTTCCTTCCTTCCTTCCTTCTTCCCTCCTTCTCTTCTCTTCTCTTCTCTTTCTCTTTCACAGGATTTCACTTTGTCACCCAGGTAGGATGGAGTGCAATGGCCCAACCCTGACTCACTGAAACCTCCACCTCCCAGACTCAAGCGATCCTCCCACCTCAGCACCCTCAAGATGGGGACTACCAACCCCCAAGTTGGGACTACGCACCACCACGCCCAGCTAAATTTTGTGTTTTCTGATAGATAGGGGGTTTTCACCATGGTGCTCAGGCTGGTCTCGAACTCCTGAGCTCAAGCCATCCACCCACATGGGCCTCCCAAAGTGCTAGGATTATAGGCATGAGCCATTGTGCCTGACCAGAAGTATATATAGACTTTCAATAAATGATTGTGAAAATGAAAATTAATCAGTTGTGTTGTTTGTAGACATGTTATAAAAGCTTCCATTCTCCAAGATTGTTACCTTTTCCATTCTTATTAAAAAGTATAACTTTCATTCTTTTGACTGATTTTAAATAGTTTTAAAGGGCCATGAGTCGTAATTTATTTATGCTAAAATCTAGAAGAGAGAGAGAGAAATCAAGGGGGGGGGGCTGTTTATTGAAAACAGAAATATTGCATATCTACATTGTCATTTTAAATAAAATTTCATATTTTTCTGCTGCCATAACTATTTCAACTAAGTGTATGATTTCAGTAGCATTATGCCAAAACATAATAATTGTGTTTAATTAATTAAACCCTTAATTACAACATGTGTGTCAACATCATTCTTGATTTCTTTAGCAGTTTATTTAATCACGAGCTATATACTTCTTTGACTGATTTTTCTGTTCCTAGATTGTATTTTGCTTTCGTGATTTTTCTTTGCATAATAATTCCTCATATTTTCCCATTAAAATTAAAGAATTAAAACTTAGTCACATAAGGTCATATGCAATTTACAGGGACAAAGAACAATAAGAAAATTTTAAAAAGCGGAAGATAATACAATGTAAGCAGCCTGTACTAGGCAATTGAAACATTTTCTTTTAAAGAAATGTCTTTGTCTTCTTCACTACAGTTCCCTTGAGAGTGAGTGGTGTGTTAAGTAGAATATGGAAAGAAGGAAAATAAAAATTATAGACCATTACAACCATAGACAGTGTAGACAAGCAAAATGAACCTGATCCATACAAAATGCTTTTGTGAGAATTAAAGGACCACAAGCTCTCCCTGGCTTAGCTGGTCCCAGCTGCACATTCAGCCATTAAGTAATGACTGGAGATGCAATGAGAAAAGGAAATCTATCCTGAAGGGTTTACTGCAATGATTGATTTTGGTTTTTGCAACCAAAATTCAAAAGGTTTGGTAAGGAATTGATCTTAGGCAAGCATTTCCTTTTTATCCTGCTGAATAAATACCAATTTTGGAATGTACTGAAGATTTTTGAAATGTTCAGCTCAAATCATGCAGCAAAATACATTTTGAATGAGATCAGCCCTGAAAAAGCTAATGTAAGTCCAGAAGATGTTAGAATTTGAAATACATAATATCGTATTTTGAATTTCCAAAACCATGTCGGGTCATGTATAGATTACTGAACTCTCTCTCTTTTCTGTTAGTGTTAGTGAACTGTTCATTCTCTGGGGGAAAAAAAACAAAAGAAAGAAGAAAGGTTGTATTCCAGACTGTATTATAAATTCATAAAATGTTGCTTAAGAGAAATCATAATAAATTAGAATATGAACCTGCACATGTCAGTCAGTGAGGATGATTTTAAAAAGGGAGCACAGCAATACATTCCATTGAGGACTAAAGTAGATGGATAATAGACGTGACCCAGTAGGGTACTTTTTCTATATTCTGGCACTCTTAATAATAAACTGATTCATGTAATTCATCCAATCTTTTATCAAACAATTATTTAACCTCTACTATGTGTCCTATGCACAGTAGATACAGTAGGGATAAAGAAGACAAAGTGTTTGCCTTCATAAATTTATATTGCAGTGGGAAAAAGTAGAAAAGTTACATGAATTTAAAAATATATATATTTTTATTTCCAGCTACAAAGAAATGAAACACACGAATGAAATAGCAAGTGACCAGTGACTAGATGGGTAGAGGACAACATTAGTGTGGTTATAGAAAATGTTCCTAAAGAAGTAAAACTTGAGCTGAGATCTAATTGATGAAAACACCCATGCCACAATGCAAAATACGTGGCTTCTTAGAGGTGAAAGAAGAATCAACAAGTTCAAAAGCACTTCAATAATAATACCTCTGCCACATTCAAGGGAAGAAAATAAAGAAAGAAAAGGAAAAAAAGAATGAAGAAAAGAAGGAAAGGAGGGAGGGAGGAAGAGAGGGAGGAAAGAAGGAAGGAAGGAAGGAAAAGAAAAAGAAAGAAAGAAGGAAAGAAAGAAGAAAAGAAAAGAGAGAGAAAGAAACAAAGAAGGAGAGGAGAAGAGAGGCAGGGAGAGGAAGGGAGGAAGGGAAGAGGAAGGGAGGAAGGGGAGGGGAGAGGAGGAAGGGATGAAAGAAGGAAGGAAGGAAGAAAGGAAGGAAGGAAGGAAGGAGAGAAGGCCGAGTTTCTAGAACCAAGATCATGTGGATGAATTGCATGGACTCAGATCACAGACTGGAAAGGTCAGATCACATAAGTTTTGTGGGTCATTGTAAAGTTTCAGGGTTTAGTTCACAGCGTAATCGGAAGCGATTAGAAAGTTTTAAGCAAGGGAGTGCTAAGATTTGATTAGGATATGAGAAGATCATTTGGACGTAATTTGGAGAATTAATAGAAGATGCATGGCAAAAGAGGTAAGAGTGAAGTAAAGATAAAATTTGGGAGGTTGTTAGTTTATTTTCTAGGGTTTTATCATTGAAGATATTGAGAAGCTGTGTGAGTTGAGATTTATATTGGAGTTACAATTGACACAACTTACTGATAGGTTGCATGTGGAATGTGATACTGCAAAAATAATCCATCCTATTTAGTGTTCTGACTTTAACAAATGGAAAAGTGGTGTTATTTACTGAGATAGGGGAGATGAGTGAAGAAAAAGCTAAAGGAGGAAAAATGAGTTTTACTTTAGATATATTAAATTGGCATGTATACTAAATATTGAAGGGGGATGACGAAGCAGTTGGATACATTTGCCAGTCTGGAGGAGAGATGAGAATTCAGCGTAGAGGTGAAGACATATATGGGAGTACTTCACATGGAGAGGAGATGTAAAGACATTTGACTGGATTAGATCAACTAAGAAAAGATAATATTTACAGAAAAAGGACTCAGAATACTGAGTACTTTAATACAATGTAGGCAAAGGACAAAAAGCCAGCAAAGAAGGCTTGTAAAGAATAGTCCATGAAGAAGAAGAAACACCATGAGAACGTGGTATCAATGAGTCTAGAGAATAAAGTTTCAAAAAGAGAATAATGCTTCCTTCTTCCAAATTTTCTGACAAGTAAGATGGCACTAGAAAGTCAACAATTGAATCTGGCAAAATGAAATCTTATTTAAATATTTTCAGTGGAGTTTGGTGGAATAACAATCCAAATTGGAGAAAGTCAAGAATGGAATGAGGAAGATTAATAACAGTAAATACTGACAATATTTTAAAGCAGTTATTTGTGAAAGAGAACACATAAGTGGAACAGCACCTACAGAGTAAAAGTGGACAAAGTTATGTATTTATTTTTATGCTTTTAAGAAACCATATCCATTATGTAACATTATTACAGCAGTCTTCACACGTATTCTGTCATGTTCATGTCAATATATTTTACCTATAGAAGTATATAGGGCCGGGCATGGTGACTCACGCCTGTAATCCCAGCACTTTGGGAGGCTGAGGCGGGTGGATCACGAGGTCAGGAGATCGAGACCATCCTGGCTAACATGGTGAAACCCCGTCTCTACTAAAAATATAAAAAATTAGTTGGGCGTGGTGGCAGGCACCTGTAGTCCCAGCTACTCAGGAGGCTGAGGCAGGAGAATGGCGTGAACCCGGGAGATGGAGCTTGCAGTGAGCTGAGATCGCACCACTGCGCTCCAGCCTGGGCGACAGGGCGAGACTCTGTCTCAAAAAAAAACCAAACAAACAAAAAGTATATATAACACATTGTCACCTCATTGCTTCAGCACTTCGGACATTTTATTATGACAACACCTGCCCTGTTAGAATTCTCATTTAGACTCATGTTTCTGACAGTAAATGGAAATTTGTTAATCCCTATGCTTTAGTGTCTAGGTAGTTTCTGGCATAGAGCAAACACTAAGTTCTGGCTGAATGAGTAAATGAATAATTTATTAGTAAGTTTCCTGAGTAATGCTCCCACTAACATTTAGAAACACCTCGTGATAACTGGAAAATCTATGGTAACACCAATCCATATTAGTCAAAAGACCACTGAGGTGGAAAAGAAATGCTCCTGCTAAGAAGTGACAGTGAGTTCACTCTACAGGGAAGGACAGTGAAGGCTCATGATGATAACTTTATCCAAAAAGCAGCACTGAGATCATCAACCCTGGTTATATCCCCCATTTGATGGTAGCATTAGAGTTGAAATTATAATCACGAATATAAACTTGTATGATGATGACTCTTACAGGAAGACCTTCAGCTCGCTTATTCTCTGATACTGCGTTGCCAAAATCTCAAACTTCCAACAGCTATCTTCACTAAGTTGTAAAGTATACATTAACATGTTAAACAGTCCTTATTTTCATCTTTTCTGGGCACTCAAGTTTATTATTTATAAGCATCAGTATATATAATAATTAATATCTCCTGACCTGATTGAATGTTTTGTTCAATTAAGTTATGCTTTTCCATCTAATATTGAATCCCTAACTTCTTCATTACAGTGTCAACATATTTGTCAAGATTTTTATTCTTATTAAAGTGGCATGTGATCTCAATAGAACCCTAATTCAGTGTATCTCTAAGTTTTTTGCATCTATGGGTAGTTTCGTCCATGAAATATTTCTGTCATTTCCACTAGATTCATTAGTTAGTAAAGTCCCGAACCCGTGATTAACATTTACAATCCATTGTGATACACCTTTAGACTTTATCACCTAAGATGAGGAGTTAACATTTATTCAAACAATAAAAAAATAGGAAAATTTACTCCTAGCTTCCCCTGTCTTACTATGCAATAGAGTTTGTGAATGAAAATTATTTCAAGAAATCCGGGGCAGTGTTTGCTACAGCAAGAGTAGAGTTACCATGAGAATTAAGCTCCAGAATTCCCCATTTGCACAGTTCCTTTTAAGATTCTGAAGATTCTGAGGATGCAGAAATTGTGTATTCACAATTCTGTGTTCTTATTTAATTTTATTTAAAAGGGATTAGCAAAGTGGACAAGCTGCAGGCTCATTGACTTGGATCAGCCTTAATGTTAGGCCTGCTATCCAAAACCAAGATATTTTTGTCCTACAAAATGCTCATAATACACTTTGAATCATATGTTATAGCCAATATATTTTTCTTAGCTAGTTGTTTTCCTCAATTGTATCTTCAAGGGTATGTGCTCCTTGAAATAATATTCTGTGTACGTTTTCTAATTTGTTAGCTCACACAGAGGTCTAACTCAAAGTGTGTCTATTTAAATTAATAAAAGATTATCAACTGAGGTGTATGGCTGAAACTTCATTTCTTTAGAATATAATGCAAATACATCTGAGAGGAATAACCACCTTGACAACTTTTATGTAGGGATAGAAATGTATTTAAATGCAAACGTCTAGGTTGAATAAAATCTAATTTACTTTTTAAAAGGTCCTTGAATTGTGTCACGAAAATTAATATCCCGTGAAAATTAAAAGTTCCAAGCATCTCAATGTTTTCACTTGTTTGTATTAATCTTATTTTAATGGGAGGACTGGTTTGCAGTTTTACTTCCTCTTCTCAGTATCAGTACTCATTTTTCATGTACTGTGTAATGCAAAACATTAAAACATGTCACTGAGATTCATAGCAAATCTAGTGATCACAACAAAGATCTTAGCTTTCCTCTGTAATGTCCAGTTACCACTGATATTCTGTCACATCACATCCTTTTTCAAGTGTAATGGATCATCCACCAGATCTTTATCCTATTAGGAAAATTACTGCAAAGCACAGCGCATGCTCTAGCTAGCACTAGAAGTACTTATTTGAGTTCCTGATGTAGAACAGAAAACATTGTGTAAACCCAAGGTTGATTTTCTGCCTGATTTTTTTTAACTAAAAGCAGCTTCACCTATTCCAGTCATCATTCTAAAAAGGCAGATGCTTTCTATTTAAATTCCACTGGGAAAGTTAATTTTTTTTATAGAATGTCATTTCTACTGCTTAAACAAACAGCTAATTTTAGCTTCTTTTAAATGTCCATTATATCTATTTTTCTGGTATATCTTTTTCTTGTTATGTGATTCTTAGCCTGTCTCCTGAGGCAATTTTGCAATGGAGATAGTTCTGAAAAAAATCTAATAAATAAATAAAGTGCTTGGAGGTTCACTAAGGATGACTGAGAAAAGTGAGAACTTGAAAAAGTTCCTTTTCTATTCACAAAGTGTGTTATTCCTATGGGACTAGTGGTTTTGTTTGACTCTGAAATGATTACCAGAGTGAAACTGGGTTAATTTTATTTTGGGAAGTAAGAACATAAAGTGACAACTAAATTAGAGACAGCACATTTTCACTTATGTAAAAAAGAAATGCTTGGTATTAGTTTTGATAAAAGAAATATCTCATTGGGACTTTAGAGATGAGGAGATGACACAATCTATGCAAACATGCCAGAGATAAAAGATGTGTTTTAAATATTTTCATTTGACCATCAGTGGGAAGGTTTCTAATTTTTCTGGAGGAGTGACAATCTTGTTACATAAGGCAATATATTACCTGATTGTGACCTCTCAACTATAAGAACTTCTATGAAAACAATTTAGCTTTGTAAATTAAGACTTGATATTAATAATCCGTGACATCAATTTCCATTTCAACTTAAGACTTGGTGATGCAGATATTTTACAAATATTAACTCTCAAGAAGACTTTGCTATTGAAGTCTTTTGGACAAAACTCTTCTTTGACCAAACTCAGCTGACACCTGCCCATGATGGAGCATTTAAAACATCCCTAGCCAGAGAGCAATCACCCATTCCAGTGGGCTGAATTAGTGTATGACAATCTCACCATGGAGGGCTACGGTGCTCTATTCACCCATTCCAGTGGGCTGAATTAGTGTATGACAATCTCACCATGGAGGGCTACGGTGCTCTATTCACCCATTCCAGTGGGCTGAATTAGTGTAGGACACCATGTAGGGCTACAGTGCTCTATCTCCGAGTAAATTGAAAGGCAGTCTAGGCCATAAAGACTGAACTCTTAGGTGAATCTTAGTGCTGTCCAGAGACAGTGGACTTGAGGTGGGGGGAGCATATGACATACCAAGACACTAGCTGGGACAAGCAAGGGAGTGCTAGCATCGCCCTTAACCTAACTCTACACTGCACAGCACACAACTCCAAAAGATACCCCTTCCTTCCACTTGAGGAGAGGAGACAGAAGAGAGGTGAGGACTTTATCTTGCACTGGAATACTAGCTCAGACACAGCAAGGTAGGGCTGTGTCAAGTCAGAGTCACAAGACCCCCATTCCAGGTCCTAGCTCCCAGATGACATTTCTTACACACCCTAAGCCAGAAAGAAACCCACTACCTTGAAGAAGAAGATCCAATCCTGGCAGGATTCATCACCTGCTAACTGAACAGACCTTGGGCCCTGAATAACCAGGAGTGATACCCAGGTACTACATCAAGGGCCTTGAGTAAGCCTGAGACTTGATGCTTCAGGTGAGACTCAACACATTACTGGCTATGGTGGCTACCTGGCAAAACATGTTCTTGAGAAAAGCAGGGAAAAAAGTAAAAGAAACTTTATTTTACACCTTAGGTACCAGCATGACCACAGGTGGATAGAGTGCTAAGTGGGCTCTTAGGGTTTCTGATTTCAGGACTTCACTCTTGGACAGCATTTGTGGACCTGCCTTGGACCAGAGGGAAGCCCACTGCTCTGAACAGTGATTCCCTGGCCAGGCAGCATTCATGACAAGCTGACTTAAGCGACCTTGGGCCTGAAGGGAACATCAGCAGCAGTTCAGCAGTACTCCTTGTGGCCTGGGGGGTGGTAGCTATGGGGTGAGGCTCCTCTGCCTTTGGAAGAGAGGAAAGAGTGGGATGGGCTGCATCTTGTGGCTTGAGTGTCAGCTCAGCTGCAATATGATAGAACACCAGTAGACTTATAAGGTTTTGACACTAGTCCCCGACTACCAGATAGTACTTCTGGATCTACCTGAGGCCTGAGGTACCCCTTAAAGCAGACACAGCTTAGATCACAGCACCCAAGTCCTTTCAAATATCTGGAAATCATTCCCAAGAAAGACAGCTACAAATAAGCCCAGGCAGTAAGACTATAATAAATACCAAACTTTTCAATGCCCAGACATTGAAGAACACCTAGTAGCATCAATACCATTCAGGAAAACGTGACCTCACCAAATTAACTAAATAAGGCATGAAGGTAAAATCCTCGAGAAACAGAGATATGTGACCTTTCAGACAAAGAATTCAAAATAGCTGTGTTGAGGAAACTCAAAGAAATTCAAGATAACACAGGGAAGGAATTCAGAATTCTATCAGATAAATTTAACAAATAGATTGAAATAATTAAAAAGGATCAAACAGAAATTATTGAGCTGAAAAATGCAATAGGCATACTGAAGAATGCATCTGAGTCCTTTAATACAGAATTTATCTAGCAGAGGAAATAATTAGTGAGCTTGAATGCAGCCTATCTGAAAATACACAGTCGGAGACAAAAGAATTAAAAAAAAAATGAAGCATAGAAAATAGGCTCAAAAGGGTAAATCTAAGAGTTATTTGCCTTAACAAGGAGGTAGAGAAAGAGATAGGAGTAGAAAGTTTATTCAAAGGGATAATAACAGAGAACTTCCCAGACTTAAAGAAAGACATCACTATCCAAATACAAGAAGATTATAGAATATCAAGAAGATTTAACCCAAAGAAGACTACCTTAACGCATTTAGTAATCAGACTCCCAAAGGTCAAGGAAAAAGAAAGAATCCTAAAAATGTAGTAAAAGAAAAGAAACAACTAACATACAATGGAGCACCGGTCATCTGGCAGCAGACTTTTCAGTAACAACCTTACAGACCAGGAGACAGTGGCATGACATATTTAAAGTGCTGAGGGAAAAAAAAAAACAAAAAACTTTTACCCTAGAATAGTGTATTCAGTGAAAATATCCTTCAAATATGAAGAAGAAATAAAGCCTTTCCCAGATAAACAAAACCTGAAGGATATTATCAATACCAGACCTGTCCTATAGGAAATGCTAAAGATAGTACTTCAATCAGAAAGAAAATGACATTAATAGGTAATACATAATCACCTGAAGTACAAAACTCACTGGTAACAGTAAGAAGACAGAAGACCAAAAAAATACAGCACTGTAACTTAGGTGTGCAAACTACTTTAATCCTAAGTAGAAAGACTGAAGGATGAACCAATCTAAAATAATAGCTACAACAACTTTTCAAGAAATAGTCAGTTCAGTAAGATATAAATAGAAACAACAAAAAGCTAAACAGTGAGGAGAACAATGTTAAGGCATAGAGTTTTTATTAGTTTACTTTTTGCCTGCTTGTTTGTTTATGCAAATAGAGTTGTTATCAGGTTAAAATAATGCTTTATAAGACAGTATTTGCAAGCTGTATGATAACTTCAGACCAAACAACATACAATGGATACACAAAAACAAAAGGCAAGAAACTAAATAATATTACCAGAGAAAATCACCTTTACTAGAGGGAGAAAGGAAAGGAAGAAAGAAGGAAGAGAATACTATAAAACAACCAGATAACAAATAATAAAATGGCAAGAGTAAGCCTTTACTTATCAATAATAATATTGAATGTAAATGGACTAAACTCTCCATCAAAAGACATAGACTGGCTAAATGGATAAAAAACCAAGACCAACTGAGCTGTTGCCAACAAGAAACACACATTGCCTATAAAGACACGCATACACTGAAAATAAATGGATGGAGAAAGATATTCTATGCCAGTGGAAACCAAAAAAGTGTAGAAGTTGCTATACTTATATTAGACAAAATAGAATTCAACACAAATACTATAAGAAGAGACAAAGAAGGTCACTATAAAATGATAAAGGGGTCAATTCAGCAAGAGGATATAACCATTTTAAATATATATGCAGCCAACACTGGAAAAACCAGATAAATAAAAGAAGTGTTATAAGAGCTAAAGTGAGAGACAGGCCCCAGTACAATAATACCTGTGGACTTCAAAACCCCACTTTCAGCATTAGATAGCTCTTCTAATGCTTCTTACAGAAAATCAAGAAAGAAATACCAGATTTAATGTGCACTATACATCAGATTTAATAGATATATACAGAACATTTCATCCAAGAGCTGCCGAGTACATATTCTTTTCCTCAGCACATGGATCATTCTCAAGGACAGGTCATAGGTTAGGTTACAAAACAAGTCTTAAAACATTCAAAAAACTTGAGATAATATAAGCATCTTTTCAGACCACAATGGAATAAAACTATAAATTAATTATGAGGAATTTTTGAAACTATAAAAATACGTGGAAATTACACAATATACTCCTGAATGACCAGTGAGTCAATGAAGAAATTAAGAAGGAATTGAAAAAATTCTTGAAACAAATGTTAATGGAAACAAAACATACCTAAATCTGTGGGATACAGCAAAACTAGTACTAAGAGGGAAGTTTATAAGTGCATACATCAAAAAAGAAGAGACACTTAAAAAAATCTAATGATGCTTCTTAAAGAACTAGAAAAGCAAGAGAAAACCAAACCCAAAATAAGTCGAAAATAAATAATAAAAATCAGAGCAAAAAATAAACTAAATTGAGATGAAGAAAACAATACAAAAGATCAATGAAAGAGAAGTTAGTTTTTAAAAAAGTTAAACAAAATTGACAAGCCTTTTGTCAGACTAAGAAAAAAGATAGAAGATACAAATAAATAAAATCAGAAATGAAAAAGGAGACATTATAACTAATACTGTAGTAATTCAAATGATTATTAGTGGCTACCATGAGCAACTATATGCCAAAAAATTGGAAAATCTAGAAGAAATGAACAAATTCCTAAATACACACAGCCTACCAAGATTGAACCTTGAAGAAATCCAAAACCTGAATAGATCAGTAACAAGTAGCAAGATGGAAGCCATAATAAAAAGTCTCCCAATAAAGGGCTCAGGACCTGGTGGCTTCCCTGTAAAAGCCTGGGACCTCGTGACTTCCCTGAATTCTACCAAACATATAAAGAAGAACTAATACTAATCCTATTCAAACTATTCCAAAAAACAGAGGAGAAGGGAACACTTGAATACTTCTAAACTCATTCTATGAGGCCAGTGTTACACCGATATAAAAACCAAACAAAGACACGTCAAAAAAAGAAAACTACAGGCCAATATCTATGTTAAATAGTGATGCACCAAAATGATGGGAGTCATTAGAAAGGGTTCTCTGCTTCCCTGCAAAAGGCCTTTTCTAGCATTGTTATTATCATTATCACCACCTTTTATATATGGATGGAAATTTGTGATTGGCAGCACGTTTCAGAAGTAAATTAAGTAATTTGTTTCTCAACAAATCTGTAATGCAGAGATAACTTCTCTGTCAGTCACTGAAGTCTGTTTTTGGAAAACTGGTGATGAAATCTTCAATAAATTAGCATATAAAGTTTGGCTCTCAGCAGGGCTGGTGGCTCATGCCTATAATCCCAGCACTTTGGGAGGCCAAAGCTGGAGGATTGCTTGAGGCCAGGAGTTCAAAGAGTTTACCCAATTAGCTGGTTATTATCTTCTGTTACTGTAGAAAACAATGGTCTCCTTTGAATCAGAGAAAATAGATTATAATAGCAATTAATGCCTGAAGCTAGTTATTCCTAGAAGGACTAGCCCTTGGCTGTTGCAGCCTGGTGGGTCCCTGGGCCTGTTAATTAATAGCTAGTCATTAACTACACTGTATTTTGCCATTAAAGAGTTTCATGCTTCCTTTTCTGACTTATTTTGAACATAAATACAACTTACCTTGTAACAAACACTACTTGAAAACATTGTCACATGGGATTTATTTCTTTACATAAGAATTTTTAAAAACTAAGGCAAACCTTACACATTTAAACCGCAGGTATAAATGGAAGAAATACAGATTTCCAGAATCAAGATAAAAGAAAATAAACCCACAGTGATCCAGTTGTTTTGCTAATGCATATCATGATGCTACCAGGCCATATTGACCTTTACGTGCTCTGATCTGCAGTTGTTCCACGAAAAGATCAAATCATGGCCCTGTTATAAACCAATTGCACACCGCTGGAAACATAGGACAGGGGTTGACAATCTAAGAGTACCAGATGCATTCCCCCACATGGTTTAGCTCAGCGAGGGGAGAAATTCCTCCTACTTAATAAAGTTAAATCTTCCTCCTTAGCTATTGTCCCTCTTGGGAAAATGTAATATTGATTGGCAGCTTGGGAAGGATTGTGATTTTATGCATTATACAGAATGCTGGAGATTAAATAGGCAGACAACCTCCCTGGGCTGTTAGAGAAGGCTAGACTGTGTGCTTATTGGTATTTCACAGGTAGTTTCATGTTGACTTTGGAAAAAAAAATGGCTGTCTATTTCAGTTTCATATTAAGCAAAGGATTGCTCTGAAAAACATTTACTCCCTACCCTTATCAAAACCAAACAAACAAAAAAGAAAAAGAAAATAAAAGATTAAAACTGTTTATTTTGCTGTTTTCAGTAGAAAACACGGATAAATAGCCATAAAAGTATAGCTGCAGTTCTTAGCACCAACTATATATCAGCATAATCTGGGGAGTACTTTGTTAAAAATATGAATTCCAAGGCACCAATTCTGGCTGATGCTGAAGTACATCCTTGAGTAGCAACCATTGAATTGTAAAATGAGGAACAGAAAACTAAAGCTTGCCAATAAGTACAATTGCCATGACTACAGAATTTATTGCAGGATGCTATGTAATTGTAATAATGAGAGTTTTTAAAAAGTAGGAAAGACACTGACAATAAAGATTCTAGTTAAAAATAAATATATAATTTCAAAAATGCAGCATTGAATGCTAGGCCACCAAAAGGGATAACACAGGCAGGCAGAGAGAGAGAAAGAGAAAAAAACAGACTGAAAGATCAGTCTGTACTTGTGATAGTCAGATTTTTGTGTCAACTTGGTTAGGCTACAGGTTTCCAGTTATCTAATCAAACACTAATGTAGGGGTCGCTGAGAAGATGTTTTGTAGATGTGATTGATGTACATAATTAGTTAACTTTAAGTAAAGTAGCTTACTCCAGAAAATCTAAGTGTGCCTGATTCAATCAGTTGAAAGGTTTTAAGAGCAGAAATGAGATTTTTCAGAAAAAGGAATTCCACTTACAGACTGTAGCATCAGCCTGTTATTCCTGCCAGCCTGCCCTGTGGTTTTTGGAACTGCCTATGATCTCGTAACCCAATATCTTGTAGTAAATCTCTTAATATACATCTCTTACTTGTTGGGTTTTTCTGGATGAACTTTGATTGATACACAAATGCAAGACTATTCACTCATCCCTACTCACAAGAAAAATTCTCTGGTTTTAAAGAAATCAGTTTGCATCACGACTCTGTTTGGTATTAGGGCCCCTGAAATCCTGTGGAACCTGGCATTGTGCAAACCTGCATTACTCAGTCCTCTTGGAAGTGTATTTTATGTAATTGCCTGTAGAAAATAAAGAGAAAATATTCCTCACCTAGAAGGAAGAATCTCATCATTCTCAACTGATCAACTCCTTGTCTTAATAATGTTAAAAATCAAAAATTTCTTTTAAGTAAAATGATAAATGAATATATAGGGTCCCTTATTACTAAGTCAATCAAGTTGCTGGTTTTCGGAGAATACAATCTAAGGGTACAGGGTTTTATCAAGGCTAATTTTTTTCAGGTTGTTCCACATGTGACAGGAAGTTGCTAAAGTCTCAGTGTAACAGCCACCTGTTCTGTGGGGCTTCCCCAAATGTCACAGTCGGTTCAACTGAGGATTAATAATATTTTAAAAATAATTACATTAAAAAATACCATAAAAGATAATAAAATAAAAAATAATATAACAACAGTGTACATAGCATTTACAGTGTACAAGGTATTATAAGTAATCTAGCTATGATTTAAAGTTTATGGAAGGATGTGTGTAGGTTGTATGCAAATACTACACCATTTTATATAAGGAATGTAAGCATTCTTGGATTTTGGTATCCATGGGGAGATCCTGGAACCAATTCCCCAAGGATACAGAAGGACAACTTTACTCCGTTTCTATGGCTTTCCACATTCCTTTCTTCCTATATTCCTTTTCATATTTCAAAATGTGGCAATAGCAGATGATATTGGACATTATTGATTTTCTTGTAATTTGCGTGTGCTTTCTCTAATGTTTCTTAAGCGTATGAATCATGCGCTATAGCCTCTCATAGCTCATGTATCACACACAGCTCTATGCATTTTTTTAAAAAACTACTAATAAAATTATATTTACATTAGAATATTTGATGACATCAATGATATCAATATATAAAGTATAGACTATTTAAGATAAACCTTTTAAATTCAGCAAATAATTTCTAGATATTCAGAAGAGTCTCAATAATTATTTGTATCATGTATAAAATCCTATAGCAGTAAGTCAATCTTTTATAATTTTTTTCTGCTCTATTTTCAGTAATAGAGGTTTGGGCAGATCTTTTTCTTTCTGGACGAACTGTTTTTATTAAACATTTCCCTTCAGGGGAAAGCGGTACTCTAATTCAACAGACAGGGATCACAATAAGTTGTTCCCTAAATGCATGGTCATTTAATATGAACATTTATATTCACTCATTTATTTAAGAAATGGTATTGAACATCTGTGAGGTTTAAGATATTGTTCTAGGAATTCTACACAGGCAAAACCCACTGCCCTTACAGAGCTTATATTACAATGAGGAAATAGGATGCAGACTATAAAATAAAGGAGTAAATCTTACAGGCATTAGAAGGCAATAATATTGTGGGGGTAAAGCAAGGGAGGAGGATAGGAAGTGCAGGGAGCGGGAGCAGGGTAGGAATAAGCTGGTAGTGTGCAATCTTAACAACAGTAGTGAAAGTAGAGGCTGAGTTTCCACTGAAAAAGTAATGTTTGACCAAAGACATAACGGAAATGAAGATGTGAACTATGTAAAAATCTGCCAGAAGAGAATTGCAGTCAGAGGAAACAGCCTAGGGCAGAAAGTGTCAGAAGCATTTGGAGAATAGCATGGCTGGGGAAGTCGGTGATGGGGAAGAGTAACAGAAAATAAAGCTAGAGAGATAAGTGGTGCTACAATCATGTAAGGCATCATTGTAGATCAAGGTCAGAACCTTGCCTTCAACCATAAATGTGATGCAGAACCATGAGTGAGATTTGAGCTGAGCACTGTCAAGGTCAGATTTAGAGTTCAGAAATCTAGTGTTGGTGACTGTATTTGGAATTGATGATGAGAGAGCAAGGGTAAAAGAAGAGAGACAAGTTGAGAACCCATTGCCATAATCCGGGGGATGGGTTGTGCACAGATGACTCTACAAGTGAAAGTGGTGAGAGATGGCGAGGTGTGTGTTAAAAGCAAAGCCTTTAGGATTTTCTCAAAGACCGACAATGTGCTGTTAAAGAAAATGAGTCAAGGAAGGCATGAAGTTATATTTTCAAAACATACTGTTACATAAAGGGATATGTTTTGAAGGCTGAAGTCACCTGTATTGTTGATGCACTAAACTCAAGTTGTTATCAGGAAAATTTTCGTTTGTTAGTAACACAAACCTGCTAATGAGTTTCAAAATCTATTAAAGAGTGTTATAAAACTAAACTTACGTTAACACCTGCCAAAGAAATTTGCTGTTAACAAAAAAGCTGTGAAATAAACTTTAAAAAAATCTCAATCCATTCTGTTTATTAAATAGGCTAAAAAGCAGCCATACATTGGAGCTAGCTTGAATCAGCTGGGGAGAGCCGACAGCGTGCAGTTCTCCCCAATTCAGTGTATAGTGACATCACCTGATAGCTTGAAATTGGTTTTGCTGGAAATATTCACATCAATGGAAATCGTCAAATACTACAAACCCAGGTTTGTTTGTTTTTTAGTCTTTCCAGTGAACTGGTGGCTGATCATTTACCAATACAACAATGCTAGCAATAAGAACAAAAACAATTGAATTTTAAGATTCAATTAAAATGAATTTTAAAGAACTGTGTTCACTCTCTTTTTTTTTTCTAAAGCTATAGATCACTTATTCGTGTTGCAAGAGGCCTTTTACTAATAAAAATAAATCAGTTATTTCAAGCCATTTTCATTAATATTTTCAGACTGTTCTGGTGAACAGCTGTTAACAAAGATGGGTGAGAAGTAACAAATAACATTTTCTTTAAAATCTGAAAAACCTCGGTATTTACTATTCTGTGAACTCTTTTTATAAGTTGTATTAAAACACAGTTGTTTCATCTTTAAGATAGGGAGAGCACCCCCTTTAGAGCACTATTGTGGAAATTTAGTAAATTGGTAAATTTCCTGTCTCATAGTAGGCACTCAGT
Organism: Pongo abelii; assembly: GCF_028885655.2. Classification (NCBI taxonomy): domain Eukaryota; kingdom Metazoa; phylum Chordata; class Mammalia; order Primates; family Hominidae; genus Pongo; species Pongo abelii. Next base: position 87,576,147 of record NC_072000.2, on the reverse strand, counting down.
ATATGACTGTTCCTTTCCTCTCTTTTCTTTGAAAACCCTCCTCCCCCTCCAACTACTCATCTCCTTGATTAGCAAGTCTTGACTTCAGAATAACTGAACCAGTCTCCTCATTAGAAATGATTTCCTCTTTTGGTTTTTCTTGTTTCCCATATATTTTTTAAAAAACTGTATTGAAGTATAGTTGACACATATATAATAAACTGCACCATTTAACGTGTAGAACTAAATAAGTCTGATAGGCATGCACACCTACAGAACCCCAGCCACACTCATGACAAACAACACTGGCATCACTCCCAAAGTTTCCTCTTTCAGTAGTCATTCCTTCTCTCTACCGCCAGTCCCCAGACAATAACTCGTCTGCTTTCTATCAATCACTACACAAATTTTCCAGTTTCTAAAATTTTATATAAGGGGAATAATTAAGCATCTACTCTTTTGTATCTGATTTCTTTTGCTTATTATAATATTTTTAATATTCATCAGTGTATGAGAGTTCCCATTTTTTCACCATCTCCTTAACACTTGGTATTTTAAGTCTTTCTAATTTTAACCATTCTAATGCTTTAAAGGTTCTTTTTTCCCCATAACTAATGATGTTGAACATCTTTGGACATGTGTAATGGACATTCCTGATTTTTTAAAAGAGTTGCCCTTTGATTTTATCTTTTGTCTGTTTTTACTTGTTTTTACTTTTTTATTTTTACTTTTATTATATCCTTTGACTTATTTAAAGATTAATTTTCTCATTAGTTTTCTAGTTTCCTAAAGAGGGAAACTGAATCATTACATTTAGTAGTTTCTTATTTTCTAATATATATGTATTATACCAGTTGGGTATGTAGTCTCCATAAATGTCAGGAGGTTAAAAGATGGTTAATAGTATCATTATTTTGGCTAGTTTTTTTCTTCTTTTTTTTTTTAATGAAATACTGAGAAAGGTGTATTAATGTTTCCAAATATAATTATTAGGTTTCTGATTTCCCCTTTTAGTTCTGAATATCTGTTATTAGGCACATCCCATATGTAACTTTATTTTCCTGATTTATTGGCACTTTTATTACCATTAAGTGTTCCTCCTTGTCTTAGTAATTTTCCTGTCTCACAGTCTATTTTTTCTGATATGAGAGGACTTCAAAAAGTTTGTAGAAAAATAGAATTATTAATATTAAAAGATACAAATAAATACATATTTATTTCTCAACATAAGCTCCATCCAGTTCAAGACACTTTTGTAGGCAATGATATCAGCCATTTAGTCCATCCCTAAGGAACTGAGGGTCCTGAGAATTTAACCATGTAAATTTAGTCTTTTTTTACATTATTAACTGAAGAAAATGGATGCCCTTTATAATTATTTTTTAAGATTAGGAAACATAAAGAAGTCAGAAGGTAAGCCAGGTGCGGTGGCTCATGCCTGTAATCCCAGCACTTTGGGAGACCAAGGCAGGTGGAACACGAGGTCAGGAGTTCGAGACCAGCCTGACCAACATGGTGAAACCCCAACTCTACTAAAAATACAAAAGTTAGCCGGGCATGGTGGTGCATGCCTGTAATCCCAGCTACTCAGGAGGCTGAGGCAGTAGAATAATTTGCACCCAGGAGGCGGAGGTTGCAGTGAGCCGACATCGTGCCACTGCACTCCAGCCTGGGCGACAAAGCAAGACTCCGTCTCAAAAAAAAAAAAAAAAAAAAAAAAAAGTCAGAAGGAGCCAAATCAGGACTGTAAGATGGAAAACTAATGATTTATCATAGAAACTCTCACGAAGTTGCCCTTGTGTAACAAGAGGAATGAGCAGGAGCAGTGTTGGCAAAGGTCACTCTCTAGTGACCCTTTACTGGGCATTTTTCTGCCAAAGCTTAACTGACTTTCTTGAAATTCTCCCATCATAAGCAGATGTTATTATTCTTTAGCCTTCCAGAAAGTTAACAACCGAAATGCTTTGAGCATCCCAAAAAACTGTCACTGTGACCTTTGCTCTTGAGGGATCCACTTTTTCCTTGACTGGACCACGTTCCTCTCTTGGTAGCCCTTGCTTTGATTGTGCTCAGGATTATACATACTGGTAATGCCATGTTTTATCTCCTGTTAGGAGTCTTTGAAAACAATGCTTCAGGTTATTGACCCCACTTTTAAAATTCCCTTTGGAAGCTCTGCTCTGGTTTTCAGCTAACCTGGGTGCAACAGTATTGGCGTCCATTGAGTGAAAAGTTTGCTCAGCTTTAATACTTGGGTTAGAATTGTGTAAACTGAGCCAATTGAGATGTCTATGGTGTTGGCTATCATTTCTGCTGTTAATTATCAGCATCTTTCAATTAGGGCACAAGCAAGAGTAATACTTTTCTCATTAATTGATGTGGATTGTGTGCCACCGAAGGCTTCATCTTCAACATCATCTCTTCCCTTTTTAAAATGAGTTATTCACTTGCAAACTACTAATTTCTTTGGAGCCTTGTCCCCATAAACTTTTGGTAAAGCATCAGTGATTTCATCACTCTTCTACCCAAGTTTCAGTGTAAATGTGATGTTTATTATTGTTTTAATTTTAGTAGAGTTCATGTTGCTCTGATAGGAGCTTTTTTCAAACTGATGTTTTGTCCTTTTAGGAGCTTTTTTCAAACTGATGTTTTGTCCTTTTAGTGCCTCAAAAGAGATCCTGTTCAGACATGTTATAATAAGTTAGTACAAGTTCATTCTAGTGCAAGCAATATTTTAAAATCTGTGCATAGTTTTCTCAAAATACGCATTTTCCATGAACATTTCGAAGACACCGTTGTATAAATATGACCCTTTCAAGTTTCTTTAGCTTACTACCTACATATTATTTTTTTCTTGCTGTTACTTTCTATTCGTGTTTTGTATCTAAAGCATATCTCGTTTAAAATATAGAGTTGGCTCTTGGTTTGGAGAACAATCTGAAAACCAATGCTTTTTAATTAGGTGTTATTCTACTTATCATTAACAAAAGTATTGTTTGATTTGCCACTTCACTATTTGTTTTCCATTTTTTTCTCATTTTCTTTGTTCATCTTTTTTCTGTCTTATTTTCTGTTAATCAGGTTTTTTTAGTATTCAATTTTCCTTCTTATTTTTGCTTTCTAGCTATGTTTGTTTTCATAATTTAGGGATTAGAATTACAGTGTGTATTTTAAGAGTCCAGGAATCAAATTGTTTATCCTTAACTTATCCCAATCAACTTAAAGTTAATATTGAGTTTACTTCTAGTAACATATAGAAACTTTAAGGCAGCATATTTCAATTTATTACTCTATGCTGTACTTTGTGTTACTATTATTACATACATGTTATTAATCTCTTAATAACTTATAATTATGCTTTTAGCAGATTTTTTTAGGAAATTAAGAAAAGAAATGGTAAACACCAAGTAGCAAAATATTGTTTACCCACATATTTACTGCTTCCTGTGCTTATGATTGCTTTCTGAAATCCAAGTTGCCTTCTGGTCTCACACCCTTCTTTTAGCATTTCTTGGAGTGCCTTTCTGCTGGCTCCAGATACTCTCAGTTTTTGTTCATCTGAAACTTGTCAGATACAGAATTCTCTGTTGACATTCCTGTTTTTATCTGAATGATTTGAATATATTGTTCTAATATTCTGATCTTCATAGTTTTCCTCTTATTTGTAACTGTTCAAGAGTAAATGCTCCTCTAGCTTCTGTCACCTTTTAGATACTTTTCAGTTCCCTGAAGTAGTTGGCTTTCAAAATTGATACTGTTTTTATAATTTTTATGTGTAAAAGGGTTTAAACAACCACTTCACTCTGCCACTATTAAAAAATCAGATGATTTCATCTAGAATCATCTTTTAAATTTTGTGCCAACATATAGATGATACCATAAATGTCAAAAACAAAGGTGTATGAATCTTGAGAAAATGCAGTATAATGAATTTCCTTTAAATTTTAGATGTAAAAATAATCTGCTTCACAATACATTTCTTAAAATTTAGTCAAAACCTTAAAACTATGGTATCATTCTCTACTGCCTTTACTTTTATTTTAAAAGGCAAGATATATTTATTCTATATGTGCTTTTCAAGCTATGTATATATTTCATTGAAGAGGGATAGGAAGTGGGAAGAGCAGATGAAGTTTTTGGCAGAGATAAAAGTCTGCCTGTGGAAACATTTGTTGAAGCTATTTTAAACTCCTCCTTCCTATGGGATTAGAATGGTCTTGCTGCTAGGTTTAAAGTTCAAAAGTCAAAACTGAATTGATAACTTGGCAAATCTTGCATTTACCTTTTTTGGATATCGAAGTACTCATCTATTGACAAAATGGCATTTTATGAATTTGATGAGGGTATGAGTGAAAAGAAGCTTGAATAGAGGTGACAATGGAAAAAAGTAAAGGTGATTTATATCCATAGAAGTTTCAAAATATTCTGATTAAAGGCCTTACTCTCAGTGCATCAAAACAAAGCCTAGTACTAGTAAAATCTATTATTCTGAAGTTACTGTTATTTTCTTTTTTTGTTGGGGGAGAAAGAAAAATAATAATGTTATCTCAGAGAACCAAATGGTAAAAGAAAACAAAGTCTAAAGATAAATACTAAAAAATGTTTAAAGCCAAATGTCTTCACGCCTAACAAAATAAGTCAAGTTGCATTCTGTTTTTTCTACCTTGTGAACATCTAGCTGACCTCGTAAAATTCAAACTACATATTATGTAAGTATTGATAGGAAAACTACATGGAAAAGAATTGATTTCCTCTTCTACTCCTCCTCCTACTTCTTTTTCTTCTTCTTGAAGTAAGGTTTTGGAGAAAATCCTCAACATCTAATTTGTTATTTTAAAACATTTCTAGCTAAATTTTATTTTTTAAAAAAAACATGCAGAACACTGAGGTATAATCTAAATTATGGATCAAGGTATTTCAATTTAACACTTGCACTGTGGCATTTGGTCAACAGTAAGCATAGATTCCAATGAGCCCTTTTATGTACTTTTCCCTTGAGCAAGCCCCATGCTGCTGCTCTCTCAGTGTGGCTGCTGTCCTAGATGACATTGATAGGCCAGGGTGAATACAGAAGGCTCCGCCAGTATGTCTGGTGGCCTCGGAACCAAGCAAGAAACATGCATGGACAGGGCTTCTGGGTCCAGGTCCTTTGAAGCAGCAGTCCACCTTTTCAGAAAATACCTACAGGAGAGTTTGAGGATAATAATGAACAGCTTTCTGGTTGTTAGAGAAGTGATATAGAAATATGAGAAGACAGAAAACCAATAATTTCAGATTGGTTTAGGAGAAATTGAAATGCACTGATGATTTTCAGTAGAAGATGGATAGACAGACAGACAGACAGATAGAGAGAGAGATGGTTATGGTGTGTGCATGTGTGTACGTAAACATATACTTCTTAGCTTTGCTAACTGTAAGAGCTTAGAGGAAAAAAGCCAGACCTCGGTTGTTAAAATACTCTTTCTACTAAAAGCAATCAGAGTTCCTTAGAAAAATTGATCATTTCAGTACTAGAGCAGGGAAAATTCAAAGATGAACCTAGAATACCATGTGCTAACAAAATGCTGAAATAAGGATTAGGAAGTCTCAAAAGAATGAAGGAGGTTTCTTGAAAGTTCTAATGCTGGACAATCTGTGACCTTTGAACATCAAAACAAATATTAGTAGTAATAGATTATTGACATGGTGTATACTTACATAACGAAACAGAATAATAACATAGAGGAGGGGAAGAAAATCTTCGCTTTACAGTAGAATGCTAACTAATCAATATAGAAGGCATTAAGAAATTAAAATAACATTATTAGCCAACTGTCATAAATAATTTATTCAGGCAACCATCATCAACAAATACTAAATCCAGTGAATGAATTACCAAAGATCAGGCTATTTAGCATAGTCTCAAAGAGTCCCTCCACAAAAATTCAGAGGCACAACAACCTGATGAAATTTTATGAACTTTGTGTGGAAGATGTTGACATATTTCTTCTAAAATGAAAATTAAACTGCTGCATCTTGTACAGGCAGCCATTAAAAAAGTAATATGCTTGGTGATATTTTTTGAATTTTAGACACACCATAGGCAATACATCCTTTAGTTCTGGAAAGTTTTCTTAAATTATTTGTTTCATAATCTCCCCGCTGCTGCGCTGCCCATTCACCTATTCAATGACTTGAGACTGTTCGTTAATTAGATGTTAGATCTTAAGATTAAATATTAGACTTTCATTAATTTTCCTCTTTTAAATGGAGCATCTTCATCCTAGCATGCCATTCCTCAGTTCTGAGTTCCATTAGCATATCAGGAAGTAAACCTCCAGTCTTCTATCCAATTTGGAGAGGAGTGAGGTGCCCAGCTACACCCATAGGAGTCCTATAAGGTTAATTGTATTTTATGTATACTTTAAAATTATTGAAAATTACAAATCTATAGTAGAGAGGATAATATATTAATCCCCAAGTATTTATTACAAGGCTTTAGCAATTCAAATTATAAACAATTTTATCTAAAATCCAACAAACTTCCTTTTTTTCCATAATATAATTTAGAAGCAAACCCCAGGCATCATATTTTATATTTAAATATTTTGATATAACCTCTAGAAGATAAAAGTTATTTTTAATATAATAGAAATGTTATTATCACAACCGTGCAATGAAGTGACAACTCAACTTGGCTTGCTTGCTGAAACCCCACACATTCTCAAGAAAGATATGTCTTTAGGAATGGTTCTTGGCTGGATTCTGGAAGATGCATGCTAAGCCCTTGGAATATTCTTCTTAAGACAAGAATTTTTGTATGCTTGAGGCTTTGGGCCATGCAGTAACAGTTTGATCAGATAATTTATACTAACACTATGATTTATGTGAACACCTGTTTTTGGAGGTTGAGTAGCTTAGATCAGTTTTCATGTCAGAATAGCTTAGGTCACGCATACATGACTGATGCCCAACCAAAACTCTGGTTACCAAGGCTCAGGAAGCCTTCTTTGAGTCATAAGACTTTGCACGTACTGTCACACATAATTACTGGGAGAATTAAGTGTGTTCTTAAGACTGCACTAGGATAAGACCCTGGAAGTGTGTGCCTGGTTTCTTTTAACTTTTCCCCATAAGCCTTCTCCATTTGCTGATTTTACATTGTATCATTTCAGTATGATAAACTATAATGGTAAATGTAATAACTCTCCTGAGTCTTGTGAGACCTTTTTTGTAAATCATTGAGTCTGGCAGTGGTCTTGGAGACCCCAAACAAAACTAACAAAACTCATAAAGATGTCAATTTTTTTAATACAGTGAATGACCCATTTCCCAGATTTTATGTGTGTCTGTGTGTGTGTCTGTGAGTGTGTGTGCATTGGGTGTGTGTTTAAATTATGGTCCAAATAAGATCTAGGTGGATATTCTTCTTAACAGCCTCACATTTCTCAATGAACTTGTTTCATTTTTTTCCTATCAACTTACTTGATGAGCAAATTAGTTGATTTGTCTCCTACTATGATTACTGATGATTTAGATTTCAATTCTGATGCTTCAGATTTTAGTTAAATCCATATGATGTCATTTAAAATATGCCCCTCTCTTCTGTACTGTTTCCATTATGCATTTTCTTTTCCATAATTTAGCTGGAAAACTTTCATAAAGAAAAAAAATTATCATCAACTATTTGCTGACCCTGAGGCATAGTTTGTATAGGAAATAATGGGATGTTTAATATTCCCTTATTTATTAGTTTTCAAAATAATGAGTTGTTTCCCAAACATCCTCAAAGGTTAATCAAAGAGAATACTTTTAAAATCATTGTTTGATGTTGTTTAGTATTATTATAAAAGCAAAAAAATTACCACATTTGTTGTGTTTAAACTTATTCTAGCTGTAATTCTTTCTTATTAATAATAATAATTGTACATATTTATGGGGTACATGTAGTAATTTGAGGCAAGTATACAACATATAATGATTAAATCAAGAGTAATTAGGATAATTATCAGTATCTATCAGTAATATTGCTTCAAATATTTGCCACTCCTTTGTATTGGGAATATTTCAAATATTATTTTTTAGCTATTTTGAAATGTACAATAAATTATTGCCAGCTACGGTCACTCAACTGCACTAGCAAAGACTAGAACTTACTTTTTCTATCTAACTGTATTTTTGTATTCATTACCCAACTTCATTTTATCCCCCCTTCCTCAGTACTTCACAGCCTCTGGTAACCATCATCTTACTCTCTACCACCATAAGAGCAACGTCTGAGCTCTCAAATCTGAGTGAGAATGTGTGATATTTGTTATTAATGTGTGTGGTTTATTTCACTAAACATAGTGTCCTCTAATTTCATCCATGTTGCTGCAAATGACAAAATTTCATTTTTTATGTCTGAATAATATTCCATTATGCATATTACAAAATCTGTTTATCAATTGATAAACAGTTTGATTCCATTTCTGGGCTACTGTGAATGATGCTGCAATAAACAAGCACACATATTCAATATACACTAATTTCTTTTCTTTTGGTTATATACCTAGTGGTGGAATTCTGGATTATATTATAGTTCTATTTTCATTTATTTATTTTTAATGTCTTTTGTAGAAACAGGGACTCACTCTGTCATCCAGGCTGGTGTGCCGTCGGGTGATCGTAACTCACTGCATCCTCGAACTCCTGGGCTCAAGCCATCCTCCTGCCTTAGCCTTCTGAGCAGCAGGAACTACAGTTGTGCAACACTACACCTGTCTGGTAGTTCCATTTTTAGTTCTTTGAGGAAGCTCCAAATTGTTTTTCACAGTAACTATACTAACTTATTATACATTATCAGTCATAAAATACTAGTGTTTCCCTTTTTCTGCACCCTCACCAGCATTTGCTACTTTTGGACTTTTTTATAACATCCATTTTAATTGGGGCAAGATGCTATCTCATTGCGGTTTTGATTTGCATTGCACTGATGATATGTTAATGTGATGTGTTTTGTTTATTGATTTGTATATGTTGAACCATCCTTGCATCCCTGGGATGAATCTTACTTGATCGTAATGAGTGATTTTTAGTGTGTTATTGAATTCGGTGTGCTGGTATTTTGTGTCTAATTTTTCATCTGTGTTCATCGTAGATACTACCCTGTAGCTTTTGCTGTTGCTGAGTTCCTGCCTGGTTTGGGTATTATGATAACCCTGGCCTTGTGTAATTAATTAGGAAGTATTCTCTCCTCTTCAGTTTTCTGGACAAGTGTGAGAAGAAATGGTATTAGCATTTTTTTAATGTTTGATAGAATTAAGCAGTAAAGCCATCAGGTCTTGTGCTTTTCTTTGATGGGAAATTATTTATTAGTGCTTCAATCTCATTACTCATTATCGGTCTGTTAAGGTTTTCTATTTCTTCTTGGTACAATTTTGGTAGGTCGTGTGAGTCCAGAAATGTATCCATTTCTTCTAGGTTTTATGATTTGTAGGCTTTTTTTTTTTAGATTCGTGATAATCTTTTGTAATTCTGTGGCATCACTTTTAAATCTCCTTTTGGTCTCTGATTTTATTTACTTGGGTCTTTTCTCTTTTTCTGAGTCTGGTAAGTTGTTTGCCAATTTTGTTTATTTAAAAAAAAAACAACTTTTTTGTTTTGTTGATCTTTTGCATTTTTTGTCTCAATTTCATTTATTTCTGCTCTGATTTTTATTATTTCTTTCCTTCTACTAATTTTGGTTTGGCTTGTTTTTGCTTTCTAGTTTTGTGAGGTACATCGTTAGTTTTTTTATTTGAAGTCTTTCTACTTTTTTATGTAGGTGCTTATAGTTACCAACTTCTCATTTAGAACTGCTTTTGCTGTATCCCATAGGTTTTGGTAAGAGTGCTTCCATTTTCATTTGTCTCAGGGAATTTTTAAATTTTGTTTTAAATTTTTTCTTTGACTTATTCATTGTTCAGGAACATACTGTTTAATTTCCATAAGTTTGTATGGTTTCCGATGTTCCTTCTGTTGTGATTTCAAACTTTATTCCATTGTGGTCACAGAAGATACTTGATATGATTTCCATTTTTAAAAATTTGTTCAGACTTGTTTTGTAACCTAACATATGTTCTATTTTGGAGAATGTTTCATAAGCTGTTGTGAAAATTGTGTATTGGGCAGCTGTTGGATGGAATGTTATATAAATATCTGTTAGGTTCATTTGGTCTAGAGAGAAGTTTAAATTCAATTTTAAATAAAAATTCTGCTGAATAATCTGTTCATTGCTTAAAGTGGGGTGTTGAACTTTTCCACCATTATTATGTTACAGCCAATTTCTCCTTTTAGGTCTGTTAATATTTGCTTTATGTATTTGCATATTCTTGTGTTTGGACGCATATATATTTACAATTGTTATATCTTCTTTCTCTATCGACCTCTTTATCATTGCATAATGGTCTTCTGTGCCTTTTCGTTTTTAACTATTCTTGACTTAAAGTCTATCTTGTCTAAGTATAGCTACTCTACTTTTCTTTGTCTTTGATTTTCCTGGCATATATTTTTCCACCTCTAATTTTCGGTGTGTGAGTATCTCTATAAATGAAGTGAGTCTCTTGTAGACAGTATATACTTGAGTCTTTTTAAAATCCATTTAGCCACTCTATCACTTTTAATTGGAGAGTTGAATTCATTTATATTCAAGGTTATTATTGCTAGATAAAGGTTTACTGCTTATATTTTGTTATTTGTTTTCTGGTTATTTTGTAAATCATTTCTTCCTTTTTACCTCTCTTGTGGTTAAGTGATTTTGTCTATTAGCATGTTTGCATTCTATGCTATTTATTTTTAGTATATCTATTATAGGTTTTTGCTTTGTGGTTACCATGAGAATTACAAAAAAAATCTTATAATGAGTTTTTAAACTGATAATGACTTAACTTTAATCATAAATAAAAGCAACGAAAAGAAATTCTTCAGGTTAGCACCACATTTTTTTCTTTTTGATGTTTCATTTTATACCTTTTTATATGACTTATCTCTTAATCAATTGTTGTAGTTACTATTCTTTTGAATGGTTTTATCTTTTATTCTTTATACTTAAATGCAAGTGATTTACTTACACCAATTAAAGTATTAAACTATTCTGAATTTGTTTTATTTTTTCACCAGTGAGTTCAATACCTTTAGATGTTTCTTTGTTACATGTTAGTGTCCATTATTATTTCTCTCAGATTAAAGAACTCCTTTTAATATTTTTTTGTAATACAGGCCTACTGTTGATAAATTCCCTCAGTTTTTGTTTATCTGAGAAAGGAAAGTCTTTATTTCTCTTTTTTGTTTGAGTATTAGCTGTGCTGTGTACAATATCCTTGATTGGCACTTTTTTTTTCTTTCTTTAGCACTTTGCATATAGCATCCCACTTTCTTCTGACATGCAAGGTTTCTACTGAGTAATTTGTTGAAAGCCCTATTTGGGCTCCGATGAATGTGATATGTTTCTTTCCTCTAGATGCCTTGAGAATTCTTATTTTTTTAAAACTAATTTGATTGTGATGTGTTTGGGAAATTCCTCTTTGGGTTGAATTTCATGGGCTTCCTCTGAGGCTCCTGTGCTTGAATGCTGTCATCTTTCTCCAGATTTGGAAAATTTTCAGTCACTATTTATCTTAAAATTGCTTTCAAGGCCTTTTTCCCTCTCACCTCCTTCAGGAATTCATAGTAGGTGGATATTAACTTATTGACGTGTCCTATAATCCTCATAGGCCTTCTTCACTCTTTTTTATTCTTTCTTTTTTTTCTCCTCTGATTGGGTAATTTCATATGTTCTGTCATTAAGCTTGTTTATTCTTTTGCTGTTTGATCAAGTTTGATGTTAAAAATTTCTAATGAGTTTTTTGTCCAGTTATTAAATTACTCATTTCTAGGATTTCCTTTTGTAATTGTTTCTATTTCTTTCTCAATTATCTTATTTTGTTTCTGTATTGTTTTCCAAATTTAATTTAGTTTTTTATATGTATTTTCTTGTTATTCTCTGAACTTCTTCTGAATTATCTGTCAGACATTTCAGAGATCCTGAATTCTGGATTCATTGCTGGAGCATTGTTTTTTTTTTTCTTTCTTTCTTTCTTTCTTTTTTTTTTTTTTTTTGGTTATGTTAAATTTCTCTGAGTTTTCAAGATTCTTGCATCTTTACAATGATGCCTATGTATTTGAGGAGACAGCCACCTCTTCTAATTTTTGCAAGTGAGCTTCAGTGGTGTTAGATCTTTACCACTTAGTATCAGAACTTAAATGCTGTCTCGTTGCTTCCCTTTCTTGGGATTACTTATAGTAAGCACCAGAAGTAAAACACTGAATTGGAACTAGCTCATTGACCTGCCATTAATTATTATTATTATTAATTCAATTGTTTTTGTCACTCTATTTGATGTTCATTTTCTCGCCAAATGTATAAAAATCATTGCTCTCCACTCGTATCTCATCATGAAGAATTTATAAAAGTTTCTTGCAAGCTCAGATTGTGGTGGGATGTACTTGGAGTGTGATAAGCTTCCTGCAATGGGAAGAGGAAGTAAGTCAGGCTTTTGCTGGTCTAACAGTGAATATTGGGAACTTAATGTCAATTGGTTCATAAACGATGTGGCTTATACTCTTCAGCTTGCTAAAATACCATAATGTCATCCCTATGCCTCTTGTTACCAGCCTAGTATTCTCAACTCAAAACAAATTTCTATAAGGAAAAAAACTCAGATTTTCTATGATGATTGGAGAATAGAATGGCTTAAACTGCCACTAGATCAGTGGGTGTGCCAGAAGTCAAACTGCTCCACAGAGTTTCAATCAAGGTACATTCTTAGGTTTTTTTCATTCTTCTACAGCAACAGGTTGTCCAACCCTGAGCATCTCTTATGTCATAAATGGTGATTCAGCTTGTTTCTTATAACTATCCCTTTTAGTAAGCATTTATGTTTCAGCTCTCTTTGTTCTACTGAAGACAGTGTTTTTCAACTTTCAAGATATTGTTCACAGTTACTCTCTTATGATGTCATCTCTCATTTTCTTTGTCCTCCTTTGTTTATTACCAACCATTCTTTCAAGTTTTTTTATTGGGTTAAACCTAATGTATGCATTTTGTCTGTTGAAATGGATATATCAAATAAAAACAAAGGCAAAATTTACAAAAATATTTTTATTATTTGTTTACAAGCTAATGTAATTTTTGATGCATCAAGTTAAAATAGTACTTGAATGTTTTGGTTGTTGTTTAATTTACTTAACTTCTTACAGCACCAATTTTAGAAAGAGTTCTCACTTACTATAGGAAAGTATCTTTGTAAATGCTTTGCTGAGCAAATCTGTAGTTGTAGTATTATTAGTATTTTCTCTTCTAACTTAGTTTGAAGAAAAATTATTTAATAATCACTTTCTTTAATTTCCTTAAGTAATATATGCAAAAGAGTCTAGAACTTGTCTTCACAGAGCTTTCTCTTTTTTTTTTTTTTTGTAATTCCATCCTTGTTTCAATGGTTATTGCATTATTCTTTCAATGTTTCTGTACACATATCACGACACAAAAATATGCTGGGCACTAAGTAGATATACAAAATATATAGTGATGAGCTCTTGATTTTCAAAAAACTTACCATGACATTGAATAGATATACATACATTGTCCTAGTTTGTATAAACTGCTATAACAAAATATCATAGACTTGGTAACTCATAAACAGAAATTTACTTGTCACAGTTTTGGAGGCTGGAAAGTCCAAGATAAAGGCACCAGCAAGTTTTGTTTCTGGTGAAGGCCCCTTTCCTGGTTTGGTTTAAAGATGGTACCTTCTTGCTGTTTCCTCACATGAAAAGGTCAAGCTAGTTCTCTGGAGTCTCCTTTATAAGGGCGTTAATCCCATTCATAATCGTCCTACACACATGACCTAATCACCTCCCAAAGTTTCCATCTTTTAATATCATCATATTAGGTTTCAATATGTAAATTTTGGGGGGACACAAACTTTCAGATCATAGTGCTTATATACAAACATTGAAGACTCTATACATATGTACCGCAAAATAACTATTAAAATGTTCTCATATAGTATATAATTTGTTACATTAATGGAAACAAAAATAAATATAATTTTACAAGGTAAATTATTTGGGGCTAAAACTGCCCAAAAATGTCTTTCCATAGGTAAGGACTTTTAGAGGGATCTGGAATCATTTGAATAACATTCAAAGAAGACGACTTAAAAGGTGAAATATAGAAACAAAGTTGTAAGTATAGGAATCAAAAGACCTGTTTTAGGCTACATTAATTCTTTAACCCAACACATAGTTGTTAACTTCTTGCATCATTCCTTTCACTCTTCTAGGTGAGGATATAGATAACCTTTACGGAAGGCAATCAACTAAATTAGAAGCTCTTTTGAGATTTATAGAGAATAGGAGTGGGTAATGCAAGGTTGAGGGCAATACTAGGATCTAAAGCTGCTGAAGTCTTGTTCTTCTTTCCCCCATTCCAGTATTTCTGTTTTGTTTTATATATAACATATTGTTTATGAAAGACTCACATCTGTGTCTTCACTACTCTTAATATTAATGCACCTGTTTTACCCTTATAGTCTATCATCTTATATTTTTTCCCATAATTTACTTCTCTTCTTCACATATCTCATCTATTCTTATTTATATCAAATAAATGTGATGTGTATCTTGTATAAAAAAGTACAGTTGCTCTAATGCTAAACATTATTATAAGCCATGTCTTCATAACTTTTTATTTTCAGTCTTGGTAGAGTTCCTCTCCAATGTGGAGGATAATTTAGCTTTTGGCTGTCTGATTGTGAATAGTTGAGATGGTTGTTTCAATTTTGCTTTAAAAATATGTATCTCAGTTAGAAATTCACTAGCTGCTGCAACTACAGATCAGACACCCTAAGAAATTTTTACTTTTGGCCTGGGAATATGACTTGTACTAGTTACAGTAATATTACTGAGTGGTGGTGTTAGCAGCATTGGAAGATTGTTTACTCAATTGGAAGTGATGAGGAAGGTCAAAGTTAAATACATTTTAATGCTTTCAGGCACACTATTACAAACAATTTTGCATTTTTTGAAATAGGAATCTTTTGTGTTAACAGGTAAACTGATTGAAGCCCTGTAGGAAGAGCTCTACAATCTACAGATTAACAACATCTACTATCTTCCACTTCAACAGTCACTGATGATAAATTCCTGCTAGCCTCATCAACATCCCTTAGCAACAAAACACAAAAGCTCAAAGGAGATGAGAAGAGGCACTCTATATAAGATGATCTATAGACATATGGATATACACACATAAAGAATGGCAGCATTGAGATTTTTTTTGCCATTTTTATTTATATTCTTTTTTTTCACTCAATAAAGATGTTTTAAAAGACATATTTCCATGATAACACCACAGTATTTTCTTTGAAAAAAATCACTTGCTTTGACTTTTTGTTTAATTATTGGGGTTTGTGAATATGTTTAAATATTTGTTATGATGTTTTTCTTGCTCCTGGCTTGGATTAATTAAAAAAAATATGGATTTTGAGGAATAACTTCCCCTCCCTTCTGTTCTTCTATCCTCCAAGATAATGCTTGTGTTAGACAATTTTCATCACGTGTATCAGCCTATCTCTTCATCTGTGCCATTGTTAGCACTTCCTCTCACTTTCCTCTGAATCACATTTAACATCTGCCCTTTGATGATTAGATGTGGCTATTAGCCTCTCATGGCTGCCCACTTCACCAGCCTCCCTGGCACTGAGCTCACATTGCAACTGGCATTAATATTGATGATATTAGTGCTTCCAACCTCTGTCTCCCATCACAGCAGTCTGTCCTCATTTCCGTCTCCTTTCCTTGTAGCAATGATTGCCACCATGACTACTCATCAGCCCTCTTTGGTCATTAAGCTGCAAATCTGCAGCCATGGCACCTGCAGCTAAGTCTGTGTCTATTACCCAATGGCTTTACATAAGCCAGGATTCAATCACTTAGCTCATGGAAGTCTTGCCTACTATAAGTAATGTCAGCTTTGGTGTGGAATTAACTGTAGTAGTAGGCAGAGCATTCCAGATATTTGAATTAGAAGATGGGGCATATTGCATAATTATTACAACCATTGTCTCTGAAGACAGACATGTTTTTATTCCAAGATCTGCTATGAAGCCTTGGAAACTCACACACCTCTATATAACTCAGTTTCTTATGAGAGGAATAAGAGCCCCTACCTCACAGGTTCTGCTGTTCAAATTAAAACAGGCAAAGCCCACAGAATTAAAAGTGGGTAACACGGCTGCTTGGTAATGGATTTTGGCCAAAATGATATTCATTCTTGGACTGAGGAGAATATATCTTCATAAATATGTGTACTATTGATCTGTATCTTCCACATTATATCCACTACACACTCATTTTATTCTCTGCAAGCTATTCAATCTATTAAATTTATTACGCATAGTTGGAAAGCCTAATTATTTTTGATAGAAAAATTCTATCCCTACTGACATTTCATATTTGTTTAAATTATGGCCCTTGTCATTTACTGCAATAATTGATATAACAACTGTCACATCCCATGCCCCGCATCCACTCTTGATATTGTTACCAGGGTGAGCCACAAATCAGAACACATCAGTGTCCTCCATTACAGCCTTTCTTTGTTAGCTCCTTATAGCTTTTAGGATAAATCCAATCTCTTTAATATGGTACATGATGTGTTCCCTGAGGTGTTCCTCACCAATTTTCTCTCCTTCACACCCACATTCAACCCAGGCAAAAGTATCTGAAGTTGGCAGAATCTCTCGCGTTCTCTCTAAGCCCTGAGCTTTTGTAGTCATGGCTCTCTGTAACACCATAGGAATAACTGTTACTCAAGCAATGTAGATATTACCTACCCTGAGAAATTTTCTCTGACCCATCCACACCCCATAACTAATACCCCCCAGAGCCCTCTCACCTTACCCATAACACTTCCTATGTTGGACGTATTGTCTGAATCCTGTAAAGACTGCCTTTGAGGTCTATGATGGTGAAATATTTCTCTTTATAGTTCCAGAAATTAGTGTAAGATGGCATTTAAAATTATCTCTTAATATTTTTAATTAATAAAACATAGCATGTACCGGTTATTTTATTTTATACATTTTTTTAAAAAGAACTTTATTGAGTGAATTTATAGTGCAGTATAGGCGTTAAGCCTATAGAAAATCAACTGATATGGAAAAAATACACTCTCCTTTTATTGACTTTAATTTTAAACAGAGTGTATGATTTATCGATTTTAAAGTTTGAAAACTCCTTCAAGTTGCTGATTTTGCTATTTCGTTAAAGACTTTTTGGTTTGTACCTTATTAGCAAGTTTTGCAATTATGTCTCACTCATTAAACTAATATTGATGTCTGAAAAATTAAGATATTAGTATTGTAGTTCCCCAGAGAGAAACAACAGAAAAAGCATTACTCAGATAACAGTAGAGGGCATAAATTTCAATGTATTGTGCCTGAAGCAGGTGTTGAAATATATGCTTCTTGCAGCCAAGAACCTGTTTTTATCTATTGCTGGAATGTGTTTTATGCTAGTAGCAATTTATATCACATTGTTTTGCGAAAGTCATTAAGATAAAAAAGGCAGCAAGAAATAATGTGTCATAACAATCTACAATAACTTTTTATGTGTCAATAAAGGTAAACTTCGATGCTCGCCAGTGTGAATGCATAAAAAAATCTTTAATGTGAAGTGTGTTTGGTTTTTCTCATGCATTATACTGTTTATAATCTCAAATTAGATACTGTCTTGTTTTGACTGACTTCACTACCAACTTTCTGTCTTATTTGTCCTTTTATAATAGAAAAACTGATAAATACATATCATATAAATCAAGATACCCATATTTCAATTACTTTTAGTTTAATCATTACCTTGCTGGGCGTAGTGGCTCATGCCTGTAATCCTAGCACTTTGGGAGGCCCAGGTGGGTAGATTGCTTGAGTCCAGGAGTTTGAGACCAGCCTGGGCAACATGATGAAACCCTATCTCTCCAAAACACACAAAAAAGATAGCTGGGTGTAGTGGCGCATGCCTGTAGTCCCAGCTACTTTGGAGGCTGAGGTGGGAGAAATCACCTGAGCTTGAAGAGGTTGAGGCTTCAGGGAGCTGTGATCACGCCACAGTACTTCATCCTGGGTAACAGTGAGACCCTGCAAAAAGAAAAAAAAAAATAGTTCAATCATTACCTATTTAGAAAGTGGCTGAGCTCTACTTTAAATTTAAAGCTCTTTTTGGAAAGTTATATTGGAGCAGAGAAAGAAAGAACAGTGAGTGTGGGTTAGTGCTTCCACTAACCAATTATAAAGCAACTCCCAGATATAGTTTCTTTTTTGGAGCAACCACTATTTTATTTAGATGTTGCAAATTCCCTTCCTAATACAGGATGTGTCTAAGGGAGGTTTAAATTATAGTCATGTTTTAAAAATTTTTTAAATCGAGAAATGGAGGTTGTATATATTTGTGGCATACAAGATAACGTTCTCATATATATGTACATTGTGGAATGACTAAATTATGCTAATTAACATGTGTTACCTCACATACCGTATTTTTTGTGATGAGAAAAAATTCTGTTCTTTTAGCATTTTTTAAATATACAATGCATTATTACTTACTATAGTCATTATGTTGTACAACACATCTCTTGAACTCATTCTTCTTGTCTAAACGAAATTTTTTAACCTTTGACCAACATTTCTGGAGTCTTCCCCTCCACTTCCTGCCCCTAATAACCAACTCTCTATTCTCTGCTTTTATGAATTTGATTTTTTTGGTTTCCACATATAAGTGAAATCATAAGGTGTTTTCCTTTCTGTGCCTGTGTTATTTCATTTAACATAATGTTCACCAGGTTTCTCCATGTTGTCACAAATGACAGGATTTCTTTTTTAAGCCTGAATAGTATTCAATTGTGTGTCTGTATACATACATATGTTTATATACACCTATGTATGTGTGTGTATATATCACATTTTTCTTATTCATCATCTGTTGATGGACACTTAGGTTGATTTTAATGATATCCTATAATTGTATTACTTGAGACATATTTATGCCAGGTAACAAGAGCTCTTTTGAGCTCATTAAAACAAAACAAAACAAAACAAAAATGATAGTACAGAGAATTCATTCTCCTCAGTTCCAAAGATCTATATTGCTCTAAGGGTCTCAAGAATACCCCTCTGTCTCTGCATTTTGGTATTTCCTATGTTATCCTCTTTAATATGAAAAGAATAAGAAAAATATATAGATTAAGCAACAGCCTCAATAATAGCTTATAGGTAGTGATCACTTATAATGTATCATTTAATATACCAAGTAACATAGGTACCCTTATTAATGTGCTTGCAAGCATTATGTGGTTGATTGTTGCCCTAATTTTATATCTGAGTAAATTAAAGTTTAGCTTAGTAACATTTGTAAGGCAACAGTTAATTTAATTTACAATGTAGGAAATGCTTATCAACACTTTACAAGTTTAAATTTCCATGCTTTAGGACAGAAGAGAGATGAATGCTGACATCTCTGATTTCCAAATTAAATTTCTGGAAGAGGTACTTCAATATGTTGGACTTTGGTCAAGAATCATCTCTGCATGCAGTAACTAGTGACGTATTACCCTGTCTCTGTATTATCTCTTTCTGGTATTCCAGAAATAAGTTTGTAAAATTTTACATCCTAGAAGACTTGGAGACACTGTAAATTTTCTATTCTCTTTGTCTATTTATAATCAATTTGAAATATATTTTATTATATCTATTTATAATGTATTCATTCTCCAGTTTTTTTCAAAGCAGTTAACTTTTACATTGAATTCTTAATTTTAATTAGTATAATTTTTATTTCTCAACGTTTTCTTTTTAGAATCAATAATTCTAAAAGTAGTTCTTTTTCTTATCTGTCTGGCCATTTTGTACAGCATTTCATATTTTGTCATTTTTTATTACTTTTTTTAAACATATTAAACATTCTTATTTTTATATTCTGTATTTGATCCTTCCAACACATCAGAGTGGTAGAGATATAATTGTTCATTACTAATTACTCTCTATAGCGACTTGTTTTCTTTGATGTAGTATTAGTTAATTTCAGACTCAGGTTCCACGGAAATTTATCTTTAAGTATTCCACTCCTTTGACCCTTGCTATTAGGTGTTTCCTACAGAAAGATTGTAAGCTTGGACTGTACCATGTTTCTTGGGGACATTGACAATGCTAAATCAATTTTAAATTCATCTTGGATAGTTGAGCCGTACAAGCGATATGAATTCTGCCTTCAAAACCCTTATGAGAAGGAGCTTATAATAGGAATTCTCAAGAAAGCCACCCTCCTCCCTGACATAGAACAGAGTAATGAACATTTTCTACAGGCTTTCTGGCAAGGTGGGGCATGAGGATTTCACACCATTTAAAGATAAGGCTTTATCTTTAAACAGGGATGTCTGTCCAAACTTCCTGCCTTAAAAGAGGCCTGAGCTTTGTCTCTCTTTCTGTGTACACCACCAGGAACTGACAGTGCCTCTCTGGACAACCCCTCACATTAGTGCCCACTGATCTCCCTGGTTTCTTGGTATCTAGTCAAGTTAGTGTCCGAGCTTTCAGTTACGCTCATCATTTTAGGTATTTTGTATAGGGTAGAGGAGTGCCGGTAAGTGTCTTCCACTATTGCCCATTTTGTAATAAACATGGAAAATGTTTTTACCACTTTGTCCAGTCATTAACTTCAATTCAGAGAACTGAACAACTGTTAGAGTGCAAGGATGCTCACCACAGTCTTATTTGTGAGACGAACATGTAGGAAAAAAATAGGGGTGATGATATAGGTAAAAAATGGTGGCTTAGACAAGTAATAGAATTTCAATCTGCCTTTTTTTTTTTTTTTTTTTGAGATGGAGTCTCCCTCTGTCGCCAGGCTGCAGTGCAGTGGTGCCATCTCGGCTCACTGCAACCTCTGCCTTCCAGGTTCAAGGGATTCTCCTGCCTCAGCCTCCTGAGTAGCTGGGATTACAGGCACGCGCCACCGTGCCCAGCTAATTTTTGTGTTTTTAGTAGAGATGAGGTTTCACCATGTTGGCCAGGATGGTCTCTATCTCTTGACCTCGTGATTCACCTGCCTTGGGCTCCCAAAGTGCTGGGATTACATGCATAAGCCACTGCGCCCGGCCTCAATCTGCTTTTTAAAATAATGTTTACTAAGGATATTTACCTATAAAAGCAAACCTCATATTATAAAAAGAAAAAAAAGGAACTTATAAATTTATGTATTTTTATCCTAATGTAGAACACACATACACATACACACACAGGAAACACATTATGTAAATAGCAGTTTTGTTTGGATGATGAGAATATCATTGTTTTAATTATATCTGTGACTCTTTCAATATGCGTGAAATTATGAAGGTTATTTAACTTCTCTCAGGCTCACGATTTTGCTAGCAATCTCAGGATAATTATACTAACATTGAAAGTCTTCTTTCTGAGTATAAACTGAGATCACATATATATTACTTCAGTAACTAAAGTTCAGTAACATTAGAATGATCATTTTATATATTCCTGTATTTTAAAACTTCTTATAAAGAATTTTAAAATGTTAATTACATTTATAATAATAAACAGTAATGTTAATATTATTAAGAGGAAAAACAAAAAAATCCCTTTATAATACTAAAATATACTGAAAGTATCAAATTAATTGTTGTCATCAAAAGGCTTTTCAATGTCAGCCTCATTACCTGGGTCAATGTGAAGAAACCTATTTGAATATGATCTTAAAAAAGAATCATGTTAGTGTGACAGAAGGACATACCAGTTTTAGACCATTTTGAATGCAGACTCTAGCCCTGCATTTTGAATGCTACTCTTACATCTGAAAGTGTGTTTTGCACTTGTAATCTCTAGAAACTAATGATCACTGAAGAAACAACTAAACAGCAAATTGCTATTGATTATTTTTGATTTGTATGACTTAAATAACAGAGGTCATCAGTTTCTTTTGTTTCTTCCGTTATCATCCATCTCATTTTTATCAGCTATGTTAAAGCTTCATTGACAATTTTAGCTTTAATATAGATAATATATATTAAAAATAATATAATGGCCCAACTAATTGGCTTTCAATGCACTCTCTTTATGAGATAATATTGCTGATGCCCTGCTTTCTTTTTACCCTTTTTATGTAACACACGATACCAGTCTATTTTTCACTCTGATTTTTACTTCTGAAAAGATCAGCAGAATGTTGTGAGCTAGAACAGCCTTTTATACTGATTCTTCTCAAAATAGAAACACAAATATTGCCAAAGTACCCTAAAGGGTACAGTTCAGCCTACCTCCTTATGCAATAAAATACAGAAATTTTGCCTGTTTCTAAAACCCAACAATATGTATGCCATACCTTTACCTTTGTCCAACAACTGCACTGCAACTGAAAATGCACATTCTTATAACAGAAAAAATATCAAGTTTTCCGACTGGAATTCTGAACTCTAGAAATAACCCAGAGGAATTGTCAGGTAGAGAAAATAACACCTGTATTATTAAAAAGCTAGCTGGAGATGCAGTGTATTTGAAAGAAGAAAATGTTTCCAAATTTTTCCCAGCTTATCTTCTTTATGGCCCTTTAAAAGCTCACTTATGAAAAAGTTTGAATTTGTAGAGCAGACACAGTTCATAGTCACTGAAGTTGTGGCCTCTCTTGAGAGAGAAGAAAGAGAGTAATACTCAATTTACCCGGCTCAGGACCCTTATTAGATTAACTCAGTCAGTCCAGAAATGTGTATTAGAGGCTGGCCTCCATTATCAGGTAACCCTGTTCACCTCCACACAGGAGGTATACCAGAAGCCTGGAGTACTGAGAAAACTATCTCTCCTCATGCCAAAGAGAGGAGTAAGAAATGCACTTTGTCTTCTAATACAGATGCTGTCTCTGGACATCTGGAAAGGAGGCATGTTTACCAATGACAACTCATTTGTACTAATTTGCCTGATTCAATAAGATATCCAGTAACCATTCCAGGAGAAATTTCAGATTGAAAATTAAGTCAAACATTTTCTTGTCTTATGGAAGAGGGGTAAACATTTACTGCTACAATCTATTCTCAAGATTTATTCATAGATGTGTCCAAGTCTTAGAACACAGTCTAGCAAATAATAATAACAAACATTGCATACACACATGAATGTGTAAGAAAGCTTATCTCTTTCCTGAAGACATGTATACTGAATTGTATGTGGAGTACCACGAAGAAAAAAGGTCACAGAACTTTTTTTCTTGCTTTGTTGGAAACATGAACTTCCTAACAGTAGAAAACATAAATTAAAAATAGCTTTGTCTGATTTTTGAGCCCATGAAATACACGTGATGAACAAATTAGCTTGACACTGCCATCTATGGACCTAACATTAAGAAGCGTGACCAGGTGCATACAAGACAGTCCAGTAGAAAAGTAAAGAAGAGAAATTTGGTTTGAAGCTTATCTCTGTCATCATCTAGTGTTGTAACTTTGAAAAATATCTTCACGAATATGTGACTTAAATCTAGTCTGTAAAATTATTACTGGAAAGGACCTTTTTTTTTTTTTAAAGAACTTCTTACCCATGCCTTCACTCCCCAAACTACTTGTAGTGTGTGCGGTTACAAGCAATAGGAACTGAGTCTAGCCAAAGTGAGGAATGAAGATGAAAGACAAATTGTTTAGCACTAGTAGAAATTCTTAAAAGGCACTTCACAGTTTGAGAAAAACAAACCCACAAACAAAGAACAGCCAGATATTGTAGGAATTACTGGGCTTTGGATAGCTTCAAAGTTTAATTTCTAAGTATTAGAAATTAAAGAAAAGTCACTGCAAGGGAAGTTTGGGTAAAAAAATAATAATCCAGCTATTTTTCTATTCTGAGAAACTCCATTAACAATCAAAATCAAAGAACTTATTCACAAATCTTCATCAAATTCTTATGTAGACTATACCAATTTAAAAAAAGTGGAAGTCACATATTAATTTGGACAGAGTAGACTACAAATTAAGGAAAGTTATCAGGGATAAACAAGTGTATTACAAAATGATAAATGGGTCAATTCTCTAAGAAGACATAAGAATCCTAACCTCATGCACCTAAAAACAGAGCATCAAAATATGTGAGCCAAAAACTGATAGAACTGCAAGAAGAAATACATGAATTCACTATTACAGTTGGAGACATCAGCATAGTTCTATCAAAGATGGATAGACCCAGGAGACACAAAAATCAGTAAGGACGCAGTTGAACTCACCACACCATTAATCAACTGAATGTAATAGATATCTGTAAACTACTTTATCCAACAACAGCAAAATACACATTCTTTTTAATCTCTCATAGAACATTCACCAAGACAGACCACATTCCGAGTCATAAAACGTACCTTAGCCAATTTAAAAGAATAGAAATCATACAATGCCTGCTCTCAGACCACAGCAGAATTAAATTATCAATCAATAAAAAAAAAGCTGAAAAGTTTAAAAAGGCTCACAGATTAAATGACACACTTCTAAATAACATGTAGGTTAAAGAAGAAATCTCAAGATAAGTTTGAAAATAGTTTGACCTAAATGAAAATAAAAACATGATGTATCAAAATTTGTGGGGTGCAGTGAAAGTCTTCCTTAGAGGGAAATGTACAGCATTGAACGTAGATATTACAGAAAAAGAGGGTAATAAAATCGATCACCAAAGCTTCTCCTTTAGAAAACTAGAAAGAAAAGGCAAATTAATTGAAAGTAAGCAGAAGGAAATAAATAATAAAAAGTATAGCAAAAATCATTGTATTTGAAAACATGAAATTAATAGAAAAAATAAATGAAACCAATAGCAATTTTTTTAAATCAATAAAGTCAACATGCTTCCAACCAGATTAACTAAGAAACAATGAGCAGGAACACAAATTACTATTATCAGAGATGAAGGTGGGAATATCACTACAAATACCTTCGACTTAAAAAATTATGATAATGAAGTACTATGAAAAACTCTATGTGTAGAAGTTTGATAACCTAGATGAAATGAGCCAATTCACTGAAAGACACAATCTGTCAATATTCACACAAAAAGAAATAGGCAACCCAAATATAGCTGTATCTATTAAAGAAATTGAACCAATGACCTTCCAAGACAGAAGACATCAGTATCCAATTGGTTTATTGGTGAATTCTACCAAACATTTTGAAGATAAATTATATGTTTTCTACAAAATCTTTCAGAATATAGAAAGAAGTAGAGGGAATTCTTCCTAACTCACTCTATAAAGCCAGCATTACCCTAACACCAAAATAAAAAACATTGCAAGAAAAGAAAACTACAGACCAATATCTCTCATGAACAAAGATGCAAAAATCCTCAACAAAATGTTAGCAATTCAAATATAACAAAGTATAAAAGAATAATCCACCACACCCAAATGGAATTTATCCCATGTGTGCAAGGCTGGTTCAACATTTGAAAATCAATTGATGTGACCCAACACATCAACAGGCTAAAGATGAAAAATTGTATAATTATATCAATAGATGCAGAAAAAGAACATAACAAAACCCAACATTCATTATAAACTATCCACAAATTCCAAATAGAAGGGGAACTCCCTCAACTTGAAAAAGAATATATACAAAAGGCTACACATAACATACTTAATGGTGAGAAACTCACGGCTTTCCCACAAAGATGAGGAACAAGTTAAGAATGTCCACTCTCACCACTGCTTTTCAGCATCTTAAGGGAAGCACTACTGAATGAAATGCAATAAGATAAAAAAGGAACTAAAAGACAAACAGTTTGAGAATGAAAAAATAAAGCTGTCTCTGTTCACAGGTGACATGATTGTCTATGTAGAACATCTGAAAAAATTGACAAAATATATCCAGGAACTAATAAGCAATTAAAGCAAGTTTACGGGATACAAGGCTAACATACAAAAGTCATTTAGTTTCCTCTATTCTAGAAATAAGCAAGTAAAATTTTAAATTAAAAACACAATGTAATTTACAACAGCATGCAAAAAATAAAATACTTAGATATAATTAAGAAAATTCATGTAAGAATTATATGACAAAAACTACAAAACTGTGATTAAAGAATCAAAAAACTAAATAAAGACATATTGTATGTCTGTGGATACAAAGACTCGATGTCAAGATATTCTTCTCAACTTGATCTACAGATTCAATGAAAAGAAAATCAAAATTCCAGTAAGTTATTTTTTACATATTTACAAACTAATTTCATATTTTATATGGAAAAAATGACCAAGAATAGCCGACACAATATTAAGGAAAATAATAAGTTGTAGAACAAACATTACTCAACTTCAAAATTAATATAAAGGTACGATAATCGAGCAAGTGTAGTATGGGTGAAGAATAAACAAATAGGTCAATGAAACAGGATAGAAAGCTCCAAAATGGACCCACTTAAATACAGTCAACTGATCTTTAACAAAAGAACAAAGACCACACAATGAAGAAAAGATAGTCTTTTCAACAAATGATACTGAAACAACTAGACATCTACATGAGATAAAATGAATCTAGACGTAGATTCAAATCCTTCACATCATCCACAAAAAGTTGACTCATAATGTATCACCGACATAAATATAAATTGCAAAACTAAAAACTATAAAACTCTTTTTTTTTTTTTTTTTTTTGAGACAGAGTCTCGCTATGTCAGCTAGGCTGGAGTGCAGTGGCATGATCTCGGCTCACTGCAACCTCCACCTCCCAAGCTCAAGCAATTCTTTTGCCTCAGCCTCCCGAGTAGCTGGGATTACAGGCATGTACCACCACACTCAACTAATATTTTTGTATTTTTAGTAAAAGCCGGGGTTTCACCCTGTTAGTCTCGAACTCCTGACCTCCAACCGCCTCAGCCTCCCAAAGTGCTGAGATTATAGGCATGAGCCACTGCGCCCGGCCAAAACTATAAAACTCTTAGGAGATAACCTAGGTAAAAATCTAGATAACCTTGGATTTTATTAGGTACAACACCAATAACATAATCAAGAAAAGAAAAAATTGATAAGCTGGATTTTATTAAAATTAAAATTCTCAACTCTGTGAAAGACACGATCAGGAGAATGAAAACCAAGCTGCAGACTGGAAGACAATATTTGGAGAAAAAATATCTGAAAAAGGGTCATTATCTAAAATATACAAACAACTCTTAAAATTCAACAATAAGAAAACAATTAAATAAATGGGCCAAAGACCTTGATAGATACTTCACAAAAGAAAAATATGTAGCTGGCAATTAAGACTATGACAAGCCTCCATGTCATATGTCACCAAAGATGTGCAAATAAAGACAAAAATTAGATACGGCTACATACCTGTTAGAATTGCCAAAATCCAGAACATTTACCAGATGCTGGGGAGATATGGAGCAACGAAAACTTTCATTCTTTGCTGGAGGGAATCTTGTGATCTTTGCTATTTCCCCAAAGTAGTTGAAAATCTGTGTCTCCAAAAACCTGCACATGGATGTTTATAGCAGCTTTAAAAAAAAAATGACTGAAACTTGAAAGCAATCAACATGCCCTTCAGTAGGTGAATGAAGAAAATGTGATACATCTGAATAATGAAATAGTATTCAGTGCTAGAAAAAAACAAGCTATCAAGCCATGAAAAGACATGGAGGCAACTTAAATGCATATTACTAAGTGAAAAGTCAATCTGAAAAAGCTACATACTGTATGATTCTAACTCTACGACATCTTAATAAGGCGAAACTACGGGGACAGTAAGAGATCCCTGGTGGATGCCTGGGTCTGAGTAGGAGAGAGAGACAAATAGGAGGTGGACAGAGGATTTTTAGAGGCATGAAACTACTTTGTGTGGTACTATAATAGTGGATATATGTTATTATACATTTCTCGAAATTCATGGAATGTTCAACACCAAGACTGAACCTTAGTGTAAACTATATACTCTGGGTGATAATGACGTGTGAATGTAAGTTCATCAATTTAATGCATGTACCACTCTGATGGGGATATTGAGAATGGGGGAGGATATGCATGTGAGGGCAGGTGATATATGGGAAATCTCTGTACTTTTCTCTTAATTTTTCTGTGAACCTAAAACTGCTCTTAAAAAATAAGGTCTCTTAAGAATAAGTCTTATACAGAGTTTCTACTCCAACCAAAGCAATGAATCGCAAGGTCTTGGGTTATATCAAGAGGAAGATTTCTTGAATGTCTTTTAGATATTTCTGTTTTATTAAAATTGCAGCATTTATTAGTCCCCATTCCCCGGGCTTGTTGCAATTTACATTTGTTGTCCCAGTTTAAATATTACCAGTGCCCCTTTAGGTATCAAAATGATACCAGTTTAGATGACATATTATGTGTTCAACCAGTGGGGCAATAAAACTAACTCATGCCAGCAAGTCTGAATTCATTATGTGAAGCTCTTTCCCATGCCCCATTCAGTGATGTTACGTGGCTAACTTGAAATCAGCAATAACAAGGGTGGTTTACACCATAGAAACTGGCAAACACTCCAAATCAGATTTGTCAACCTTCCAACTCACTGTCCCTTTTATTCATGCCCAACTCACTCTAGGTATATGGGACTGGTTAAGATAACAAGCTTTGTCTTCTGTTGTTCGTAGCAAACATACTTTCCTTTTAATAATATGAAGATTGTGGTACAACATTTCTCAAGCAAATAACCATTAGTAGAGACACAAATAGAGATGTCCTAGAGACTCATTTCATTCCTGTGTCCTGAAAGTGAGTGAACAATAGGCTCAGCATGTCTGAGTTTGCTTAACGGAAGAACAGGCAGGCACTGTGGACTGGATTCTTTAAGGATTCCTTTCTAACCAGAGTCTTTCTTGGACTAGGAAGTACCATTGGCACAGAGGTCCCAGCGATCCCCTGCTGTCCTTTCCCTATGAATGACAGGATCTATCTCTACTGAAGTTCTTCTTTGCTGTCTTCTGTCCAGCTGTGTCTGGCCTAACCATGCTGTATTAGTCCATTTTCACACTGCTGATAAAGACATTCCCAGGACAGGGAAGAAAAAGAGGTTTAATTGGACTTACGGTTCCACATGACTTGGGAGGCCTCAGAATCATGACGGGAGGTAAAAGGCACTTCTTATATGGTGGCAGCAAGAGAATATGAGAGAATATGCAAAAGCGGAAACCTCTGATAAAACCATCAGATCTTGTGACACTTATTCACTACCGAAAGAACAGTATGGGGGAAATCACCCCCATGATTCAAATTATCTCCCACCAGGTCCCTCCCACAGTACATGGAAATTATGGGAGTACAATTCAAAATGAGATTTGGGTGGAGACACAGAGACAAACCATAACATTCTGCCCTTGGCCCTTCCCAATCTCATGTCTTAACATTTCAAACCCAATCATGCCTTCCCAACAGTCCCCCAAAGTCTTAAGTCATTTCAGCATTAGCCCAATTGTCCACAGCCCAAAGTCTCATCTGAGACAAGACAAGGCAAGTCCCTTCCACCTATGAGACTGTAAAATCAAAAGCAAGCTAGTTACTTCCTAGATACAATGGAGGTACAGGTATTGGGTAATACCAGCCATTCCAAATGGGACAAATTGGCCAAAACAAAGGGGTTACAGGGCCCATGCAAGTGTGAAATCCAGCAGGGTAATCAAATTCTAAAGCTCCAAAATAATCTCCTTTGACTTCATGTCTCAAATCCAGGTCATGCCAACGCAAGAGGCGGGTTCCCATAGTCTTGGGCAGCTCCACCCCTGTGACTTTGCAGGGTATAGCCTCCTTCCTGGCTGCTTTCATGGGCTGGCATTGAATGTCTGTGGCTTTTCCAGGTGCATGGTGCAAGCTACTGGTGGATCTACCATTCTGAGGTCTGGAGGACAGTGGCCCACTTCTCACAGCTCCACTAGGCAGTGCCCCAGTAGGGACTCTGTGTGGGGGCTCTGACCCCACATTTGCCTTCTGCACTGCCTTAGCAGAGATTCTCCATGAGGGCACCGCTCCTGCAGCAGACGTTTCTCTGGGCATCCAGGCGTTTCCATACATCTTTTGAAATCTAGATGGAAGTTCCCACACCTCAATTCTTGACTTCTGTGCATTCGCAGGCCCAACACCACATGGAAGCTGCCAAGTTTGGGGCTTGCACCCTCTGAAACCATGGGCTGAGCTGTACCTTGACCCCTTTTAGTAACAGCTGGAGCAGCTGGGATGCAGGGCACCAAGTCTCTCAGCTGCACACAGCGTGAGGACACTAGGGCTAGCCCAAGAAACCATTTTTTTTCCTCCTAGGCTTCCAGGTCTGTAATGGGAGGGGCTGCCATGAAGACCTGTGACATGCCCTGGAGACATTTTCCCCATGGTCTTGGGGATTAACATTAGGCTCCTTGCTACTTATGCAAACTTCTGCAGCCAGCTTGAATTTCTCCTCCAAAAAAAAAAAAATGGTTTTTCTTTTCTACTGCAGCATCAGGCTGCAAATTTTCTGAACTTTTATGCTCTGTTTCCCTTTTAAAACAAAATGCTTTTAACAGCACCCAAGTCACATTTGAATGCTTTGCTGCTTAGAAATTTCTTCCACCAGATAGCCTAAATCATCTCTCTCAAATTCAAAGTTCCACAAATTGCTAGGGCAGGGCAAAATGCTGCCAGTCTCTTTGCTAAAATATATCGAGTCACCTTTGTTGCAGTTCCCAACAAGTTCCTCATCTCCATCTGAGACCACCTCAGCCTGGACCTTATTGTTCATATCACTATCAGCATTTTTGTTAAAGCCATTCAACAAGTCTCTAGGAGGTTCCAAACTTTCCCATGTTTTCCTTTCTTCTTCTGAGCCCTCCAAACTGTTCCAACTTCTGCCTGTTACCCAGTTCCAAAGTTGCTTCCACATTTTCAGGTATCTTTACAGCAGCATCCCTCTCTACTGGTACCTATTTATTGTATTAGTTCGTTTTCACACTGCTGAAAAAGACATGCCTGAGACAGGGAAGAAAAAGGTTTAATTGGACTTACAATTCCACATTGCTGGGGAGCCCTCCCAACTATGGCAGGAGGTGAAAGGCACTTCTTACATGGCAGCAGCAAGAGAAAATTAGAGAAGATGCAAAAGCGGAAACGCCTGAAAAACCATCAGATCTCATGAGACTTATTCACTACCACGAGAACTGTATTGGGGAAACCTCCCCCATGATTCAAATTATCTCCCCACAACACTTGGGAGTACAATTCAAGATGAGATTTGGGTGGGGACACACAGAGTCAAACCATATCACATTCTCTCTGTGGGTTGAAGAGAATGCTGAAGCCATGTGTGCTCTGCTAGCTGTCTTTGTGTAACAAGTTTGGAGATAATACTTCAGCAACTCAAAAGGATTACATTTGACCCTAACAAAGAAGTTATCAGAAAGCATGATGTACTAATGTTTTGTAGAATTAAAAATATAGTTACAATAGCTATCAAATAATAACTGCCTATAATTGCCATGCACATAAAATAATTTATATACACTATTTCATATCAGTTTCATGAGACTATCTATCTATCCTCTCCTAATAAATGAAAAAAAAATTATTCCATTGCTGAAACATTTTCAAAAGTTCATTCATATCTGGGGTTCCAAAGCCATTGTAAAGGATATAGAGCAAGGTTGTTTACCCACCAGTTTGTATTATGAGACAAATAAAACAAAATATTCTCTAAAAATTCGGAAAAGATTTTAATTTTCACTGACTTCTTTAAAAAATAATAGCAGTGTGCAATATATTACATCCAAAATATTATAACAGGAGGAGTCTCAATCCCAAATTCAGAAAATGTGTATTAGACTGTCAGATCTTTCACAACTCTCCTTGTGATTTCAAAAGATCCTTATCAACTGATATAAACTGTCTGTTTCCTCATCTGCAAAATAGTCATTTTGAAATCTCCACAATACCAGAGGGCATTTGTAAAAAGGAAAATAGATACCTATTTTGAGACACCTTTAAACATTGTGTTTTCTATACACACACAGTGTTATTAGTTTAGATTATAAGATGCAAAGTTAAATAAAAATGTAGTAACATTTTAGCCATGTGATTGAGTCCAGCCTTGAACTCTGAATTCAATTTACACTTTCCTTTATTCTAAAATGTATCAAGATACATTGCAAGTAACTGTCCTTACTTCCTGTTGTTAAATGGTGACATTCCATTGCTGGCTTTACTCTTCTATATTCTCTTCATCTCCTAAAGCTCTGCAAAGCTGAGAAATTTTGCAGCAAATCTCTACTGAGGTGTTCCTTTCAGCTCACATTTTCTGAATTCTTTCAACTGACTTGATTATTATGGAGAGCATCATCCTGAACTGGACTCTTATATTTTCATTCTGTATATTACTTCCCAAAACCTACGGTAAGGATAGAATGTCCTGAGGAAGAAGCCCTCTCTTCACCCACTCATGCTGGCTGCTCAGCCCACTTCTATCTGGTTAAATTGGGGAGGCCCGTTACTTAATTATACAAGTGTTTTTCTTGGACTGTGAATTCCTTGAGCCTTATTGAGCAGGGGATTTTTGAGAGAAAAAAAAAAACAGAATAATATTATAATGACATTCGGAGAGAAAAGACTTTGTGCCAGGAAAGACTCTATTTCTAAATCAACTGTGACTAATGAAGAAAAGGAAAAGTTTAAATGAAAGTTACAATGAATTTAAATATTGTCTATCTTTTTTGATTCTCATTTCTATAGTCATGGAACAAACAAATGTTAGTAAGTAAATAAATAAATGAATACACTGCTTCTCTGAAATTGTTAATGGCATCTCAAGCAATGTAAGAGCAAGCAACATTACTTTGAGACCTCTTATAAGGAAATGGTCAAACAAAATTCCTTTTACCCAACTCAGAGTTCTTTCTGGGACCAATACTTTGGGTATTTCAAAAGTTAACATTCTTAATTATAGGTATTTCCTTTCTTTATTATTGTATTATATTTTGTGTAATTTAATTGTATAACTGAGAATCACTGAGGCATTAAGAGATTTCTTCTGGTGTTTTAAGTTGGTCCAACAAATTCTGAGAATAAGAATGAATTATGTAGAGACCATTTTGTATGAATATTTGAAACTTTTATACTTGTCTGCTATCTTTTTTCAGCAACATGAAACTTTTGAGCCAGTAGATGTATAAGAAAAAGAAATCACTGTAATATCTGGTCTAGAAGGGATTATAAACACATATTTAAGCCAAAAGTAATTTTTTCAAACACCTTTAACATCCAGCCAATAAATGTGTTTTATATTTTGCTATTTTTATTTTTTAGATAATTCTCACAAGCATTGAATTAAGCTAATAACTTTATAGCTGTTGTTTTATGAAGTTATATTTCAGACTATTTTATAGTTATTCATAACATGGTTAAAAACATCTCTTTCAATAATGCATTACTATTTTCAGTCTTAATCTAATGATTTGATTTGTAGAAATTTATAGATATTTTAATAATAGTTTTTACAAAGCACAGATTAAGTGTAAACATGACTAAAAGATAATTTAAAAAATACAAAATATCCATTTTTAAATTAAAAATCAGGAGAAATATGGTGCATGGTTATAGATTTGCATTTTATTGAGATCGGCTCTATTTTTTTGCAGAGTTTTGTATGTGATATCTAATCTGGAGTCATTCTGTATGCTTTGATTGACTGACATTTTTGATGGTCATAAAATGCCAGAAGTAAGTTTAATATTTTTGTTAAAACATTATCTGTTGTTAAGTGTTAAGTCTGGTTAAATTGACAATGAAATTCAGCTTTTTTGATGATTAAAACATCCTACTGCGACAAAAAAAAAAAAAAGAAAAGAAAAGAAAAAAGACAGAATTGATCAGGAAGTTAGAAATTGATCAGAGAGGCCCACAAGAAGCCCACATAGGATTCTGTACTGGGACACAAGATTTTCCTCAGTTCCCCTTTTATATACAGCCTTGAATAATCTCTTTGCTTTTTGTTGTTGTTGTTGTTGTTATTATAGCCCCAGAACTCTGCCTCTTGATTCTTCTTTTGGAATGGTAACCATAGGCTCTACTCTGTACTCTTCTTACTGTTAACCCAATCTTGGATGGGAAAAGAGGTTGTCTTTCCATCTTTCCTCCTTCTCTTTGTCTAGAAAGACACGATTTTCAACATTCAGAATATTCTCTTTCGTTTTTACTCATAATCACTTGAGAGTAATAGTTAAAAATAAACTCATCAAGGTTTCAAGGTTTACCACTCTGATGTATTGGACTTTAGTGGATAGAGTTCTCCACTGCCTTTAGAGAGAGTATTTGAAGCTTCATTGGGCTCCCATTGATTTCCTATAGCAGAAAATTATCCTTCCTTTCCCTGGTACAATAAAATATAAATATTTGGTCTTTGCCCCTGGTCTCTGGCATAGATTTCCTAAAATACTTGGAATTTATTAGGTTGGTGCAAAAGTAATTATGGTTTTTGCCATTAAAAGTAATGGCATAATACTACATTTTGTATACTAATGAGATGACTTATGGGCTTCAGGATGAGGGGCTGTGGTCAGAAAAACCAAGTACTCATTAGAGGTTTGGACTTTCAGTCCCACTTTCTGACCACCAGGGAGGGGAAAGTGGTTGGAGATTTGAGTTCAATCACCAATTTCCAATGATCTAATCAACCACGAGTATATAATGGGACCTCCATTAAAAAAAAATCTCAAAATGATAGGACTCAGGTAGCTTCTGAGTTGGTGAGCACACTGATGTGCTGGGAATGTGGTGTGCTCAGAAGAGGGCATGGAAGTTCTGTGCCACTCCCACCCCCATAATATGTCAGATGCATTGCTGCCATTTGGCTGTCCCTGAGCTGTTTCCTTTATAATGAACATGTTAACTTTAGTAATGCAATTTCCTGAGTTCTGTGAGTCATTCTAGTTAATTATGAAACTTGAGAAGGAAGTTGTGTGAACCCTCAAATTTATAGCTGGTTGGTCAAAAATACAGATGGCCCCTGGGACTTGCAACTGATATCTCAAGTGGGGGCAGTTTTGTGTGACTGAGTTCTAACTTGTGAGGTCTGAGCTAACTCTGGATAGTTAGTGTCAGAATCAAATTGAAATGTTGGACACCCTATTCATAGTGAAGAATTGGAGCATTGGTTGTTGCTATGGAAAAAGTATATATACCGGCTGCCTTTACTTTTAGAGCATAACATATGCATCTTATATCGTCTTCCTTGTTATTGCAGCTTTAAGATGCAACCAAGACAGAAAAACGTATACAGAAAATAAACATTTGGCATCCTTGAGAGCTTCTAGGCTGCATGGGAACTACATTGGTAGACCACAGCCTGGTACACTGGACATTTTGTCAAGAACATAATAGATTAAGTGATACTTTTATCTGGACTTTTATATTTTGTATCTAGATATCTACATGACCCAAAACACCATCAGTTTGGTGCAGGAAGCCCTGAATATGAACCAATTCTTTTCTTAACAATGTTTTAAGGGTTGTTTTATTGAGTGATAAAGTATGACACTTGGAGGTAACATGCTACTGTCTTTAAGGGGCTGTGAAAAGGAAAGGCCTGAAATTATTTGGTAACACAAATATTACTGATTTATAAATAAAAATAAGGACACATTAATATCAAAGCCATACTTTTGTTGGCTCACAGTGTTTATCTGCTGACCAGGGCCTCTAATCCTCAGCAAATATCTACTGTCTTCCAAGTCCTTAGCTGAATTCTCAGCATATGCTTTGGAGGGTTTTTGTGTTTCTTTGCTGGGCACTATTACTGTTCTTCAGTGCTCTTCTGAAAAATCACGGTTTCTCTTGTTACTCCTTAATGCTTCATATAGTTAATAGCTCCCTGTCAACTTTGATTGTCACAGCAGGTACATCTACTGCTCTGTTCATTGGCTACTCTGTGTAATACTTTCTTCAACTTTTCCACTGAACCCATTAAACACCTGAGTCATCAAAGCTGTATTCTGTTCCATGGCAGAGCTAGAAAGAGTCAATCATTCCTTTTATGCTGTAATATAATTTCATGAGTGATGAAGGATAAAAGCTTGGTTGCAATGTATTTCAAGGCTTAATCAAACAGCACTCATTATGCTTACTTAACAGCCACCTCTTCTCAAAGACCTGGTTATGCAACGACAAGAATAGAAAAAAAAAAAAAAACACACATTTCAAAAATTGCCAGTTGGCTTGGCTTAAAAGTACTCTTTGTACCTCCTGAAGATCAGTACTTGATTTCTACACCAATTTCATGACATCTAGCTATTTCTTACCTTAGGGTTAATTCTTTCATATAGAAAAGTCTGGTCCCCTGCAAACAGACATTGAGTAGCTCACCATAGTGGTTTGTCAAGCACTCTAAGATGAGGATAAACCTCCAGAATTAGACAGAACTTGAAATTTGTTGTAATGATTCTTTAACTTTAAAGAAAATAGAAATCCCTGGGAAGTTATTTTAATAATTCACTGGATGGTTACTGCCTACTCTGGATTCAATGTAACTTAACCTAAAACTTCTTGAAATAAGCATAATATTCAAAGTTAAGGTAGTAGGCTGTAAGCACATAAAGATTACTTTCAAGTATAATGCTGCATTAAGTCATTTATATCTATGATTTCTTTAAAAAAAAGGAAACAAAACAAAAAACAGAAGTTTTCTTCTGACAGTGCATTTCATTTCAGGAACATCTAAACCGTATTTGCTAAAGACAAGTAATATGAAGAGTCCAGCTCTTTGCTAAGATTTCTAGTTCAATTTTTTACCCAATGTTCCAGTCTTAGCTCACCTTTATTTTGGTCCTTAGGCTTTGGAGAAGAAACATACCAAGGTCACTGTGATCGTTATTCTCTTATGTACCACCAATGTTTATTTTTAATTTGTGACTGGTAAATAAAGCTTTAATAGGATTTTAATGGCATGTTGGACACACTTCAGTGTCCAGAGATGTGGCATCATATTCAGGAATGTCATTATCTAGATTAATTATCAATAGCGGACAGATATCATTAGTACAATGTAAAAATGAGAGAGGTTGTAAATAAAATTTTCTAGGCACAGAAGCCAGAGAAAAACCACATCTGATTTACAACTATTTAGTATTTCCAAAACCTTTTCTTTCTTATTTATTTATTTATTTATTTATTGTGATGTGTGAGTTTTTGTTGCTGAGAATCTGCCTAAAATAATTCTGGAGAGGGACTTTAATTAGCTTAATTTCTAAGGTCAATTTATTCTCCTTAAAAAACTAGACATGTGTCTGGGTGCTCTGGTCTCTAAGAGGAGCAAAGAACACAATCTTCTCAGTACATACTTTCTCTTCTGAATTTTATTGTGCTCACACAAAGAAAGGTTAAAGTGTATTATGGCATGGCTTTTGCATGATTGACAAAATCTACTCACAGCTTGGTCTAATTTTAACATTTGTAGTATGTAACTAAAAACGGTCCAGGAGAAAGCTATCTTTAAAGAGAAAATATCTTATCCTTCTGTCAAGGGTCTCCATACTCTATAATATCTAACCATCATGTCACACTATTGTGTTATTGTGTTTAATTATGCATGTTTGCTTTTAAATATTATAATTAACATGTATATGTTTATGACATTTGCACAGGGTAATATACTACCAGATTGATGGAAAATAGTTTAGACATTTAGAGAATGATTAACGTTATTTTGCTTATTTGAGGGGCTGAATACAAGCATATATATTTGATTTTCTAAAATCTAAATGCCTGGATTATAAAATACATCATTATTTTATGTGTCACATTGGAAAGAAAAAAATGTCTAAACCGTAACTTTTAGTTTTAGCACTAAACTATAGGATAATGCAATCTCTTTGAAGACATTTTAAATGGCAATTACACTCAGCATCTGTAGTTTTAACAAT
The DNA here is from genome assembly GCF_028885655.2 of Pongo abelii. Classification (NCBI taxonomy): domain Eukaryota; kingdom Metazoa; phylum Chordata; class Mammalia; order Primates; family Hominidae; genus Pongo; species Pongo abelii. The sequence goes on along the minus strand of NC_072000.2, from coordinate 87,538,219 downwards.
GTAGATAACTCAGTTGAAGGAATGACATTGAGGGTGGCTATGACCAAGTTTAATTACTGGCAGAAAATGACAATTATGTCACCCTTGTTGTCTGAAGCACAGTGATCATAAGATAAATCATGTTTCCAGAGATATAAAAATGCAAAGTAATAAACCTTAGAATTTTAGTATTTTAAATCCTAGCTTCAGCCCCGCTATTCTTTTTGCTTGAACAAGCTACTTTGTTTTTTTTTTTTTAAAAAAAAAAGGCTAGTTATTTTATTCTGAAAATGGACATGACATAACAAGGGTACCCACCGCATCATACTGTTGTGAAGTTAGACAAAAGTCATCCTCAAAAGCAGATGGTAAAACTCCTTCTTCAATCTGTGTATGTGTTCAATAAATGCTGACTTTTAGCAGCAACGGCAGCTGCTACAGCCAAGTACTATCCAGAGTTACTGTGCAGAGGTTACAAGATGTTCTGCCAATTTACCAATTGTGAGCTTGGGAAAGTTGTTTAACCTTACTGAGTTCAATAATGTTATTTCCTAATAATATATGAGGATGAAAATTCTCTTATATGATTTAATAAAAATCTGTGCCTAGATAAAGCAGTTGTGCTACTTTGCAGTTTTATTGCTAACTGGAGAATGTTCCTCTTACATAACATATCCATCTGGAATGCTGCTTGTCATGTAGAGAATTGCCAGACTTAAAAATCCACATAAAATGATCTGGCCTTTAGTTAATGACTCTGGACATCTTAAAGACAAAGTATTACACATAAACTTTTGAATCTTTTTTACTTCACTGTGCAATTTATGTGGCATTCAAGCATAGAGCAGTGGTTGCAAATAAATGTATAATTTATATTTGTTTCTATATACTTCACTTTCTTTAATGGCCAGTGGTAGTGGTAGCATAGAAAGAATAAACTCACATGAATTATTTTTAAAATTTATATAATAAATAAAAATTACTGGGTAAGACAAAGTATACTTGGATAATACATAATAAAAAATCATATTGGATTATGCAATTAAAATGGAAGAGCATTTTATGAAGAGTTTCTTTTTTGGTAGTTTGTGTAGTTTGTGATAAAGTACGCCTGAAAAATTCACTGTTTAAGTTCAAGGCTACAGATCATGGAAAACAGTACCAAGAAAATTAAATGTGTGTCCAGCTAGCAAAATGCTTCAAGTGAGTTTGAAGCTCTCTGGAGAACACATCAGTCAACAATATGCCATTAACTTAGCTCGAGTTGTGTGCCTTAGCTCTGCTATCCTTTTTGCTTGAACAAGTTAAGAAAGAATTACTGGGGATCCCAAGGTTAAGAAATGATAGCTTTACTTTGGTAACACAGCAGATCTATTATGTTTATGAGATAACCTTATTTAATAGAGTCTGTTTTGAATATAGTGAGTTCTAAAATGTAAGTAAAATTGATACTAGATTTATTCCATCATCATAGAGCTTGGGTTTCAGAAAATTCTTGATATTCTGAAATTGTGAAGAAATGCATTGTTAAAATATAATTTTTTGAGAGTTCTTTAGATGTTAGCAGACCTTCATAAAAGACTTTGAACACAAAAAGGACTTGCACATAATTTCTATTTTTGTGAAATAACAATTATTGTCAGCTTAAGAATTTCCGTGTATATCTTCAGGATGTTATTTTAATTCCCATTGCACTGATGAGAACACCAAGGATCAGAAAAGATAAATAAATTGCCCTAAATCCAAAAGCTAGTATGTGGTGGATCTGACAGCTGAAGTGAATAGTTTTTCTCCAAGGCCTTTATGTCCATCATGACATTCAGATCTGATATGAAGAAAAGCTATTGGATAAAGGAATTAGAAACCTCTGGTTTGCTGGCTCTAGATTTTCCAGTACTGGTAAGAAAAGTTAGGTTTTGGGTCTGTCAAGCGTTCTCACCTACTATTTAGGATTGCTGGATTTAACAAGTAAAAATAGAGAACATTTAGTTAAATATAATTTTTAGATAAGCAATTAAGTATTTTGGTACAAATATGTCTCAAATATTTCATTCAGCATACTCATACTAAAAATATATTCCTGACTTTTCTGAATTTTAAAATTAACTTGGAGTCCTATATTTTATCTGGCAACCCTATTATGTAGAATAAGGGGACATTAAGCATTAGAAGACAGATTTTCCTTTTCTTTCAATAATTTAAAGTCATAGTTTAAAAGAGACAGAAACACAAACATATGAACCATTTTAAGGTAATATTGTTCACTGAAGTGGGTTGGTGTGACTCACAAAAGTTTTCTTTCCCTACCTCCCATTTTCTTTTCATTACAGATGCATTTTACAAATCTGCTACATATGCCTTCTTAGTGAAAAGTAGGACAATGACTATCTTCCATTGTCTACTTTGTTGATTAAAAAAATATGAAGAGATTCAAAAGATGTTTAAAATAGTTCTGTCAGAATTTCCCTGCAGTTTAAAAAGATCAAAGATTACTCTGAAAGAATAATGGGCATAAAATTCAGAAAGGCAGAGAGGGATTGTCTCCAAAGCCAGATTCAGCAGCTATCAGGCAGCATGTGCTCTCAATGGAGGAATTTAGGGGCCAATATACATATATCTAACACAGTTGAAAGATTTCCCGGAGAAGGTATGCTAATCAGAACTTTAAACAAATTCTATGATGCAAAAAAAAAAAAATGGTCTTTATATCATATCTTATGAAAATGCCCCTGTTCATGTTCTAAAATTAGTGACAGGTGGACCGGTGTTTATCTGTGTGTATCTGATAAAATTTAGATCGTTTGTCTATATAGGTTCATGTGAACATTGGTGCACAGATTTGCAGTCAGCCAGGAGAGATTGTGCATTATTCTTAAGACAAGGACATAACTCTCATTCTGTTAATAGAAACTGCTGCACAATGAGGGACAAACATATTTCAGAGTGGGGGAAATCTGAAAGTTTTAGAAGAATGTTAGTTTTAACTCCTGAGAAGTATGAAACAGGTAGTAATGAATAGGTAAAGGAAAAAGTATAATTTGGAGCAGCACTTAAAATACTCATTATAAAGGCACAAATAATAAAAACTGGCATTTTGCATAGTGCATGAAAGTTTTAAATCACTCTATTTAGAATGTTAACACTTCGGTAAATTATCTGCACCAATTAGGATATGTTATGCATCAGTAACTCCAAAACACAATTACTTAATAGAGAAAAGGATTATTTCTCACTCTTGTCTAATGTGGGTTTTTAGGTTTTCTTCTCATCACAGTCACTTGGGTATCTAGATTGATAGAGCAGCCACCATCTTGATTATGGTCAGTGGCCATGCAAAAACAAAAAGAGTTCTGGATATTCTAGCACTGCTAATTCTATGCTTGCTTACAGTCCATTATTTCTCTTCAAATTTATTGGCCAGAACTAGTATCAAAGCCCAATGAAATCACAAGGAGGCAAGACAGTATAAACTCACCATGATTCTAGAACTTGGAAAGTTTAAAATATTTTGTTAACAGTAATAAGAGCATTTATAGTAACCATTATTATTTCCTTTATTTTAATATCAACAAATGCCAAATAGTTTAGGTGATAAGCTCAGAAGTGCATTCTACAACAGGTGGAGCTAATTGATGAAACCAGTGAGAACCAAGAGTGGTCTGCATTGGATTTAAGACCACAGCTACATATTTAAGGAGATGTGTAGCATGTAACATTAAAGTGACTAAAAATTGGCAAAACTGAGTCCTGTTTGTCAAAAACACATATTACGATCATGTTATGCCAGCAACTATCTGCAGCTTGAATGAAACAGCAGTGAACACAACAGACACAGCCACTGCCCCATGGGATTTAGTCTAGCAATGCTAAAATATTACTCTCAATCACTGACAAATATGTTGTAAAGACAGAATCTATAGAATCTAAGTAATATATGTGCAAAAAGAATCCTCAAATATGGAAAAAAGAGTAAATGAAGCATGCTAGTATCTTGGCAACATCAAAAGAATGAAGCAACCTGAATCTAAGAATAGAAAAGACAGAGTGAAAATGAAATAATTTCTTGAGTATTTTTTCATCTAAACATTAGCACGAATGATACTCATTTAAATATGTTTAAGTGATTCACTGTGTCTCCACTGTAAAAAGCAACACTTATTGAGTCAGCAAAAATCAATACTGTACATCACTTCTGGACAGAAGGTTGTTTTGTGTAAGCTTGCTCCCCAATTAAAAGCAGTTGTTGAAAAATAAAGCATGAGCACGTGGAAGTGAATACATTTGTGGATACATGGTTGAATCTTTTCTGATTTCTAATAT